>NC_091065.1:96178711-96803711 GCF_000393655.2 Nicotiana sylvestris
TTAAATTCGAGAGAAGAAAAATAGTAAAAGATTACCTTAGGGGGTACGTTTGGATTTTCGAGGCGGAATTCATGCATGATCCAACCTGTTTTAATTCCATTAGGAGCTCTATTCTTGTAGAAGACTAAAGTTTTTCTCATCCCCACAGTCGTACGGGTTCGAGGATCTAGCACCGTCCGATCCTTGCCCGTGGCTTTCCAATAACCCGAAGTTGTGGCCCGATTTGTCCGAAAACCAGTTGCGTATTTGCGATCTCGAAAGCTGAAGAAGTACCATTCACTCGAGTTGAGCTTTGCCACCTCTACTTCAACAAAAATCAATCAATATGAGTATTAATAGTCAAGTTAGGACTTTGACTTTATATGTATTAAATTTTTATAATTTTGAATTTAATTCTTGTACCTATTTAGTGGATTTTTAATAGAAATTTAGGTTTAAACTAAAATTACTTGATTCGATCGAATCTGTACATAACCTTCTAGCTCCACCCTTGATGAGTATGTGTATGTATATATAATAATTCACGACAAGTAAAAACATAATCAAGAATAATATAATTGTGTGTATATATGTGAAAGATGACTTAAAAAAAAAAACAACCCAGTATAATCCTACTAGTGGGATCTAGGGATGGTAGTATGTACGCAGACTTTACCCCTACCCTGGGGTAGAGAGGTTGTTTCCGATAGACTCTTGGCATCCCTCTTTCCAAGAATTTCTCACATTGCTCTTGGGGTGACTCGAACTCACAACCTCTTAGTTGGAAGTGGAGGGTGCTCACCACTAGAGCAACTTACTCTTGTCCTGACTTAAAAAGTACAGTAATAATTAAAAGTTACATATAAACATATACTAATGTGAATTATTGGAAGAGACTATCGCCATTGGCTTGTAAGACAATGCTATTATCTAAAGTGACGCAGCTAGTTGGGTATTAGTCACAATAGATTCTCTAAGCATGTTTCCTCTTTAGCTAAACCTTTTGAGAAAGTTCATATGAAAGAATGGAAAAAGGGTTTTAACCTTTTCTTCACAATAGTACGAATTATTTAGATGGTGGGCAATCCAATATCACTTTCGTCATGTTCCACCTAATAACAATCTTAGCCAATAAAATTAGGAGTAATAGTGAGAATTTAGGCTTTCTAATTTATACTTCTTTTCTTTTAACAAAATCCATAGTCATCAAAATTAGATTTGAAACACATGCATCTCATTCTACTTATACGTGAAGAATAAATGGCCGCCGTTTCATGTGTCTAAGATCAATTAACTACACGTATACGAGAAAATTAATGAGATATGACGAAATAATATGGGGAAGTAAGGTGGCCAAATGGTCTCAACAGAACTAGACTACCTCTTTTGCACAAATATAACACTCTTGGGGCGGTCTTTTAACTTTTGATCCGTATTTGCCTTATTGGTAGAACTTTAAGATCAAAAGGTAAAAATATTGCCCATGAGACAACATTTATTAAACTTAAATTTGTGACTATGTACGCAAGGACAAAAATTCAAAATCATTCACTTTGAGGCTATCGGTGTATTTCACCCTTGTTTGCCCAACTGATCATTCACGTCTTTGTCTTTCGATTTTTTGCTGTATTGTCTCTCACTTTCTTAAACACATTACTAAGAGAATATAGTACTTTCATTTCATGTGTGTTTATTTTGACAGTATACGAAGTTTAAGATTATAATTTTTTTTAATCTTATAATATATATGCGTATAACATATCAATTTTTTTGAATCTTATAATTTTAAAGAGGTCATGTTATTCCTATAAGGATTGTCATTAAAGGTAAAATATAAGTGTTAGAAATTGAAAATTTACAAAATATAAAAATATAATTTTATTTATTTTTGAAAAATATTGAAAGGAAAACTTCAAAATATGTGCATAAATTGAAACAAAGGGAGTTGCATGCGATTATATAAATTTCATGCATGCCGACTGCCACAAACTCTTTCAGTAAGAAGGTAAAATTATACTCCTATATTTCCTTACCTGAAACTTCTCCCGAAAGAAATCTATTATCCTACGTTAGAATTTTATTTCATAAGCTTCATTAAATTTGGTTTAAGTGAAATTGATTAATCATGAAGCGTTCCATATGCAGGAACACAGCAATTTCTGCAGAACTCCCAAGTGTAGTACTAAATTATTTTATTTATTAGATGAAGCTAACATTGTTCTTTATGGATAAAATAATATCTAGAAGGTGAATTTCTTTGTGAGATTGAAAATGATATGAAGATATTATAAGAAAATAATAAAAAAGTTAGAATTTATAAAGGCGGCTTACAAAAAATCATTATGTTCCAATTTATGTGAAAGTGTTTAATTTAACTGTATAATCTGTTTAATAATTATTTTGTGAAAACATCTTTTTTATTATAACAACTTTATTCTTGCGGAGAAATCGCCAAGTTTAAAGCTTTATTTCCGAATATTCTACATGTGAACCAAATCCATTAAAACCTGATAATTGATGTTCACTCCAGAAAGCAAGCATCATTTTCTGCCCCCTTAACTTATCTCCTTCACATCTTAATACTCAGTTTCAGGAGACAACGTAACGTCAAATAAAATTAAAGTCCTAAAAATTAAAAGATATACAGAATTTTGTATTTAAAGAGAAAAAAGTTGCAGATTCAGAATCATAATCTTGTTATAGTTTAAGCATTATATCTGCCTATGAAAAAAAGTCTGTCTCTTTCTTTTTTACCATAAAGAATTCAAGAAAACGTCGGTTAAAGCCACTTTTTGAAACTTTTTCGTCTAATCATGAAAGTACACTATTTTTGTGTAGTGATGATTTAGTTTCGTCTAAAATTCTTTTCCGTTTCTAAAATTTATATATAACAATGACAATTACTCCTTAGTTCCAGACAAGTTATTGGGGTTGACTGTATGAATTCTTACTTCATCTTTTAAGCTCAACTTCTCATCATCATATGCCGTTTCTAAATTTTATATGAACAGAAAAAGGTAGAATGGAATTTTCTTGATAACGTGAGAAAATCACAAAGTAATTCTTAGAAATTAGAAAGAGAAGAAGAAACCTACCAGGAAGCTGCCATGGCTCACAAGTATGGAGATCGATTTCCACTAAAGTACCTTTAAGAGAATCTTCATTTGCAATTTTCTTGAAGAGATAATGGCAAACTAATTCTTCATCACTTGGATAGAATCTAAAACCAGGAGGCAGTGTTGCTCCAATGTCTCTTAAACCCATCATTTGGGAATGGTTTTGTAATAAAATAAACTTTTTTTATGGAACTAAAGGAATATTTTTGTTAAGGTTTGTCCTAATATAAAAGAAGCATTTCACCAATTTCTTTTGTTTGATAATATATTAGTAGTACTATAGAGAGGGAAAAAGGTATGTATTTATACAAAGACAAGGGGAGGGTGACAAGTGCCCTTTGCCACTTGGAATTTGTTACATTATTCTAGCAGCTTATGCTTGTCAAGTTCGTTATTGTTATTTGTTGGGACCTTCATGAAAACCAAAGCCACAAGAAAGCTTCCTTTGAGAGCGCGTAATGAAGTTAAAGAAATAAGGGCGTAATTACAAGACTCTCTAGTGGATTTTAGGCAAGTTTGTGTGTATTATTAGGGATATAGTTGATATGTCCTAAATCTAATTTCACATATAATGAATTACATATATGTATATGGTCGAAATCAGGTATGCCTGATTTTACGGGCTCGAAGAGTCGTTTTAAGCCCGAGTTCAGGATGGATCGAGTTCAAGCTCGATGGACCAAGCTCGAGCCCGATGACAGAGTACAAGGCTCGTAGATTGAAGTACGCGATGAGCACCGAAGCCGAGTATGACCAACCCCGAGATAATGTTGTTATGGGTTTGTAACAGAAAGAGCAAGATTCCCGCCACATCCCCAAGATCATAGTGTAAATTCCGGAATAGATTTGTACGAGTTAGTACGAATTCGTACTAAGCGGTTAAACAGTTGTCCCAATAAGATTTCTTACTATAAATAGAAGTGTAAGAGTTCCCCTACTATATAAAGGGGGCATCAATCATTTGTAACCATCATCAATCATTGGCAAAAGAATATACTCTCTTACTTTCTTGCTCATTACACATCAGAATAGTCTCTTAAATTTATTGTCTTTACTTTACTGTTCTTATCGACCAACCTCGAAGCCACCATAGCTCGAGGTAAAGACTTGCTTAAGTACTGGTTTGATTCAACTTGCTTCTTTCATTTATACGTTACATTTCTTGGTTATTAATTAGTATTGAACCAAAATCACATATCTTTAAAATCATAAACAAGTTTAATTGTTACTCGTATTTTCGAGGTAAAATATATATTTTGTAAATATTATTTGAATAATTGTGTGGCATCTATAATTCTCTTTTTTCATAGTTATTATTTTGTCCCAGATTGGGGTGTATCTATTTTTAAGTCCAAAGGAGCATAGATGGGAACAAATATAGAGGTGGATAATGGCCTTACCTCTTCTATATATCCAAACCAACAATGATATAACCTCATTCTATGCAATTTGACTTATCTCAAAAATAAAATATGAAAATAAAAGGCCAGGATGAGGAAGATTCCTCCTTTACAAATTATGCTTCCGAAAAGATTTGACTAAGTATCAGCTACTTAGCGACTTCAAATTATAGGAATCAAAGATGAAAGCACCTTTCTTTACTCGGACTCTAAAAGCATGGGTTCCATTTGCATCATTTTTCAATGTGGATTTAACCTGCCTAGGCAAGGTAATATGAAGAAGACATTATGTTTAGTCCTTTTTCCTAAATTAATTAGTTATATTAATTGGCTGATTAATATGATAAAGTGATTGATTAAGTTTTGAGACTAATTATCATCATCCGTTCTCTAACTCGTCTTTCTTTTGCTCCATTCCCGAGCTCCTCGATCAATAGGTCCGGGAGAGGAGCTGAAAGCCACTTGACTGTAAGCAGAGGAGCCGTGATCTTCTTCTCTTTCCTTTAGTAGGAATAGACAAGTCTCACTGTTGCCCTTAATAGGAATATCATGATGGAGATCATGATAATGAAATTCGAGTGGCCAGAGTTCATCATAGTAATTGACAAGTTATTTACTGTAATTAGATGTCATATACTTATAGCCCTAGGAAAATAGTTGAAAGAATATTGAGTATAATCAAACACTTATAAAATAAATTAGAAATCAAGATGGAATATATTTCTAACGACCCGATCTGTCGTTTTGAGATTTAGCATTTCGTTTGGTAGTTTAAGGTCTTGAGTAGCTTTGTAAGAGGTATTATGACTTGCGGGTATGGTCGACTTCAGTTTTCAAGCGCTTCGGGATTGATTTGGAAGAATGATTCTCATTTAAGAAGCTTTAGAATGGAAGAGTTGACCAAGTTTAACTTTATACGTATTTAATCTTGAATTTTGATGATTTCGTTAAGTTCGAATGGTGATTATGGACTTAAGTGTATGCCCGAAATTGGATTCGGAAGCTCCTAGGTTGATTTGGCACTTTTTGGCGAAAGTTGGCAATTTTAAAGGTTTAGAATTTTCCTAAGTTTGACCATGGGTTGACTTTATGGCTATCGGGTTCGGATTTTGGTTTCAGAACTTGGAATAGATATGTTTTATCAATTATAACTGGTCTGCAAATTTTGGTGCCATTCCGAGTTGATTTGATAGGAATCGGACGCATGGTTGTATTTTTAGCCATTCTTGAGTTTCATTGTAATTTTCATGTGTTTTGATATCCGATTCGTGATTCTAGATGTTATCTTGGTATTTTGATCACACGAGTGAGCTCGTATGATGTTTATTTACTTATGTGAATGTTTTGTGTGGAGCCTTGGGGGCTCGGGTGATTTTCGGATGCGTTTCGGAGTGTTTTCGGGCTGTTTCAATTTTGCTGGTTGTTTGTTGGTGCCTCAGGTCTCGCAAAAGCGAGATATTGTTCACATTTTTGGACCTCGCATTTGCGAGGTTTGTGTATGCTGGACAAGTCTGCATTTGCGATAAGAGCTCCGCATTTGCAAAGTCGCATTTGCGAATCCTTAGTTACATTTGCGACATTGGCTAGGGACGGCTAATTCGCATTTGCGAGCAATATTTTCGCATTTGCATTAGGGCTTAGCTTTGCATTTGCGAGGCGTATGTCATTTTTATGACTTCTCGGGTGGGCTTGAAATTATTTGCTTTTGGGAACAATAGGTCGCATTTGCGAACTTAAGGTTGCAAATGCGACTTCTGCAGCTAGGCATTTAATTTGGAATTTAGGGACTTAGCCTCATTTATCACATTTTGAGTCCTAGACCCGGTGAGAAGTGATTTTGAGGAGATATTTTCATAGGCAATTATTGGCTAATTGATTTTAAGTCAATTTTAATTATATAACATGATTATTTATATCACGACCCAATTTCCCTTATAGGTCGTGATAGCGCCCAACGTTACCGCTAGGCAAGCCAACAGTGAACTAACTATATGATTGTTTCTTTTAACAAGTTAGAAATAGCTGATTTTTTTATTTGTGCACAAATATGAAGTGAAAATTTAAATAAAAGAGAGATAAATAATTTAAGAGCAAATAAGATAAGAAAATATCCCAAAAATCATCATATATCTATTAGCTTAATTTCCAAGACCTAGTATCACAAATGTATGAGCTACTAGTATAATATACAAACGAATACTACAGTATTGTCTGAAGTGAAATAGACAGAAAATTAAAGCAAAAGAAAGACTTCGGCTGTTGCAGAACGGGCTCGGAAGGCAGCTCACCGCAAAGTCTCGTGAAATCAAGGAAGTGCGCCGGACTGTTATCCAGATGTAACCTACCTCAGATCCTGCACATTTAGTGCAGAAATATAGTGTGAGTACATAAACAACATGTACCCAGTAAGTATCTAGTCTAACCTCGAAGTAGTAGTAATGAGGGGTCGACTTCGACACTTACTATTTGCCAACAATAAAATATCAAAATTCTAATTAAACATGGGTTATATAAATGATAATAGAACTCAATAACAAGAAATAAATAAACAATTCTTTCACTGATAGTAAGTCCCAAATCAATTTTCATCATTTAATCATTTCAACTCTCAAGCCAATAAAACAATAGCAAATATAATTGGGCTCCAAGTATTATTACACATGAATTATGCCGAGGACATATGGTCCGATCCAAAATACATATACATATATTGTGTGCACTACCGAGGGTCAAATGATACGAACCATAGATGCATCTATTAACCTGCCGAGGCGAACGACCCGTTTCCATGAGAGTAGTGAAATTTACCTTGCTCGCGGAATATACTTGAGACGCGGGTGAATATAGATTTCTCAAAGTTATCATAATATTCCTCAATTATTTTCAAAAAAAGAAATTCAACTGGAAATTTGTAAATCTTGAAATCCTCAATCTCATCTCTATTCAACGCAATTAATAATCAAAATTAAATAATAGTGTCAACAAGCATGGTGTAAACCTAAAACTACCCGGACATAAGCATAATTAGTAGCTACGTACGGACTCTCGTCACCTCGTGTGTACGTAGCACCCACAAATAGAAGCACACATTAATTCAATTCACCTGGAGGGTTAATTCCCCCTTACAATGTTCGAAAAGAGACTTACCTCGTCTCAACGCTTACTTTATGGTCCAAAATTGTGCTTTAAACCCTCGATTCAGTGCCAAACGACTAGAAACTAGTCAAATGTTATATAAAATATTCAATACATGTTCAAAAGTTCATATTCTAACTATTAAAGTGATTACCCAATCCTAATTGAAGAGTTCATCATCAGGCTCATGTGCCCAGATTCCGAAAATTTTCGAAGAAAGTTGTTACCCATAGCCTCACAAACTCAATTATATAATTTTCACTCGATTACATAATAAATTTCGTAGTTAAATTCTATTATTGTCAAAACTCTAGGTTTTTATATCTAACCCACAATTTCTACCAATTTAGATGTTATAATCTAGCCATAAACTATGTACTTAACTCACGTAGATAGAAATTACTTACCTCTATTGGTTGATGAAAAACCCTCTCTAACCAGCTCTAAAATCTCCCCCAAGAAATATAAGAAATGATAAAAAATGCTCAAACCTCGACTTAAAACAACCTACTGCCTTCAGCGATCGCACCTGCGGTGCTTAGTCCGCTTCTGTAGAGTCCCAAGCCCAGGGAGGGCTGCTTCTGCGATGGCTGCCTTCGCACCTGCGCTTTTGCAAGTGCGGTATCTAGCCCGCTTTTGCGGTCACTGGCCTCTTCTTTGCTGGTCCGCTTCTGCGGCTTGTGGCTCGCACATGCGGCTGGCCAAGCGCAAGTTACACCAGAAGCTGAAAGCTTCAGCTCTTCCCCTCAAGTCCAACTTAGTCTGAGCCTCGTTCGATTAACACCCGGGGCCCCGCCCAAACGTACCAACAAGTTTGAAATCATAAAACGGACTCGATCGAACTCTCAAAATGCACAAAATAACATTAGAACTATGAATCACACCCCAAACCAATTGAAACAAAAATATGAACTTCAAGTTCTTCTAACTTACTCCCAACGCGCCGAAACGTACTTAAACTACTCGGAATGACGCCAAATTTTGTGTGCAAGTCTTAGATCACCATATGGAACTATTTTCAGACTCGAAATCCCAAATGGACCTCGATAACACCCAATCGTACTTCGAACCAAATTTAAAGAACTTTAAAACCTTTAGAGAGTCAACTTTCACTATTAGATGCCGAAATGCTCCCGGGTCATCTAAAACCCGATTCGAACATACACCCAAGTACGAAATCATCATACGAACCAGTTGGAACCGTCAAATCCCGATTCCGAGGTCGTTTACTCAAAACATTGACCAAAGTTAAAGTTAGCCCTTTTTGCCAAACTTAAGGAACCAAATGTTCCGATTTCAACCCTTCAAATCCCGAACTAACCATCCCCGTAAGTTATAAAATAGTAAAATCATATAGGGAGAATCTTATTTAGGGGAACGGGGTTCTAGAAAGTAAAATGACCAGTCAGATTATTGCAATTTATGAGATTTAAAGAGAAATTTTGGGGATTTTTTACTATGTTTAGAAAAGTAAAAATTTGAGATTTGAGAGTTGAATTGAATCCGGATTTGAAAATAAAATACATATTTATAATCTTGGGGCTATGGATAGTCAAGATCTACCTTTCAACTCGGGTTTTGACCGGACTGGCCCATGATTGATATTTGTTGACTTTTTGAGAATTATGTAAAGATCTTAACTTTATTAATTGCAATTGGTTTCTCTTGCATTGTTTGATGTTATTAAGTTGATTTTGGTAAGATTTGAGTCAAGTAGAGGTGAATTTTTTAGGAAAAGCATTTTTAGAGTATTGATAGAGGGCTTTTGAGATAAGTGTCTTGCCTAACTTTGTGTGACAGAACTTCTCCATAGGATTTGGTCTAATTATAGTATTTGTACCATGTGAACGACGTGTACATAAGGTGACAAGTGTGTAGATGGGCGTATATGTATTGACTTTGACCGGATATGACCCGAAGTTATTCTTATTGCCTTGTTTTAAGTGTGAGATATCTACACTACATGTTTCCTATTGTGGATGATTACTTGAGTTCATACTTCTTGTTAAAGATCATGTTTTAGGATTTTATTTCCTTAATTAGCTAAGTTGGGCATTTGTAAAATTGTTCTATTTGGGTTAGCTGAATTCATATTATATGTTAAATACTTATCCTCATTTCCTTTGTTGGTTTGTCCTTATGCGTTGTGTTGGAAGATTGTGAGTTTATGTCTTGATGATAATTGTGCGCATGTTGTGTTATTGTGATTATGGCATATGTGAACTTGTTGAGCGGATTATCGGGGTGTTTGCATGAGGTTTCTTATATATATATATATATATATATATGGGTCTTGCTAACATACTACATGAAGGTAGTATATTAGCAAGGTACCCATTTTTGCTTTATACAAAATACCCCTGATTGCAAATAAACAATGTACACAGCTAAAAGGTTTTTTGTCTTTTCCACATCAAACTCTTTCCTCCCACCCCACCTGGCATTTATCTCTCAAAAAGAGGAGGAAACTGATGATTTTGCTTCACTACAAATTCAGCTCAGATTTCAACCGATTTTATTTAACGCTCCCTCCTTCCATTTTTTAACTTCAGTTTCTACTTTAAATTATATTTTTAAAATAAAATCTGTCGGCCATTAGTGTTTTCTGAGATGAAAATCAAAGTTAGGAGTGATGAGTTAGAAGATCTTTTTGATGGACAAGCTACGTTCACGACTTCTTTCATTTGTTTTCCCAATGATTTAAAGAAGAGTGTAATCGCATAGAAAAAAACATGAACAACAAATTATTGGAGGGTGAACATGAGTGATTTAAATCTCAAATTTAAATTCTAACCCATATGGGTTTGATTTGTCTTTTCAGATTTTCAATATATAAAGTTGTTCTTTGAGTGTAGTCGAAAATTTAATTGGTTGAAACCTGTGAGAAATCAACAATTTTTAGTATTGTAAAAAGCTTTGGATCGGAAAAAAAAAATTGAAACTTAAAACTGAGAGAACGAGGAGAGGGGAGGAAGAGAGAGAAGAAGAACTGCATTTGGCCTTTGGTGAAAGGACAAAATAGTCCCTCACATTAAAACATTATTTATTTGCAATAAGGGGTATTTTGGGTAAAGCAAAAATGGGTACCTTGCTAACTTACTACCTTCATGTTAGCAAGACCCTATATATATATATATATATTAAAGGGGGCCTATGTGGAGATGATATGTTATGGCCTTGGGGCATTTTATTGATGAGGTTGTGTAGTGATATGATTTTTTGTGTGTCATGCATCTTTTACATATTTTATTATGTTGTTTCCAATGTGCTTATATGTGTATCTGACATTTAACTGATGATTTAGTTTTCAAATTAAATTAACCTATGTGGAGCTATTATTTCATATTCTATGGAGTTCTTGGTAACATAACAGAATGAAATAAAAAGGAAGTTGTTATCATGAAATACATTATTTGACTCTTGATAAATTTCTCTTGAATGTGTTATTGATAAATGAAACGAGTTGTGTTTATACATGGTGGCATGAGGTCTTTGTCGTGCGGTTGTAGTAAATGTTGTGGCATGAGATCTTTGCCGTGCGGTTGTGACATACATTGAGGCACGAGGTTTTTTCTGTGCGAGTATGACCTATATTGTGTCACGAAGTCATTTCCGTGCGAGTGTGACTTATATTGTGGCACAAGGTCTTTGGCGTGCGGGGTATGGCTTATGTTGTGAGAAGAGGTCTTTGTCGTGCGAGGATGATGGATAATATGGGCACGAGGTGTGGTGAGTGTGGGATCCTATTGCTTTCTATTATCGTTCCTTTTTATTATAGCTATTGCGCTCTGTTATAATTCCTCCTTGCCGGTTATTCTTTGATATTATTTCACGGGTTATTTGATTAGTGAGTGCCTTTATTTGAAACTCGTCACTACTCCATCGGGTTAGTCTTGATACTTACTGGGTACCGATTGTGGTGTACTCATACAACGCTCCTGCATATTTTTGTGCAGATCCAGGTTCCTCGAGCATGACTATCACGACTCCAAAATCTCACCTTAGGAATCGTGATGACACCTAGTCTCTGAGACTAGGCAAGACTAACACATGATAAGAATTTAGCATAAATAAATGATTGAGCTATTAGGTTAAACTAATAAATGACATAGTAAAACCATAATGGAACAACAGTCATACAATCCCAAACCGATGTTACAGAGTCATAAGCTCTACTTAAATACACTAAGAATCTCTAATACAATATTATTTGGAAACAAAAAAATAGTAGCATAAGACCACTGAAAGGTGACTTCGAGGCCTGCGAGCGTCAAGCATGTATACTTTGAAGTCTCCGCAAAGTCTGAATCAAGTCACTGGCGTCCGGTACAGGCAGAAGTACCTGGATCTGCACAAAAATATGCAAAAGCATAGCATGAGTACACCACAACAATATCCAGCAAGTATCAAGCCTAACCTCGGTGGAGTAGTGACGAGGTCAGGTCAAGATACATACTAGACATGGAAACTTGAACAAAATAATAATATGATCTAATAACGGGAAAAAGAAATAAAAAAACAAACTAGGTTATCAATATAAGTTTAACAACGGATGTAAAAGCAATAAACAACAACAAAGAGTGAACATATGATAAAAATAGCAAATGATCAAATACAGTCAAAATACAAGTGAAATAAATTAAGAAAAAATAGTAACTGTTCAAATCAACAAGTCGTTCAAACATAGAATGTACAACAAGAATCACACTGAGGTACTACACCTCATATATACATTTCATAAGTCACAATCACAATCACAATCTTCCATATATCGTAGCCTTGCATTTACTTTTAAAAATATTTTTTTGAAATAGCCTCACGCGCTTTAGCACCTTTATAGATGTGTGTGCTTCAAATGAAGTAATTTTTCTTACTAGCAACACATGCATAAATCCCCCTTATCTCACCGCATGCGCATCAATATACCACTCTTATACTGTTGCATGTGCATATCATCACAACACAATAATTAAACTCGCACCACACATGCCCATATGACGCAATATTGCCAAACACAATAATACCAATATCACCACAACATATAGTCCATAGCTCAGCCATAATGTGTACAAGAATCTCAGTAACAAAATAAAAGGAAAATAACCCAACAATGGAAGATACTCCATAATATAAAAAACTTCAATTAAGACATGCTAATAGCTCTCAATAACTACAACTTCAATAACTCAATAATAAAAGATATTTCCATGAAATGGCAACTTCAATTCAAATGCATAACATAAACTCAACAATAAAAAGATAGTATGTAATAGCAACTATGACTATATGCATGAGAATAACTCAACAATAGAAGAGATAGCATGTAATAACAACTACAACTAAGTGCATATAAGAGTAACCTTGACAATGAAAAATGAAACATGTAATAACATCGCCGATTCAAGAATATAAGAATAACTTGACAACGGAAGATAGAAAAAATAATAACAAATTCAATTAGATTCTTATAAGTAACCTAAAAGTTTAAACCAGTCAATTTTCATATATAAGCCCGTGTACACACTACTCACCTCATGTACACGTCTTGCACATAATTTAAATAGTACAATTAAACTCAATCCTAAGGGAAAGTTCCCTCACACAAAGTTAGGCAAGATACTTACCTCAACTAGGCCAAATCAACACTCAAAAATGGCTTTCTCCATAAAATTTGCCTCTGCACGGATCAAATCTAACTAAAAACGACTTAAAATCATCAAACAATGAAAGAGAAATCAATTCGATTAATAAAGCCAATATCTTTTCAAAATTCCTAAAAAGTCAAGAAAAGTCAACCCGGACCCACCCGATCAAAATTCGAGTCAAAGTATAGATCTCGACTACTTATAATCCCACGAGTCTATATATGTATTCATTTTCAAATTTGAGTCCAATTCGACTCTCAAATCTCAATTTTTTATTTTCCATACATAGACAAATTTCTCAAAATTTCTCTTCAAATTCCATGTATTAGAGGTTAAATCTCATAAATCATGTAATAGAATTGAAAATTTATCAAAATCACTTACCCAAGAGTTGTGGATAAAACTCCCTCCTCAAAATTGCCTCCTACCGAGTCTAGGGTTCTAAAATGTGATAAATAAAACTAAGTTCTATTTTCCAGCCCTTTTGTTCAACTACAGAAGTTGCAAATACGACTTTGGGTTCACAATTGTGAACCCTTGTAATTGCGGAACAGGGATCGCAAAAGCGAACCCAGACATCCCACTCAGATGTCGCAATTGCAATGGCAGCCTACTTCGCAAAAGCGACCTAAATGGTCACAAATGCGACCAGACCCAACTCTATATTGGCTTTGTACATGCGACAAAGGGCGTCTCATTTGCGATAACGCATGCCCTCTTTACAATTGCGATGTCGGTGCTCACAATTGCGATAACTGGAGCACCAACACACCAACAACCAAAAATGAGTTCAAACCAATCCGAAACACGGCCAAAACCCAACCGATCCCTCGGGGCTCCACGCCAAATATCCACACAAGTCTAAAAATATCATATGAAGAGATAAACATACCAAAATAACATTCTGAACCACGAATCGGACAGCGAAACGCGTGAAATTTAAAAGGAAACTCAAGAATCATAACCAAACGTCTGATTCCTATCAAGCAAAGTCGGAATGATACCAAATTTTGCAGATAAGTTTCAATTAGCAAAACGGACCTATTCCAAGTCTCAAAATAAAAATTCAAATCCGATAGCCATAAAGTCAACCTACGGTCAAACCTAAGGAATTTCTAAACCTTCAAATTGCCAACTTTTGGCGAAACAAGTTAAACTAATCTAGGGACCTCTGAATTTAATTTCGGGCATACGCCCAAAATCACAATACAAACCTATCGGAGCCATCAAAACATCATTCTGGGGTAATTTTTTTTATAAAAGTCAAACCTAGGTCAATATTTCCAACTTAAGCTTCTTAACCAAGAACCAAAGGGTCCATATTATTCCATAACTTCCCCGAAATGAAACCGACCATCCCCGCAAGTCATAAAATCAGAAATACACATACGAAAAGCTCAAATATAAACAACCGGTTAGGTCGTTATAGTGCCGGACGTTAGCTAGTTGTTTTTGAGTTTTGAGAAAACTTCAAGGTATACATGTCATTCTGCTCGTAGGCCTCGAAGTCACATTCTAATGTCACCTTTACTATTGTTTACCTTATTTTCAAATAGTGTTGTATTTAGTAATTTCTAGTGTGCTCTTAGTAGAGCTAATGACTTTGTACTACCGATTTGGGAAATGTACGGCTATTGTTCATGTTCGGCTATGTTATGTCATTTACCATATTTTGCTTAATACTTTAATGATTTTAATATGTTAATCTCGGCATATGTTAGGTTTACCTAGTTTTAGAAACTAAGTATTATCACGATTCTTATTGTAGGATTTTTTATCGTGCCAGTATAAACACTTGGTAATAAGTTCAAGCTCTACATTGTCATGAATTATAAACTCAATTAAGACTTCACCCAAAGCAATTGAATGAAAAGAGAAAAAACTTTTGTAGGTGATTTATAGGTTGGTTTTAACGGACATGTATACATAATTGGACACCTATTAGGATTAGACAGTTACATCTCATGTTGGGTGACTTTGAGCTACAAGAACATAAGAATTGCTGTTTTTCTACGGGCTTTGGAGAATAAATTGTATACTTTATCTCCGATCATTAAGGAAAATATCCATTGGAATATTAATAATTAATTTATTGTCACAACATGTGTACAATGTACACCGATCTGGAATTAGATTGGGT
This sequence comes from Nicotiana sylvestris, assembly GCF_000393655.2. NCBI lineage: Eukaryota > Viridiplantae > Streptophyta > Magnoliopsida > Solanales > Solanaceae > Nicotiana > Nicotiana sylvestris. Next base: position 96,194,127 of record NC_091065.1, read on the forward strand.
AACAAGTATTTGCAGTTTTGTTTTTGGGTTCCTAGAATACGGCTTGAGACATGATCACATAATTGCAGCTATATGTGGAAACAAGTCATTGTACTGATCAATAGAGGAACAAAATTTACTTTCAAGAAAATTGTAAGCCAAAAAGGGTCATAATTATTTGCAACTTATAGATTAGTTTATTAATCTTTACAGCTAGGTTTGAGGAAAACAAAATTCGTAAGAGCTAGCAAAAATGAAAAACAAAATCAATCAACTTGGGTACTTCGATATTAGGCACTTTGATGTTGAATTTATTGCTAATAATGCATATATGTTAACGTTATTAAGGGAAGACAAACTTGGTCATCCTCACTCCTAAGTCGATGACATGACTGTTAGAATTAGAAGGAAGTGATGGCTGTTGGGATATGCATTTCTATGGGGTCTACTAAGTATGAGAACTCAATTTCATCAATATCAAAACTTTCGCAAAATAAATTTAATTGGCCGTGCCTTAATTTTTCTGAAAATTTGTTTACATAAATATGTAGTTGGCTAATGATAAGCTACGCATAATTATGAAAATCACGACGAAATTTTATTATCTGTCAGAAGATGGAATTATCATGTCTTAATCATAAATAGTTGGTACTATGTATGTAAGAGTAGATCAGAGGATGACATAAATGGGACCTGAATTATACTTGGGGGGAATATTAAATCAAATAATTGAGGGGCTCTACATAAAACATCATTTTGTTGAAGGCTTGAATGTCAAGTTTGTGATATAAGATCTTTGATTTGCTCATGAAAAGGTAAAATTGGAGCCACGTATTTGTTTGTATTTTTGCGACCTATTCAAAGCACTTTCGCTTATTTTTCGCAACTATGCATGTAAGAGAGCCCTTCCAACCTTATCTGGCAACACGCCTTCAACGCAAAGCCATGCTCATGAAATGGATTCTTACGCCAATAGTCGGTCCAATTGGTTGTTTACTTTTTCAATTGATATGCTAAAGTATATATTAATTTTACATAGTTATATTTATTAGACATAAATTATATATCCGCCAATTAATTTTAATTTAAGCGATGTAGTTGGTGCATTTTATATTTGCGTAATTTAAGAAAATGATCGAGTCGTCGATTGATTATTTTTTTTTAAAATTTAACTTTTTGGCCAACTAAAAGATTTTTGACCAAGTTGGCCGATTTCTTTTACCAACTAATATTTTTTCGACATCCCCAATTTAGTTTGTTTTCTTATTAATATTCCTATTATATCAATACTGTTCAGTTGTTTTTTCGGTCGATTTTTTTTATATTTTTAGTAATGAAAACTAGATGGAGAGAGAGAGGGAGTTGATTAATTCATCAATTGAATTAATATTTGTGAATAAATGCAATTATGCAACTTCTCATAATTATGATAAAACAGATTATCAAATTTCAGCTATTTATCAAATTACATCTTCAATTATTCCGGCATACGTATCTATAAAAAAAGATACATTTCTCTGCTCTGAATGATGAATGATGATTTAATACAAGACACAAACACACAAAAAATCAGTATCGGTCCATTATTAATCTACATTTTCTTAAGAGAATCATGTACCTCTATTTTTCTGTGTTTATTGAGTTAAGTACTAAAGAAGGACGTCAAGTTTTAGCTTGAGACCACCTAGGTCCGTCACTACCTAAATCCCCTCAAAACTCGAACATATACACTCCAAGTGAAATTAAATTATATACTTAGTAAATATTATTTTTTTCTTGTTATAAAAAAGAGTCGATATTGTCTTCAGGGGCGAAACCACCTTGTGCTAAGGGTGGTCAGTTGACCACCTTTCAGCGAAATATTACGAAAAATTATATTGTGTATATAAGTAAAATATTGATTTTAGATGTATAAAACATATATTGAACATCTTTTATCGGGATTTTTTTGTAATTCATTCAAATCTGAACACCCTTGGAAATATATTTGGCTTCGCCAGATTGTCTTGTAAGTTTACATGGCAAGACAATGCAATTATGATATATCGAACCTTACTAGTTTTCTTTTGACTTGTTTTCTTTTACCGTTATTAGTTTTTTTAATTACCTTATGTTGGTATTAGTGCATTTTAATATCAAAATTATAATATTAAAATGAATTATTTCTTGTGAGATAGTAGTTATAAATTGGCAAGAAAGTGGTCATTACTTTGGTGTAACTCATGAAACCACTAATGTCATGATCTACCACTTATTACCTACTAAAGTTTATATTTTGTAACCACCAACCCATTTTCTACTATTTTAATATCCTACTACTTTGTTATTTATTCTATGGAAGAAATTTTACACCTATAAATAGTAGTGTTTCTTCCTTGTATTGTAGATGAAAAAATATAATAGTGTGTATGAAAAAAGTGAACTTGGTGTAGTGAAAAAGAGAGTTATGAGAAGGAGAAAATCTTAGTCTCCCACTTATTCTCTACAAAAGAGAATATTATTTTTGTTGAAGGAAGGTGTTCATTTTGATGGAGTTTTGTACTCAATAACTTGTCCAGAGTTTGTTCGAGTCATACGACGTTGTCGGGTTATTGTATCCTGGAGGGGACAAGTCAAGAGTATTACTGCTGGACCGATGAAGATGCTACCGCAGTGAGCTTAAATCTCCTTAAAAAGAGCAAGATATCCGCGCCTCAGCCTTAAGAATATTTATTTATTCATTTTTTATCTATTTTTCAACTGTAATTTCTTGTAATTTCACCAATAATTTTAAGGAGATTCAATTTTTTTATGCAGTTAAAAAATAACGGATATCAAGGTAGAAGTTCACTCTCTTTAAGAGATAGAAGGGTAAAGTATTTTTCTACTTGCTTAGCTCAAGTGAAGGAAAGGTATAAACTTTTTTACCTTACATTTTTCATGAATATGTGATATATTTTTTCATGAAAAATAAATTTTATAATGCTAAAAATAGTTGGGGTAAAACAAAAATTTGCATGAATAATTTGAGTACCAGCATCGCAATTGTGAAGGTGCCAGTGAGGCTCAGTTATCGCAATTGCGAAATCCCCTTTCTAATTGAGAAGCCTGTAGATTTTTGCCTTGGTTCGGAATTGCGAACATTTGTTCGCATTTTCCAAACTCCCAGCTTCTCAACTGTGAAGCCTTCTCTCACAAATGTGGTGTTCCTTGAGGCTGTCAGGGTTCACAAATGTGAGCCCTTGTCTGCAATTGCAAGGGTTTGCAAATTTGAATCCTGTGTCGCAAATGCGACATATGCAACTGGTAAAAGAGATGTGAGACGAGATTTTGGAGATATTCTCTCATTTTTTGAATCCTAGACTCGGTAGGAGTCGATTTTAAAGGAAGGTTTTCATCTATAATTTTTGGAAAAGTGATTTTGTAAGAGGGAATTAACCTCATAGATGTTTAAATTTGTTATTTGCTACTAATTATGGGTGTTACGTACGCACGACGTGAAAAGAGTCTGTACATAGCTAAAATTCATGCTATGTCCAGGCAGAAATAGGCCTCCATCATGCTATTACTTGCACTATTTGAACTAGACTTGCGAATGTAATTGCTCGAATTAATAAGTAAAAATTTGGTTTAAAATGATATTAGAATGAGTTTCATTACGAAGAGATTTGGCGGAAATATTTAGTCATGGATGGAAATCTATATTTTTTTATGGGCTTACTTTAAAGTTGTAAATACATAATACGTAATCCAATGAGTTTTTCTATTCCTTTGGATCGGGCTGAACGCCTCAGTAATATATATATAAAGCCGTATGACCTCGGTAGTGTATGTACACTATTATTATGGATCGGGTCGTATGACCTAGACATAACACGTGCATGTTGTCACACGGAGTCCGATTATACTTAACATGTCTTTCATGACCTGAGGATTTATAAATACATGTTCAACCCTTACTTGTTGAGATTAGCACGTGATATTTACGATCTTTAATTGTTGTTTTCCTAAGGATCATTCAATAATAGCCTTGTATTCCATTGTTGATGTTGTATTTTATGCCTATTAAATATTATTGTACATTATGTATATTGCCCATTAGTAAGTGTCGATGTCTACCCTTCATCATTAATTCTTCGAGGTTATACTAGATATTTACTGGGTACACGTTGTTTACATACTCATGCTACACTTCTGCACATATTGTGCAGGTTTTGAGATAGGTGTATCGAGTGTTCGTCCGGGCGCGCATTGCGGAGGCTTAGTGGTGAGCTGCTCCATTCCGGAGCACTCGAAGCTTTCTCTCCTTATGTTTTTATCATCTTTGTCTATTTTATTTTAGATCGTAGTTCTTACGGAGTTCTGTATATTCCACTAGATGCTCGTGCACTTGTGACGCCGATTTTGGGAGTTCTAGTAGTCACTCACTAGTTTTAATTATGCAATTCACTATCTTACTTTCCCATTTAGTTTATGATTTACATTACTACGCTCATTTACAATTTGTTTTCATATTAAATAAAAATCACAGATTTTAAGAATATTAAAATGAGGAATTAAATGGGTAGTTCACTATTGGCTTGCCTAGCAACAACGTTGGCCGCTATTATGGCCATTAATTAAAATTGGGTCGTGATATCTTGGTATTAGAGTTATAGGTTCATATAGGTTTCATAAGTCATGAGCGGTCCTGATAGAGTCTTGTAGATTAGTGTGGAGACGCCTATAATTATCTTCGATAGGCTATAGAGTTTTAGGAAACTTCTCTTTCTTCATCTCTTATCGTGTTGTTGATGTTAAACTACGTATCTTTCTCTTATCCTCTCACAGATGGTGAGAACAAGCGCGACAGCTATACCTGGTGGTGGAAGAGTCGCTCCCTTATTTCTAGAGGCCGAGACAGAGGCCGGGGGAGGGATCCAGCTCCTGCTCGAGGATGGGGGCATCCTAGAGTTGCTCTCGTCGTACCACCAGTGGATCTAGTAGATGATCCTATCTTTGAGGAGCAGGGTGAGTTACCTACAACTGAGCTAGCTCCAGTAGATTTCATGTCCATGCAAGGATTTCAGAAGGTCATGGGCCGTATGCTGCGGTTCATGGATTCTATTAAGCAGGCTGGTCCATTTCCAATGGACCCAACCATATCTCAGGCGGGAGGGGGAGCGTAAACCCCTACCGCTTAGTCTCTAGGGTACACCGCTGTCGTATATCAGATCCCAAGTGCATTACCTACGGCTAGAGCCTACCCAGTTGCAGCAGTTGTACTAGAGCCCAGACCAGATGCGATTGTCGAGTCGCATAAGCTGTTGGATAGATAAACCATACTGCCTCCTTCCTTTGGCGGTGAGCGACATGAGGACCCCTAGGATTTTATTTACCGTTGCAGAGACATGCTTCACAACATGAGGGTATTATAGTCCAACGGTATCTTCCAGTTGGAGGGTAGGGCCCGTAGATAGTGACAGTCCTATATTCTCAGTAGACCAACAGGTTTGCCTCCCTTGACTTGGGATCAGTTCACACATATATTTCTGGAAAGATATATTATACCCTCTTAGAAGGAAGAGCTACAAGGTCAGTTTGAGCAACTCCAGCAGGGTCAGATGTTTGTGACCGATTATGAGGCGAGGCTCTTTGAGTTATCCTGCTATGCACTTATGATACTCCCCACCAATGTAAAGAAAGTGCGGAGGTTTATTATGGTCCTGCATTATGGTATTTAGGTTACTATAGCCCGAGAGGTGGATATGGGGACTCCTTACGAGCGGGTGGTAGAGATAGCTTGGCGGATTAAGGGTATTCGTAACCAAGGCCGATTATACGATTGAGAAGAAGAGGGCACGACATTCTGAAGGATTCAACGGTGCACCATCTAGGGGAAGAGGTCAGTTCATGAGGGGTCAGTCTAATAGACCCACTTATTCAATATTGTTGCCTTCTCAGGGTGCACCTGTGTGGCCTTATTCCAGTGCCATTCCATAGAGCTCCTATCATCCACCGGCTATTCAGGGCCCTTCTAGCAAGTATTCAGGTCCCTAGGGTCGGACTCAGGGTTAGTCATCTTCCATACTGAGAGGTTGCTATGAGTGTGGGGAGTTTGGTCATATGAGGAGACCTTTCCCAAGGTTTCGGGGCAAGGTAGTGAAACATGGCCATGATTATCGCACTAGCTACCGCACTGGCCGCCCGACTTGCTAGAGGCGGAGGGAATTAGGTAGGGGTCGCCCTAGAGGTGAAGGCCAGTAAGGTGGAGCTCTAACTAGGCTCTATACTTTTCCAGCCAGGCTAGATGCAGTAGCCTCAGATGCCGTAATCAGAGGTACTATTTCTATCTGCGGTAGGGATGCTTCAACATTATTCGATCCAGGGTCTTTATATTCTTCTCTATTTGGGAATTAACTGGATGTCTCTCGTGAATCTTTGGGTGCTCCTGTATATGTGTCCACTCTCGTGGGTGATTCTGTTATTGTGGATCAGGTTTACCAGTCCTGTATTATGACTTTTTGTGGTTATGAGACTAGAGCGGATTTTCTGTTGCTTCACATGATCAGGTTATCCCTTATCATGCCATTCTTGATTGCCATGCCAAAACTATTACCTTGGTGATGCTAGAGTTTCCTAGATTGGAGTGGAGGTGTTCATATATTAGTGCATCTAGTTGGGTTATCTCTTTCCTGAATGCTCGACACATGGTCGAGAAAGGTTGTTTGGCTTATCTAGATTATGTTCGGGATATTGCTATAGAGACTCCCACGATTGATTCATTGCCCGTGGTACGAGAGTTCTCCGATATATTTTCTTCTGATCTACTAGGCATGCGACCAGATCGTGATATCGATTTCTCTACTGATCTGGCACCGGGCATCCAACCTATCTCTATTCCACTATCACACTGCATGGCTCCGAAGAAGTTGCAAGAACAGGTTGAAGAGTTGCTAGTGAAGGGGTAATCAGGCCGAGTGTGTTGCCTTGGGGTGCACCAGTGTTATTTGTGAAGAAGAAAGATGAGACTGTACGGACGTGCATTGATTACCGCGAGTTGACCAAATTTACCATTAAGAACAAGTGTCCATTTATGCGTTTTAATGATTTGTTTGACCAGTTGCAGGGTACTAGATTGTTCTTTAAAATCAACTTGAGATCTGGGTATTAATAAAATCAACTTCAGATCTGGGTATCATCAGCTGAAGATCCGTGCTTCTGATGTTCCAAAGACGGCTTTCTGGACTAGATATAGCCACTAAGAGTTTCTAGTTATGTCCTTCGGCTTGACCAACGCCCAAGCGGCATTTATGGATTTCATGAACCGGGTGTTTAGGCCATATATTGACTCATTTTTCATTGTCTAAATTGATGACTTTTTCATTTACTCATGTAGTATGGAGGAGCACGAGTAGCATTTGAGAGTTGTGCTTCAGGCCTTTTGGTAACAGAAGCCATATGATAAGTTCTCCAAGTGCGAGTTCTGGTTAGATTCACTGGCAGGCATGTTGTATCAGGTGAGGTTATTAAGGTGGACCCCAGGAAGATCGAGGTAGTCCAGAGTTGGCCTTGTCCTACCATGGCGAATTAGATAAGGAGTTTCTTGAGGTTAGCAGGTTGTTATCGTTGGTTGTGGAGGGCTTCTCATCTATTGCAACACTTTTGACTAGATTGACCCAGAAAGGTGCTCTGTTTCGATGGTCCGATGATTGCGAGGCAATATTTCAGATGTTCAAGAATGCATTGACTACATCACCGATATTGGTGGTGCCTTACGGTATGTATATTGTGTATTATGATGCTTCACACATTGACCTGGGTTGTGTACTCATGTAGGAGGAGCGAGTTATTGCTTATGCTTCACGATAGCTAAAGCCCCACGAGAACAATTACCCTGTACATGATTTGGAGTTGACTGCAATAGCTCATGCTCTCAAGATCTGGAGGCATTATCTTTATGGGTCCTGTGAAATTTACACGATCATCGTAGTTTGCAACATTTGTTTAAGCAGAGGGATCTTAATTTGAGGAAGTGCAGGTGGCTTGAGTTATTAAAGGACTATGATATTACCATCATTTATCACCGGGCAAGGCGAATATGGTTGTGGATGCCTTGAGCAGAAACGCCGAGAGTATAGGAAGTTTGGAATTTATCTCTGTAGAGGAGAGACCATTGGCTTTAGACATTCAGTCCTTAGCTAACAGAGTTGTGAGGCTGGATATTTCAGAATCGAGTTCTTGCATGTGTTGTGGCTTAGTCTTTATTATTTGATCAGATTAAGGCTCGTCAGTACGATGACTCGCATCTTCTGGTTCTCAGAGAGTCGGTACTACTGGATGGTGCCAAGGAGGTTGCTATCAGCGAGAATGGTGTTCTCCGACTCCATGGTTGCCTATATGTTCCTAATGTTGATGGCTTAAGGGAGAAGATTTTAGAGGAGGCACACAATTCTCAATATTATATTCATTCATGTGCTACAGAGATGTATCGCGACTTGAGGCAGCATTATTGGTGGCGGCAGATGAAGAAGGACATTGTTGAGTGTATAGCGAGGTGTCTAAATTGCCATCAAGTTAGGTATGAGCACAGAGGCCAGGTGGCCTACTCCAACAGATGGTTATACCGGAATGGAAATGGGAGGGGATCACTATGGACTTCTTAGTTAGGTTGTCGTGGATGTTGATGAAGTTTGATGCCATTTGGCTCATTGTCGACAGGCTGACCAAGTCGGCACACTTTATTCTGGTTGTGACTACATACTCTTCGGAGAGATTGGCACAGATTTACATTCAGGAGATTGTCCGGTTGCATGGTATGCCTATTTCCATCATTTTATAGAGGCCCTCAATTCATTTTGCATTTATGGAGAGCAGTACATAGCAAGTTGGGCACCCGGGTAGAGCTCAGCACAACTTTTCATCCGCAGATCGATGTGTAGTCAGAGAAAACAATTCAGATTCTTAAGGATATGCTCAGAGCATGTGTGATTGACTTCGGAGGGCAGTGGGATCGATTCTTACCTTTGGCCAAGTTTGCGTATCACAATAGTTATTAGTCCAGAATAGAGATGGCCCCATTTGAGGCTTTATATGGTCGGCAATGTCATTCGCCCATCAGATGGTTTGAGCCCGGTGAGGCTAAGCTATATGGAACTAGTTTGGTGAAGGATGCCTTAGAAAAGGTAAAGTTAATTTAGGAGCGGCTTCGCACAACATAGTCTAGAAAGAAGAGTCACGCGAATCAAAAGGTGCATGATTTATCATTTATGGTGGGCGAGAAGGTTCTCTTGAAAATTTCGCCGATAAAGGTTATCATGAGGTTCAAGAAGAAGGGCAAGTTAAGCCAAGGCTTATTGTCCCATTTGAGGTCTTGAGGCGAGTTGGGGAGGTTCCTTATGAGTTTGCTTTACCTTCTAGTCTATCGAGAATTCATCCGGTCTTTCATGTGTCTATGCTTCGAAAGTACCATGCCAACAGGTTGCATATGTTAAATTATAGCACGGTTCAGATAGATGAGAGTTTGGGTTATGAGGAAGAACCAGCTGCTATTATTCACAGGCATGTTCGCTAGTTGAGGTCCAAGAAGATTCCTGCGGTAAAAGTCCAGTAGAGGGGTCAACCAGTTGAGGAAGCAACTTGGAATACTGAGAAGGACATGCGGAGTAGATATCCGTGTTTATTCAGTACTACAGGTATATTTCTAGACCTGTTCAAGGATAATGTTTATAAGAGGTGGAGCATGTAATGACCCAACTAGTCATTTTGATCTCTAGATCTTTGTTCCTCTAAATAAGAATTAGTGTATCTGATTTTACTATGTTATGACTTGGGAGGATGGTTGGTTTAGGTTTGGAAGGGTTCGGGTTGAAATCGGAACACTTAGTTCCTTAATAGTGGCCTATAGTAGCCAAGTTTGATTTGAATCATCATTTTGAGTAAACAATCTCAGAACAAGAATTTTATGATTTCAATAGGTTTGTATGATTATTTTAGAGTTGAGCATATACCCGGAATCGAATTCGGAGGTCCCTAGGTTGATTTGTGTTGCTTTGTCAAAGTTGGCAGTTTAAAAGCTTAGAATTTTCATAAGTTTGATCGCAGGTTAACTTTATAGCTATCATATTTGGATTTCTATTTTAGGGCTTGGAATAGGTCCGTTTTGTCATTTGAAACTGGTCCGTAAAGTTTGGTGTCATTCCAAGTTGATTTGATAGGAATCAGACGCGCGGTTGTATTTTTTTAGAAGTTCTTGCGTTCATGTTGATGTCATATGTTTTGGAGGTCCGATTCATAGTTGAGTGATCATGTTATCTAGGGATTCTTATCAGAAAGATTGGGCGGTTATTTACTCTTAACGGTTTGGCTTATCGGTTATCGGTTTTTGAATGTATTAATCCGCTAGCTACCTGATAAGATATCGGCCGGATTGGTATCGATTTAGCTCTTATCGTGCAGCTTATCAGTCTAATTCAATCTATATTGCATATGACGCTCTTTGAGTTCAGAGCAGACTATATTCCAGTCTATAGAATACAATAGATGAGTCCATTACATCCCAAAGTAGACTACATTATAGATGAGTCAAGAATACATATGTCTTTAGTACCTCAGTTGTAAAATGCGAAGAAGCAAGAGGCTCCAAATATTCATTAAAAGTCTTCTTGTAGAACTCATTGTACTCCTCTTTACTTACTTCCTTAGGACTTCAAAGCTGGAAAAGGAAAGACAGTGACTCAATATATCAGTAAGAACAAACTTTTGAAGCATAGCAGTAGGAGATAGTAATCTGGAGACTAACCCATATTGGTTGAGTCTCATTTGTAAGCTCCCAGTCCTAATATTTCTCCATAATATTTTGGGTCTTCTTCTTTTTCTATTGCAGAGAGTTGGAAATTTCATCAGAAATGGAAAAAGACAACAGCAGAATCAACAAAGCTACCCCCAGAATATGTACTACTCCTAGCTACCTCAGTTGTCGCATCTTTTCCTTCCTTATTGGCTTCTGTCGGATCCTCATCAACTTTAACCTGTAAAGAGACAATATCACAGAACCATAAGGCGATAAGGAGTTATATCCAACTTACATAACGTGGAACGCCAAAAATGTAAGACCCCAAGCATGTTTTGAGGCCGTAGATAGAAATAAGTGAATTTAGGCATTAGGGTTTCTAAATGTCTAATAGTAAATTAGTAATAGAGAATAGAGATAGAGTACGGACACTAGTTGCACGAGTGGAATGACCCAACTGGACCTAGTCAGCTCGAACCGTTTTGCTGTTCTAGAGGACCCTGAACAAGAAGAGGCAAAGATGCCAGATCTATACACTAGAAGTGGAAGAAGAGTTTTTGATTATTTAATATATATGGATAAGAATAAATTGTATATGTATATATATATATATATATATATATATATATATTCATAACGGGTTAACGGATTATTCGTTAAGAAAACCGAATAATCCGCCCCCAAACCGATAAGCCGTTAATAAAAAAATTCGAATCCGTTCCCCATCTGTTAAACCGTTAGCCCGATACCAATAAGCCATTAAGCTCCGATTTCGGTTCGGTTTTCGATTTTGGTTCGGTTTTGAATACACCTAATATTATTGTATATATTTTGTGCATAGGAGAGACTTCAATAAAGCAATATTTTTTTTAGTTTTCTTTAATGTATGGACCGACCTAGATATATGTTTCCACCATTAGCTTGCTGCTTAATTTTCTTGCTTAGAATTTTCATGTTTCCACATACCTAATTATGGCGCCCAACATAAGTCTCATTCTCAAAGGAGATTTATGTTTGAAGCGAATTGAGCATCAAGCCCTTTGGTTCCTAACAACTAACAAGTTCACAAGACTAAGTAGTTTCATAACTTTATTGCATTAACATCCTCTAAGGTAAGTGTTATAGTAATTCTAATTTGATAACTTAAAAATGTGATAGTGTCACGACCCTAAACCCAGACCCGATCGTGATGGCGCCTCTCGTGAAGACAAGGCCAGCCGGCACAACACCCAATTCATTTTTAAGCAATTAAGATAACACAATTTAAGTCTTTAACATGATTAAATCCCAAACAAATAGTGAGACAGTACAATTTGCGGAATAGACACAACCCAACATCGGGGTGTCACAAGTCATGAGCATCAAATAACCGATTAAAAGTAGGAAGAGTCTACATAGTTTTATTACAGAACTAAAACAAGGGAATACGAGATAGGGGAGAAGCACTGGACTGCGAACGTCAGGCAATTACCTAGTAAACTCCGAACCGCCTGAGCTGGAAGCAACCAACACTCGCTAACGGGACCCGAGGCTCCTGTATCTATACACAGGGTGCAGGGAGTAATGTGAGTACTCCGAATCAGTGAGTAATAACAATAAATGAAGACTGAGCGAGAAGAAAGCACGTAAAAACACAACAATATGCTATAAAGAGGTAGATTAAAACCAGTAAAGTGCAATAAAATAGTGAAATCTCTAAAAACACCTTAGTTTAGTATAAGTTTCTTTAAAATACCTTTTTAACAGTTAAACAGGTAAATGACAGGCAACTAGAAGAGATAAACACATAAAAACCGCCCCTCGGGTATAATGTCAACAGAATCAGCCCCTCGGGCAATAACATGGAACAACACCAGCCCCTCGGGCTATATCTCATATCACAATGGGTACCCACGCTCACTGGGGGTGTATAGATTCCGGGAGGGCCCCTTACGGCCCAAGCACAATATCAAGCCATCTCTTGGCATAATCAATAGGCTATCGGCCTCATATCAAGCCATCTCGTAGCGTACAACTCAGGCCCTCGGCCTCATAACCATAAATCAGTATATCACTACTGCGGCGTGCAGCCCTACCCAAAAGTATCTTCACAGCACAGACCCTCGGCCTTAGTCAGTCAGAATCTCATAAGCCACTCAGGCAACAGTAAAACATGATGCTCAACTCAAAATATCATTTAATGTGTTAAAACAGAGTAAACATGGCTGAGTTATGAAAACAGTAGAATATAGCATGGCTGAGTACAAGTATAAAGTCAAAATAGTGAGGAAATAGCAGTAAAACTCCCCTAAGGGTCCAAAACAGTTGGCACGAGGCCCAAATATGGCATTCAACCCAAAACATGATGATAGCAAACAGTTTTCAATCAAATACGCAGTACAACAATCATTCGGGATGGACTAAGTCATAATCCCCAACGGTGCATGACCCCACGCTCGTTATCTAGCATGTGCGTCACCTCAATATAGCACAACGATGTGAAATCTAGGGTTTCATACCCTCAGGACAACATTTACGATCATTACTTACCTCAATCCGGTCCAAATTCTAGCCCGCAATGCCTTTGCCCCTCGAATCGGCCTCAACTCGCGTCGAATCTACCCAAAATCAGAATCACGATGTCAAAATATGCTAAGGGGATGAAGCCCATGCAAAAATAATCAATTTACAACATAAATCCCGAAATTAACCAAAACCCGACCCTGGGGCCCATGTCTCGGAATTCAATAAAATTTACATCAATAGATCCTCATCTCCCTAGGAGTTCAGACATATCAAAAGTCCCAAAATCCGACCACAAATGGCCCCTCAAATCCCCAAGTCAAGGTCTCCAATACCAAGCCCTAATCCCCACTTTTTAACCCTTAATTTCCATTAATCTTAGGCCAAATCAGTGAAATAATTCCATAGGATCGATTATTAGGTTCAAAAATCTTATATCCAGACGTTATCCCTTGAATCCCTCTTCAAAATCTCCCAAAAAGCTCCAAAACCGACTTGAAATGGTGAAGAACAACTCAAAAATCGCGAAGGAATTCTTTTATACCTTCTGGCCCAGGCTTCTCGCACATGCGGTCAATTCCTCACTCCTGCGCAACTGCTTCTGCGGTTCGAGCATCGCTTCTGCGGTCATTACTTAAGGCCCCTTCCTCACCTGCGACTAGACATCTGCTTCTGTGGGCCCACATGTGCGATTCATATCTCGCATCTGCAGTTTTCACTTAATTTGCCTTTGACCGCATCTGCGGCACCCAACTCACTTCAGCGAGACCGCACCTGCGGTCCCCTAGCCGCAGGTGCGGTTATGACAGCAATGGAACATCTTCAGATGGCAAAACCAAAATCAATTCTTCCGTCAACCATCCGAAATCGCCCCGAGGCCCTCGGGACCTCAACCAAAAGAACAAACACATCATATACCACTACCCAAACTTGTACCAATCTTCAAAACACCTCAAATAATATCGAATTGGCCAATTCACATCGAAATCAAGCCTAAGATACCAAAATCTTCCAAATTCCGCTTTTGAATAAAAAGTCTATCAAACCACGTCCGAATGACCTGAAATTTTGCACATACACCCCAAATTACACAACGGACTTACTGCAACTTCCAAAATTCCATTCCGACCCCTATATCAAAATCTCACTTATCAACCGGAAAACGTCAAAATTCCAATTTTGCCAATTCAAGCCTAAATCTACTTCGAACCTCCAAAACACATTTCGATCACGCTCCTAAGTCCCAAATCACCTAACAGAGCTAACCAAATCATAAAAGTTCTAATCAGAGGCTATCTACTAACAAGTCAAATATTGGTAAAACCTTTCAAATTTTAAGCTTCAAACTGAGAACTGTTCTTCCAAATTCATTCTGATTACCCTGAAAATCAAAACTGACGATTTACATAAGTCATAATACATCACACGGGGCTAGCCATGCCCGAGAACTGGCGAGCAAAGTGCAAAAGCTCAAACGACCGATCGGGTCATTACATCCTCCCCCACTTAAGCATACCTTCGTCCTTGAACGTGTCCAGAGTTGTTCCAAAAGCCAACCAATTGCTGAATAACCTTACCATGCACATACCTGGGGGTGATCCCACGTCACCCTATCTTATACATGTCTGATAGCACAATGTAACTGAAATTTCATAATCCAACCTAGCCCATAAACCTTAGATCCACATTCCCACTTCTGAAATCATCCATAAGATCAAAATCTCATATTTATACTCCGAATAATCCTGAACAAGCTGTAATAACCCATACCTGCAACCTCAGGTGAAACTACATGATATGCCACATAACTCGAACACTTGTAGCGATAACTTATAATCACAATAGCTACACACAACAACTGAATACCGATAGTAAACCTCTTATCAACTAAAGTCTCATTCCAACACTTTCATACACTGCCAATGATAAATGAAACCCGTAGGAAGTCAATAACCATTCCTCAGATCAACCATTCATGAAGCCACTCCTCCTTTGGCAAGGACCCTAGTAAATTTCTGAGCCGAACATCGATATTATCCTTCTAACATACTGAAACCGAATCTATTTGTATTCATTTTTGATCCCAATGATCTTATCTAATCCAACACAACTACTCTGGTGACATGACACATCAATACAATCTAAAGCCACAACTCGTGCAACCTGCGCACCAATAAGCAACAATCTGAACGTACTCAAATCATGAAAAATGACTCAAATGAGGGAGCTGTACTGCAAGCTCACCAGTACCACCACAACAAAATGCTGAGAACCCGTCACACATCGTGGAAACAGAACATACGAATCTAACCCGAAAGGTCATACCTCCATATGACTTCGCTGCAATGCGCGACCCTATCCAAACACTAGTCCACATGAAACACATCCATGCACTCTGCTTAAAATCGACAACCACGTGCAATGTGATGTCTAGAACCCAAGAAAATCATCATAACCACAATGAATGAAATACATAACACCACACAAACCCGAAAGGACATAACCGATATGCCATCTTCCGAGAAACACCCAGTACTCTTCCCGCTCGACTTCCACTGAGATACCTCAAATAAACCACACCACATGTGCCTATAAACAACAAATTCCAATGCCTCGCAACACGTAAAGGCAACTTATAGATCTCCTCAGAACACTAATATCTCAATAACAACCGAATCAACATACCCCTCACCAATAGCAACTCGAAGTCAACAAAGTCGTCTTGATGTAAAACACACATCCATATAGGTCTACCAATGAACACTTTATCAAGGAGTTCCTAAAGCTGATCTTTAACTCTGCCAGTGACATAAGCTACGATGCCCGGCACCAAATCAATACCAAAATCAACAACCCTATCCGACGACATACCCGGCAATAGGAAACACATCTGAAAAACCCCTCAACACCGGAACTGAATCAATGGTAGGAGTCTCTGCACTGACATCCATCACGAAGGCCAAATAGGAAAGATAACCCTTTCCATCCATCCACTAGGTCTTCAAAAATGAAACCACCCTACTGAGAACATAATCCGTCGAACCTTGCCACTCAATCCGTGGCATCCCCGGCATAGCCAATGCCGCTGCCTTAGTGCACTAGTCCCAAATGACACGAAATGGAGACAACTAATCTATACCCAATATCACATCAAAATCTGACCTACCAAGCCATAAAGGATCCATTCAGGTCTCCAAAACCCGATAGTCACCACACAAGGCCGATACACGCGACCCACAACCACAACATAACCTGTTTATGAGAACTCCCAGTATCCAAATCCATATAGCACACGAATCACCCGATCCCATCCCAATTTCGCCATCCGAATACATACCACACCTTTAGTACCCAATAGTTCCATGAGAGGCACTCTAAAAAAAATTCTCTTTGCCACTAAGCAAACTCAAATATCAGCAGTCGATCCAACAAGAGAGTGCCACAATACTAATGAGGTATCCTCAACTCAAAGACATCACCCTTTCTAAAATGTAAACCCTCATCAAGCCACACCAATCAGTGATCCTATTTATCTAGTCATCTAAAACTGTCCATGCTACATAAGAATTTTATGACCTTCCTTTCAGAACTGAACCATAACCCTACACACGCAAATCTCAATCCTACATAACATACCACATATACCATACCATCCTAGGATAAACATGAGAACTTTATATCCCTTCCGAGACACAAGCAGCTACGCACACAACTAGCCAAGAACTTTCCATTGATTCCATCTAGAAGAAAATCACTACACATCCCATGCTCCTCACACTCGTAGAAAATATACATCTCTAACCGTGGTAGAAACCATCAAGAACTCTCTGAATTCTATTTGCACAAGACTAAACGGTCAGGACTAAATCCTTCTAACTCAACCAAGCTACGCAGGTCACTAAAACCCAAGAGAAATTCCGTGAAATACCTGAAAAAACTCATTACCTCGTACGTATCCAAAGAACTAATCATATCCTTACCATGACGATCCGGCCTACTACCAAGCTATCCCATCTATCCAAGTTCCTTCTGATTCACCTTCAACTTGATACTTCTTCTTGATATAACACCACAGTTCCTCAACCCAGACTCACCACACAAGACCCAAGAATAAAACCACACCGTCTAAGGCTCATAAGCCGCTGAATACTCTCTTAAATATTCCCAAAAGTACCACATTCAAAATACCTACCCTGGAGGGTTTTCCTATGATCCCAAAGTCGTTTCGTTCACCTTTCTGATACTGATATATAGAATCCCATGACGATATAGAAATACCGCTAGTCTTGACACCCTCCAATGAAAACTCAGTTTCTAGCCAAATATACAAGTTGAAAACTTCCAATTACTACATGTAAAATCTTGAACTCATTAGAACCATTCTCGAGAGTCATCCACTCTACTCAAACCTCAATTAGACTGATCAAATGAACCGAACAACTTGTGCCTCATTAGCACTCCGACACCGCAGGATGAAACCTCACCGACAACCAAGCAACTTCCTGCTCTATGATCCGCACATCCTTTACCAATAACCACTCAAGTCATTCCGTGATTCTCATACACCTGTGAGCACGTGATTTTTGCCATACATGAAATACTCCTACAAAATCTAAGAAAATAGATTTTTATTTATTGTTTGCCATTATCTAAGAAAATAATTTTTATTCAAAGCATAAAAATACCAAAAATATCATGCATTTCATTTAGGATATATTTTTTCACTTTTAGAGTTAATCCGTAATTACTTGTTTTATAAAATTTGAATATCACAAAAAAATAGCTCATTTGCACATTTTTTGTCTTTAATTTTAGTTTATTGATTTAATATAGATTTAAGTAATGTTTACAATTTTTATAATTAGTTAACTTGAAATTGAAGCTTAAAAATATTCGTGGAAGTGTGTTTGGTTCAAAATCTTGAAAATATATTTCTGTAAAATTACTTTTAGTTCTTTGCCAAAAAGTTTGTTTCAACTAAATTCTGAGAAGCTTTTCTTGAAATTTGTTTTGGAAAAATTTCTTTGTTGACATTTGGTTGAAAAATGCAAAAACTACTTTTATTTTTTCACATTTACAGAGCGCCATCTAATTTTCAAAAAAATTGAAAGAAAAAAGGAATTACATGTCTTGAAAGGTGGGCTGATTTCACATTTGGCCCAAATTGTTCCCCTCAAATTTAATTCCCCAGCTCAATACTTTACCGCCCCAGTTCCAAAAATCAGACCTGACCCATCCATTGCCTTTAATATATAAACCATCTTATAAACATTTCCCCCAATTCCCAAACCCTAAATAACACTGAAAACGACGCACCCTCACTGTTACTTCATCTTCTTCGACCGATTCCGCTTCAACTCACCTGAGTTTCGCCCAAGTTCACCCAAATGGTCCCCTCCCCTCCAGGTCACCTCTATTTCCCAACGGATCTGTCAGAAATTGCGAATATTCTCTCCTAAATCATACGGATTTCAGTACAAAAAGGATAATTGTTGGATGAATGGGAGTCGTGGATAGATGTGAATCAATCCGTTCCCTCCATTTGTCCCAAAATTGTTCAAAAAACCTGAAGATTTTTTCGGATTGGGCATATTTTTGAAAGTTTTTGAAGGCTATATATATGAGGTAAGTCTTATGTGCTAGGTTAGAGAAAAATAGAGAAAAATCGAGGCAAAAAATCTAGGAAATTTTCCGAAGGAGTGAGTAGAAAATTTTAGGGTTCTTAAATTTTCTTAGTTTGAGTCTGCTTCTTTCTTCAAAAAAAAGAACAGACAAAAAAAGGCATCATGGTTTGAGTTCATTTTGAGTCGAGTTTACTTTATATCTTCAGAAGGAAGAAATAAAAAAAAAAACGTTCTTTTTAGTATTTTTTGTTGATTCTGCGTTCTCAAAAAATGGGTTTGGATTGAGTTGATTTCCGGTTCTCGAAGCTGTGGGTTTGCCGTTGGTTTTCTGTCGATTTCGTAGCTAATTTGCTGAGCTTCATTTCCCCTATTTTCAGACCTTCATTTGGTCCTTGATTGCTGTATTTTGCATTTAGGTATGTGATTGCTCACTTGTAATTCCCTATCAATTGTTTGAATGAAAGTTTGAACTATTTTGGCTGAAACTATGTTTGATTTATGTGTGTTCATTATGTTTGGCTACTAGATCTTCTTCATCTGATTGTTCTAATAGGTGTTTAAATCTGAAAATTTAAGTTAAATGTTAACTGTTTGCTGCATAAAAAAGCATAGCATCATGTGAGGGCCGTAATGTGCGTGTGTATATATATATGCATATATATGTATATGTATATGTATGTATACATATTGCATCATGCGTTGTGTGTATTTATGAAATCAAACTTCTGCATATTTATATATAAAATCTGTTGCTTCTGGTGTGTTCGTACCATAATGTACAAATACGTAAAAAAAATGGTTTGACTTCTTTGAAAAAAAAACGCACCAGCTTCAGCGTAGGTTTGTTGATTTTTAAAATTTTTTTTTTTGCTTTGGCCATCTTGTTAGGAATTTCCTCATGTTTAAATTTTCAGCCACTATGAGTGAGTAATTATTTATGTAATAGGGTGATTCTCTATATTATGGGATCTGCTAAGCTATTATTCATTGTAGTTATTGATGTTTCTTATGACCTTCAAATTCCTTTTGTTGAAATGTTTGTTTACTGCTTTGATACATTGGTGGCTCACTGCAACAAAGGGCAGCCACCTCCTAAGACTTTTGATGAGAATTGAACACCCATTATTTGTAACTTGGAAGAAATCAGTGAATGGTGGGGAACGTTTGGATATGTTTTTTTTTTCATTTTTAATGTCAAAGGACTTGAAAAATTCTGTGACGGTTGGCTTTGAATCATTGGTACCAAATATTACTCCTAATATTTAATGTACTATAGTGCATTATTATTTTAGAGATAAAATAGTAGTAATAAAATTAGATAGGCTTTAATATGTGGTTTCCAATTATTTGGTGTTAAAGAGTCTCCCACTATAACATTATGTAATCAAAAAGCCAATGAAGATTCTTTTTTTCGCTGTAAATTTATTTTTCTTCTATTGTTTTTGTCATTTCTATAAGTTAACAGGGAACAGTAGAGCAGGTGGCTTTTACATAATGTTCAAACCTTTTTGGCAGAAATTGACCAAGTATAGCTGGGTTATGGATTTTGTACGTGTGATTTCATATAATTTCAAATGAATTGTTAAATCCAGTTAGCTATAGAAATGCATTTTGGTAGATTCATGAGTAATGATTTTGTTGGCCAACTTTAGCTTAGGTTAAGAATGAATTCACTATTTTATTGTGTGGAAATATATGTCATGATGGGATCTGATATTTGATTAGGAAAAGTTTTGGATTAATCACATATGGGTAATTTCTGTCGCATTCCGGTGTGTCCAACTTGACTGCGTGATTGAAAGGCATGAATTGAATTTGTCTTAATGCCTGAAGCTTGTTTTTTTTTTGTGTGTTTGAGACAAATAATTAGTTGTTTAGTGATGGTATTAATTTACTCATCAATAATATTTTATCCATAAATTTAGACTTCCCTGTTAACCTCGAATTTTAGAAAAATTAATTAATTGAGTAACATCGTAGCTTTCATTAGGCGTGATTTAGTCTATTATCGTGATTATGTATACGTGCGCGTAACATAATTATAATTTTCTTCTAGAAGATAACTCGAGAAATGCGTTCGCGCAACTTCAACAAAATTTTTCTTAATAAAATAAACAAAGCGTTATTAATTGTGGGCACGTTCGCGTGACATGATTTTTGATGCGCCAAAGGAAAAGAGTATACGTACGCGTAACTCAATTCTTTAATTGCGAATAATCAAGTGATTTAAAAGCGGTAAAAAGATAATTGCACGTAGGTCCTAAAAATGAGTAGTTAAATAATTTAAGCCAAGTATAAATTGCTAAGTGACCGTGCTAGAACCACAGAACCCAGGAATGCCTAACACCTTCTTCCGGGTTAACAGAATTCCTTACATAGAATTTCTGGTTTGCAGACTTCAAAAGGAAAGTCGAAATTTTCTCGATTTGGGATTTAAAATAAATCGGTGATTTGGGACACCAATTAAAATATTCCAAGTGGTGACTCTAAGAATTATATAAATAATCCGATTTCGAATAATGACACTTTAATTGGAAAAACTCCCTTATATCCCTCTCAGGGTGTAAACAGGAGGTGTGACAGCTCTGACGACTCTGCTGGGGATCGAACCCAGAATCTCTGGTTCAGGGTTCAAGAATTCGAGCTTGTTAATGTGATTTTATTTGGCTTTATTGTTGATATTACTGTATTTTGTGGACTTAATGTGCTAATTGTCATTTACCGCTTTAATATTACTTGAGCTGTATTTAAATATCTTCTTACGCCACCCATATGAGTCTTCTGGAAATGGTGCACACGTTCGCGTGACCCGCTTTTTTTGTAGAAATTATACCAAATAAGACGAGGCTGGGCAAGCAACAAGACCGGGCAGACTTTTTGCTCCTGGTACGTTGTCCCCTCCTCGACCCCAGTCGTCCGCTCGGGTAACCCAAGTCTAGACCACAAACCCCAGGTTTTAAACCTAGAATAACGCAACCTCATGCCGGATCCCTAGTAGGAACGATTATTTGCATCACGTGCATTTAACCTTGGGGACTTAACACAGGGGTTGGGTCCGTTTAGGACAGGTGTACCCAAAATAAAGACCACCCTGATGCATCTTACGTGCTACTTGCACATCTGTTTGTTTCGGCTTGCATGTTGACCGGCTTCTAGATAGGGAAAGAAAATAAAAAAAAATCAAAAAAGAAAATCAAAATAGTGAGAGTTAGGTATTTAGAAAATTCGGAAACTCTGCCGAAATTCTGAAAAAAGAAAAGTCATTTCAAAATGAGCCAAAATGTCAAGTGTCATGTTTTCTCTGTTCCGTCAAAACTGATCGAACTACGCGAGTCTGATTCTCACCGGATGTGAGATACGTAGGCAAACCTCATCGGTTCCGGCCCCAATTTTTAAAAAGAATCAAAAAAAAATCCTTCCTTTTTTCTAAAGTCTTTCATACGAAAAAAAGAAAGAAATAAAAAGAAAAATCCAAAATACGGGTTTCCTTTATTTTGAGTATTTTTCCAAAATTTGTTTTAGAAATAGGGAAAATATTCTTTTCTTTCTTTAAAAGTATTTCTTTCGTAAATGTCAATAAAAAATTTTGAATTTTTTTTTGAAGTCAAAAATTATTCTTTGGTTTTCTTTAGAAGTACTTTTGTAAATAAACAAAAGCTCAGAAATTCAAAGCATTTTCTTAAAGTCCCTCTTTCGAAAATTAAGAGGCAACTTCCAAAACCCAAAAATATTTTCTTTCTTCTTTAGAAAAAGAGAAAACAAATGGAAATTCAAACAAAAATATTTTCTTTTACTTTTAAAATTCCCATAGTTCAAATCAAATGCAAATAAATTTTTAGAAGTCTTTCTTTCAAAAATAAAACAAAAATAAAATCAAAAAATCAAAAAAAATATATTTTCTTTCTTCTTTTAAAGCATTCCTTTAAAAAATTCCAAAAAGAGATAGTATATTTAATACATTCTCGATCTTCCTGAACTACACAAGTCTAATTCTCACCGGATATGAGATACGCAGGCAACCCACATAAGGTTCGGCCTTATTTTTACCAAATAATAAAATAAAAGGTGTTTCAGGGCTTTGGTTAAAACAATAAAGCTGACCTAGCTTTGGTTTGTTTTTAAGTCATTTCTTACTGGAATAGCATTAGATTACATTCTAATTGTCATAAGGCTATTTTCGGGAGAAACATGAAAGTCTGTTTAAAGGGTGTCTTTTTCTTTTAAAATACTTACCGCCGACCTCAAAATTCATTTGGAATTGTGAAGGGGCCATATTTGCAAAAACGATCATTTTGCTAACATAGCAATAAAAGGGGTCCTTGTCCGCTGTTTTTTTAGAAAACTTGTTTTGCAAAAAGAGTCCACAAGAGTCAACCCTAACCTTAACCCTCCACAGGTACAAATGAATACCGTCCAGTAATCACCGCAATCTGTCATAGAAAGGGCTCAGATGCAGCTACATAAGTGGTGGGATGATTTAGATGAAGATGACCAACTTTGGGTAAGAGAGCATTTGGATTCCCTGGTAGACATCATGCACATCAAACCACGAGAGGATTTAATTAAGGCTTTGGTGACCTTTTGGGAACCCGTTCACAATATGTTCCATTTCTCGGATTTCGAGCTCACATCCACTCTGGAAGAAATAGCCGGGTACATCGATTTTGGCCAAGAGTTAAGAAAGCAGCAACTCATATTCCCCAGGGCTCCCTCAGTACACAAATTCTTCGATCTTTTGAAAATTAGCAAACAAATGAGCAAGGACCATGCAAGCAAAGGGAGTTGTTCATTCTACTTCCTGTATTTCAGGTTTGGACACTCGGCCGGGTTTGAAACACATGAGAAGGGGTTGAGTAACAAACAGGACAAGAGCACATGGCAAATTCATCGACGGTTTGCTTTCATCATGGCATTTCCGAATTTTGAGGGTACAATAAACCTTTGTATGGCCAGAATCGCAGGTCCTCGTCGACAAAAAAGATCACACGCTTGTCCCATTAGTGCTAGCGGACATTTATCGAGCACTAACATTGTGCAAATCTAGGGGTCAATTTTTTGAAGGCTACAACATTCTTCTTCAGATGTAGATGATCGAACACCTTCACCATCATCCTAAGTTCATGAGATACGCTTCAGATGGGAACAATTTCATCAAAAAGTATGAGGAAAGGGTGGAAGATTACAAACCACCGGAGGGGTTTGAAGCGTGGGTTTCCTATTTGAGAAAATTGAGAGCAAATCAAATTGAATGGACCATAGGATGGCTCCCGATAACAGAGATCATATATATGACCGCTTCAAAGGGCTACTTGATGATGATGCGAGCAAGAAGTATACAACCATATGCACTACAAAGAGTTCTAAGACAACTGGGAAGATATCAGGTGATACCCGAAGGGGCAAACCTAAGCACCCAAGACATTGAACTACACCCGGAAGCAGCGACCCCTGAGGCTTTAGTTCAAAGGGACTGGAATTGTTATCGGTATTTAAAAAGTAACACCTAGGTACCAGACCCGGCTAAGGGCGAAGTTGATCCCAATTATGCTTCTTGGTTTGAAAGGAGCTTTTATGTGAACAATGAGCCGGAGCCCGAGCCCGTGAGGCCCGCCAAAAGGCCCCATGTTCAAGCCTTTGATGACAAAATTCAAGAAAGGTTAGCCTGGGGGAAAAGGAAAAGGAATATCAGGCCTCCATTCATGCTTTGTGAGAAAAGTTGAGAAATGTCACCTTCAACAACGATTTATGATAGAATGAAAACACTAAATATTTCCATTCTGTCATAAAACACAAAAGGTTGCAGCAAGCTACTACACAACTTAAGGATGGACAAGGTATCTGGCAAAATGATCCAACTGTTATAGCTAATATGCTTGTAGATTGTTACACAGATCTATTGGGCACTAGGGGTAACTCAAGTGTGAGGTTATGTACCAGCATAATTCAGAATGGACCTTTACTGTCCATACCACAACAGGTTGAGTTAATCAGACCTTTCAATGGGAAGGATGTCAAGGAAGCAATGTTTAGCATAGATAGCAACAAGAGCCCTGGGCCAGATGGATATGGAAGTGGTTTCTTTAAAGCTACATGTTCTATTCTCGGAGAGGAAGTCACTGAAGCTATACTGTAGTTCTTTGAGAATGGAAGGTTATTAAAGCAAGTGAATGCAATAATTATTGCACTTATTCCTAAAGTGGATAGTCCAGAGTTTGCAAGCCAATATAGACCAATATCATGTTGCAATGTACTCTACAAATGTATCTCTAAGATGATTTGTAGTAGATAAAGGCTGTTGTAGCACACTTAGTGGCATATAACCAAGATGCTTTTGTACAAGGACGGTCGATGGTACATAATGTGTTAATATGTCATGATTTGTTGAGGCATTACAATAGGAGAACATCACCTAGATGCTTAATGAAAATTGACTTGAGAAAGGCATATGATATGGTAGAATGGTCATTCCTGGAGGATGCAATGAGAGGATTTGGGTTCCCTGATAAGTTCATTAACTGGATGATGACATGTGTTACTACAACAATGTACTCAGTGAAAGTAAATGGGGAGCGCCATGGCTTCTTTGAAGGAAAGCGGGGATTGAGACAAGGTGATCCTGTCTTATCATTACTATTCGTTTTAGTAATGGAATACTTGTCCAGAACCTTGAATACAATGAGTGTGTTGCCTGACCTTAGATTCCATCCAATGTGTAAAGGGCTGAAACTCACACATCTCATTTTTGCTGATGATCTTATGATATTTTGCAAAGGACAGGTGAAGTCTGTGTCAAGAGTACTAGAGGCATTACAACATTTTAGTGAGGCTTCAGGTTTGAAAGCTAATATGGATAAGTTCGGTATATTTTTAGCTGGGGTGACAGAAGAAGTTAAGGAGCAGCTACTAGAGTGAACTGAATTCACAATGGGAGAGTTCCCAATCGGATATCTGGGTTTGCCACTATCCTCAAGAAAGTGGAGTAAATTTGAATGCCAGCAGCTGATAGATAAGATCACTAACAAGATCAAATTGACATATACAAAACAACTCTCCTATGCTGGGACATTACAGATAATAAACTCAGTTTTCTTCTCTATATACAACTTTTGCGGATCTGTATTCATTATTCCTCAAAGTGTGTTGAAGGAGGTAGATAGGAAGTGTAGAGAGTACTTATGGGGTGACTCAGAAAATAAGAGGAAAGTATCCTTAGTTGCATGGGATAAAGTATGTTGCTCTAAGAAGAATGGAGGCTTAAATATCAAAGAATGTAGATTCTGGAACATGGCTGCAGTTGGAAAAATGGTATGGCAACTGGTAGTAAATAAAGATTCATTGTGGATAAAATGGGTACATGGTGTCTACTTAAAGAATGGTGAGGACATCTGGAATCACAAAGTACCTGCAGATAGTAGCTGGTACTGTAGAAAGATCAAAGGGCTAGCTGATAAAATGCAGAATTGGTACATACATGGTAGATATAGGCTCACATCAACAGGAGTCTATTCTATTAATAGGAGTTACATGGAACTAAGGAATGACCACCCAAAGTTGGCTAATGCTGAACTAATTTGGACTTCTGTGGCACAGCCTAAGCATAGATTCATCATGTGGCTAACTATTCAAAATAGACTACTCACTAGAGAAAGACTGGGAAAGTTGAATATACCATTAGAAGAGTCAAGTTATTGTCTCTGTGACAACCAGGTTACTGAGTCAGCTGATCACTTGTTTAATGGTTGCCCATGGTTCCAGGAAGTCAAGAAAGGAGTGGAGCAATGGACAGGATTGCAATTGCCACTAGGAAGTCTGAGGACAATATTACAGTGCATCAAAAAGAAGAAATGGAAGAAATTTCAAAGAGAGCCGGTTGCAGCAACATGGGGAGCAATGGTTTATCACACTTGAAAAGCAAGGAACTAGAAACTGTTTAAAGGGATACATGTACAGGCGGCAAGAATAGTTATACAGATAAAAAGAGAGATTCTAGCTAGAGTAGACACAATTAGCTCATCTCAGAAAGCTCATAGATGTAGAAACTTTATAGAGTAGCTGCAAATGTAATTAGTTTTTTCTTTATTTGTCTGTTGGAGGCATGATGTCTGTATGTGTGCGATACAAGTGCTCTTTAAGTGTAAGTATTTGTTTGTCAATGGTAATGTTTACATGGTTACAAAAAAAAATGATTTACAGGCATAAGAGGATAAGGGTGAGAGGAGAAGATTGGTTCGAGAAAATGAAGCTCTCAGAGCCCAGGTTCGACAGCTGAAAATAGCAGCCGAGAACCCGGGCAGAAGCAGGAAAGATGAAAGGCTCATTTACAACCTTACTCAAAAGGTACGTGACTATGAAGATGATCTGCAGAAAGCTGAGTCTGAACTAGCAAAAGCGCGAACGAGGTTGGCTAATGCCGAGGGGCGTGCAACTTTCGTTCAACAGATGAAAGAAAGATATGAAACAGGGGTCACAGGTTGGGAAAAGGAGATTAGCAATCTCGAAGGTGAAATGGCTAAACAAGCCAAAAAATTTAAGGCCAGAGAGAACATTGTTACGCCTTAATGGCATGGTTGGAAGAGGACTTACAGCACTTGCAATAGCAAAATCACGCTGCAACCTAGGTCTTAGAGGCTAGATCCCGTTAAATTGGTCGTTTGTTGCAAGAGAAAGGCATCATAAGAGAGAGGGTTCAAAGGATTGCTGACTATATTACCATGAAATGTAGTACGTGTGAAGACATGACAAGATCTATGTTTTTCGCCACTGTGATGATCTTTGTTCGTCAGATAATGGAAGAACTCTATCGGCTCCAAGATGACATGGCAAGTAGGCCCACTGAAAGACTAGTTGGTGTTCCTAGGGAATGGTTGGAGGTACTGATGTTTTCTTGATTATATCTTCTTCCTTTTTTCGAGTCTGTATTTTCATGTTTCGAGTCTGTTTTCAATTCCTAGAAGAGGCATGTCCTGAGTCTTAGAGTCCTAGAAAAGGTATTTTTTGAGTCTTTTTGTAATTCAGTAAAGTTGTATAATGAAAATTTGAAATAAAACCCACAAAAATTGTCTTTTTATTTTTTGCATTTACTTCTTGAACTACATTATGATCTGATTTGCGCGGTATCGTGATACGTAAGCAATCCTCATCGGGTCCGGTTATGATTGTTGTTAAATAAAAGAGGAAAGAACCATAAGAAAAACCAAAAAGAAAGAAAAGAGAGTCAAAGAAAAACCAAAAACAGAAAGGAAAGAGAAGAGAGGAAAACAAGGAATAACCGATGAGGAAAGAAGAGAAAATTGGGGAAACTAAGCAAAACTGGGATGAAACATGCAACCGTTGCGAAACATGTAGAAACACATTTAACTGTATAGGTGCATCACACCCCAACGTGCGATTTCCTATGTATTATTTGTTTCAAACTAACCAGTTGGTTGTCTACTGTCAAGTTTAGGTTCTATAGTAAGGTGGTTAGTTTTGTGGTAGTCTGGCTTCGCATCCATACTTCACGGGGTCGAAAGGTAGCGTTGAAATGTCTTTAGAAATCACTCTGCCAATAGTTCCTATCACGGATGAGAGTCCGATCTCAGGCCTCCCGACTACGGAATCGGCGGCTGTCGAGGAAAACAGGTTATTGCGTCTTCGTATGATGAAAATGTGGGACACCTGGTCAAACAGAAGAGTGCCACCAAGTGTAATCCCCGGATTACCCGAGCTTTTTCCTAGGGTAGGTAGAACCTCCAATATCCCGATCAGTCACCCTAATACCTTACTCGGATATCCTACAATCTCGGCCCACTTTGTTGGAACACCTTCTGAGGTTCGCCCCTAGGTGTTAGCCTCAGGAGCGGCTTCAAATATTTTCGCTGCTCCGCCATGCTTAGATACTACACATCCTACGTTGCCTAGGCCCAGCTTTGACCCATCATCCTTCACCTTCCAAACACCATCTTTTCCACTGAAACCTGCACAGTTTTCCACCTATACTTACTCTCAACCACCACGATATGAGTTCACTATGGGGCAAGAAAAGACCACCAAAACTCGTGAGCAAGAAGATATTACGAGGAAGATGAGGAGTATGGAAGAGAGTCTCAAAAGCGTACAAGGCTTGAGTGGACAGAAAACTGTATCCTATGCTGACTTATGTATGTTCCCTCATGTGCATCTACCATTGGGATTCAAAACCCCAAAATTTGAGAAGTATGATGGGCACGATGATCCTATTGCTCATCTCAAGAGATATTGGAACCAACTGCGAGGAGCCGATGGAAAGGAAGAACTCCTCATGGCCTATTTCGGAGAAAGTCTGGTTGACATCGCATCTGAGTGGTACATGGACCAAGATATATCCCGCTGGCATATATGGGATGATCTTGCTAGAGATTTCATCAAGAAGTTCCAGTACAATATTGATATTGCTCTAGATAGGAACTCATTGACAAACTTGAAGAAGAAATCCTCGGAAAGCTTCCGAGAGTACGCAGTTAAATGGCGTGAGTAGCCCTCCAGGGTAAAGCCTCCAATGGACGAGATTGAAATGGTCATAGTTTTCCTCCAAGCCCAGGAAGCTGACTACTTCCAAAATATGACGTCCGTAATGGGTAAACCGTTCGCTGAAGCCATCAAGATTGGCGAAATGGTTGAACATGGTTTGAAAACGGGTAGAATTATAAGCCAATCCACTATCAGAGCTACCTCCCAAGCCATTCAGGGTGGGTCTGGAGGAGTAGCGAAAATCAAGAAAAAGGAAGAAACATCCATAGTAGCGTCGGGTGCAAGAAAACACCGTACTCGCAGATCCTTTTTCTCAGAAAGGACCCCACAACACTATTACCCCCAACAAGACGTGGCCTATGCTTCTCAGCCATACACGGTCATGACTGCTCAACCTTATGTCCGGCCACGACAACAAGACAACTAGAACCAAGCTTCATTTCCTAGAAACC
This sequence comes from Nicotiana sylvestris, assembly GCF_000393655.2. Taxonomy (NCBI): domain Eukaryota; kingdom Viridiplantae; phylum Streptophyta; class Magnoliopsida; order Solanales; family Solanaceae; genus Nicotiana; species Nicotiana sylvestris. Next base: position 96,223,922 of record NC_091065.1, read on the forward strand.
AGCCTCCTTACCAAAACCACTATAATCCTCGGCCTCCACAAAATAATTTCCACCCTCGTGAACCACCCAAGAGGCTAAACTTCACACCCATCGGTGAATCTTATACCAACTTATTCCCCAAACTTGTTCAGATGGGTTTGCTGCAGCCCGTTCCCCAAACCAAACAGAACCTAACATCACCCGCTTACAGAGCTGGTACCCGATGCACCGATCACTCAGGGGCAGAAGGGCACGACACGGATGATTGCTGGACTCTGAAGAGAGCCTTGGAGAACTTGATAGAACAAAGGAAGATAGTGCTAAGGGATGAAAGTATTCCCAATATGACTAACAACCCACTGTCGGCGCACAACAACGGGCCGATAATCGGAATGATTTGTGAGGATAAAGAATTTGACCCAGCGTTGAAGGCCATCATTGCCATCGCTGATGTAGAAAAGAATAAAGCTTCCCCGAATCAAGACAAAGGGGAGAAAAAGAACAAAACCATCCCTCCAAAGTCAGAGAAGATAATTGAAGTTGAAACTAGGGCAACACCTCCCAAAGATGTTGTTCTCTATGTCCCTCGAGACCGCAAAGAAAAGTAGATGACTTTGAGTCCTCCCAAGAGATTTGAGCTGAACAAGACAACCCAAATATATGTGCCCAAGGGAGATTATGTGATGCAGGGGCCAATTAATCCACCAAGGTTGAGTGAGCCCATGGTTATTGGTCGCGCGCCACAGAAGCCTATGACAGATCCTGCCGATGTGACCTGGAATTACAACAAATCGGTGGTGACCTATAAGGGCAAAGAAATCTCAGAGGAAGTTCAAGAAAATAACCCGGTTGAAAAATATTTCAATTTGTAAGAGGTGAACAACGTCACTAGAAAGAGCTTCCCACCTAAGAAGGCCATGAGTGCGGAAGAAGCAGAGGCCTTCTTTCAAAAGATGAAAATGGCGAATTATGAGGTGATCGACCAACTTCGAAAATCTCCCGCACAAGTCTCCCTGTTATCTCTGTTGATGAACTCCACCGAACATCAAAAGGTATTGATCAAGACCCTTAACGAAGCATATGTGCTTGTTAAGTTTTCTGTAGAGTAGTTGGAGAGAATGGCAGAAAGATTTTTCGCAATCAACCAGATCTCCTTCAGCAAAAATGACTTGCCTCCAGAAGGGGCCGCACATAACAAAGCCCTACACCTGACAGCCAAATGTGAAGGGTACTATGTGAAAAGGGTTATGTTGTACGGAGGCTCTGGGGTAGACATTTGCCCACTCTCAACTCTGTAGCGTATGGAAATCGGTACCGAAAGAATCCGACCCAACAATGTCTGTGTACGTGCCTTCGATGGTATCAAAAGGGACACAATTGGAGAGATTGATCTAATTCTCACCATTGGCCCAGTAGACTTTGAAGTAACCTTCCAGGTTTTGGACATGGACACATCCTACAGCTTTATTTTGGGGAGGCCGTGGATTCATGCAGTGGGGGCTGCACCCTCTACTCTTCACCAGATGGTGAAGTTCGAGCATGAGGATCAAGAGATTGTGGTCCACGGGGAAGATGAACAATCAATTTATCTGGACCCATCAGTCCCATGTCTTGAAGCAAGAGAGGGGAGTGAGCACATAGTCTATCAGGCCCTTGAAATCATGGTCGTAGGTCAGTGCGAAGAAGGAAAACCTTGCCCTAAACCCTTTCTTTCAAATGCATCAATCATGGTCGCTAAGGAAATGATCATGCGCGACTTCAAATCGGGTAAGGGGATCAGGAAAGCATTGCAAGGAATAGCTGAATCTATCACCCTTCCTGCTAGTGAAAAGTTCTTTGGGGTAGGCTTCAGACCCACACCAGCTGATATAAAATGGGCGGATGGTAGAAAAAATGATGGATGGGTCTTGCTGCAGCCAGTGCCGCATCTGTACAAAACATTTGTCAAGCCTAAATACAATAAAGAAGAAAATGATGAGGCCTTTACGGCCGAAAAGATTGAAGAGATCTGTGGGGCCATGAGGAAGATACTGTATGAAGCCCACATGGTTCAACCAGGGGAAGGCTCAAGCACCACTGAGGTGTTGTATATGGGACCTAATGGCAAACTGCAGAATTGGAAGGCTAAGCCATTCCTAATCAGGCGGGAGTCCTGGTAGACCTATCCTTCCACTTTTTTTGCATCATGAGTTATTGAGGGTGTAACTCGGATATTTTCTTTAGTTTTCTGTATTTTAATTTCCATTGTAAACCGTGTTATCTTCAAATTCAATGAAATGAAATCAATATTTCATCGTTCATCTTTCTTTATTCCTTCTAATTTTTGTTATTTTTTCTTTATATCTTCTTTCAGTTCTAATAATGTGGCTTTAAATAACATGACATGCTTGCGAACTTCATCCCCAGATCCAAACACGCTGTCTAATTGTGAAACAATGAACCAAGAGCCATACTATTATGAAAAAGAGGCTTTTAGGGAAATAAATCGAGAATTGGAGCAATTTGAGAATAAACCTAAGCCAAACTTAAATGATACTGAGCCAGTACATTTGGGTAATTTAGAAGAAGTCCAAGAGACCATGATAAGAATTCATGCAAATAAAAGAACTAGGGATGCTTTGGTCCAACTTTTGTTTGAGTTCAAAGATGTGTTTGCTTGGTCATATGATGACATGCCAGGACTCAGTGTTGATTTGGTGGTTAATAAGTTGCCAACTTACCCTGATTATCCCCCTGTTCAACAAAAGCAGAGAAAGTTTAAAACTGATATTAGTGACAAAATTAAAGAAGAGGTCACAAAACAGTTGAAAGCGGTGGTAATCCGAGTGGTTTGATACACCACTTGGTTAGCCAATGTAGTTCCTCATCTGGAGGCAGGGATTCTTTTGGTAGAGGCTATCCTCCTAGGCCTTTTCAGTTAGCACTACATACTTCTGACGGTGCCCCAGGTGGCCATGGTTCTCACATGCAGTATTCTGATCAGCAGTCCTATAGTGCATTGCCAGCTCATATCAGTGCACCTCCACTTTAGAGTTTTCAGGATCGTCAGCCCCAGCAACTGAGGGCTTGTTTTACTTGTGGCGACACGAGGCATATTGCTAGATTTTGCCCTCAAGCATCGAGCAGTTCTCAACACCAGGGTTCTTGTACCATGGTTCAAGCACTGAATGTTCCACCGCCCGCTCAACCAGCTAGAGGTGGAGGCAGGGGTGCTAGAGGTGGAGGTTATAGGTATTAGAGGTAGATCTCAGGCTGCTAGAGGAGGAGTCCAGCCAGTAGGAGGCCATCCCAGAGATGTAGTTCAGAGTGGTGGGGCCCAGCCCCGATGTTATGCTCTTCCAGCCAGGCTTGAGACTGAGGCTTCCGATGTAGTTATTATAGGTACTATTCTGGTTAGTAGTAGAGATGTTTCAGTTCTATTTGATCCAGGGTCTACATACTCCTATGTGTCATCTTGTTTTGCACCGTATCTTGTCATGCCTAGAGATTCTTTGAGTGCTCCTGTATATGTGTCTACACCAATGGGTGATTCTATTGTGGTAGATCGTGTTCATTGTTCTTGTATATTTGTGATTGGGGGTTTGGAGACCTGAGTAGATTTGTTACTACTGAATATGGTTGATTTTGATGTCATACTGGGGATGGACTGGTTATCACCTTACCACGCTATCTTGGACTGCCATGCCAAGACTGTGACCTTAGCCTTGCCGGGGTTTCCTCATTTAGAGTGGAAAGGGACTCCTGGTCATTCTACCCGTAGTGTTATTTCATATATGAATGCTTGGCATATAGTCGAGAAGGGGTGTTTGGCCTATTTGGCATATGCTTGTGATTCTAGTGCTGAGGTTCCTTCTATGGATTCTGTGCCTCTGGTACGTGAGTTTCCTGAGGTATTTCCTTCAAACCTGTCGGGTATGCCACCCGATAGGGATATTGACTTCTGCATTGATTAGGCTCCAGGCACTCAGCCTATTTCTATTCCGCCGTATCGTATGGCCCCGCTTGAGTTGAAAGAATTGAAAGAGAAGTTGCAAGACTTGCTTGATAAAGGCTTCATTAGACCTAGTGTCTCTCCTTGGGGTACACCGATGTTGTTCTTTAAGAAGAAGGATGGATCGATGAGAATGTGTATAGATTACCAGTAGTTGAACAAGGTTACAATCAAGAACAAGTATCCATTGCCGAGGATTAATGATTTGTTTGATCAGCTTCAGGGTGCAAATGTATTTTTGAAGATTGACTTGAGATCTGGCTACCATCAGTTGAGGATTAGGGCATCCGATGTCCCTAAGACAGCTTTCCGCACTCGGTACGGACATTATGAGTTCTCGGTGATGTCATTTAGGTTGACAAAAGCCCCAGCTGCTTTTATGGATTTGTTGAACCAAGTGTTCAAGCCTTACTTGGATTCGTTCGTGATAGTCTTCATTGATGATATTTTTATCTATTCCCGCAGCCGAGAGGAGCATGAGCAATATCTGAGAGTGTTTCTTCAGACTTTAGGAGATAGTCAGTTGTATGCTAAGTTTTCAAAATGTGAGTTCTGGTTGAGTTCAGTTGCATTCTTGGGTCATGTTGTATCAGCAAAGGGTATTTAGGTAGATCCGAAGAAGATAAAGGTAGTCAAGAACTGGCTTAGACCCGCATCAGCTACAGAGATCCGGAGTCTCTTGGGTTTGGCAGGCTATTACCGTCAGTTTGTGGAGGGGTTTTCATTTATTGGAGCCCCGATGACCAGGTTGACCCAAAAGGGTTCCTAGTTTAGGTGGTCGGACCAGTGTGAGGCAAGCTTTAAGAAGCTCAAGCCAGCTTTGACTACGACGCCGGTGTTGGTTTTGCCCACAGGTTTAGAGCCATATACAGTTTATTGTGATGCATCTCGTATTGGACTTGGTGCAGTGATGATGCAGGATAGCAAGGTCATTGCTTATGCTTCGCAGAAGTTGAAAAGTTCATGAGAAGAATTATCCAGTTCATGATTTGGAGTTAGCAGCCATTGTTTACGCGTTGAAGATTGGGAGGCATTATCTACATGGCATGTTATGTGAGGTGTTCACGGATCACAAGAGTCTGCAGTATTTGTTCAAGCAGAATGAGCTAAATTTGAGGCAGAGAAGGTGGTTAGATCTATTAAAGAAACTATGATATAACCATCTTATATCATCCGGGAAAGGCCAATGTGGTGGCTGATACTTTGAGTAGAAAGTCAGCTAGTATGGGCAGTCTTACTTATATTTCGGTCGGTGAGAGACTGCTTGCTTTGAATGTTCAGGCTTTGGCCAATCAGTTCATGAGGTTGGATGTTTATAAGCACAATCGGGTGTTAGCTTGCATAGTCGCTCATTCTTCTTTATTGGAGCGTATCCGAGATCGGTAGTATGATGACCCTCATTTGTGTGTCCTTAGGGACACAGTGCAGCACTGTGGTGCCAAGCAGGTTACATTAGGAGATGATGGAATTTTGAGGCTGTAGGGTCGAGTTTGTGTGCCTAATGTGGATGGGCTTCGAGAGTTGATTTTAAAAGAGGCACATAGTTCCCAGTACTCTATTCATCCAGGAGCCGCTAAGATATATCAAGATTTGTGGAAGCATTATTGGTGGAGGAGGATGAAGAAGGATATTGTTGCATATATGGCTCGGTGTTTGAATTTTTGACAGGTAAAGTACAAGCATCAGAGACCTGGTGGTTTGTTATAGAAGATTGAGATTCCTGAGTAGAAGTGGGAGTGTATCACTATGGACTTCGTTGCTGGACTACCATGGACTCAGAGGAAGTTTGATGTAGTGTGGGGAATTGTTGATAAGCTAACCAAGTCAGCACATTTCATTCCTGTGGCAGTCTCCTATTCTTCTAGGAGGTTAGCTGAGATATATATCCGGGAGATTGTTCATCTTCATGGTGTGCCCGTGTCTATCATTTCGGACAAAGGTACGCAATTTACCTCACATTTATGGAGAGTAGTTCAGTGTGAGTTGGGCATGAGTCGAGTTAAGCACAATATTTCATCCTCAAACGGACGGGCAGTCCGAGCGTACTATTCAGATTTTGGAGGATATACTCCGAGCTTGTGTCATTGACTTTGGAGGCTCATGGGATCAGTTCTTGCCTTTAGCGGAGTTTTCCTACAACAATAGCTACCAGTCGAGCATCCAGATAGATCCTTATGAAGCTTTATATGGTAGATGATGTCGGTCACCGGTTGGATGGTTTGAGCCGGAAGAGGCTCGGTTGTTGGGTACAGATCTAGTACAGGTAGCCTTGGACAAGGTAAGGATCATTCAGTATAGGCTTCATATAGCTCATTCCGGGCAAAAGAGTTATGCTGATCGTAAGATTCGTGATGTGGCATTCATGGTGTCACACCTCTTTTTTCCGCCCCGCGAGGGGTGAAGGAGTTTTTCCAATTAAAGAACAATCGAAACGGGATTTGTTTATTTATTTCAGAGTCGCCACTTGGGAGATTTAGGGTGTCCCAAGTCACCAATTTAATCCCGAATCGAGGAAAAGAATGACTCTGTATTACAGTCCGCGATCCAGAAATCCGGATAAGGAATTCTGTTAACCCGGGAGAAGGTGTTAGGCATTCCCGAGTTCCGTGGTTCTGGCACGGTCGCTCAACTGTCATATTCGGCTTGTTTATCTGATTTTATACAATTATGCGCTCAAGTGCAAGTTTTAACTCTTTACCGCTTTTATTATTATATTTTTTTAAAAGAATGTGAACATCATTTAAAAACATGTCTTTGGATTGCGTCACATGAAATGCACCCGCAATCCGGAACACATGTTTATTCAATGTTTTGGGATTTGGATTTGGGTCGCATGAAATGCACACCCGAGTTTAAGAAAATAAGATTAATTGAGACGCATCCTAAAGAACTAACGTGTTATTATTTGTGGGGAAAACCGTGAAATTTGCTAAACGGCCCGTCCCAGGATTTAAATGTTTAATATATACATCTAACGAGGGCCCCGCCATTTATGCATTTTATTTGGGCAAGGCTCATCTCCTTTTATTTAAAGGCAAACCTAAAAGCAAACTATGATTTCCTATCTTTGTTTATCTCTAACAAAATGGAAATGTCCTACTGTATTTACATACTTATGAGTTATTATAGTTAAGCTTCAAACGTGATTTATTGAAAGAGGGATGTGATACGGGCATCCCATTTGGCAGTTATGGGCCCAGACCTAATGTGCATGCAGCTAAATTCTGCCTGGGCCGCTCTTATTCTAATTGGGCCTATTCATCTCATTTGATAGGTGTTTAACATTTATAAACAAACAAGGGGGAAAAAGCTGAAATGCGATGTACTGTTTGCCTTAATCAAACCATATTCCTAACAACTTAAAACAAATCATTTGTTTAAAGAAAGAACTGTTGGGTACCTAACATGCTTCTTGATAAACAAAATAATGAATTAATAGAACATGGCTACTACAACATCAATCCCTTTCCCTTATAAGCAACACATATAGTTTTCCAACTGAATGATAGGTATAAAAGTTCAACTACATCACAGCTAACCACATAGTTCTATTAGGAAAAATAAACTATCATGCAGGCAACCTATTCTTTCAATACATTTTCTAAAGCTAATTCGAAGTAACTTCAACATCTTCCAACTTTCTTTGTATTCATGCCTCAAATTTCTGCTTACATTGATAGTTTATCAGTCATGTACTTGGTATAGGAAAGCAAAAGAAGAAGGAGAATGATCAGCAGAAACAGTATGCAACAAACACAGCAATAGCATCAACAGGGACAACCCGATAATAAACCAAAAATCAACAGCAACTTAAGTGAAAACCCAACAGAAATTTCAGAAGAAACCAACAACAACAGTTAGTGGACTTCCAGTCTAAAACAGAGAAACAAAACACTTAATTGGAGCAGTTTTTAGCAAGTAAAGAACCCAGGGAAGCTAACTAAAAACCAACAGTGTGTCCAAACAAACCATACCAAAGCAGAGAAAGAAACAGGCGCAGAAACACAGTGGTTTCTGCTTGTTATGTTCAGAAAACCAACACTCTTTTTTAACTCTCAACACTTAAAATTATCCAGCCTCTAGTTTCTGATTTTTCCCTAGCCTTAAACTATGATCTCCAGCCTTTTTTTTATCCTTTTATGTCCCCCTTTTCTTCACTCAAATGAACCTATTAATAGGCTAAATACAGGCCAGCCCTACTGCCTTGTTTACCCCAGCCCTCACCTTCTGCCCGTAACTCCTTAAAACTAAAAAAATGCCCAATGCCCATCCTCCTGACAGCCCCTTAGCATGTGCTTTCTGCCCAAAGGCATGGGCAGCCTATAACTTTTAATTACCCCCATGCTACCAAGTTTGGTTCCCCACTATTGTAATAGTTTAATGCTATTTTAGTACCCTATTGTCAGCCCATCTTAAACTACTCATTTCTGCTCTTTTCACACCCCAAACTACCCCTGTTAGCTCCTAATTATTACTGTATTACCCCACTGCAGCAGTAGGACATTTTGAACTTCTGCAAGTTCAAATTCAAGCTGCCCCCAAACTGAATTCTAGCTATTATAGTGCAGCTACAATCCATTCACAGATAATGTCAAGCAATCAACTAAACGACAATGATTCGATCAGTCATATGAAGATATACAAATCAAAAATTTTGTACATTCAGTCTTATGAAACTAATCGACATCATTTATCTAATCGACTATACTAATTATGACATGGAATAATCAGTCGACCCAACAAACAACATGAACGGGGCATCAACTGCCTTCAACAACTTTGCACGACACAGGGAATCTATATGAATTATCTATTCGACGACATTAATTAACTCGAACATGTATATCACCATACGCATTCAAAACATAAACAGAATAACAATCGACCGAATAAAAGGTCTTACAAAGATGGAGAACAACTGATAGAAAAATAGAAATAACAAACAAACTGACTAAACATGCTGACAAACTCAAGCAACATTTAAACAAAAAGAGAAAGGAAAGAGGGAACTCACTCTGAAAGCTCAACAACAAACGACCCCAGCTTTGACTGGATTTGCCCATTTGAGGCCAAACAGACCTTTATCGAGGTGTTCTCAACCGAGAACACTTCGATTAATGTCTATTAGACCCCAACCCTCCGTTTAATCTGGCCGGATTCCAAAATTTTTTGTGTTCTAGGGTTCGAACAATCCGATTTGGGGCTCGAGGATTTGTGGGTAGATTCGGACCAGACCAAGCTTTGTTTGGTCACGAGTGAGGGCAGGATAGTGGCTGGTATGAATCCGGGGTGGGTTGGTGTAGATCGGTGTTGGGCTTGAATCTTCAAATCAAGATTCGAGATGAAGGGGGATGATTCGAGGAAAAGGGGTAATAGATTTGGGTTCAGGGAGTGAAGGAGGTGCTATGGTGTTAGAGGGGTGACCGGCGGCGTAGATGCCGCCGGGTTTCAGGCGAAGGAAGCTTAGGGCGGCTAGGGTTTGGGTTTGGGTTTGGGACGATGAAGGGGGGGGTGTTCGGATGGGGGCGTGGGGTGTGATGAATGATTTATATATGGGGTAAGGGATTAGATCCTAGCCGTTGGATTGAGTTGGATCTATGGCCAGGATCTATCTGGCACCAGGAAACGACGTCGTCTCCCTTAAATGGGAATGGGTCGGCTTAAGGTTTAAAAGGGTCGGGTGCTGGGGAAAGCTGTGGGATCGTTGGATTAGGTGGGACAGACGGTTCAGATCAAACTGCCTCATACGGCGTCGTTTAGGGGGCGTCCCTAGAAGACCTGGTTTGGACTGGGTCACTGTATTGGTTTGGGCCCTATTTTCAGTTGAATTTTCGGCCCAAATCAGATATTTTCCCTCTTATAATTTAGACAAAAATTCCTAAAAAACCAAAATTAAACATACAAATATTAATTAATACCTAACAACAAATATCACACGAATTAAAACATTTTAATAAAATTACGATGACAACAAAAATGCGTATTTTGTGATTTTCGCTTTTAAACAACCAAAGTATAATTAACTAATTCCTAAATGCACCAATTATTCCTAAATGCCTGCAGCATGTATTTTTTGTATTTTCTAACTATAGCGAGGCGAGCATTTACAGACAGAACAATTATCAAAATGTCACATAAATCCTCAAAATTGTACCCGGGAGTAACTTGTTTTATTTCTTTTCCGATTTCTTTTGGAGTAGTTTCCATGAAGCAAAAATCATGTGCTCACAGCTGCCCCTCTTTGTCCGAAAACACAAAGAGTTTTCGTGCAAAGATAAAGTGAGCTGATACGAGCGATTTTTGCCCATTGGAATATTCCGTGTGAAGCATTTTTTGAAAAAGATTTAACCGAACCTTTGCTTCAAAGGTTTCCTACATATCCCTGGCTAAAGGGGAATCAAGTTAATGTAGTTCGGGAAGTTTTGGTAGCTGGGACTACTACGGGACTGCAATGTTACTGCTGTTGCATGCTATTACCACTGCTTACCGATCTCCTTGTTACACCGTGCTTAAAAGAAAACAAGAAGCTAGGCTAGACTACGAATCATAAGATCTCATCTATCTTCAACTTGTTCTTGTTGCCTTGCTTTCTTGTTGGTTTGTGTTTCTTCCGGTGCTTTTCTTTCGAGAATTTGGGGATGACACTGGCCTTCTGCTTTTCTGAATACCAGTTTTTATCATTTTGTTCGGTCCGCTGGGGATTAAGCTTTTTGGTGTTTCCTCCGGGGATTAAGCTTCACAGGCCGCTTCTTTCAAGACGCATCTTTTCTTCCTTTTGACTGATGCGCTTGAATTTGTGCTGGGACCTCTCGTTGCAACCTTCTGCTTCCCGGCGCTGGGGATTTTTTATTGTTTCCTGCTGGGGATTCCTGTTGTAACTTTCTGCCTTCCGGCGGGGTTACTGATTTCAAGACCTGAAGTATAAGACTGAAAAGTATTCCTCTCGTTATACAGGTGGGCGCCTGGGACATAAAATGTAAAGACTGAAAAGTATTCCTCTCGTTATACAGGTGGGCGCCTGATTAACTAAGACATGAAAATATTCCTCTCATTATACAGGTGGGCGCTTATTTAACTAAGACATGAAAATATTCCTTTCATTATACAGGTGGGCGCCTTTTTAACTAAGACATGAAAATATTCCTCTCATTATACAGGTGGGCGCCTATTTAACTAAGACATGAAAATATTTCTCTCATTATACAGGTGGACGCCTATTTAACTAAGACATGAAAATATTTCTCTCATTATACAGGTGGACGCCTATTTAACTAAGACATGAAAATATTTCTCTCATTATACAGGTGGACGCCTATTTAACTAAGACATGAAAATATTCCTCTCATTATACAGGTGGGCGCCTATTTAACTAAGACAGGAAAATATTCCTCTCATTATAAAGGTGGGCGCCTATTTAACTAAGACATGAAAATATTCCTCTCATTATACAGGTGGGCGCCTATTTAACTAAGATATGAAAATATTCCTCTCATTATACAGGTGTGCGCCTATTTAACTAAGACATAAAAATATTCCTCTCATTATACAGGTGGGCGCCTATTTAACTAAGACATGAAAATATTCCTCTCATTATACAGGTGGACACCTATTTAACTAAGACATGAAAATATTCCTCTCATTATACAAGTGGGCGCTTATTTAACTAAGACATGAAAATATTCCTCTCATTATACAGGTGGGCGCCTATTTAACTAAGACATGAAAATATTCCTCTCATTATATAGGTGGGCGCCTATTTAACTAAGACATGAAAATATTCCTCTCATTATACAGGTGGGCGCCTATTTAACTAAGACATGAAAATATTTGAGTTTGTTTCCTCGTTCCTCCGAGAAACTTTTGACAATGGTAGAAAATTTTCTGCCCCGGTTTTGGTGACCTTCCTTGTGGCTTGTCCTTCTGCCATCATCAATCTTTATTTTCCTGTAGAATCAAAGACAATTTTGTCAGTTTTAACATGGTGAGTGGTTGTGTCACTCCCGCTGGGGAATGATTTTCCCTTCCCTTTCCCTTGCTCTGTGCTCCCAACACTGGCTGGGGATAAAGTTGCTTGCTGGGGATGATATGTCTGCTAGGGATGAATTTCTGCTGGGGATGGTTTTCCATTTATCCCTTCCCCGCTCTTTTATTTCATAACATGTTGTGGGAGTCTCCTTCAACTTCAAAACTACTCCCTTAAGCATTTATTTTCTCACAGCCCTACAGGGCATAACATGTTATCACCTGGGGATAACGTTGTTGAGGATAGGATGGTTAGGGTTATCTTGCTGCGGATTAATTCCCTTTTCTTCCTTCTCCCTTTCCGTGATGTTTGACCACCTTGGACCTTGGTCCGTGATTTATTGCAGTTCTTGCTGAGGATCTTTTTGGAACTTGGTCCACAAGTCCTTCAACCATCGTTTTCTTCATGTTCCCCTTATCTTTCTAAGCTAGTTTGTCATTTGGTTTTGCAACGAACGCCTTTCGTCCTATTGCCTTGGCTTTGGCCTGTGCCCTTCGCATTTTGCTTTGTACCATTTTGGCCCAAGGTAGTAAACTTTGAAGGGTCTTTCTCAAAATGAATTTCTGGAAAAGTCTTTTTAGATAAAGAAACGAAAAAGATAGAAAAGAGAAAAATCGTTCTGAACAAATGCTGGGGGAAGAAGAAAAGGAAAGAACTTATCTGGATGGTATGACTGGTCCCTATGATCATGTCGTGCATTATAGATTACCCGACCCAGTCTATTTGTATCAATCAATCTGCCTGATGGCCTTACTTGCTGGGGATAAATAGGTGCCTACCTCTTCGCAAATGGGGATCCTTTTTGCCAATGTATCTTGTCGTCTTATAGTTCCCTTCGAGGGGTTTTCACTAAAAAGACTCTCTCTTTTCTCTCAGATCCCGTCGCCATATGGTGCCTGTGAAGGTTTTCACCGATGAGACTCTCTCATTTTATTTCTCTAATCTTTCGTCGCCTTATGGTGCCTGTGAAGGTTTTCACCGATAAGACTCTCTCATTTTACCCTTCAACGGGGAATTGGGGTGTTGCCGACATGACTCTCTCTTTCGGAGATTCTTTTTTGGCCATCAATTCATTTCCAGTTTATGATCCCCTTCTTTGCTGGGGATCAGCGTATTATTCTCGGCTTCCATTGGCCTGACTTGGCACCTTTCGGATATTGATCGGGAGGTCTTTTTTGGACATTAATGTTGGTTTTGTGTGGGTTAAAAAGGGAAAGGTTGTCAAATATTTAACGTGACTTTGAGGGGTGAAATGTTACAACTCTTGGAATCAAACCTTTTTTGAAGATTTAAAAACATAACTCCTGCCCCGGTTTTCTTACTTGGGGAATTTTTTATATTTACACTATGTTGAGCTATGCACATTATGCACACTATGCACACTACGGTGCACTATGACCGAGCCGTGAGGCGCCTACGTATCCTCTTTGAGGAATCAGGTCAAACGTAGTTCCTACGGTTCCTTTTTCTTATGATCTTTATCTTGTTTTTATTTTTCTTTTAATTTCTTTTTTTCATATATTTTCCCATTAGTGATTCCAAAAGAGGGGTACAAAAGAATAAATAAGGCTCAAAAAAGGGGGAGCAAAGGTCAAAAGTGTCTGGATAGAAGAAAGAATTGCCTCCGTCATTTCATTATTCAATAAGTACCAAATACAAACAAACGAACCAATAAATATCATAATCAAAGAAATTACGCATAATATCTTTTGACTGCATCAGAATTGATAGCCATGTCGACGCATCTTCCTTCGATATCTGTTAGACATAAAGTGCCATTGGACAACACCCTAGTCACGACATAAGGCCCTTGCCAATTTGGGGCGAACTTGCCTTTTGCTTCGATCTGATGTGGGAGGATCCGTTTCAATACTTGCTGCCCTACTTTGAATTTTCTGGGGCACACCTTCTTGTTGTATGCTCTTGCCATTCTCTTCTGATACAACTGGCCATGACACACTGCTACCAATCTTTTTTCATCTATTAAGCTCAACTGCTCCAGTCGAGCTTTGACCCATTCATCATCGTCAATCCCGGCTTCAGCGATAATTCGGAGGGATGGAATTTCAACCTCTGCCAGTATTACTGCTTCAGTTCCGTATACCAACAAATAAGGAGTTGCACCTATGGAAGTCCGGACTGTAGTGCGATAACCCAACAAAGCAAAGGGTAGTTTCTCGTGCCATTGTCTAGATCCTTCTACCATCTTCCTCAGTATCTTCTTGATGTTCTTATTGGCGGCTTCAACTACTCCGTTCGCCTTGGGACGATATGGGGTGGAATTGCGGTGTGTAATCTTAAACTGTTGGCATACCTCTCTCATCAAATTGCTGTTAAGATTTGCACCATCATCTGTAATTATCACTTTTGGGACCCCAAACCTGCAGATGATATGGGAGTGAACAAAATCCACCACTGCCTTCTTGGTTACCGACCTGAAAGTTTTAGCTTCAACCCACTTGGTGAAGCAGTTGATGGTCACCAGAATGAACCTGTGGCCGTTGGCCGCTGCCGGCTCAATAGACCTAATGACATCCATGCCCCATGCAACAAATGGCCATGGCGCTGACATTGTATGCAATTCTGTCGGCGGAGAATGAATCAGATCTCCGTGTGTCTGACATTGATGGCATTTCCTCACGAAATTGATACAATCATGCTCCATAGTGAGCCAATAGTATCCTGCTCCAAGAATCTTCTTTGCCAATACATATCCGCTCATATGTGGCCCACAAACTCCAGCATGCACTTCTGCCATAATCGTCGTGGCTTGACCGGCGTCTATACATCTTAGCAATCCCAAGTCTGGGGTTCTTCTGTACAACACTCCTCCACTGAGGAAGAAACCATTTGACAAACGCCGAAGGGCTCTTTTTTGGTCTCCAGTGGCCTGCTCCGGATATATCCCCATCTTGAGGTACTCCTTTATGTCATAAAACCATGGCTCACCATCTACTTCCTCCTGTACCACATTCCAATAAGCATGCTGATCGCGAACCTGAATGTGCAATGGGTCAACATACATTTTGTCGGGGTGGCGTAACATTGATGCTAAAGTGGCTAATACATCGGCAACCTCATTATGAACTCTCGGGATATGTCTGAATTTCACTGATCGAAATCGCTTGCTCAGATTGTGCAAACATTGTCGATATGGTATGAGTTTCAAATCCCGTGTTTCCCACTCACCCTGAATCTGATGCACCAGGAGGTCAGAGTTTCCCAAGACTAAAACGTCCTGGACATCCATGTCTGCAGCTAGTCGCAGACCCAAAATGCATGCTTCATACTCGGCCATGTTGTTGGTACAATAGAAGCGTAGCTGAGCTGTAACTGGATAATGATGTCCTGTTTCAGAAATGAGTACTGCTCCTATTCCAATCCCTTTCGCGTTTGCGGCTCCATCAAAGAAAACCTTCCAACCTGGTTCCTCGAATAATTCCAGCTCACCTGTATGCATTATTTTTTCGTCGGGAAAATACGTCCTCAAAGGCTCGTATTCTTCATCAACGGGATTCTCAGCCAAGTGATCGACCAACGCTTGGGCTTTCATGGTCGTCCTCGTCACATAGACGATATCAAATTCTGTGAGCAAAATTTGCCATTTTTCTAACCTCCCTGTAGGCATAGGTTTCTGAAAAATGTACTTTAATGGATCCAAATGGGATATGAGATAAGTGGTATATGAGGACAAATAGTGCTTCAATTTCTGAGCCACCCAAGTCAGGGCGCAACATGTCCTCTCGAGTTGAGTGTACTTGACCTCGTATACTGTAAACTTCTTGCTGAGATAATAAATGGCCTGCTCCTTCCTCCTGGTAATGTCGTGTTGCCCCAATACGCAGCCAAACGAATTCTCCAGGACCGTCAGATAAAGAATTAATGGTCTCCCTGGCTCAGGTGGAACCAACACAGGTGGATTGGACAGATACCCTTTGATCTGGTCGAAAGACTCTTGACACTCCGCCGTCCAGTCTTCCGCAACGTCTTTCTTCAGCAGCAGAAATATAGGTTCACAAGTTGTTGTGAGTTGAGCGATGAACCTGCAGATGTAATTTAGTCTCCCGAACAGACTCATTACCTCTGTTTCGTTCTTTGGTGGTGGCAAATCTTGGATGGATTTGATCTTGGATGGGTCCAACTCAATACCCCGTCGACTGATGATGAATCCTAACAGCTTTCCTGATGGAACCCCGAAGGCGCATTTAGCCGGGTTGAGCTTAATATCATACCTTCGAAGTCTTTGAAAAAATCTCCTTAGGTCTGCAACATGGTCTTCCTGATGCCAAGACTTTATGATCACATCATCTACGTACACTTCAATTTCTTTGTGTATCATGTCGTGAAACACAGTAGTCATTGCTCGCATGTACGTTGCCCCAGCATTCTTTAGTCCGAATGGCATTACCCGGCAGTAAGTTCCCCATGGTGTAATGAAAGCTGTCTTTTCCACATCTTCTTCGTCCATTAAGATCTGATGATATCCTACATAGCAGTCCACAAAGGATCCGATCTCGCGCCCAGCGCAATTATCGATCAGGATATGGATGTTGGGCAATGGAAAATTATCCTTAGGACTTGCTTTGTTGAGATTGCGGTAGTCGACACATACCTTGATTTTCCCATCCTTCTTCGGCACTGGTACCACATTGGCCAACCAATCGGGATATCGAGTGACCCGAATAACCTTCGCCTGCAGCTGCTTAGTCACCTCTTCTTTGATCTTCACACTCATCTCTATTTTAAACTTCCTCAGTTTTTGCTTGACCGGAGGGTATGCCGTGTCAGTGGACAATTTGTGAACCACTAGATCGGTGCTTAATCCCGGCATATCGTCATATGACAATGCAAAGACATCTTTAAACTCCATGAGGGTTTTGATTAATTCCTCCCTAACGTTTGGCTCAATGTGGATGCTGATTTTGGTTTTTCTGACATTGTCTGCATCCCCTTGATTTACAGCCTCGGTGTCGTTCAGATTAGGCTTGGGTTTCTCTTCAAATTGGCACAGTTCTCGGTTTATTTCTTCGAAGGCTTCATCCTCGTCATATTCAAACTCATCGTCATAATCGATCTCTTGTATCATTAAGTCGGAGTCAGATTGATTTATTAGACTAGGTCGAAGATCCGCTGTGCATGCCATATCGTTAGAACCAGTAAAAAAGAGAACTGTTCAGAAAGAGGAAAGAACAAAACAAAATTAAAATGAGATAAGAAAAGAGAATTTTATTAAAAATGCGGGATAACAAGGTTCACACTTGTACAAAATAAAATGAGATTTGGATTACACCCTGGAATAATCCGAAAAACAAGAAAGAAAAATCAAAGCCTACTACCAGGACTCCCCCCGGATAGGGAGGGGGTAACCGTCTAATTGTTGGTTTTGGCCTCAGGCCCCACAAACTGTATGTCTGCTCTGCCAGAACCCTCTCTAACTACTACTATATTGATATCAGCGAACAGCCTTTCGAAACTCTGATTCAAATCCCCGTCCATCCCAATCAATGGTCCGAGAATTTTTGGGACCGGTGACCCCTTGGCACTTGCTCTAATAAAGGATCTTGAGAGACGCGGTATTGGTTTGGGAAGAAACCAAATTCTCTTCTTCATTTTCCGCGCTCGCTTTACATCTGCCGCAGTCGGTTTGAACCCCAGTCCAAAAGTCTCCAAATTCTTGGGCAAGGAGACAGGTTGGACAATCCCTGAAGCTCAGCCCCCAGACCTTTTCCCGGCACAAACCCATTACCCAGCATTTCTGAAACCATCATGACCATTGCGGAAGCTATCCTAGGGTACTGAATGATCTAACCCTCGGGAATCTTGTTTGCCGACACTGCATCGAAAATCTGGTAAACCCAGGGACCTTTGTAATCATTGGTCTCTATGAAGGGCACAATGGCGCCTCCCATGGTGCACGCAGTGTCCTCGCCGTGCAGTACGACCTCTTGTCTATCCCACTCGAACTTGACCATTTGATGCAAGGTGGATGGCACCGCTTTGGCCGCGTGGATCCATGGTCGTCCCAATAGAAGGTTATAAGATACCGCAACATCTAATACCTGGAACTCCATGGCAAACTGGACCGGACCGATGGTCAACTCAAGTATAATATCCCCCACGGTGGCTGTTCCATTTCCGTCAAATCCTCGGACGCAAATGTTGTTCTTGTGGATTCTACCGTGGTCGATCTTCAGCTGATTCAGGGTGGATAGTGGACAAATATTGGCACTTGTGCCGTTATCCACCAGTGCCCGAGTAACTGCCGAATCTTCACATTTGACAGTCAAGTAGAGAGATTTGTTATGTTCCGTGCCTTCCACTGGCAGATCATCATCAGAGAATGTTACCCTGTTCACCTCAAAAATTTTGTTGGCAATCGTTTCAAGGTGGTTTACTGAAATTTCATTGGGCTCATGGGCTTCATTCAGTATCTTCATCAGGGCCCGACGATGTTCATCCGAATGGATCAGTAATGATAGCAGCGAGATCTGGGTCGGTGTTTTCTTTAACTGTTCGACCATGGAGTAATCCTGCACTTTTATCTTTTTCAAGAATTCTTCAGCTTCTTCTTCTGACACAGGTTTCTTTGTCACAGCTGGGTTGGATCATGTCAACTCCATTGGAGCAAAACACCGTCCTGATCGAGTCAGTCCCTGCGCCTCACAACTAACTCCTCCACTTGTTTTCCCTTGTACATCACCACTGCCTTTTCATACTTCCAAGGCACGACCTTGCTATCAATCATTGGCAATTGGACTACCGGCTTTATGGTGACCAGTTCCCTGCATACCCCTTTCAACACAACTGCGGGTGTGGGTGATGTCCCTGATATTACCAATTTGGCTGGCTCTGGTTTCTTTGTTGCGGTGGATGGACTCTTTCCCAATATCAGCACCGGCTTGACACCTTCCTCCTACAACTGTACCCCTGGTCTTCCACCGGTCGATTCTTCTTTCGGAGCGGTTTGGATTGTCATCACTGTCTGTGATGGTTTCATTAGCTCTCCTCCCTCGTATACCAACTCGATCATGTGAGCTTCGTGGTGTACTAGCAATGGGTTCTAGTTGATGTTGGGCGCCTCCGGCGCCTGGACCTCAATTTTGTTGGCATCAATAAGATCTTGTATTGTCTGCCTCAGCCTCCAACATTTTTCGGTATCATGCCCCAGCATTCCTGAGCAGTACTCGCAGCTTATCGATCGGTCCAAATTTTGGGGTGGGGGGTTTTGCACTCTTGGCTCGATAGGACTCACCAAACCTATCCGCCTCAATTTGTGGAATACGGCGGTATAGGTCTCTCCCAACTCAGTAAAAGCTCTATGTCTCTGTAGCCTGTCATTTCTAGTAGCTTGACTTCATCGAAAGCCCGCCCCCGGAAGGTTCCTGTATGCTCTTGGTGGAAGATAGGCGCTTTGTGGTGGAGGGTATTTGTTTTGTGGTGGTGTATATATGTTCTGGGGAGCCAGCGGGCGCCATTGCGGGTGAACCGGAGGCTGATTGTATGTTTGGGCTTAGTGCACGGAGAAGTGTGGTTCTCGAGGTGGATAGTAGTGTTGTGGCGGGCTGTATGGATAATTAGGCTTGTGGGGGCTGGTTCGGTTGTAGTATGGTTTGCCGGACCTGGACCAACTGCTTGCCTCAACCGTGGTGATTTCTTCTTTCTTCCTCCTTCCCAGCGCACCTCCCGTGCCGCTCTGAATAGCCTGGGTCGTTGCCTTGAGCGCTGAGTAATTCAGGATTTTGTTAGACCTCAAACCCTCCTCTATCATGACCCCTATCTTTACTACTTCATTGAAGTATTTTCCAACCGTCGTCACCAAGTGACCAAAGTAAGTTGGATCCAACGTTTGCAGGAAGTAGTCCACCATTTCTCCCTCTCTCATGGGAGGATCAACTCTAGCTGCCTGTTCTCTCCAGCGGAAACCAAACTCACGAAAGCTTTCCCCAGGCTTCTTTCCGGTCCTCAGCAATGTGAGACGGTCAGGGACTATCTCGAGATTGTATTGAAAGTGACCCGCGAAAGCCTGCGCTAGATCATCCCAAGTGTACCATCTGCTGGAATCCTGCCTGGTATACCATTCCAATGCCAATCCACTCAAGCTTTGACCGAAATAAGCTATCAGTAGCTCATTTTTGCCGCCTGCCCCTCTCATTTTGCTACAAAAGCCCCGCAAATGTGCCATGGGATCACCGTGCCCTTCATATAAATCAAACTTAGGCATCTTGAACCCAGCCAGGAGTTGGACGTCCGGGAAAGGGCATAGATCCTTGTAGGCCACACTGATCTGGTTGCCCAATCCATGCAGGCTCCTGAAGGATTGCTCCAGGCTTTTGAACTTCCTCATTACCTGATCTTGCTCTGGGACCTTAACCGGCTTTTCAATCTCCGCCGGTACCTCCAAGTGCAGATTGTAGGTATGGGGTTCTGGTGCATTGAATGTGGGTTCAGGGGGATAGTATTGCGTATCGTGAGCCTGAAACAACGGCTCGCTGGTTGATCTTTGTAGGGTGGCTGATGTGGGTCCCATAAAAGTGGGAACATTTGGTGTTGGGAGAGGTTGATGGGGTGGTGGAGCTTGGGAATCATGGGGGCTTCTCTCCTGATGATAGCGGTGATTCGGGAGGCTTGTTGAAGGGCCAGAGTGAGGGTATTCCGGCATATGCCCTAGTGGTTCAGGGCTCTTTTGTGCTTTGGCCAAAGCTAACTGCATTGCATTCATCTCCAGTCCCATCCTTTCTATCTTCTCCATCGCTTCTTTCAACAACTGGCTTACCGGTCTTTCTTCCTCGGTACTATTTTCTGAAGTAGTCATGCTTGTTGGTACTGGTCCTTTGGATCTGTTTTGATAAGGGTGTGTTGCCAGAATGCTTTAACAACTAACTGTCTGGTATTTGTGGAAAACAACAAACTTGTTAGCGTTAGAGTTTAACAGATTTGATAATAGCACATTGGGGATGCAATGCTCCTAGGCAGTTAACCATTTCTAACATGATTTCCTTCAAACGCATGCGTCATCCCGG
Source organism: Nicotiana sylvestris (assembly GCF_000393655.2). Classification (NCBI taxonomy): domain Eukaryota; kingdom Viridiplantae; phylum Streptophyta; class Magnoliopsida; order Solanales; family Solanaceae; genus Nicotiana; species Nicotiana sylvestris. The sequence continues at coordinate 96,244,935 of NC_091065.1, forward strand.
CTTGCTTATTTTCACCTTTAAAGTGCTTTGGGAACCCCTGTATTTCATTCCATTATTATTTCCTTTTCTTTCTCTTTTTTTTTCTCTTTTCCTTTTCTTTCTTTCTCTTTTTTTCTTTTCCTTTCTTTTTAGTGGCGGTCGAATCTTATGTGGATTGCCTATGTATCACGTCCCCGCGTGAATCAGACTGGGCGTAGTTCTGCCACAAAGTAAAGACACAAAAATTCTTTTGGAATCATTCAATTCATCACCAAAATTTGCTATTACAAATTACTTATCTCAAACAAAGAACAACAATAGTACAGATTCCAAAGTTTTTAACCTGACTCGATGAAAAGAAAAAAAAACAACATATGGGAAGACAATGGACCCATAAAGCCAACAAACAAGACTCGAACTAGGGATACATTAAAATTCCAACTTGAGGGCTCGCGAGGCATCGTTCGGCCTTTCCGCAGACTTTGGTGTAAGGCCTCTCTACAAGCTCTTCAACTCATTCATGATCCGGTGGACGTAGCCCATGATGGAAGCAAGGAGGGTATCACGAGGTATTTGCTCACATGCTAGGCATCTCATGTAGATGTAGTGCCCAATCTCATCAATCCTTCCTCGAATGTTGTCCCTCTCAACGAACAATTGCTCTATTTGCTGGTTCTTCAATCCCAGTGCTTGAGCATTGTCGGTGAGTCGATCCTGGAACTTCTCCATTTGTCTTTCCATTCTGGTCATCGCATCGTAACATCGCCTTCTATCAGTTTGGGCATCTCGTGCTTGTTTGAAGATCCGCTCCTGAAGAGTGGAGTTTGTTTTCCTTAATATCCCGATGCTCATTTCAGAATCCCTTATGACTTGTTGCAGATGCTTCCTCCGGGCCATTGACCTTTTGCCCATCTGACCTTTATTCTTGCTATGCAAGCTTCCGATCTCTCTAATTCTTCTCGGCTTTTGCTGACTTGATTTCTCAACTCTGCTATCAATCTTTCGTCGGAGCGACGTTTCTGTCGGTTGCTGTTACTCTTACTGACTTGGCGAATGCGGGCTTTCAGTGTCTGGTTTTCTTTGGCTAATTTGTTCTTTTCACCCTGCTCAGAGGCGACTTGTATGTTGTTCTCAAATATAAGCCTTTCAACTTGTCGTTTTAGCTTCCCGATTTCAACCCGGTAGCCTTCCTCCCTCCTTAACCTGCCCCACTGCTCCTGTGAATCATCCGTAAATTGTTGGACGTGAGCTCTTTTAGCAGGTCTCTGACAAATCTGGAACCTTCTCTTGAACCAAACATCATTCTTTGGGTCTACCTCACCCTTAGCCAGTTCTCGAACCATAGTCTTGGGCTCCAAGAATCTACATTCGTGCCACAACTTTCTAATCTTTCCTTCGGGAAATACGACTCCTGGGCTCAGCTCAATGGCGTGCTTGCTTAGATTTTCATCAGTGGGAATTACTTGAAATCTTCCTAGCTGGTGCAATACCCGATGAGGAGCATATGGTTGGATGCTGCGAAGTCCCATCAAAAGAATATGACATTCCTCGGCCGCCATGTATATTACCTCAGTATCGATCAACCACCCAAATGCCCACTCAATTTTGTCGGCTGTTGTTGACCTCAAACATGTAAGCCATGCTTCGACACCTTCGGGGAATACGACGCCTGTCATTCGTTTCTCAAAACCGCAGATACAGTTCCTCTCGGTCAACCCGTGGTTCATGTATCCTGCTCGGTGACAGAGGTGTTCTTGCATCCACAGCTGGAGTAACAAATTGCATCCCTGGAAGTACTTGCCTCCTTCTCGGCATATAGTTAAAGCTCGGTAGATTTCGGACAAAATCAAAGGAACCAAAGTGCTATCAGTTCGTTTGATTGCAACATCGGCCATCCCCACAAGGCCTATCTCTACTTTCTTATCTTTGCGGGGACAAATCACGATTCGCAGGAATGCCGTGATGAATGCCAAAGTACGTCTTTCTTCCCACTTGTTTCTGTTCCCAGCATGAATTAGTCCGAGGTTTGGTTCTTCAAAACGCTGAGGAGTACCATACCGTTGATAGAGGAATTGGAGCGCACAACATCCTCTTGACAAATCATCATTTTGCACCTTCCGACTAATGCTTAACAAATCCAAAAATGCGTGCGAAGATACTGGCCTTGGTGAAAGTAAATACTGTCCTCTTAGTTTCCCATTCAATCCCGCATATCCGGCAACTTCCTCTAGTGCAGGTGAAAGTTCAAAGTCAACAAAACGGAATACATTGCGGGTTGGGTCCCAGAACGGTATTAGAGCTTCGAGGATATCTGTCCTTGGCTTGATATTTAGTAGATTGACAAAACCTCCCAATACTCTTCCCACTATCTCTTTACCATCGGCTTCCAGATCGTTCCACCACATGTGGAGTTGTAGAGGGACCTCGCTAAAGACTGAGAACGGTTCATTTTGATTTGTACTCATCCTGCACATTTATTAAGGTAATTAAAGAAAGAAGACTTTTATTAGACTCAAAACAGAACTATCTATATTTGATTTTTTTTGAATTTTGAAGATGAAGGACTCGGTTTTCAGATACGGCCTTTCAGCACTTCAGGGACGAAGATTTTAAGGCTGAGTGGGAGTACTTGGTTATTTATGGCAAAACAGCCTGACTAGATTTATTTCTGATGAGATTAGCATTTGACATTATTTTTTTTTGGTTATCTTAGCAAAAGGGGAAGTTGGACCCGATTAGGGCTGCCTACGTATCTCACATCCGGTGAGAATCAAACCGGCGTAGTTCGCCCAATTAAACAAACTATTTTGAAATACTTTAAGCAAAATAAAAATAAAAATAAATAAAATAAGGAAAAAAAACTACTACCTTGATTTTTTATTTTATATATATTTTTTTTATATATTTTTTAACCTATTTTTGCTTCTGTTGGCAAATAAACTAAAACAAAAATCAAGACTCTTTTTCCATAACAGAACAAGTTATTTTTCTCATTTTTTCATTTCTGTAGATCGGACAAACTAAAAATGATAGACTCTTTTTTTTTTGAATAAAACAAACTATATTAAAAGTAAAATATTTTTCTCAAAATTTTGTCAGAGTTTCGACGCTAGTGGACATTGTTATTTTTTCAAACAGAAGATTAACCCTATACACTGCTATTTCTCAAAACTAATTTTTTTTTTAATATTCGAAGCCGGTCGTCATGCAAGTCCAAAACAAATAAATGCAGAGCGTTGAGTAAGATGCATCAGGATGGTCTTTTCATTTCAGGTTGCTAGTCGTAGACAGACCCAACCCTTGTGTTGAGTCCCCTAAGTCAAAAATGCACATGATGCAGATAAGCGTTCCTACTAGGGACCCGGCATGTGGCTTTGTTATACTAGGTTCAGAACCTGGGTGTTTGTTCTAGACCTAGCTTACCCGAGCGGACAGCTCGAGCCGAGGGGGCAGCGTACCGGGAATACAGAAGCTTCACCGGCTTAGCAACTTGTCCGAACATCGTTCTAAATTGGGATTTGACACTATACAGAAAAGAAGTCGTACGACGTACACCCTTCTTCATGATTCAGAAGACTCAGAGAGAAGATGGGTTTTGGCATAGTTTATATACTGTTCACGTAATATCAAAGCGGTAAAAGACAATCAATTAGCACATTGAGCCAAAACATGTAACAAAATCAGATAAAACCAAATATAACAATTTATATAAGCTCGAATTTCTAACCCTGAACCAGTGGTTCTGGGTCATGTCCCCAGCAGAGTCGCCAGAGCTGTCACACCTCATTTTTCCGCCCCGCGAGGGGTGAAGGAGTTATTCCAATTAAAGCACAATCGAAACGGGATTTGTTTATTTATTTTAGAGTCGCCACTTGGGAGATTTAGGGTGTCCCAAGTCACCAATTTAATCCCGAATCGAGGAAAAGAATGACTCTGTATTACAGTCTGCGATCCAGAAATCCGGATAAGGAATTCTGTTAACCCGGGAGAAGGTGTTAGGCATTCCTGAGTTCCGTGGTTCTGGCACGGTCGCTCAACTGTCATATTCGGCTTGTTTATCTGATTTTATACAATTATGCGCTCACGTGCAAGTTTTAACTCTTTACTGCTTTTATTATTATATTTTTTAAAAGAATGTGAACATCGTTTAAAAACATGTCTTTGGATTGCGTCACATGAAATGCACCCGCAATCCGGAACACATTTTTATTCAATATTTTGGGATTTGGATTTGGGTCGCATGAAATGCACACCCGAGTTTAAGAAAATAAGATTAATTGAGACGCATCCTAAAGAACTAACATGTTATTATTTGCGGGGAAAAACCGTGAAATTTGCTAAACGACCCGTCCCAGGATTTAAATGTTTAATATATACATCTAACGAGGGCCCCGCCATTTATGCGTTTTATTTGGGCGAGGCTTATCTCCTTTTATTTAAAGTCACACCTAAAAGCAAACTATGATTTCCTATCTTTGTTTATCTCTAACAAAATGGAAAGGTCCTACTGTATTTACATACTTATGAGTTATTATAGTTAAGCTTCAAACGTGATTTATTGAAAGATGGACGTGATACGGGCAGCCCATTTGGCAGTTATGGGCCCAGACCTAATATGCATGGAGCTAAATTCGGCCTGGGCCGCTCTTATTCTAATTGGGCCTATTCAACTCATTTGATAAGCGTTTAACATTTATAAACAAACAATGGGAAAAAGCTGAAATGCGATGTACTGTTTGCCTTAATCAAACCATATTCCTAACAACTTAAAACAGATCATTTGTTTAAAGAAAGAACTGTTGGGTACCTAACATGCTTCTTGATAAACAAAATAATGAATTAATAGAACATGGCTACTACAACATCAATCCCTTTCCCTTATAAGCAACACATATAGTTTTCCAACTAAATGATAAGTATAAAAGTTCAACTACATCACAGCTAACCACATAGTTCTATTAGGAAAAATAAACTATCCTGCAGGCAACCTATTCTTTCAATACATTTTCTAAAGCTAATTCGAAGTAACTTCAACATCTTCCAACTTTCTTTGTATTCATGCCTCAAATTTCTGCTTACATTGATAGTTTATCAGTCATGTACCATGTATAAGAAAGCAAAAGAAGAAGGAGAATGATCAGCAGAAATAGTATGCAACAAACACAACAACAGCAGCAACAGGGACAGCCCGATAATAGACCAAAAATCAGCAAAAACTTAAGTGAAAACCCAGCAGAAATTTCAGAAGAAACCAACAGCAATAGCCAGTGGACTTCCAGTCCAAAATAGAGAACCAAAACACTTAACTGGAGCAGTTTTTAGCAAGTAAAGAACCCAGGGAAACTAACTGAAAACCAACAGTGTGTCCAAACAAACCAGACCAAAGTAAAGAAAGAAACAGGTGCAGAAACACAGTGGTTTCTGCTTGTTATGTTCAGAAAACCAACACTCTTTTTTAACTCTCAACATTTAAAATTATCCAGCCTCTAATTTCTGATTTTTCCCTAGCCTTAAACTCTGATCTCCAGCCTTTTTTTATCCTTTTATGTCCCCCTTTTCTTCCCTCAAATGAACCTATTTATAGGCTAAATACAGGCGAGCCCTACTGCCTTGTTTACCCCAGCCCTCACCTTCTGCCCATAACTCCTTAAAACTAAAAAAAATGCCCAATGCCCATCCTCCTGACAGCCCCTTAGCATGTGCTTTCTGCCCAAAGGCATGGGCAGCCTATAACTTTTAATTATCCCCATGCTACCAAGTTTGGTTCCCCACTATTGTATTAGTTTAATGCTATTTTAGTACCCTATTGTCAGCCCATCTTAAACTACTCATTTCTGCTCTTTTCACACCCCAAACTACCCCTGTTAGCTCCTAATTATTACTGTATTACCCCACTGTAGCAGTAGGACATTTTGAACTTCTGCAAGTTCAAATTCAAGATGCCCCAAACTGAATTCTAGCTATTATAGTGCAGCTACAATCCATTCACAGATAATGTCAAGCAATCAACTAAACGACAATGATTCGATCAGTCATATGAAGCTATACAAATCAGAATTTTTGTACATTCAGTCTTATGAAACTAATCGACATCATTTATCTAATCGACTATACTAATTATGACATGGAATAATCAGTTGACCCAACAAACAACACGAACGAGGCATCAACTGCCTTCAACAACTTTGCATGACACAGGGAATTTATATGAATTATCTATTCAACGACATTAATTAACTCGAACATGTATATCACCATACGCATTCAAAACATAAACATAATAACAATCGACCGAATAAAAGGTCATACGAAGATGGAGAACAACTGATAGAAAAATAGAAATAACAAACAAACTAACTAAACATGCTGACAAACTCAAGCAACATTTAAATAAAAGGAGAAAGGAAAGAGGGAACTCACTCTGAAAGCTCAACAACAAACGACCCCAGCTTTGACTGGATTTGCCCATTTGAGGCCGAACAGACCTTTATCGAGGTGTTCTCAACTGATAACACTTCGATTAAGGTCTATTAGACCCCAACCCTCCGTTTAATCTGGCTGGATTCCAAAAATTCTTGAGTTCTAGGGTTCAAACAGTCCGATTTGGGGTTCGAGGATTTGTGGGTAGATTCGGACCAAAACAAGCTTGGTTTGGTCACGAGTGAGGGCAGGATAGTGGCTGGTATGAATCCGGGGTGGGTTGGTGTAGATCGGGGTTGGGCTCGAATCTTCAAATCAAGATTCGAGATGAAGGGGGATGATTCGAGGCAAGGAGGTAACAGATTTGGGTTCAGGGAGTGAAGGAGGTGCTATGGTGTTAGAGGGGTAACCGGTGGCGTAGATGCCGCCGGGTTTCAGGCGAAGGAAGCTTAGGGCGGCTAGGGTTTGGGAGGTTTGGGTTTGGGACGATGAAGGGGGGTGTTCGGATGGGGGCGTGGGGTGTGATGAATGATTTATATATGGGATAAGGGATTAGATCCTGGCCATTGGATCGAGTTGGATCTATGGCCAGGATCTATCTAGCACCAGGAAACGACGTCGTCTCCCTTAAATGGGAATGGGTCGGCCTAAGGTTTAAATGGGTTGGGTGCTGGGGAAAGCTAGGGGATCGTTGGATTTGGTGGGATGGACGGTTCAGATCAAACGCCTCATATGGCGTCGTTTGGGGGGCGTCCCTGGAAGACCTGGTTTGGACTGGGTCACTGTATTGGTTTGGGCCCGATTTTCAGTTGAATTTTCGGCCCAAATCAGATGTTTTCCCTCTAATAATTTAGACAAAAATTCCTAAAAATTAAAATTAAACATACAAATATTAATTAATACCTAACAACAAATATCACATGAATTAAAACATTTTAATAAAATTACGATGACAACAAAAATGCGTATTTTGTGATTTTCGCTTTTAAACAACCAAAGTATAATTAACTAATTCCTAAATGCACCAATTATTCCTAAATGCCTGCAACATGTATTTTTGTATTTTCTAACTATAGCGAGGCGAGCATTTACGGACAGAACAATTATCAAAATGTCACATAAATCCTCAAAATTGTACACGGGGGTAACTTGTTTTAATTCTTTTCCGATTTCTTTTGGAGTAGTTTCCATGAAGCAAAAATCACGTGCTCACACATGGTCGGCGAGCGGGTGTTGCTTCGGGTGTCGTCTATGAAGGGCGTGATGAGATTTGGGAAGAGGGATAAGCTTAGCCCTAGGTTCATTGGTCTTTTTGAGATTCTGATCGAGTGGGATGGTGGCTTATAGACTTGCATTGTCGCCGAGCTTATCAGCCATGCATCCAGTGTTTCATGTGTCCATGCTTCGGAAGTATCATGGTGATCCATCCCACGTGTTAGACTTCAGCACTGTCCAATTGGACAAGGACTTGTCCTATGAGGAGAAGCCGGTAGATATTCTAGGTCGGCAGGTTCGTCAGTTGAGATCGAAGAGTTTCCCTTCCGTTCGTGTTCAGTGGAGAGGTCAGCCTGTTGAGGCAGCAACCTAGGAGTTCGAGTCCGATATGCGGAGCCATTATCCCTATATTTTCTCCGACTCAGGTACTTCCTTCTTATGTCCGTTCGACGACGAATGGTTGTTTTAGAGGTAGAGAATGTGATGACCCAAAAGGTCATCAATTATTTTACAAGTAAATTCTGTGATCTGAGGCCTTAAAATGCTCTTTCTGTCTCACCTCGATTTGCATGCTCAGTCCGGATGCGTATCCGGAAAGCCATTATGTGAAATCTGTGAAAATGATAAATTTTTCTTTTAAAATGAATTTAAGTTGACTTTGGTCAACATTTGGATAAATGGACCTGGACCCGTGATTCGATGGTCCTGGAGGGTCCGTAGGAAAATATGGGACTTGGGCGTATGCCCGAAATTGAATTCCGAGGTCTCAAGCCCGAGAAATGAATTTTTAAAGAAAATTATTTTCTAGAATATATAAGAGTTTTTGGAAATGAAAGATTTTTGAAATTGATTGTATCGGGCCCGTATTTTGGTTTTGGAGCCCGGTACAAGTTTGAAATAATAATTAGGTTGAATCTATAAAATTTGGTAAAGATCGGAATTGGTTTGGTATAAAACGGACTTAAAGTTGAGAAATTAGAAATTTTGGTGTTCTTGAATGATTTCATGAATTTGGGGTTTAATTCATAGTTGTTGATATTATTTTGATGATGTGATTGCAGGAGCAAGTCCGTACGATATTTTTAGGTTGGTGTGCATGTTTGGTTTGGAGCCCCGAGGGCTCGGGTGAGTTTTAGATAGGCCACGTAGTGGAATTGATCTTAGGAAGTTGCAGGTTTCAGCTGGTATGTGTTGCAGGCCCTGATCTTGCAATTGCGAGCCTATCAGGCTTGGGAATTGCGAGGGTCACTTCGCAATTGCGAAGTATGCCCTGGCCATCCTTTCTCGCAATTGCGAGCAATTCTTCGCAAATGCAAATAACCCATATATCCCCAGCCGTCGCAAATGCGACATCCCCTTCGCAAATGTGAGTTCGCAATTGCGAACATCTGATCGCAAATGCGAAGATAGCAAGTTCCTTAAGGGTTCGCAATTGTGACATCTACAACCTCCTAAATCATAACTTAGACGCATTTTTCTGCATTTTTCAAACCTTTTCAAGACCTAAACACCTTTGGGCGATTTTTCAAAGACAACTACCCTTCCAAATCGATTGTAAGTCATTTCTAACTCGTTTTCATTAATCTTTAACATCTTTTCACATGATTTCAACTCAAAATCAATGGTTTTCATGGGGGAAATTGGGTGTTTTGGGTAGAACTTAGGTTTTTAAAATATTTGGGATTTGGACCTCGATTTGAGGTCCGATTTCAAAACAAATTATATATTTGGGTTCGTGGGTGAATGGGTAATCGGGTTTTGGTTCGAACCTCGGGTATTGACCATGTGGTCCCGGGGTCGATTTTTGAATTTTTGGGGAAATCATTGGAAAATTTATTTTCATTCATTAGAATTGATTCATTTAGCATTTATTGATATAGAGAAGTAACTTGTGGGTAGATACAAGTGAATAGGTGGTAGAAACAAGAGGTAAAATGGTAGTTGAGGCTTGAATTTTGTTCGTGGCATCGAGGTAAATGTTTGGTCTAACCTTAGCTTGAGGGATTAGGAGTTGTGTCTTATTTGCTATGTGCTAATTATGGAGTACGACGTATAGGCATGGTGACGATTATCTATACGTCGGTTTCAATCATGCCCGTGAGTCTCGTATTGTAATTGTTGTGACTCCATTGTGATTTGTTCATGCTTAATATGTTGATTATCATTGTTGGTTCCTTTGCCGGGATGTTATTGTTTATGATATCGTTTCCCTTGCCGGGATGTTATTGTTTATGATATTGTCTCCCTTGTCGGGATATTGTTGTTACACTCTTGTTCCCTTGCCGGGATTATTTTATGATTGGTGTTGAATTGTAAATAGGATCGGTGGCACACCGCCACGGTGATATATGAAATGGGATCGGGTTGCACGCCTGCAACAAGATATTTGAAATGGGATCGCGTGGCACGCTGCCACGGTGATATATGAAATGGGATCGGGTTGCATGCCTGCAACAAGATATATAAAATGGGATCGCGTTGCACGCCTGCAACAAGGAAGAAATGAAGGTGAATACTGTGTTTGTTTTCCTTATCCTTGTTAGCAATTAAATTTTGGGTTCTTTACATTCCTCTTTTGGTATTTTGTTGTTATCTGATACTCCCGCAGCATGCTTTCCCCCTCCCATCTTAAACTGTAAATATTTGCTTTTATTTTTCTGTTGTATATTATTTAACTGCATAGGTTTATTTGGTAGTCTGGTCCTAGCCTCGTCATTACTTCGCCGAGGTTAGGCTAGGCAATTACCAGCACATGGGGTCGGTTGTACTGATACTACACTCTGCAATGCGTGTAGATCTCGGAGGTGTAGCTTTTGGACCGCATTGAGGGTGATGTCTTCAGTCCATTCAGGTGACCCGAGGTAGTCCTACAGGCATCCGCAGGCCTTGGCGTCTCCTTCTATCTTTCTATATTGTTTCTTCTATGTATTTATGAAACAACTTGTATTTATCTTTCATACCTCTGTTTGTAGTATTTGTAGATAGTCTGTGACTTTGTGACACCAAATTCTGGGTAATGTTGTATTTCGGATTCGTGTAGTAATGTTTGGTTAAACAATTAAGTTTCGTCTTTCGCATTTTTGGTTATTTAATTTGCTCCGCTTCTTGATCACATGTTATATTGAACTGTTGAAAAGGCTTAATAAAAAAGGATAATGAATTTATAACACTCGGCTAGCTTTCACGAGTAGGCGCCATCACGACTCCCTTAGGGTGGAAAATCTGGGTTGTGACACTTATACTGATGCATGCGCATTAATATCACATCACAATAACAACTTCCACCACAAGTTCCCATATGCCACAACTTGCCAATAATCAACAATATCATTGTTTCCACAATAATAGATCATGGCTCAACCACAATGTGTACAAGAATACCAACAATAACAATGAATGTGAAATTATCAACAAGAAAGATGTCTCAACAATTAATACTTCTCCTCAATGTGACAACGGCTTTCACAACTTCAACACCAATAACTCAACAATGAGAAAGATAATATGTAACCATAAGTAAGAATAACTCGCAATATAAGAGATAACTTATGTCACGACCCAAAATCTATTAAAGGATGTGATAGTGCTAGACATGCTGTCAGGCTAGCCAACACTAAATAGTTAATTAAATTCTCTTTTTATATTTTTGAAATCATAAAGTTTCCTTCAATCTCACTAGTAACAAATGAACTTTACAAAATAAATAAAAATGTTTACCATTTCATTACAGAATATATCCTAGAACCTGGTCTCACAAGTGCATGATCAATTAGTAAGAAATAAAATGAAATACAATAACTGCCCGAAATATAAATTGGACAGAAAAGAAAATAAAAATACTCTGAAGGAAGATCATCTCATAAGATGCAACTCATCTAAGTCTACGTATCAACCATGCCGTCGCACCCACGAGGCCACTAGACATACATGTGTCTGTACAACAAAATGTACAGCAAGTGTAGTATGAGTACGAAAACAATGCGTACTCAGTAAATATCTAGTCTAACCTCAAAGAAGTAGTGACGAGGGGTCGACTTCGACAATTACTAGTTGTCCAATAATATTAGATGAAGTAAGAAAGTGAATAAATATGAAACATAGTAATTATATGGAGAAAAACAAGTATAAAATACGTGGTATAATTCCTCTTTCTACAATTTACTCAAGCTCTCAACTAGCAAGTTCCCTCCGTAACTGGAGCATGTATATAGATACGGTGGATTTTATCAAAAAGGTTATCATAATTCAAATCAGGGAATAACCCTCAGATACACTAGCTTCTTGCCAAATATTACGCACGATTCCATGAGGATAATATATATATATATAGGAAATGACGAGGCGTACGATCTGATCCAACATAAAAGTAAACGGTGCACTGCTGAGGGTCGAATGGGGCGAACCATAGATGCACCTATTAACTTGCCGAGGCGATCGGCCCGCTCCCATGAGAGTAGTAGAAGGAGTTACCCCGCTCGCGAATCATACTTGCGACGCGGTCAAATATAAGTTTAAGGTATTTCTCCGCTCACGAATAATACTTGCGATGTTGTCAAATACAAGTTTGAGGAATTACCCAACTCGCTGATCATACGTGCGACGCGGTTACACATAGATTTCTTAAGTTATTAAAGTATTCCTCAATTCTTTTTAAATTATGGATTTCAAATGAAAACTTTTAAGTTCCGAATTTTTTCTTAATTTCGACTTCTTTCAAAAACATTTAATAAGCTAACTCAATATCGCTTCTTCTTGAGGCAAACAATAAAAATAAATCAACAACAATATCAACAAGGCATGATGTAAGCCTAAAACTACCCGAACATAGGCATAACTAGTAGCTACGTACGGACTCTCGTCACCTCGTGCATACGCAACCCCTATAAATAGAAGCACATAATAATTTAATTCACCTATGGGTTTAATTCCCTCTTACAAGGTTAGAAAGGAGACTTACCTCGCTCTGAAGTTCCATAACCAACTCCCAAGCCCTTCCGACTACTCAAACTGATGCCCACCGCTCCAAAATTAGTCAATAATTATGCAAACCCATTAATATATATTCAATACCTATTATAATCCTATTTACAATAATTTCCAATTCCGCTTGAAAAGTCGATAAAATCATCCTTGGGCCCACTTGCCCGGATTCCGAAAATCTTCGAAGATAAACTTTACTCATAACACCACGAACTCAAATATATAACTTATTCCAAGTTCCATGTCCAATTGTTTGGTTTAAATCCAAAAATATAAATTTCTATGTTTTTCTTCAAAACTCTAAATTTTCACTAATTTTCCATGAGTTTCCATGTTAAAATTTAGATATAATCCAAGTAATTAACTTGCAATAGGTGGGAATCACTTACCTTGACATAGATGATGAAGATCGAGCTCCAAAAGCGCTCCTAGGTCGTCTCTCATGGAGGAAATGAGATGAAATAAGCCAAACCCACTTTTACAAACTTATACACTGCCATGCAACCCTTCTTCGCGTTCGCGGGCCTCCCGTCGCGTTCGCGATGAACAAAATTCTCGAAAGCCATTCCCAAACTCTTCTCAGACATCCTCTAGTATAATGGTCATAACATTTTGTACAAAACTCCAAATGACAAATAGTTTAACATTTTAAAATCTAGACACCAAGATATACAACTTTTATGTTTTTGTCATCTCCCAATTCATTAAAGATTTCGAGATATAAGCCGCCAAAGTCAGCCATGTGCAACATAAATTTCTTCTTCATCTTCCCGGAGAGCCTGTAGTGTACCTGCCATAACTTTTCGTACTCAAATCCAAATTTTAAATAGTTTACGTTTCGGTAAACTAGACATAAAGGGCTACAACTTTTATTTTTGGATCATCTTCTAATTCCTTATATATTGCAAGATATGAGCCTCCGGATTTCGGCATGTGCAATAGAGATTTCCTTCTTCGCGAATGCGAGAGTCTCTTGGCGAACACAAAGAACAAAATCCTAGAAGGCAAATCCTTCTTCGCGAACGCGAAGAACAACACCAGATATCAGAAAATCAGCATCCAAGCCCAAAATGATCTGAAACACACCTGAGGCCTCCAGGACCCCATCCAATCACACCAACATGTCCCAAACATGACATGAACTTGCTTGAGGCCTCAAATCACATCAAACAACATCGAAATCATGAATCACACCCCAATTTAAGCTTGATGAACTTTAGAACTTCAAACTTCTACATTCGATGTCGAAACCTATCAAAGCACGTTCGATCGACCTTAAATTTTGCACATATGTCACATTCAACATTACAAACCTACTCCAACTTCTGGAATTGGAATCCGACCCTGATATAAAAAAGTCCGCTTCTGTTCAAACTTCTCCAAAAACCTTCAAATTTTTAACTTTCACCAAATGACCCCCAAAATGACCTATGAACCTCCGAATCCACTTTCGGACGCGCTCCCAATACTAGAATCGCCATACGTAGCTATTCCCAGACTTGAAATACCATACGTAGCTATTCCCAAGTCCAAAATCATCATATAAGCCTATTGGAACCTTCAAATCTCGATTCCGAGGTCGTTTACTCAAAAAGCAAACCTTAGTCAATTCTTTCATCTTAAAGCTTCCAAAATGAGAATTTTCTTTCCAAATCAACTTCGAACTTCCTGAAATTCAATTCCGACCATGCGTGCAAGTCATAATGCCTGAAGTAAAGCTACTCATAGCCTCAAACTGCCGAACAACACGCTAGAGCTCAAAACGACCGGTTAGGTCGTTACATTCTCTCACTTAAACATACGTTCATCCTCGAATGTGCTAAGAACTGTGTTGGAGTTGTCTGAAATCACTGTTTAACACCTTGTGCACCTACCCGTGCTACCACAACTCAGTTGAGCACATTTGCTCGAGCAAATCTGAATATTCAACATCCGTAATTTTCCACCATGCCTGCTTTCAATATACGAACACCGTATCAATCTCTATGTGATGTACCAATACATGATTGCATACTTTTACTGAATCCACACTAAACACTGCATAACTTACATGACCATAATAATGTCTTCTGATAACAATAGCCAAAATTTCTTGAATTCGATGCTCCCAATGCATCTCATGACATATATAAGTCATGTTCCCACTCTTGCAATACTGCAATGACGGAAGAGATGCGTATAAATTCATAACCAACTGCCGAGTAAATAATTCATTGAGCTTCTCCTCCTGACAAAACTATTGCCTTATTATGAACCAAATAACTATATTTGCTCTTTAATATACTTCATGTAAATCTGACCGCACTGATCTCATGTCCAATAATCTTGTCTCACCCAGTATAAGCTACCCACGCAATAACCCACCTCAGACACTACAAAAATTCTCTTATGATGCCACAACGTGCCAATAAGCTACAACTCGAATTTGATACATAGGGAAAACGAACTCTGGAAAGAACTACTCAACCCACGTAAATAATTTAAACAACTGAAAGGTATTATGAACCTTTATTAGAAAATGGGAAGCAAACATTCAAGAAAAGATATAGGAAACTGTGCTCAACATCACACTGTAGCGTACAACCCGATCCAAACAACATATCCATGGCGGTGTGCCACCTGATTCATACATAATAATCTATAAAGAATTACTTACTGCGCTAGAATGCTCATATATGCAAAGTACCTAAATATCAACCACGAGCACGCGGAGTGCATAATGCAAATTCCTGAGGAGACCGACAGCGCCATATGCTACAAAACTCAAGCATGACTAAGGTGCGTTATATGATCTGAATCTTGAGAGCCATCTTACTCACATAACACCATCGCTACGCAGAACCTCAACACATATGAAATTTATCAAATCGTTTCACAACTCACATGGCATAATATAGTATTACATGAAATAGCCGACGACCACGTATCATCCAACGTTTGAATACCCCTCCATAAGGAGCATTATGCTGAAATGAACACATCCAGCCTGATATATAGCCCATATTTATAATTAGATCCATCAACGAACCTCAAACTGATTCTGATCGCACCGCACTAAGTAATAGCCTTTTAAGGGTCCATAATAACCCCCTTTTAACACACAAGAACAGTCTTCCAATTCGTAACAACCTTCCACGGTCCACAACCAAATGAACCGAGCACCCTTCAGGCATAAATTCTCAATTAGCGATAGTACCACAATCTCCATACTTGGTTTAAAGCCTCAATCAATTAAGTGACGACATATCATACTTATACAATCTTTCCGTGGGATATGCTCCCATGGACTTTTGCACCAGGTAACAAGTCTGCACATCTATACCACCGGCCATACAAATGCTGCAAAGCGAATCAAGGATCTGCAAGTCAATACACAAAACCTCTTACTCATGACACTGATCTCAGCTGACCTTGAAGATAATACCAGCTTACTCTAAACATCTAAATTCTTTTCCTGCTCATCCGAGCCCGTGACCTCCTTGGCAATACGTAACTGCAACCTTGATTCTCAACTTCCAAATCCTATGTTGCTCACGACACTTAATCATGACAATGCGCAAGAGTACACGAATTTCATCATAACTCCTTAACCACTAATAGGGTAAACACTTCATCATATAGAAGCCCTTTACTTAACTTATTTCAAGAGAACCATTGCAACCCGTGACTAAATTCTCATAACCGCAGAAAATACCAACCTCAAGTAGTGGTCTGAACCACCATAACTCTTCCGGATCCATATGCACATAACAGGCCATTGTAGACATGTGATTTTTGACCCTCCCCAAGATTTTCCATATCTCAGCACGTAAATATTTAGTTTAGGCCTAATATAGCTATTTCAACTAATTTTGACTTTTTATACTTTATTTCGTCACAAAAAATGAAAATCACAATATTTTAGTTTACGCATCTTTCAGAAATTCTTTAATTGCTAAAGGAAAAGAGTATACGTATGCGTAACTCAATTCTTTAATTACGAATAATCAAGTGATTTAAAAGTAGTAAAAAGATAATTGCACATAGGTCTTAAAAATGAGTAGTTAAACAATTAAGCCAGGTATGAATTGCTAAGCGACCATGCTAGAACCACGGAATTCGGGGGTGCCTAACACCTTCCCTCGGGTTAATAGAATTCCTTATTCAGAATTTCTGGTTCGCAGACTTCAAAAGAAAAGTCTAATTTTCCTCGATTTGGTATTTAAAATAAACCGGTGACTTCGGACACCAATTAAAATATTTCAAGTGGCGACTCTGAAAAATAAATTAATAATCCCATTTCGAATAATGTCACTTTAAGTTGGAAAAACTCCCCTATACTCCCTCCAGGCTGTAGGAAAAAGGAGGTGTGACAGCCATAAAAATCGTTAAGTCCAAAATGCATGTCATGATCATTAAGGCTAGTTATTGAAAACAAAATATATAAAAAAAAAGAAACAATAAAAACTCTTCCTTCTGTCGTTCCGATAGGGGAATTTCTTGTTGATACTTGTTTCTTGCATCATTGTGTCCTTCACTTTGAGTTAGTCCTTCTCAAAACAAGCAAGAAAAGATTTTAAAATCTTCTACCAGCTTTTTAGTTGCATAAAGTAAATTTGGTCAGCACACTCAGTTGTTACTACCAACTTGCTTTGAGGATTCATGCAAAGTCTTCCCCAAAAGACTCTTGTCAGCCTACTTGGCGCAAGCAAAGATAACTGGTGATTCTCTCTTACAGAAAAATTGCTTAAAAAGCAGGAAGTCATTCAAGATATCAGTAAAGGTTACCTAAGAAAAGGTCTCTAGTTGGGATAAGGCTGATTGAGCCACAAATACAAATGGTACTGGGTGTGAAAAAATTAGGGTTGATGTAGAGCAAAAGTCTCTTGAAACCGACTCAAGTTGATTGAGCAAAAGCCAAGCTGCCCAAGACTCAAGGCCACAAACTGACCACCATTTTCAAATCTGACAAATTTTTCTTTGTATGGAACAGGAATAAAGCGGTGCAAGGAAAGTGATTCAAAAAAAAAAAGAAATGAAAAAAAAACAACAAAAAAAAGAGAAGAAAAAGAAAAGATGAGAAGAGCCGACAAAGGGAAGTTTCTCAAATCTTTGCCTTTATTTGTCTTGCTATTTTGCATAAAATCTTGTCATGGATCTTCACCATTTTCCTCCTAGAATAAAAAGTCCTAGTCTGATGGATTTTCCTCCCAATATAAATCTTAGTTTGATGAATCTTTCTCCTAAGATAGAAAACCTAGTCTGATGAATTTTCTCCTAGGATATAAATTTTAGTCTGACGAATCTTTCTCCTAACATAACAAATTAGAAGACCTAGTCTGATGACCTTTCTCCTAGGATCAAAATCTTAGTCTGATAAATTTTTTTCCTAAGATAGAAGACCTAGTCTGATGAACTTTCTCCTAGGATCAAAATCTTAGTCTGATGAATCTTTCTCCTAAGATAGAAGACCTAGTCTGATGAACTTTCTCCTAGGATCAAAATCTTAGTCTAATGAATTTTTCTCCTAATATAGAAAACCTAGTCTGATGAACTTTCTCCTAGGATAGATGTCTTAGTCTGATGAATTTTTCTCCTAAGATAGAAAACCTAGTCTGATAAATTTTCTCCTAGGATCAAAATCTTAGTCTGATGAATCTTTCTCCTAAGATACCAAAAAAAAAGAGGACATAGTCTGATGAATTTTCTCCTAGGATTAACGTCTTAGTTTGATGAATCTTTCTCCTAAGATAGAAAACCTAGTCTGACGAATTTTCTCCTAGGATATTTTGAAGAAAAAAAAAAAAAGTCTGGATTTGAAAAAAAAGGTCAATTTTTAGTATTCTTAAGTTATCAATGTTTAGTTTTCTTGAAATCAGGGGCCCCGCCTAGAGAATAGGGTCAGTGTTTACTTTAGTCAAGCATAGTTTACATTTTTCCGCAAGCTCAATCACTTTAGGAGATGCACATCCTAGGCTAGTCTTTAGTTTACTCTCATCGTTGCATCAATAGTATAAGTGATTTACAATAATGCTAACAACTCACTAATCTTCTTAGTGCAAAATGGGGCAGAAAATTTCATTTTTTTGTTGGTTTTGATTGCAGGCACCCACATGGAAAACAAGGAAACACAGAAAGTTTTAGTAATCAGGCGCCCACCTGGAGAACAATGGAAAATGGTTCAAGTTTCGGAGAAAGATAGGTCAAGTTCAGCAACCAGGCGCCCACCTGGAGAACAAGGAAAGACAATTCAAGTTTCAAGGAAAAACAGTTTCGAAGGAAGACAGTTCAAGCTTCAACGGAAAACAATTCGAGTTTCAAGGGAAAGCAGTTCAAGTTTGAACTAAAGTCAGTTCAAGTTTTAGCAATCAGGCGCCCACCTGGAGAACAAGGGAAGTTATTTCAGAATTCAATTCAAGTTAGAAGTAGCAGAAGCTCGTGGCAAGAATGCGAGTCAACAATCCGAGATAATCAACAGAAGTAGTCTCAATCCAACAATAAAAAAAGAAAAAAAAGGAAAAGAAAAAATAAGTGAATCCAAATGCAGAAGTTAATAAAAGATTTGAGCTGCTCAAGACATGGCTGAGGTCACAAGCTCTGCATGTCCCATCTTGATTCGAAAAAGCTGAAGAATATTGAACCAACACCTGCAGCTAACAAGCATCAAGATTCAGATCAGAGTCCGCATGAAGAACCAACCAAGACTCAAGATCAAGCTTCAGAAGACTCATAGATAAGAATCTTGTAACTCATAGCTGATAGGCTTAGTTAGTCTTTTTCATTTTTGATTTTGATGTAATAACGGGACTGCAGACCGGAACCTCGACGGAACGGCATCTCGACCGGCTTTCCACCTCGGTATACTCCATTATCTCACTCACCTCTGAACTACACGTGACCTGATTCCTTTATAGCCAAGGATATATAGGCAGCTCAGATACCAGGGCTCGGTCACATACTCATTTCCCTTAGTTTGGTCTCCTTAAATAAGGGTCTGGTCAAAAAACCTGTCTAGTTGTTCTTTGTCTGAAAACTCTTCGCGTTTCTAGTCAAAGAGGGGCAGCTGTAGACATGTGATTTTTTACCCTCCCCAAAATTTTTCATATCTTAGAACGTAAATATTTAGTTTAGTCTTAATATAGCTATTTCAACTAATTTTGACTTTTTATACTTTATTTCGTCACAAAAAATGAAAATTACAAAAATATTTCAGTTTACGCATCTTTCATAAATTTAAATAAAAAATATATATACAAAAATAGTACTTATCTTTATTTTTATATAATCTTGAAACACAAAAAAATAGTTTTATGCTTTATAGTTTAGTTCAATTAATTAAAATTAGTTTTATATTTTTATATTATAATTGTACATAATTTTAGAAAGAGGAATTAGTTTTAGGTTGGTTTATCCCGTCTTTATAAATCTTGTAGTCCATTTTTTTAGTCTTTGGCCCAATTTTCTAGCCCATAATTTCTAGGCTCATACCCTTAACCTAATCTCAACCAATATATAATGGTACCTAATCCCTAAATTGAAGAGGAGACCAAAAAAAAAAAAAACTCAATCAGCCGTTTCTTTTACTAAAAAATATTCTAGGCATTGCCTTCTTCTTCCCGTTCCAAAATCTGAGAGCTAAAAAATCAGCCGCTTTCAGTCTTCAAACCTAAGAGAAAGGTAACAGCAAACTTCATCTTCCTCCATTTCCTATCATGTAAGAAGCTCCTTAAGAGCTCAATGGAAAGCAGTTGAAATCACGTTAAAAATGCAGCCAAAAATCAGTCCCAAAGAGCTGCAAAACAGCTACAAATCTGCCCGAAAAATGCAGCCTGGAACGACTTCCAAACACCAACCAAACCACCTTCAAAATACTACTGTTTCAGTCCAAAATCCAGCTCAAGAATAGCTGAAAATAACTTCAAAATCAGCTGGAGTTCATCTTCGTTGTTTTTGTTTAGTTCAAGTTTTCCGGTGAGCTTCAAGTCGTCGGAAGTTGTTCGAGTCTCCGTTCAGTTGCAAGTCGAGATACTGTCGTTGTCGCCAGTGAATTTCCGTATAACGGCTCCGGCTCCGGTCTGAGGTTCCGATCTGGTTTTGAGTTAAGGTTACAAGGCGACCGCTAAATCTCATTTTTCACGTTTCTCTGTCGCTTCGTGAGCTTACACCGAGGTTCTTTTCATTCCCCTTTTACACCATTATTTGAATATTTTTGAGTGAGTTGTTTGTTTAATTTTGTTCGATATGCTTTAGTGGTTCTGCTCATTCCTTGCTATTTTGATTTGTTTATTTATTTTGTTTGACATTGCATTAATGAATCCCTAAAAATGTTGAGATTGTTTGTTATTACACTAATTCGTAATTGTTTAAAATTGGGACTAAGTTCCCATCCTTTTTTTGGCACCTTCGGGCAGTGGGGGTTTGGGATAAAACAAAAAAAAATTAAGTTTCTTAAGACAAATGGATCACGGGAAATATCGAGATTGAAAGGATTTGAGCTTTTGGAAAACCTTGTTATGTTACTCCTTTACTTGTTTTTTTTTTTAATATTTATTATTCATTTAATTAATTTGTTAGGAGCACGCTAGGCCGTCAATACCCGGGTAGGCAAACCTTTAGGCGCGACTTAGTCAATTATCGTGATTATGTATATGTTCGCGTAACATAATTATAATTTTTTCTAAAAAAGACTCGAGGGATGCGTTCGCGAAAATTCAACCAAATTTTCTTAATAAATAAACAAAGCGTTATTAATTGTGGACTTGTTCGCGTGACATGATTAATGTTGACGCGCCAAAGGAAAAGAGTATACGTACGCGTAACTCAATTCTTTAATTACGAATAATCAAGTGATTTAAAGCAGTAAAAAGATAATTGCACATAGGCCTTAAAAATGATTAGTTAAACAATTAAGCCAGGTATGAATTGCTAAGCGACCGTGCTAGAACCACGGAATTCGGGGGTGTCTAACACCTTCCCTCGGGTTAACAGAATTCCTTATTCAGAATTTCTGGTTCGCAGATTTCAAAAGGAAAGTCTAAATTTCCTCGATTTTGGATTTAAAATAAACCGGTCAGTTGGGACACCAATTAAAATATTCCAAGTGACGACTCTGAAAAATAAATAAATAATCTCATTTCGAATAATGTCACTTTAAGCCGGAAAAACTCCCTTATACTCCCTCCGGGGGTGTAGGAAAAAGGAGGTGTGACAGCCATAATAATCGAAAGCCTCCAAATAAAATCAATTACGACAACCGTCAAACCTCATATGCATTACTGCAATCATGTGAATAACTTAATATGCTGAAGGAACTAATCGTTGCCATCATTATACCAATTCAACCATTGCTGACTGATTTTACTACTTCTAATTTACTCTGGGCTTGACTTAGGAATAATAGTAGCCTCATTCAAAACCTCACGAACCCAAATCCGCACTCATCCTAAGTGACCTTATTTCACGAAACCACGCTGTCTCAATTCCCACGAACCATCTCATACCTTCCTTATGTGCATATTCACATCTTTAACTGGTACACCCATTCTGATAATTCCTCTATGAATCCAAAGTCATTTTCTCCCATTCCTTTTAATTTACAGCATAGACCAAAGATAACACAGAACACTCCAATCTCCTTATCGTAATCTGCTGCAAAAGCTCGATATTTAACCATACTATGGACTTGAAACCCTTAGGCACCATACCTTAATCTTTGAACCTACTAGGACCGTTATTGAGAGTCACCCTTTCTGACTTGGTCCCGAATATAATCAGCTGCAAGGCTCCACTAGCATATGACCACCCTCTCAAAGAAGCACCCGGCCGAATCACCTTCCTTGCAACTCACTTCTACGCGAAGCACATTTCCTGAGTCTTCCCAAAGCCTGAACATGAATGGATGATGCCAATTATAGAACACATTCTTCAATTCTTTTGCTTAAATTACCGCTGATATTCTCTTTCCTTAGTCGCAGTAACCCATCAATATGCCAATAACCAGAAACCTCACAAGTAGATAACCATGCAATCCAATTGTAGGCGGTGGGCCTCTCCCACTTAGATCGAAGCCACCACTTCATAACTCTAAAACCCACCAAGATTCATCCTTCCTCTCTGACATGACCTCGCACTATTGACCCGCCAAATTCCTCAAAATCTTCCAACGATGTTGCACCAAGCACAATTACTATGAAACCAATAAACTATCCCCGGGTCCGTGCCCATTCACCAGTTGTACAAGCCCATTCACTCCCCATTTGACATCTACTAAAAGGTGCGACAGTACCTTCAAATCAAAAGTCATGTTGTATCCTTCTTCACATCAAGCGATTCCTTTCTGTTGTATCCAATTTCCTGCCATACATTAGCCAATATTTCAAATTAAGTTCGTAGACCTAGTCACTATCCACCATGAATCCCAAATCACTCTAAACCTTTCTCAAGGAGTGTAGTCATCCTACCACAGAACCCATATGCTACTCTGCCCCAAAGGCAAATTGAAGAAAACCATAACACCAGCAAACTTAACGTATTCAACAAGTACAATGACACCACATCACAGAAGAAAATTCCACCACGCTCAAAAATACCAAGTCTTGTTACTCCATCAAACCAAACTTGAACATTCATCGCTTGATTGCCTCTCCTCTTCCAGAAATAAAATTCTGAATCTCTAAATTTTGCATTGAGTAAATATCCTTCCAAGTCATTCACTGCTTTAATGCATAGACAAGTACCCTATTATTACACCAATACTATGCGATAGCAACGCACGAATCATCATAACAATTAATCCCAAATATTAAAACCTTAGGTAATACTGATACTGAGCTGAAATGACAGAACGACCTTCCATAAGGCGATAATAATAGCCCAATCAAATACGCATGGAGGAATATCTCGTACCACATCTGTAGTACCATTACAATTTCTCAATTCTCGATCTATAGCATGCTCTTCAAGTCGCATAAGATTGAGTAGGAAAGAAATAAAGGCATAAGACTCAAAGGAATCAAGAAGAGAAGTGCTTCTAATAGCCTTGTAACCTCTCGAAGATAAGTACAAATGTCTTTGTACCGATCCGCAAGACTCTACTAGACTAGCTCATGACTCGTGAGACCTAAGTGTATCTATTGCTCTGATACCATGTTGTCACGACCCAAAATTCATTAAAAGGCGTGATGGCGCTGAGCACGCTGTCAGGGTAGCGAACACTAAATAGTTAATTAAATTCTCTTTTTACATTTTTGAAATCATAAAGTTTCCTTCAATTTTACTAGTAACAGATGAACTTTACAAAATAAATAAAAATGTTTACCATTTCATTACTGAATATATCCCAAAACCCGATGACACAAGTGCATGAGCAATTACTAAGAAATAAGTGAAATACAATAACTGTCACGACCCAAACCGATGGGCCGTGAAGTGCACCCGGTACCTTACTCAACCGAGTACCAATATAACGTATCTTTTCATGTCATACTATCATAAATAACTGAGCCGGAGAGGCTGCCGTGAAATAGGTAGAATACAACAGGTAATGCCAACTTATACATAAGACACATGGGCCTTTAAGACCAAAATAACCACTTGAACACTGAACATAGGCCGAAAAGGCCATACGATCTTTTACGTACATGACATCTGTCTACAAGCCTCTAAGAATACATAATTTTTATAAAGGTCGGGGCAGAGTCCTGCCATACCAAACAATACATATCTAACTCATACTAACCAAACAAGCAACTCCAATGCAAATAGAGTGCACCAACATCTTCCGCTGAGATGATAGCCTACTTAGAGGGCTCTCAACCTGTCTATCGGGACCTGCGAGCATGAACCGTAGCATCCCCAAGAAAAAAGGGACGTCAGTACGAATAATGTACTAAGTATGTAAGGCACATAAATAAGTACATAACAGACATGGAGGAAGTATAGAGTAAATGACTCCACCTGTAAGTCTGGATAACTTTGTAAATCATGAAATAATTATAGTGTCGTGCATATGCATATGAATGTTATGTCGTGCATAGGTACATGTTTCATTACATCATCAGCCTCTGAGGGTGTCCCATCATACCATCTCGGCCACTGTAGGCAAAATCATCAACGTATACTAGCTGATCAGGTGGTGGTGCGTATATAACGCCATAATCTTTCCCATATACATATATATACATAGATATATACGCGTATATAACGTCATTTGGTCATGGGTCAATGTACGTGAATTCAATGCATAAAAAGTACGTTAATAAAATCTTTCGGAATGTCATAAAACCATTTTTCCTTTGAGTAATATCATAAAGTAAACTCTTTTTAACTTTTGTATTTTTCTGAGACCCATGAACAAATGCTAGAATATTATGACACATGGAAATTCAAGAACATAGATATCTCTAATACTTCTATGAATAGAGTCATTTATTGAATTTGTGCATTTGTTCATTTCATTTGTGTCGTATAGATCATGCCATAAGAAAGAAGGGATAGCCTTAACATACCTGGAGTAGGGAAAAATCCGTATAATATTCTTTGTAGGAGCTCAAATCGTCACTATTTCTAATGTTCTTAATTGTCGAAATCTTTGAAGTAGCTAACATTCTCTAGATTGTAAAATAATAATACATTTTGAATTGCAAAGGGTCCTAAGATTTCTGATTGTTGAAAGCTTTTGATATAGCTAAAGAAAGCTAATGCTTTCAAGATGTGAGAAAGAAGGCAACATTTTTGGATTTGCAGTAAAGCTTTGAATATGATAAGCTTTGCTAAAGCTTGGTAACATTTTCTTGTTCCTTATTGTCCTAATGATAAGATTTGTATTATAAGAGATAAAATGTCTCTTTCTTGTTACTTGATTGCCACCTATCAAAGAAATGACAGTCATTTCTTTACAATGTGGCTAGCTGCCACGTTTGAGGGGGTGGAATTTATTAAACCTTATCCACTTATTAGTTAATTAGGTAATGTCCTGTTACCTGGTAATTAATCAATTACCTGCATAATTAAACATTATCTCAGCTTACTTAAAATACTAATATCTTTTAACATACCTTGTACACCTTATGGTCATGTAGTACCTTATATGACACTAGTCCATAAATATCGGGTATTTTAGTTCGGGCCGTATTTTACCCAAAATGTCAAACTTTGACGAAAATTCATTTTCTTTGATTTGCTTCCCCTTTCATCTTCACGAATTTATTCATAACTTGTCCAATAGCATAATCCTTATAATCTTCAAATAATCTTTTATTTGGACTGATGTCAATTACCTTACGACAAATTTAACGTACAATACTACAGTGTGCAACATCGTCGTAACTTAATACTGTGAAGTTTAACATCATCGTAATGTAATACTGCAGGGTGCAACATTGTCGTAACTTAATACTGCGAAGCATAACATCATCGTAATGTAATATTGCAAGGTGTATTATCATTGTAATATAATACTGCAGGACGTAACATCATCGTAATATTGCGGGGTGTAAGATCATTCCCCCTTTGGAACATTTGTCCTCGAATGTTGACTGATGCTCTTATCATTTTCATAACTTATAGCTCTTGTGAATACCTTAATACTCTCCTTGTCATTTAAGTAATTGCTCTGTGAATAAATCAAAAGTCTAGGTTATTCACCCTTTTAGTCGTGCTGCTCATATCATGACTTGCGGTCGAAATCTTTCTAATATCACAACTGCTACTACCTCCTGTCATGCAGCCTGTATGACCCTAGCTTGTAAGTGTGCTTATGCGATTCATTTTTCCTTTTTCCTTTTAGCTTTTAGTCAATCTCTAGGCCTTACTTTGTAAACATATACAAGGCTTAATAGGATGCCTCTCTGGGAATCTATAGGTGTACTGAAGTTCGTCGCTCGATACTTTGTAGAACTTGCGAATATGGCCATATCTTATTTCATAGATCTGGTCACCCATTCGTATGGCTTTACAACATCTACATGGGTCATACTATACCATAATATTTTTACTTCAATGTATCGTTATTGAGGTATGCTTACCAAACTCCCAGTTACTTTTGTTTCCTATCCTTTAGGTATAAATCTCAGTCCTTTAATGCTCCTTCATTACCATTCATCTTAAAAAGGATGGTGTAATCTCATGCCATACTTTGTAACTTGTATCTGTCCATTGTTGATTCACCTCAATATTTATCTACAATCCTCCACTTGAAGATTTGAAACTTCTTACGTAATACATTGCCGCTAGGTCTTACATTGCATTGAGGAATATTTGAAGTGATTTCCATAATCGTATTTCATAGTGTCTTAATGTAATTCACCTTATGGGGGTATCCTAATCTCGTGCCGTCAGTGAAATCTTTTTTCCTTCTCTTTTTTTTTTCAAAATCATTATTCAAACGAAGGTCCAAATGTCATTCTTTATCTACCACAATTACACCCTCATCTCTTTCAAATGATATTAGTCGTAGACTCCTTTGAGTTCATTTAGGCTATACTGAGCTTTCTATGACTTAGAGAAACCATTAGCTCGCTTGTTTTCATGGGTTTAATCCTGAGGACTTATCCATTCTCGTCACCTTCTCACTCGCCCTTTCGTATCCTTACTCTTGCATTACTAAGACCCTGTCGCTTTTCCATACTTAAGCTCGCGACCTACCCATACTTATTTATATTACTCGCAACCTTCCTTCAACTTGCTTGTATCATAGGTTTCTTTATGTCACTCTGGAACATCAAGCAAGATATCACATCGTCTCTAACTCTTCTTTGCTGTCTTAATTATCCTCCTCAATACCTAGAAACCATAAGCTATAAGATATGCCACTGACGATGCCTCTATCATTCCTGGACATTAAATCCACGTGCTTCTAGCCTTCTATCCAAAGTATGGACTATTCACAACTTTCTGCATTTGAGTATCTCGTACGTTGTTCACCTTTACCTTACTTACTTAAAATCTCGCATCATATCTTCTATCTCATTCATAACCTCCCTTCCACATAGGTATGATTCACACCACAACTTAAAGCTCTATTATAATACTACAATCCGGTGGGATCTTCATACTGACTTCTTATGAGGCTGTTACTTTTTTTAATTGGATTTATCATTGAGTCATTATAGACTATGGTTGTTGTACTATCTCTCTCGTACCTTTAATTTTAAGGGAGATCTAGCAATGTTCTCGATCACGATGTTTCTATTTTTTGGGTCCAATAATCAAACTCCTGATTTACTTAGGTAATGTAACTCTTTAGTTTCCTCCTTCTTCTGATTGGCCTTTACGTCAGCTTAAGCTATCTTCCGATATGTGGTTCCTGGTATTAGTTATTCTGTTTAGCATTTCATGGGCGTTGAGGAATATGCATAATACAATGCTTTAATAATTTAATCCTTTGTTTATTACCTAGGCTCAATTCTTTCTTTTAATGTATACCAGAATCTTCTACGGCTGTATATGCTGCATGTATAAAACTCTGAACCCTTAAGTGCGTTCATAACGTAACCAACTCTGGATCATTGATCGAATAATTTCTTTCGTTACATCTTAGCTTTCTTTCAACGTAAGCTATTACTTTTTCTGGTTTTTTTGCCCCCTTGTTGCGTCCGTACTTAGCTTATCTTAGTGCCCACACATGCCAGAGTTTCTGTGCAACTCATATGATCTCGAATATTACTTTTAATTTGCTTCCCGTTCATTAACCATGGTAGGTGCCACTTTCCTTTGGAGTGCTTACAATGTTGTTGTGAGACTGTTGTTACACGCCCATTTCTTCTTTAGGTCATTGTGCTTAAGTTGAAGCCTTCCTCCTTATTTCCTCAACTAGTCTTTCATTGTAGTACTTAGGGAGAACCCTTGACCCTCGTAAAGCTCTGAGCTTTTTATGGACCTTTTGATGTCTTTCCTGCCTATAATTATCCGTAGTTTCTTACCTATGTGCTCTTGTTCTTGTAGGGTTGCTTCTGAACTGACATTTTGATTGCCTTCTCAGTGGCACTTTCTTTTATCCCCGTAACACTCATACGGTACCTTTAACTACCCCGACTCCTATTTGATTATATTTCAAGTATTATAATGACATTACTGCGAGGCTGAATTCTCCATGTTGGGGTTTACTACATTCATCTTGCATGATCTGTTGATTTGTCTGTAACTTCTTGTCTAGTCATGACTAGGCTCTTCTTGAATCAACTACTAATTACTCGTTGGCCTATTCTCATATCCATATTCTGCGTAATCTTTCTTGGGTTATTTCCTTGTCTTAACTTACCTCACGTGCTAGCTCCTTATCTATTAATAACATCCCGGGTAGGAACCCTTACTTCCCCTTTTTTGACTTCATGCTTACATAACATCCTGGAATCATAGCATATCTGTAACATTTGGATAAATGCAATCTCATCCTTTCTCATTTTTATCGCATTCTTCCTTTATCACTTCATATTCCTCCCTTTAGGGGAGTACTAAGACTTGGAGCTAAGACAACCTACCTATAGATGTTTTTCCTCTTCATCTTTGGCATCATTTCACATCATCGATGACCCTTACGCACTTGCGGTAATCTTTTTGTACCAAGGATAACAAAATTCCTCACTCGCGATGGTGACATTTAGTGAAACTGGCACATACAGTCACTTAAGCTTAACTTTGCTCACATTGCTTGCTTTAGGGAAGCGTCTTCCTGAATGACCATTCTCTGAATTTCTCATGAATCTTCTTCTATTGTCCATTCTATTATTGTCGGCACGAAATCTGAAATTCTCATTATGTCGACCATTATCAAATCACTAAATCGCTAATTCATGTTTACTTTATCTTGTTCACCAGCCCATACTGATCTCTATTATTCTGGGGTCTAGCTTTTCCTATTGGTAATTACGTAAGAGTCACGAACTTACTTCTTAAAAATGAGGATATGACTTCTTGTCCTATACTCTTTTGTTGTCCTAAGGCGTGTCACCTCTCGTCTCTTCATTCACTTGACTAGACTCTGTAATACTGTCATTTCTTCTTCTTCTTTTTCCTACCATCGTTATCCATGTATCACACCTTATTCATAATGCTTCCTTATCTCTCTTCTCATTACTCTACTAATATTTTTGCATATCCCTTTTCTTGTGAAAACTTTAACACAAAATTCTCTCTTTTAGCTCTCCTTGCTTCATTCATCGGCTCTTCAGGTTGCTCAACGTCCTTGCTTTACTAGGGACGAGAGTCATGCTAAGGTAATATTTATCCCATCTAGGCTTTCTATGCATATCTTCTAATTTTTTTTTCATGCTAGTATTCGCATCTAATCGTAATATTCTAGAGTTCACCATCTAGGTGTCTCACAAGAAGATCTATTAACACATTTGTAATACCCTTCGGAAATGTCAACTAACACAAACAATCCATTCACCAATTTTGGTTACTCTAACCCCAGCTAGATCTTGATGCCCCAATAGGGCATAATTGAGATGGGTACGGCCAATTATACATACCTCTGTTACTGTTGAATATAACTCGAAAAGCTTATATTCCTCTGCCTGAATTATAAACATTGTTAACCTTCATTAATTGGGCACCTCGTACTCTTCTTCATCATGCTTCTTTTGCTCGTTTAAACTTGTATTTATATTCTAAATCTCTCATTGTCTTTCACCATTAAGGTGGATAGGCATTCTTACCTTAACGCTTCTTATCAGGAAGCTTACACCTTTCAGTACACCCATGATCTGCCAAAGACCTCACATTTACTTATCGTAGGCATCATACAAAAATCTAATTCCTCTAACTCAGCTCTTCCACAACTATCTCTCTTTGCAACCTTCTTTCCAGATGTAGGTATCATCTTATTACGAATAAAATAGAATTTCGGAATTTGAATTCTTATAAATGAGCTTTACCATACGATCTAGAGTAAAAAGAAAGAGTAACAGTCCTAAATGCATGTAGCCTCCTGCTTATAAGTATGGTGCATGACACACCCATAAACAAGACTCTATAGACACGGCTTGTAGACTCCCTAGAACATAACTACTCTGATACCACTTTTGTCATGACCCAAACTAATAGACCACGACAGGCACCCGATACCTTACTCAACCGAGTACCAACATAACATATCTTTTCATGTCATACTATCATAAATAACTAAGCCGGAGAGGTTGCCGTGAAATAGGTAGAATACAACAGGTAATGCCAACTTATACATAAGACATGGGCCTCTAATACCAAAATAACCACTTGAACACTGAACATAGGCCGACAAGGCCATACGATCTTTTACGTACATGACATCTGTCTACAAGCCTCTAAGAATACATAAATTTCATAAAGGTCGGGGCAAAGTCCCTCCATACCAAACAATACACATCTAACTCATATTAACCAAACAAGCAACTTCGAAGCAAATGGAACGCACCAACATCTTTCGCTGAGCTGATAGCCTACTTGGTGGGCTCTCGATTTGTCTATCGGGACCTGCGGGCATGAAACGCAGTGTACCCAGGCAAAAAAGGATGTCAGTACGAATAATGCACTGAGTATGTAAGGCACATAAATAAGTACATAACTGACATTGAAGAAATATAGAATAAATGACTCCACATGTAAGTCCGGATAACTTTGTAAATCATGAAATAATTATAGTGTCATGCATATGCATATGAATGTTATGTCGTGCATAAGTACATGTTTCATAACATCATCAGCCTCTAAGGGCGTCTCATCATATCATCTCGGCCACTATGGGCAAAATCATCAACGTATACCAGCTGATCAGGTGGTTGTGCGTATATAATGTCATAACCTTTCCCATATCCCATATACATATATATACATACATATATACACGTATATAATGCCATCTGGTCATGGGTCAATGTACATGAATGTAATGCATGAAAAGTACGTTAATAAAATCTTTTGGAATGTCATAAGACCATTTTGCCTTTGAGTAATATCATAAAGTAAACTCTTTTCAACTTTCATATTTTTCTGATACCCATGAACTGATGATAGAATATTATGACACATGGAATTTCAAGAACATAGATATCTCTAATACTTCTATGAATAGAGTCATTTATGGAATTTGTGTATTTGCTCTTTTCATTTGTGTCGTATAGATCATGCCATAAGAAAGAAGGGATAGCCATAACATACCTGGAGTAGGGAAAAATCCGTATAATATTCTTTGTAGGAGCTCAAATCGTCACTGTTTCTAACGTTCTTAATTGTTAAAAGCTTTAAAGTAGTTAACATTCTCTGGATTGTAAAATAATAATACCTTTTAAAAGCTAGAGAAAGCTAATGCTTTCAAGATATGAGAAACAAGGCAACATTTTTGGATTTGCAGTAAAGCTTTGAATCTGATAAGCTTTGCTAAAGCTTGGTAACATTTTCTTGTTCCTTATTGTCCTAATGATAAGATTTGTATTATAAGAGATAAAATGTCTCTTTCTTGTTACTTGATTGCCACCTATCAAAGAAATGGAAGTCATTTCTTTACAATGTGGCTAGCTGCCACTTTTGAGGGGGTGGAATTTATTAAACCTTATCCACTTATTAGTTAATTAGGTAATGTCCTGTTACCTGGTAATTAATCAATTACCTGCATAATTAAACATTATCTCAACTTACTTAAAATACTAATATCTTTTAACATACCTTGTACACCTTATGGTCATGTAGTACCTTGTATGACACTAGTCTATAAATATTGGGTATTTTAGTTCGGGCCTATTTTACCCAAAATGTCAAACTTTGACGAAAATTCATTTTCTTTGACTTGCTTTCCCTTTCACCTTCACGAATTTACTCATCACTTGTCCAATAGCATAATCCTTATAATCTCCAAATAATTTTTTACTTGGACTGATGTCAATTACCGTACGACAAATTCAATGTACAATACTACAGGGTGCAACATCGTCGTAACTTAATACTGCGAAGCATAACATCATCGTAATGTAATACTGCAAGATGCAATATTGTCGTAACTTAATAATGCAAAGCGTAACATCATCGTAATGCAATATTGCAAGGCGTAACATCATCGTAATATAATATTGTAGGACATAACATTATCGTAACATTGCAGGGTGTCACAATACCTCCCCGAAATACAAATTGGAAAGAAAAAAAATAAAAATACTACTCTGAAGGAGACTTTGTTGGCTGTGGATCGTCTCATAAGATGCATCCCATCTAAGTCTCTGTATCAACCATGCCGCTGCGCCCACGAGGCCACTAGACATACATGTGCCAGTACAACAAAATGTACAGCAAGTGTAATATGAGTACGAAAATAATGCTACCCAGTAAGTATCCAGTCTAACCTCGAAGAGTAGGGACGAGGGGTCGATTTTGACACTTACTAGTGGTCCAATAATATCGAGTGCAATAAGAAAGTGAATAAATATGAAGCAGATTAATTATATGAAACAAACAAGTATAAAATATGTGGTACAATTCCTCTCTTTACAATTTACTCAAGCTCTCAACTAGCAAGTTCCCTCCTTAACCGGAGCATATATATAGATACAGTGGATTTCATCAAAAAGGTTGTCATAATTCAAATCAAGGAAAAATGCTAAGATACACTAGCTTCTTGCCAAATGTTACGCACGATTCCATGAGGATAATATGTATGTATATATATATAGGAAATTCCGTGGTGTACGGCCCGATCCAACATAAAAGTAAATTGTGCACTACCGAGTTTTGAACGGCGCGAACCATAGATGCATCTATGTCACGACCCTGGTTCGCCCTCCGTAAACCATTGTGACGGCACCTAGTCTCTACGACTTGGTAAGCCTAAATTGCGGAAGATAAACCAAATTTGCGGAAGAAAACAATTTAAAACAGAAATAGAGTAATGAAACAACGATTAAAAGTGTCGCTCTGCATACACAATATTAACTCTTAAAACCAATACATTTTCCCAAAAACCGAAAACCTATGGATCACAAGCTACAAATATAATAAAAATGTTCTAACTCTGGAATATCTATATCAACAGAAGAAAATAGAAAGGCTATCACTACAAGATAGAATGGAAAGGGGCTCCTCGGTCTGCAGATGCAGTAGATATACCTTGAAGTCTCTGGAGCAGTCACCTCGCCTCAAGGGTGATAGGACTGAGTCAAAGTACCTGGATCTGCACATGAAAAACATGTGCAAAAAGGGCATGAGTACACCACAGCAGTACTCAGTAAGTATCAAGCCTAACCTCGGTCGGGTAGTGACGAGGAAGGTCAGGGCCCTACTGAGATAAAATAAAAATATAAGGTATGACAGTATAAGATAAGTAGTACAGTTGAAAGCTAACAATAAGAATTTAATACAGGAAAACAAGGAATTCAATAACTAAAATAGAGGCAAAACAATCACAAGGAAATAACCGGGATCTCTTAGTATCCTGAGGATCTCTTAGTACCCTAAATATATGCCAGGGATCTCTTGGTATCCCGAGGATCTCTCGGTATCCTCAATATATGCTAGGGATCTCTTGGTATAATCAATATATGTGCTAGGTATCTCTTGGTATCCTCAATATCCATGCTAGGGATCTCTCGGTATCCCGCACCTCACCACAAATCATAAATACGTGCAGGGGATCTCCCGGGATGTCGTCCCGTAGTCCCAAAGTAAAACACGCAGCAACAACACAAGGAATTCTCATTTAAGCTCAATTCGTACCAAGTAAAAGGTAATTCTAACCTAACATGCTTCACATAATACAATTAAGGCAGTTTAAGCAAATAAGCAATTAAGTCAATTAAACATGTTTTTCCTAAGCTAACAGTAGGCTTAAATTGCAAGTAGTATAAAACAGGAAAAAGGAACACAATTGAAATTACTTAAAGAAAACTAGAATTTCAACAATTAGCTCAAGTATGCACGCATCACCCCACGTACAAGGAATTTCAATTATCAAATATACCAAATCTTAAGGAGAAGGTCCCCCACACAAGGTTAGGCAAGCCACTTGCCTCGAACCAGCTCAAATAAATCCGAAACCACGCTCTTGTCACGAGTACTCAACTCCAAATGGCCCAAATCTTTTCAATTCAATTGCATAACGTAAATAACACTTCAAGCAACTGATTCTACAAAGAAATTCTAAGCTAATACGCAAAATTAGGTAAAATGACCAAAACGCCCCTCAGGCCCATGTCTCAGAATTGGGTAAAATTTACATTTCCAAAATCCTCACACTCTCACGAGTTCAGTCATACCAAAAGTACCAAAATCGGACCTCAAAAGGTCCCTCAAATCATCATTCAAAGGTCTCTAATTAGTCAAGCCCTAAACCCTAAATTACCACTGATTTTCCTTAATTTTTCATGCTTATAATGATAAAAATCACTCTAATAACGATTTTAGGGAGAAAAGACCTTACCCCAATGAACTTATCTAAAAATCCCTCTTGAAAAATGCTCCCGAAGCTTCTTCACGTTTGAAAAGAGGTGAAAAATTGCTAAATTTCGCGAAGGCAAGTATTTATATGTTTCTTCTGCGGCCTGATGTAGTCCCGCTTCTGCGAGGACATGGTCGCATCTGCGACCTTTCACTTAAAGACCAGCTTCCGCGTATGCAATTACCCATTCGCAGGTGCGGTACCGCTTTTGCGGTAAGTCTCCCACATCTGCGGACCCTGCTGATCCTCCCCACTTCCACTTCTATGATTTCACTGTCTCTTCTGCGCCTCCGCACCTGCGGGACCCAACCGCAGGCGCGGTTATGACAGATATTAGCAGCTTCAGCTGCTTAAAACCAATTCCAATTCTTCCGATAACCATCTGAAATCATCCCGAGGCCCCCGGGACCTCAATCAAAAGAACAAACAAGTCTAATACCACTGTCCAAACTTCTACCAATCCTTAAAACACCTAAAACAACATCGAAATGACAAATAAACCACAGATTCAAGCCTAAGAACTCCAAAACTATAAAAATGCGCTTTCGATCAAAAAGTCTATCAAACCTCGTCCGAATGACCTGAAATTTTGCACACACGTCACATTCAACACTGCGGAGCTACTCCAACTTTCAGAATTTCATTCTGAGCCTCGGATCAAAATCTCACTATCAAAGCGGAAACTTCAAAATTTGACCTTTCAGTATTTCAAGCCTAAATTAGCTGCCGACCAACAAAACACCATCCGATCACGCCCCTAAGCCCGAAATCACCCAACGGAGCTAACAGAACCATTGG
This sequence comes from Nicotiana sylvestris, assembly GCF_000393655.2. Classification (NCBI taxonomy): domain Eukaryota; kingdom Viridiplantae; phylum Streptophyta; class Magnoliopsida; order Solanales; family Solanaceae; genus Nicotiana; species Nicotiana sylvestris. The sequence goes on from NC_091065.1 coordinate 96,280,705, forward strand.
AATTCCATTCCTAGGTCGTCTTCACACTGTTCCGACTATGGTCAACTTTCCAACACTTAAGCTCTCATTTAGGGACTAAGTGTCCCAAAACTCTCCGAAACTCAAAACCAAATATCTCGACAAATCAAAATAGCAGAAATAATCACGGGGAAAGTAGTTAATAGGGGATCGGTGCGTTAATTTTTAAGACGACCGGCCGGGTCGTCACATCCTCCTACACTTAAACATTTGTTTGTCCTCAAACGAGCATAAAGATATACCTGAAGTAGTGAAAATATGAGGGTAACGGCTGCGCATATCCTGCTCGGTCTCTTAGGTCGTTCCTCGACCGACTGACCCCGCCACTGAACCTTCACGGATGTAATGTTCTTTGACCTCAGCTTTCTAACCTGCCTGTTAAATATTGCAACTGGCTCCTCAATATAGTATAGATCCTTGTCCAACTGGACTTAATTGAAATCCAACACGTGCGACGGATCACCGTGATACCTCCGGAGCATCGAAACATGAAAAACCAGATGAACTCCTACCATGATGGGAGGTAATTCAAGCTCATAAACAACCTCCCCAACACGCCTCAATACCTCAAAAGGGCCAATAAACCTCAAACTCAACTTCCCTTTCTTACCAAATCTCATAACGCCTTTCATAGGCAAAACTAAAAGCAAAACCGCTCTCCAACCATATAGGAAATATCACGAATCTTCCGGTCCACGTAACTCTTCTATCTGGACTGAGCTGTGCGGAGTCTATCCTGAATCACCTTAACCTTATCCAAAGCATCCTAAACCAAGTCTGTGCCCAATAATCTAGCCTCACCCAGCTCAAACCAACCCATCGGGGATCTACACCGCCTACCATATAAAGCCTTATACGGTGCAATCTGAATGCTGGACTGATAGCTGTTGTTGTAAGCAAACTCCGCTGATGGCAAGAACTGATCCCAAGACCCTCCAAACTCAATCACACACGCAAGGAGCATATCCTCAAGAATCTGAATAGTACGCTCGGATTGTCCATCTGTCTGAGGGGGAAATGTCGTACTCAACTCCACCCGAGTACCCAACTCATGTTGAACGGCCCTCCAGAACCGTGATGTGAACTGAGTACCTCTATCTGAAATGATGGAAACTGGAATACAATGCAGCCGAATAACCTCCTGGATATAAATCTTCACTAGACACTCCGAAGAATAGGTAGTACACACCGTAATGAAGTGTGCGGACTTGGTCAGGCGATCCACGATCACCTAAATAGCATCGAACTTTCTCAAAGTCCATTGGAGCCCGACTACAAAGTCCATGGTGATCCGCTCCCACTTCCACTCTGGAATCTCTATTTTCTAAAGCAACCCACCTGGTCTCGGGTGCTTATACTTCACCTGCTGACAGTTAAGCACCAAGCTACAAATCCAACTATATCTTTCTTCATCCTCATCCACCAGTAGTGCTGCCTTAAATCATGATACATCTTCGCGGAACCAGGATGAATGGAATACCGCAAATTATGGGCCTCCTCCTGAATCATCTTTCGAGGCTAATCAACATTGGGTACACAAATCCGACCCTGCATCCTCAATACTCCATCATCACCAATAGTCACATCTCTGGCATCACCATGCTGAACCTTGTCCTTAAGGACAAGCAAATGAGGGTCATCATACTGACACTCCCGGATACGATCAAATAAGGAAGACCGAGAAACCACACAAGCTAGAACCTGTCTGGGCTCCGAAATATCCAATCTCACAAACTGGCTGGCTAAGGCCTGAACATCCACTGCCATAGGTCTCTCAGATGCTAGTAAATAAGCCAAACTCCCCAGACTCTCTGCCTGGCGACTCAAGGCATCGAACACCACATTGGCCTTGCCCGGGTGATACAAAATGGTGATATCATAGTCCTTTAGCAACTCTAACCACCTCCTCTGGCGCAAATTTAGATCCTTTTGCTTGAACAGGTGCTGCAAGCTCTGATGATCAGTATAAATCTCACAGGGAACCCTATACAAATAATGACGCCAGATCTTCAGGGCGTGAACAATGGCAGCTAACTCAAGGTTGTGGACAGGGTAATTCTTCTAATGTACCTTCAATTGTCTGGTCGTGTAGGCAATCACCCTACAGTACTGCATCAACACCTCTCTGAGGCAAATCCTCGAGGCATCACAATAGACCGTATAATACCCCGAACTTGTAGGCAGTATCAAAATTGGGGTTGTAGTCAAAGCTGTCTTGAGCTTCTGAAAGCTCGCCTCACACTCTTTTGTCCACTAGAACGGAACACCCTTCTGGGTCAGTTTGGTCATAGGGGCTCCAATCGATGAAATCCCCTCAACAAAATAACGGTAGTAACCCGTCAAGCCAAGGAAACTGTGGATCTCTGTAGCTGATGATGGTCTGGGCCAACTCTGCACGGCCTCTACTTTCTTCGGATCCACCTGAATACCCTCACTTGATACCACGTGGCCTAAGAATGCCATGAAATCCAACCAAAACTCACATTTCGAGAACTTAGCATATAACCTCTTCTCTCTCAGAGTCTAAAGCACAGTCCTCAGGTGTTGTCAGTATATTCCCGACTCCGAGAATACACCAGAATATCATCAATAAAGATAATGACGAACAAGTCAAGATACAAAAAAAATTGTGCATCAAATGCATAAAGGCTGTTGGGGCATTGGTCAACCTAAATGACCTAACAAGGAACTCGTAAAGACCATACCGAGTCCTGAAAGTAGTCTTCAGGATATCTGGCTCCTGAATCTTCAACTGATGGTAACCTAAGTGCAAGTCAAGCTTAGAAAACACCCATGTGCCCTGAAGTTGGTCAAACAGATCATCAATACAAGGCAAAGGATAATGGTTCTTCACTGTAACCTTGTTCAACTAGCGATATTCAATATATATACGCATAGAACCTTCCGTTTTCTTCACAAACAAGATAGGAGCACTCCAAAGTGATACACTAGGCCGAATAAAACCCTTATCAAGAAATTCATGTAAATGATCTTTCAACTCCTTCAACTTAGGAGGAGCCATATGATACGGAGGAATAGAAATGGGCTGAGTGCCCGGTAATAGATTAATGCCAAAATCAATATCTCTATCAGGCGGCATGCCGGGAAGATCAGCTGGAAACACATCGGGAAAATCCCGTACTACTGGGACTAAATCAACTAAAAGGGTATCAATACTGACATCTTTCAAATAAGCTAAATATGCATCATACCCCTTCTAAACCATACGCGGAGCTTTAAGGAAAGAAATAACTCTACTGGGAGTGTGATCTAAAGTACCCCTCCACTTAACACACGGTATACCTGTCACAGCCAGTGTCACAGTTTTGGCGTGAAAATCAAGAATAGAAAAATGGGGCGACAACCAGTCAATACCCAAGATAATATCAAAATCTACCATGCTAAGCAACAATAAATCGACTCTGGTCTCAAAACCACCAAGATCAACCAAACACAACTGATAAATGCGGTCCACAATAAGAGAATCTCCCACAGGAGTGGAAACATAAACAGGAGAACTCAAAGAATCCTGAGGTACACCCAAATGCGGAGCAAAATAAGAAGACACATAAGAGTAAGTGGAGCCTGGATCGAATAGAACCGATGCATCTCTGTGACAAACCAGTATAACAGTTGTGATGACAGAATTGGAGGCAACATCCTTGGTACGGGCAAGAAGGGCATAGTATCGGGCCTGGCCTCCCCCTCAAGGGAAACCTCTACCTCCTCGACCTCCACCTCTGGCTGGCTGAGCAGGTGGGTAGCAACTAGAGCTGTAACCATATTCTAAGAACTCTGCGGGGCGCGCTGTAGCTGAGAAGTCTGTAAAGGCGCACTCCTCCCAAGTCTAGGGCAATCCCTTACCACATGGCGTGTGTCACCACACTCAAAACAAGCTTTGGGAGGACGTGATGGTTATGACTGGCTCTGTCCAGGTCTGCTGGACTAACCTCTGAAAGCACCCCGCGCAGGAGGCGCGATAGATATCAGAGGTGCATAATAAGGCTCCTGAGGTCTAGGAGGAGCTGGAATACCATTGGCTACTAGAAGATCTGAATGAATAGGGCGACTCATATAGCCCCTACCATGATGGCCTATAACTGGGGCACGGGCACCAGAATAATGGCCCGACTCTCAAGACCTCTTAGCCTCCCTCTCCTCTCTCTCCCTAGCATGCATACCCTTAATCCTCTTAGCAATGCTCACCACCTGCTGATAAGAAATATCCATCTCCAACTCACAAGCCAAGTTAGACTTGATACTGGGAATAAGGCCCTCAATAAACCGGTGAACCCTCTCGCAAATAGTAGAAACCAAGGCTGGGGCATTTCTAGCCAAATTAGTGCAACAGACAGCATACTTTGAGACAGTCATAGCACCCTGGCGCAAGTGCTCAAACTCTGCATGCCATCCGTCCCTGAGGCTCTGAGGAACATACTCTCTCAAGAACAGATCTGAAAACTGAGTCCAAGTCAGTGAAGTAGCCTCATTCGGGCTATCTAACTCATAGGTGCGTCATCACTCATAGGCGGCTCCTCGAAGTTAGAAAGTAGTGAAAGAAACCCCGCTCGATCCTGATATACCCATGGTACGGAGAATACGATAACACGTCTAGAAATCCCAGAGCATCATTCGATGCTAGACCACTGAATACAGGAGGCATGTACTTCTTGAACCTCTCAAGCCTCAGCTGCTCACCCTCGAAAAATGCTTCCCTGTCCTCGGGCTGATCTCAGACTGCAGGCTGTACAGGAATAATCTCAGGGACCTACTCAACATGCACTCGCTGCTAAGGAGTCTGGGCGGCGGGAGTCTGTTCTCCTCCCCTGGCCTAAGATGTAGCTGCAACAAGGGGAAGCAGCCCTGCCTGAGCCAAAGTGGTGTACATGCTCATGAACTGTGCCAGAGTCTCCTGAAGTACTGGAGTAGTAATAAAAATAGGTGTATCAGGTGCCTGAACTCTGGCTGGAACTATTGGTGGTACCTCAGTGGCAGCTCGCGCAGGTGCTCTGGCTACCTCATGTGCACGTCCTCGGCCTCTAACGGCTGCAGTAGGGGACGCAGGTGCTTGATCATCTCGGGTAACGCATGTCCTCACCATCTGTGAGAGAATAGAAGATAGAAGTTTAGAATTATGATATCGAAATCTCGCACGACAAGAAAATCAAATGAAGTTGAATTTTCCTAACAGTTACATGGTCTCTCGTAGATAAGTACAGACGTCTCCATACCGATCAGCGAGACTCTAATAAACCGGCTTGTGATTCATGACTCCTATGAACCTAGAGCTTTGATACCAACTTTTCACGACCCCGGTTCGCCCTCCGTGAACCATCATGATGGCACCTAGTCTCTACGACTAGGTAAGCCTAAATTGTAGAAGATAAACCAAATTTGCGGAAGAAAACAATTTAAAACATAAATAGAGTAATGAAACAGTAATTAAAAGTGTCGTTCGGCATACACAATATTAACTCTTAAAACCAATACATTTTCCCAAAAACCGAAAACCCATGGCTCACAAGCTACGAATATAATAAAAATGCTCTAACTCCGGAATGTCTACATCAACAAAATAAAATAGAAGGGCTATCACTACAAGATAGAATGGAAAGGGACTCCTAGGTCTGCGAACGCGGAATATATACCTCGAAGTATCTGGAGCAGTCGTTTCGCCTCAAGGGTGATAGGACTAAGTCAAAGTACTTGGATCTGCACATGTAAAACATGCGCAGAAAGGGCATGAGTACACCACAGCGGTACTCAGTAAGTACCAAGCCTAACCTTAGTTGGGTAGTGACGAGGAAGGTCAGCGCCCTACTGAGATTAAATAAAAATATAAGGTATGACAGTATAAGATAAGCTGTATAGTTGAAAGCTAACAATAAGAATTTAACACAGGAAAACAAGGAATTCAAGAACTGAAACAGAGGCAAAACAACCACAAGGAAATAACTGGGGATCTCTCAGTATCCCGGGGATATCTTAGTACCCTCAATATATGCCAGAGATCTCTTGGTATCCCGAGGATCTCTCGGTATCCTCAATATATGCTAGGGATCTCTTGCTATCCTTAATATACGTGCTAGGGATCTCTCGGTATCCCGAGGATCTCTTGGTATCCTCAATATCGGTGCTAGGGATCTCTCGGTATCCCACACCTCAGCTCAAATCATAAATACGTGCAGGGGATCTCCCGGGATGCCATCCCGTAGTCCCAAAGTAAAACACGCAGTAACAACACAAGGAATACTCATTTAAGCCCAATTTCGTACCAAGTAAACAGGTAATTCTAACCTACCATGCTTCACGTAATACAATTAAGGCAGTTTAAGCAAATAAGTAATTAAGTAAATTAAACATGTTTTTCCTAAGCTAACAGCAGGCTTAAATTGCAAGTAGTATAAAACAGGAAAAAGGTACACAATTGAAATTACTTAAAAAAATCAGATTTTCAACAATTAGCTCAAGTACGCACTCGTCACCTCACGTACAAGGCATTTCAATTATCAAATATACCAAATCCTAAGGGGAAGGTCCCCCACACAAGGTTATGCAAGCCATTTACCTCGAACCAACTTAAATAAATCTGAAACCACGCTCTTGCCACGAGTACTCGACTCCAAATGACCCAAATCTATTCAATTCAATTGCATAATGTAAATAACACTTCAAGTAACTAATTCTACAAAGAAATGCTAAGCTAATACGCGAAATTAGGTAAAATGACCAAAATGCCCATAGGGCCCACATCTCAGAATTGGGAAAAATTTATATTTCCAGAATCCTCACACCCTCACGAGTTTAGTCATACCAAAGTACCAAAATCGGACCTCAAATGGTCCCTCAAATACTCACTCAAAGGTCTCTAATTAGTCAAACCCTAACCCCCAAATTACCACTGATTTTCCTTAATTTTTCATGCTTATAATGATAAAAATCACTCCAATAACGAGTTTAGGGACCAAAGACCTTACCCTGATGAACTCCTCTAAAAATCCCTCTTGAAAAATGCTCCCCAAGCTTCTTCCCGTTTGAAAAGAGGTGAAAAATAGCTAAATTTCGCGAAGGCGAGTATTTATATGCTTCTGCCCAGTTAATCCGCTTCTACGGCCCTGGGATCGCATCTGCGGTCCCGCTTCTGTGAGGACATGGTCGCATCTGCGACCTTTCACTTAAAGACCAGCTTCCGCACCTACGATTACCCATTCATAGATGCGGTACCACTTCTACGGTAAGTTTCCCGCATTTGCGGACCTTGCTGATCCTCCCCAATTCAGCTTCTGCGATTTCTCCGCCGCTTCTGCGGCTCCTCACCTGCGAGACCCAACTGTAGGTGCTGTTATGACAGATATTAGCAGCTTCAGCTGCTTCAAACCACTTCCAATTCTTCCGACAACCATCCGAAATCATCCCGACGCCCCCGGGATCTCAACCAAAAGCACAAACAAGTCTAATACCACTATCAAAACTTATACCAATTCTTAAAATACCTAAAACAACATCGAAATGACGAATCAACCACGGATTCAAGCCTAAGAACTCAAAAACTCTAAAAATATGCTTTCGATCAAAAAGTCTATCAAACCTCGTCCGAATGACCTAAACTTTTACACACACATCACATTTAACATTATGGAGCTACTCCAACTATCGAAATTCTATTCCAACCCCCGGATCGAAATCTCACTATCAAACCGGAAACTTCAAAATTCGACCTTTCGGCATTTCAAGCCTAAATTAGCTACAGACCTCCAAAACACCATCTGATCATGCCCCTGGGCCTGAAATCACCCAACGGAGCCAACGGAACCATCGGAATTCCATTCTGAGGTTGTCTTCTTACTACTTCGACTACGGTCAACTTTCCAACGCTTAAGCTCTCATTTAGGGACTAAGTGTCCCAAAACTCTCCGAAACTTAAAACCGAACATCAAGGTAAATCAAAATAGCAGAAATTAACACAGGAAAAGCAGTTAATAGGGGATCGGGGCATTAATTCTTAAGACGACTGGCCGGGTCGTCACAATCTATTAACCTGCCGAGGCGATCGGCCCGCTCCTATGAGTGTAGTAGAAGGAGTTACCCCGCTCGTGAATCATACTTGCGACTCAGACAAATATAAGTTTAAGGGATTTCTCCACTCTCAAATCATACTTGCGATACGGTCAAATATAAGCATAAGGAATTATTCCGCTCGCGGATCATACGTGTGACGCGGTTACACATACATTTCTTATGTTATTAAAGTATTCCTCAATTCTTTTTAAATTACGTATTTTAACTAAAAGATTTTAAGTTCCCTACTTTTGCTCAATTTTGAGTCATTTCAAAACATTTAATAAGCTACCTCAATCTCACTTCTTCTCAAGACAAACAATAAACATAAATCAACAACAATCTAAACAAGGCATGATGTAAGCCTAAAACTACCCGATCATAAGTATAGCTAGTAACTACGTACGAACTCTCGTCACCTCGTGCGGACGTAGCCCCCATAAATAGAAGCACATAATAATTTAGTTCACCTATGGGGTTAATTCGCTATTACAAGGTTAGAAAGGAGACTTACCTCACTCCGAAGTTTCATAACCGGCTCTCAAGCCCTTCCAATGACTCAAACAGATGCCCAACGGTCCAAAACTAGTAAATAATTATGCAAACGCATTAATATATACTCAAATACCCACTATAATACTATTTACAACAATTTCCAACCTCGCTTGGAAAGTCGATAAAATCATCCTCGGGCCCACGTGCCCGGATTCTGAAATCTTCAAAGATAAACTTTACCTATAACACCACAAACTCAAATATATAATTTATTCCAAGTTACATGTCCAATTTCATGGTCAAAATCAAAAAATATAAATTTCTAGGTGTTTCTTCATAACCCCAAATTTCCACTAATTTCCATGATTTTTCATGTTAAAATCTAGACATTGATGATGAAGATGGAGCTCCAAAATTGCTCCTAGGTCGTCTCCCATGGAGGAAATAAGATGAAATGAGCCAAACCCATTTTTGCAAACTTACACACTGCCAGGCAACCCTTCTTCGCGTTCGCGGGCCTCCCATCGCGTTCGCGATGAACAAAATTCTCGAAAGCCATTCCCAAACTCTTCTCAGACATCCTCTAGTATAATGGTTATTACGTTTTGTGAAAAACTCCAAATGACAAATGGTTTAACGTTTTGAAAATTTGACACCAAAATCAACAACTTGCATGTTTTGGTCATCTCCCAATTCCTTATAGATTTTGAGATATAAGCCGCCAAAGCCAGCCCTGTGCAATATAAATTTCTTCTTCATCTTCCCGAACAGCCTGTACTGTACCACCCATAACCTTTTCTACAAAAATCCAAATGCTAAATGGTTTGATCTTCTAAAGACTAGACACAAAGGGCTACAACTTTCATTTTTAGGTCATTTCTAAATTCCTTATAGATAGCGAGATATAAGTCTCCAAATTCAGACCTGTGTAACAGATATTTCCTTCTTCGCGAATGCAAAGGTCTCTTCACGAACGCGAAAAACAAAATCCTAGAAGCGAAATCCTTCTTCGCGAATGCGAAGAACAACACCAGATATCAGTAAATCAGCATCCAACATAGCCCAAAATGATCCAAAACACACTCGAGGCCTTCAGGACCCCGTCCAATCACACCAACCTATCCCAAAACATGACACGAACTTTCTCGAGGACTCAAATCACATCAAACAATATCGAAATCATGAATCACACCCCAATTCAAGTTTAATGAACTTTAGAACTTCAAACTTCTATATTCGAAGTCAAAACCTAATAAATCACGTTCGATTGACCTCAAATTTTGCACACAAGTCACATTCGACATTACAGACTTACTCCAACTTCCGGAATTGGAATCCAACCCTGATATCAAAAAGTCCACTTTCGGTCAAACTTCTCAAAAACCTTCGAATTTCTAACTTTCGCCAAATGACCCCAAAATGACCTACGAACCTCCGAATCCACTTCCGGATGCGCTCCCAATATCAGAATTACCATACGGATCTATTCCCAGGCTCGAAATCCCAAACGGACATCGATAACATTAAAATGCACTGCAACCCAAATTATAAAATTATTCCAAAATGCCAACTTCCACAATAGGCGCCGAAACGCTCACGGGTCATCCAAAACCCGATCCGAACATACGTCCAAGTCCAAAATCATCATAAGGACCCGTTGGAACCTTCAAATCCTGATTCCAAGGCCGTTTACTCAAAAATCAAACCCTAGTCAATTCTTTCAACTTAAAGCTTCCGAAATGAGAATTTTCTTTCCAAATTAACTTCGAACTTCCCGAAATTCAATTCCGACCATGTGTGCAAGTCATAATGCCTGAAGTGAAGCTACTCATGGCCTCAAATTGCCGAACAACATGCTAGAGCACAAAACGACCGATCGGGTCATTAAAACTTATACCGATGAGTTCAAATAAGGATAATCAATAATAAAAAGATAACATGTAACAATGACTTCAAATAATGATAATCAATAATGAAGGAGATAACATATGACAATAACTTCAAATAATAATAAATCAACAATGAAAGAGATACATGTAATAATGAGAGAGGCAACAAGTTCAACTAAAGCATAAGAGCAAAATATCAAGTAAGATGTGAACAAGTATTAACAAAGTCATTTAAGGCATGTGAAGATAGACTAATACAAATAACAGTAGATTGACTATGAGAATTTAGAACATGATATGATAATTCAACTAAAGCATGGAAAGAGTCTAAGTAACATGCACCAGTAAACTTCCACATACAACTCATGTACACACTCATCACTTTGCATACACGGCTTTCACGTAGTAAAAATGACACAATCAATCCCAAATACCAAAGGGTAGTTCCCCCACACAAAGTTAGGCAAGATACTTACCTCAAACAAGCTAACTCAATCCACTAGTAAACCTTTTTCATGAATATCCAACTCTGAACGGCTCAAATCTAGCCAAAAAAAAACTTTATACCATAAATAAAAACCATGGAAAACTATTCTGGATAATAAAATTATAATCTTTAAGAAAATTAAAAAGTCAACCTCGGTTCGCGTCTTAGAATCCGACCAAACTTACAAAATCCGAACACTCATTCAATAACGTGTCCAACCATACAAAAATTATTTAATTCTGAAATCCTCAAAATATAGCTTATGAAGTTTTCACAAATTTTCTTAATTTTTTCAACTCAAAACACTAATTAAATGGTAAAAACAATGATGGATTCATGTATAATAGTCAAATCCGAGTTAAAATTACTTACCCCGATCAACTCCTTAAAATGTTCTCTCAAAATAGCCCAAAACTAAGCTCTCTAACTCAAAATATGGATATTGAAATAAAACCCTCGATTTCTCTATTTCTGCCCAGCGATTATCGCTTCTGCAGCCAATCTGTACCACCTACGACTCCCCACCTGCAAAAACGCCATCGCAGATGCGGCCTCCACTAAGGCCCAGATATCTCCGCTCCTGCGGTCCAGCTTTTGGGGGAAAAAACTCGCTTTTGTGAGCATGTTTCTGCGGATGCCTGATCGCACCTGTGGTCCTGAGGCAGTAGACCAAACTCCGCTTCTGCGGATGAAAATCTGCAGCTACGGTCGCGTACATGCGCATGACTCTGCACCTACGGTCACAACCTACCAATGCCCAAACCGCTTCTGTGGTTTCGCACATGCGGCCAAAACCAAGCAGGTGCGATCAAACTAGAAGCTTCAAGCTTCAGCAGTTTCCTTAAGTCCAAACTCAATCTAATATCCATCCGAATCATACCCAAGGCCCCTGGGGGCCCATCTAAATATACCAAGTTTATGCCAAACCAACTACGATTGACCTTAAATTTTGCATACAAGTCATAAATTATACAACGGACCTATTCAAACTTCCGGAATCGAAATTCGACCCCGATATCAATAAAGTCAACTCTTGGTCAAAATTCTCAATCTTCCAAACCTTCGACTTTCCAACTTTTGCCAACTCAAGCCAAAACGACCTACGGACCGCCAAATCAATATCTAGACATACACCTAAGTTCAAAATCACCTCGGAACCATAAAACTCTATTTCGAAGTCATCTACACAAAATTCAAACTCCGATCAACTCTTTCAATTCAAGCTTCCAACTTTGGGACTAAGTGTCCTAATTCACTCCGAAAGTCACCTGAAACCAAACCAACCACCCCAGCAAGTCTCATAACTACAGTATAATGTAGCGGAGTCAATAAATATGGAAACAGGGCTAAAATACTCAAAACAATTGGCAGGTTTGTTACATCCTCCCCTCTTAAAATAAATATTCGTTCTCGAACGAGCATATAGACATACTTAAAGTGATAAAAAGACAAGTATAACGGCTACACATATCATGCTTGATCTCCAAAGTCGCCTCCTTGACTGGTTGACCTCTCTACTGAACCTTTACTAAAGCATTGCTCTTTGACCTCAACTTTTGGACCTGACGGTCCAAGATGGCTACCGGCTCCTCAACATAAGACAAATCCTTGTCCAATTGGATTGAGCTAAAATCTAAAACATAGGATGGATCTCTATGATACTTCTGGAGCATGGATACATGGAACAACAGATGAACTGCAAATAGAATAGGTGTTAATGCAAGCTTGTAGGCCACCTCTCTCACTCTCTAAAGGATCTCAAAGGGGCCAATATACCTAGGGCTCAACTTGCGCTTCTTTTCGAACCTCACCACACCCTTCATGGGTGAAACTCGAAGAAAAACTCGCTCTCTAACCATAATGCTACATCTCGAACCTTCTGATTGGATAACTCTAATACCTAGATTGTGATGTACGAAGCCGATCCTGGATCAACTTGACCTTCTCCATGGAATCTCGAACCAAATCTATGCCCAATAATCTAGCCTCACCCAGCTCAAGCCAACCAATTAGAGAATGGCATTATCTCGCATATAGGGCCTCATAAGAAGCCATCTGAATACTCGATTGGTAGTTGTTGTTATAGGAAAACTCCACAAGTGGCAAGAACTGATCCCAAGAACCTCCAAAATCCATAGTATAGGCACGAAGCATATCCTCTAATATCTGAATGGTGCGTTCGGACTGTCTATCCGTCTGGGAGTGAAATGGTTTACTCAACTCAACTTGTGTGCCTAACTCACATTGTACGATTCTCTAGAAGTGCGATATAAATTGCGCATGGATCAGATATGATGGATACCGGCACGCCATAAAGTTGAACAATCTCACAGATATAGATCTAAGCCAGCTGCTCTGAAAAATAAGTGGTCACCACCAGAATGAAATAAGCCGACTGGGACAACCTATCTGTAATCACCCATACAACGTCAAATTTCTTTTGAGTCCGTAGAAGACTAACAATGGAGTCATGGTAACACGCTCCCATTTAAACTATGAAAACTCAAGTCTCTGAAGCAAATTGTCTGGTCGCTGATGCTCATACTTCAATTGCTGACAATTTAGGCACTGAGATACATACTCCACTATGTCTTTCTTCATTCTCTTCCACCAGTAGCGATGCCTCAAATCCTGATACATTCTAGCGGTATTGGGATGAATGGAGTACCACGAACTGTAGGTCTCTTAAAGAATCAACTCACTATCTGATCCATATTGGGAACACATAATTGGCCCTGCATCTGCAACACACCATCATCTCCGATAGAGACCTCCTTCACATCATCGTGATGTACTGTTTCCTTAAGGACAAGCAAATGGGGGTCGTCATACTCACACTCTCTGATGTAATTATATAAAGAAGAGCGAGCAAGAACTTGACTGGGCTCCGACACATCCAATCTAACAAATTGGTTGGCCAAGGCCTAAACATCTAAGGCTGATGGCTTCTACGCTGCCGGTAGATATGCCACACTACCCATACTCTCCGCCTTTAGACTCCAGGCATCGACCATCATATTGGCCTTCCTAGGATGATATATAATAGTGATATCATAATCTTTAGGCAACTCTAACCACCTTCCCTACCGCGAATTAAGATCCATCTACTTGAATGGATGTTATAGACTCTAGTGGTCGGTATAGACCTCACAAGGGACACCGTACAAATAGTTTTGCCAAATCTTCAGGGCATAAATAATAGATGCCAATTCCAATTCGTGGACCTTATAATTATTTTCATAAACGTTCAACTGCCTAGACGCGTAGGCAATCACCCTACCATCTTGCATCAACATTGCGCCAAGACCAACACATGATGCATCACAGTACATAGTGTAAGACCTCGAACCCGTAGGCAACACCAACATTGGGGCTATAGTTAAAACAGTCTTGAGATTCTGAAACTCTCCTCACACTCCTTGGACCATCGCAAAGGAGCACCCTTCTGGGTCAATCTGGTCACAGGTGCAGCAATAGATGAGAAACCCTCTACAAAATGGCGATAATATCCAGCCAAACCAAGGAAACTCTGAATCTCAGTAGCTGAAGACGGTCTGGACAACTTTGTACTACTTAAATATTCTTCGGATCTACTTTGATCCCCTCACTTGACACTACATTACCCAAAAAGGCCACTGAATCAAGCCAGAATTCACACTTTGAGAATTTCGCATACAACTTCTTTTCTCTCAAGGTCTGGAGCACAATCCTCAAATGTTGCTCATGATCTTCCCGACTGCAAGAGTACACCAAGATGTCATCAATAAACACAATGACAAATAAATCAAGATATAGTTGAAATACACTGTTCATCAGGTGCATAAATGTTGTTGGGGCGTTGGTTAACCCAAATGACGTCACGAGGAACTCATAGTGACTAGAACGAGTCCTAAAAGTGATCTTTGAGATATCCGAATCCCAAATCTTCAGCAGATGATATCCTGACCATAAATCAATCTTTGAGAACGCTCTAGCACCTTGTAACTGATCAAACAAGTCATCAATACGGGAAATGGATACATGTTCTTCACTATAACCTTGTTCAATACCGATAATCGATACACATCCGCATAACACCATATATTTTCTTCACAAATAGAACTGGAGCACCCTAAGGTGACATACTAGGGCGAATGAAACCCTTATCAAGCAACTCCTAACTCTGCTCCTTTAACTCTGCTGGATCCATACGACATTGTAGAATAGAAATGGGTTGAGTGCCCAGCAACAAGTCACTACCAAAATCGATATCTCTATCAGGCGGCATGCCCGGAAGTTGGAAATACATCTGGGAAGTCTCTCACTACCAGAACTAACTCAACGGTTGGAGTATCACATTGGCATCTCTTACAAAGTTTAGATACACATCGCAACCCTTCTCGGCCATCCATTGAGCCTTTAGAAATGACACAACCCTGCTATGAACATAATCCAACACACCCTTCCACTCTAATTATGGTAACCCTAGCATAGCCAATGTTACAATCTTGGCATGACAATCCAGAATGACATGATAGGGCGACAACCAGTCCATACCCAAGATAACATCAAAGTCTACCATAATAAGTAACAATATGTTAACTCTGGTCTCAAAACCACCAATAACAACTAAACATGACCGATACACATGGTCCATAATAATAGAATCTCCCACAGGCGTTGACACATAAATAGGAGAACTTAAAGAATCACGAGATATATCCAAATACATAGCAAAGTAATATGACACATATGAATAAGTGGATTCTAAATAAAATAAGACTTACGCATCCGTATGGTAAACTAGAACCTACTTGTAATGACTGCATCTGAAGAAACTGCCTCCTTCCTACCCGGAAGAGCATAGAATCTAGCCTGGACTCCCACTCTAGGGCGACCTCTACCCGCCCATACCCCACCCCTAGCTAGTTGTGCGGGTGGAGTGGTAACGAGGGCAACAACTATGGCCTGAGAAGTTAGTAAACCTGACTGAATTCGTGGAGCCTGAGTAGTCTATGGAGGTGCACCCCTCCTATGTCTGGGGAAGTCTATAACCATATGTTGGGTATCACCTCACTGAAAGAAAGCTTTCTGAGGCCTGGCTGCTGAAACTAGCTCGGGCCTGGTCGGCTGGACTAACCGATGAAATCACCCCGTGTAGGAGGTGCACTAGACAGTGGCAGTGCATAATGGGCAAACTAAGTCTTGGAAGAAGCCGGAGTACCACTAGAAGATAGAAGTGTTGAATGAACTAGACAACTCACATAGTCTCTACCATGACGGGTTATAGCTGCGTCATGACCACCACAAAGTCCTCTTGGCCTCCCTGCCCCCTCTCTCAGGGCCCCACATACCAACCTCCGTGCAATATCTACCACCTACTGATATAGGGTATCTGTCTCCAACTCTCGAGCCAGCTGAATCTAATACCATAGTTGATCCCTTATAAAATCGACAAACTCACTCTCAATGTAGAGATCAAAGCATGTACATGTCTGGATAAATTACCGAATCGAAAAACATATTCCGACATTATCATAGTACCCTGGTGCAACTGCTTAAACTTTGTGCACCATGCGTCCCTAAGGGTTTGAGGAAGAAACTCTCTCAAGAACAACTCTGAAAATCAAGTCCAGGAAAGTGAAGCTACATTGGCAAGGCTATACTCCTCGTACACTCTTTACCACTAATATGCTGCTACTGACAACTAGAATGTAGTGAAATCAACCCTACTCATCTCCACAATACCCATAGTGTGGAGAATATGGTGGCACTACAGCACGATAAGGAATCAAAGAAGTGAAGTTTCCTAATAGTTTCATAGCCTCTCGAAAATAAGTACAGACGTCTTTGTATTAATTCACAAGACTCTACTAAACATGCTTATGACTCGTAATACCTATGAACCTAGAGCTTTGATACCAACTTGTCACAATCCCAATTTACCTCCGTAAAATGTCATGATGGCACCTAGCCTCTACGACTAGGTAAGCCTAACATTTAATAATAACTTGACAGAAAAGATTAATAAAAATGCTAAAGCAAGTTTGATGAATTAATATAATCTTCTGAAATAGAATCTCAAAAACACACTTCCCAAAATCTAGCGGAACTGAGTCATAGGCTTTACTAAGTAATATTAGAATGTATACTATATTATTATTTGAATGAAAATGGAAGTAAACATAAGGGAAGGTGAGTTTGAGGCCTGCAGATGCCGAGCAGGTATACCTTGAAGTCTCCATAAATTAGTTGACAGTCGATCACTAATGTCCGGCACGAGCAGACGTACTTGAATCTGCACAAAATGATGCGCAGAAGCATAGTATGAGTACACCATAATAGTACATAGTAAGTATCCAGCCTAACCTCGATAGAGTAGTGAAGAGGCCAGGCCAAGACAACTACTAGAATATAATAAAAAGAAAGAAGATGTAATAACCAGGAGTAATGGAAAGCGGAGCAATAAGTAATATGAAGTGAGTTAATAACATAGACTAATAAGCAGATTGCATGTGATGACCCAAAAGGTCATCACTTTATTTACAAGTCAATTCTATGTTTTGAGGCTTTAAAAACCTCCTTTTATCTCAACTCAATTTGTGTGCATGGTTCAGGCATATATCCAGAACGCTTTTATGTGAAACTTTGATTAAAATGCTGATTTTGCTTTTAAAATTAAATTTAAGTTGACTTTGGTCAACATTTTGGGTAAACGAATCCGGACCCGTGATTTGATGGTCCCGGAGGGTTCGTAGAAAAATACGGGACTTGGTCGTATGTCTGGAATTGAATTCTGAGTTCTCAAGCCCGAGAAATGAATTTTTGAAGAAAATTGTTCAACTGAAATTATAAGAGTTTTTGGAAATTTAAATATTTTTGAATTTGATGGTATCGGGCCCATATTTTGGTCCCACAGTTTGGTACAGGTCTTATATGGTATTTAAGTTGTGCTTGTAAAATTTGGTAAGAAACGGACTTCATATGACATGAATCGGACCCTCGCTTATGAAATTTGAAACTTAAGAGTTCTTGAGATTTTTCTTTGATTTTGATGCTAAACTTGAAGTTCTAGGTATTATTTTGGCGATTTGATCGCACGAGTAAGTCTGTATGATATTTTTAGGTTTGTGTCCATGTTTGTTTTGGAGCCTCGAGGGCTCGGGTGGGTTTCGGATAGGCCACTAGATGTTTTTACACTTAGAAAAGTTGCAGGTTTTGCTGCTTCAGGTGTATAGACATTTTGTGCTTCGCGATTCTCGCGATCGCGAAAGGGAAAGAGGAATGGGGAGGATTTTACCCTATGTAGACGCGAGACCCAAGGTCGCGAATGCAAAGCATTGGGGGGTTTCTCTATGCTAACGCGACCGGTCAATCGCGAACGCGTAGCTTTAGGATGGGCTAGTTAGGAACTTAGGGAGAACTACGTGAACACAACCCCTTTATCGCGAACGCGAAGGCAGGGCTAGGCTAAACCTTCACGATCGCGAAGCTTCTCCCGTGATCGCGTAAGTCCACAACTGGCTGCTCTTCGCGAACGCGACACTGCTCACGCGAACACGATAAATATTGTTGCCTAGCACTTAAAACAGTAGCAAAATCGGGATTTAGCCCACATTTTCATATTTTCAAAACTAGAGAGCATTGAGGCGATTTTCAAGAAGAAAGTTCTTCCCAAAGTATTGGTATATGATTCTAAACCTTTTTCTTTCGATTTCCCTTTGCAGTTCATCAATCTTAATCCAAAAATCCAGGGTTTTTATGGTAGAAAATGGGAATTTGGGTAGAGTTAGGGTTTTTGAATAATTGGAATTTAGACCTCGTTTTGGGGTCGGATTTTGAAACTAATTGCATATTCGGGCTTGTTGGTGAATGGGTGATCGGGTTTTGGTCCCAACCTCGAGTTTTGACCAAGCGGGCCTTGATTTTTGACGTTTTGGGGAAAATGATAGAAAACCTATAATTAAGCATTGGGTATGAATTCTTTAGCATTTATTTATGTTGTTAAATTAATTTGGGTTAGATACAAGTAAATTGGAGGCGAATTCTAAAGGAAAAGCAGTGTTTGAGGCTTGAGTTGGCCGTAAAAGTTTTAGGCTTGAGTTGGCCGTAAAGGTTCGAGGTAAGTGTTTGGTCTAACCTTAGCTTGAGGGAGTAGGTATTGTGCTTTATTTGCTATGTTCTAGGGTACTGTACGACATATAGGTGTGGTGATGAGTAACTATACGTTGGTGTCAAACATGCCCGTCAGTCTTAAATTGTGATCGTTGTGTTTCTTAATAAGTACTACAATTGCCTAAATTGTTGATTATCCATGTTGAGCAAGACGTATGATTATCTTCTTGGTATTGGTTTATTGTTGAACATTGGCTCCAGTTGAGGTTTATTTGTGAAGTTAATTGTTGGTACAAGTTTGGTTATAGCTGATTCCCTTGTCGGGACATATTTATTTCTTACTGTTGATTCCCTTGCCGGGATGTGTTTATTTTTATTGTTGACTCCATTGCCGGGATGTTGTTGTTGCTATTGTTTGGGTGAGGAAAGAGATATAAAGCACGAAGGGTGATGTCGTGCATATTCATATTTATACATATGGTGAGGAAAGAGTGATAAAGCACGCAGGGTGATGCCGTGTACATTTTCATTGATATTGATGCATATGGTGAGGAAGAGAGATAAAGCACGAAGGGTGATGTCGTGCACATTTCTAATATTTTCATGGTGAGGAAGAGATATAAAGCACGAAGGGTGATGTCGTGTTCATTTTCATTACTTGATTGCATTGGTGAGGATTAAGAGTAAAAGCACGAAGGATGATGTCGTGCACTTATTATCTGTTTGTTATGATTTCTTGTTGTTTAAGGTTCAAATACCTTAATTTTCTTATTCCGCTATTACTTTGATACTTTATGTTGGTATACCCCCATAGCATGTTACCCCTCCCAGTTACTTTTGAATTACTTCTATTACTGTTATTCTGCTAGGTATTGTTTAATTGCAGGTTATTTGTTTTTTGTGTCCTAGTCTCGTCACTACTTCGCCAAGGTTAGGCTCGACACTCACTCAATACATGGGGTCGGTTGTACTGATACTATACTCTGCACTCTTTTGTGCAGATCCCGGTATTGGAGCATACAGACCTTAGCTAGGGGTTGCTGTCTTTGGTCCATCACGAGACCCGAGGTAGTCTCCTGCAGGCGTCTGCAGGCCTTGGCATCCCCTTCCTATCTAGTTTCTTTATGTTCTTTTCTATTTAAGAGACAGACACGTACTTTCTTGTTCAGACCTTATTTGTAGTTTTCTTAGATAGTCCATGAGAATGTGACACTAGTTCTGGGTGGTTTTTGTTTATGGATTCATATTGGTATTAGTTAATTGTTAAATTTCTTTCTTCCACATTATTATTTCCGCTATTTATAATATGTTAACTTGCATTTGTTAAGAGATTAAAAATGAAAAGGGTAAATTAATCGGAATAGTTGGCTTTCCTAGCTTTCACTAGTAGGCGCCATCACGACTCCCGAGGGTGAAAAATCTGTGTCGTGACAAGTTGGTATTAGAGCTCTAGTTTGCATAGGTCTCACAATTCACGGACAAGCTTGGTAGAGTCTGAGGGATCGGTACAGAGACGTCTGTGCTTATCCCCCAGAGGCTACAGAGTTAGGAATAGTTTCACTTCTATTCTTCTCTGTCGTGCGATTTGGTTTGTTAATGCTAATTGAACTTCTACTCTGTTCTTTCGCAGATGGTGAGAACATGTGCTTCTTCATCCGCCGATCAGTAGCTCGAGCCCCTAGCAGCAGCTCCCATGAGAGGCAGAGGACAAGGCATAGGTCGTGCTAGGGGTTGAGGTCGGGGCAAAGCTCAGCCCAGAGCAGCAGCACCAGCGGCGGAGCCTCAGGTAGAGTTTGATGATGAGGTTCCGACCCAGACAGTTCTGGTAGGCCTAGCTCAGGTCCCAGAGGGGTTCATTGCTACCCCAGTACTCCAGGATACTCTGGTCCGTCTAGTGGGCTTTATGGAGAGTGTCACCCAGGCAGGCTTACTTCCTGTAGCACCAGCCGTCTCTCAGGCTGGGGAAAGAGCACAGACTCCCGCTACCCACACTCCGGAGCAGATGGCTCCCCAATTTCAAACTCTAGCAGCTCAGCCAGTTGGAGCAGTTCAGCCGAGTGTAGTAGCTCAGACCGGTGATAGAATAGTTATGTCTGCCGATGCTTTGTGGAGATTAGACAGGTTCACCAAGTTGTTCACTACTACTTATGGTGGTACATCTTCATAGGATCCCCAGGATTACTTAGACAGTTGTTATGAGGTTCTTCGGAACATGGGGATAGTGGAGACCAATGAGGTTGACTTGCTGCTTTCCGTCTGTCAGGTTCCGCCATGAAATGGTGGAGAGATTATTGTTTGGCCAGACCAGTTGGATCACCAGCTCTCACTTTGGACCAGTTCTCGCAGCTATTTCTCGATAAATTTCTTCCTATCACTCAGAGAGAGGAGTACCGTAAGCGGTTCAAGCGTCTCTAGTAGAATTGTATGACTATCACTCAGTATGAGACGAGGTTTATTGATTTGGCTCGTCATGCTCTTCTGATACTCCCCATCGATAGAAAGAGGGTGATGAGGTTTATTGAGGGACTCGCTCAACCTATTAGACTATAGATGGCTAAGGAGACAGGTAGCGAGATTTCTTTCCAAGATGCGGCCAGTGTGGTTAGACGGGTTGAGATGGTTTTAGCTCAGGGGAGCGGTCAGGGGTTTGATAAGAGGCCTCGTTATTCTGGCATATTCAGTGGTGCCTCGTTAGGAGGCAGGGATTCCTTTGGTAGAAGCCATCCTCCTAGGCCATTTTAGTGAGCACTTCAGGTTTCTTACGATGCTCTAGGTGGTCGTGGTTCTCATATGTAGTATTCCGATTAGTTGCCCTATAGTGCACCACCAGCTCCTATCAGTGTGTGAGCACGTGATTTTTGCCCTATATGAGAATTACTCCCAAAATTTCAAAACAAAACAATTTTCCTTTGTGTGCAATTTTTGTGTTCTTCGTGGCATTTCTGTGTAATTATTTGCATTTTTGTCTATGCATGTTTATTTGTTAGATTAATAAAAAATATAAAAATATGTCGCATTTGCGTTTAATATTTAATTAAGTTTGTTTACAAAATGAAAAAATCATAAAAATAATGTACATTGCATTTTTAGCATTTAACGTCTAAATTGTGAGATTTTATCGTTAATTGCTATTTAAATGTGCGATAATAGTTATTTGGAATTAATTAGTATTTTTTATAGGTTAATTTAGTTTAGAAGTTATTTTAGAATTTTAGTTTTATTAATTAGGAAGTAAAACAAAAGAGAGCAAGAATATAAAAGAAAATCGGAATTAGGCATCTTCTTCAATTTTGAACCACAGCCCCAAAAAGACACAATCTTCCCAAACGACCCAGTCCATTTCGAACTGGGTCAACCCAGTCCGTAACCCAAAACCTCACCCCACCCTTTCTATTTTCATTCTTGAAAAAAATTTGCAAAAACCCTAAAATACAAGACCTAACCATCCCCCCCCCCTCTCTTTTCCTTCTTCCTCCCCAAGCTTCACAAAAGCCTCTCCCATGGCTGCCTTTGCCCTTCCGTCTCCTTCCCCTTCACCCCATCACACTCACACACACACACATCAACACATACACACACATACACTGTGCAAAACCAGCTCCACCATGAACAACCAACGTTCATGGCTGCTGCTTCCTCCTTCGTTCTTCGTCCAAACAGACCCTGCTGCTCCTCTTTCGTTCTTCGTCCAAACAAGACCCCGCTGCCACTGCTTCATCTTCTTCGTCAAGCTAGAGCTTGAGCTCGACACTCATGGCTGCTGTTGCGTCTTCTTCTCCACCCCGTCACACGCTGCTACTTCTCCTCCTTCACGGCTGCGTTGATGTTTCTTCTTCTTCGTCATTGTCGTTGCTGCTCCTGCTACGTCCAGCCATGGACGAGATCCTCACTGCCATGGTTGCGTCTTCAAGCTCGAGATCTCGTCGCACCATGGCTGCTGCTCCGCTCCTGCTAGGCTCGTCGCTACTGCTGCTGCTCGATGCTTCTTCTTCTCCAGCTTCGCGCAACCATGGCTGCTTTGTTGCTGCTGCTCGATGCTTCTTCTTCTCCAACTTCGCGCGGCCATGGCTACCTTGTTGCTCCTTCTTCGTCGTCGTCGTCGAATTAATTTGGGGCGATAATTATTTCCGGGCAGATTTGTTTCATTCAAGTTCTTCGTCGTTTCGATTCGGTTAGTGGGTTTGAGTTTCATTTTGTCCGTATTTTGTTTTGATATTCTCGGATTTAAAAATCGATAAATGTTTGATTTTTGTTTTGTTCGTGTTTATCGCTTAATTAATTAGTTTTTCAGTTAATTTTTAATGTTGTTAGAATCAAATTGAATTTAATTAATTATTTTCAGTTTGTTTCATGTTAATTTTATTGTTAGCTTAATTTAATATTGTTAGAGTCAAATTGAAATTGTTAGTTTAATTTTAATGTAAAAAGAAATTGTTAGTTTAATTTTAGTTTAATTTGTAAAAGAAATTGTTAGTTTAATTTTAATGTTGTTAGATTCGAATTGAAATTTAATTAATTATTTTTTAGTTTGTTTCATGTGTTTTATTTATTTTTGTAAAAAAAAAGAAGAAATTGTTAGTTTATTTTAATATTGTTAGATTCCAATTGAAATTGTTAGTTTATTTTTAATGTAAAAGAAATTGTTAGTTTAATTTTATTTTAATTTTTAAAAAAGAAATGGTTAATTTAATTTTAATGTTGTTAGATTTAAGTTGAAATTCAAATAATTATTTCTTCTTCGGTTTGTTTTTATTCGTTTTAAAAGAATTTAGTTGTAATATAGAAATAGGGTAGTTTAATCGCTGGAATCATCCATCTTTGTTGATTAGTTTAGATTAAATTCGTGTTCATCTTTTGGTTGAAGTTCGTTCTTAATCTGGTCACTTAATGTGAGTTTATGTTTTAAATGCTTGATTTAATTTGAATATTCATCTTGGTTGTAATGTTGTTAGATATAGTTTAAAGATCAAATGATTATTGAATTTAGAAATTCAAATCTACTTATTTGTTATGTTCAATTTGTTAATATTATTGAATCTGAAAATATATGTGTTGTTAAAAATATCGTTCAGTCAAAATAATTTCGATTGTTGATTTGTTGTTCATCGTTTAAGTTTGAATTTGTTGATTGAACTGGATTAGAGATTGGTTATAGCTGGTAATTTAATTTTAGGTTCTTAGATAATTCTGAAGTTTGAACAGATTTTTAATTAGGGCGTAACAGTAGTTTTAGGGATAAAACGAGAATTAACCAATTACGGATTATTTAATTATGGTGGGGGACAAGACATAATAATAAAAGCAAAAAGGAAAAGGTTGATAATGATGTCTTCTTTTCAAAAAGACGGAACATGGGGGGCCCACATTGACTACTTTTATTAAAGTAAAAGTGTAGGTAATAATAAAAAGTTAAAGGGTACACATAGTAAAGAATATTGGGTTAAAAAGTAAAAGAGGTAAAAAGAAAAGGTAGTCTTGCTTGAGGTATAAGAGGACTCATTTGACACTTAAAAAAAAGGAGAATTTTGGGAGAGATAAAAAATTTCAGAACTAAAGAGGAGATAAGAACATACTTTTAATCTTGAAGAAGAGGATTTCTAAAAATATCTGAATACTATTTCCGTGTATTCCTGAGTGTGATCTCTGCCTACTATTTGCTTCCGGGATTTTCAATTGGCTTCTTGAGTTAACTGTTGGTCCTTTGTTATTGCTTTATTGAGTGGTTGTTGGAATTTCTGTTTGGTTTTCAAGTCTACTGCTGGGTTTTCTAACTGCTGGTTGTTTGTTGTTGTTGCGTTGTTTCTACTGCCGCTGATCCTATTCTTCCTTTCCTTGTATTCAAATACCAGGTACACGACTGTAATACTAGCTATTGCAAGCTGAAAAATGTGAAGCATGAATACATGAAGAATGGAACTTTGAAGTTTTAATTTTGTTTTTTTTCTTCGTTTCTTTTACTGATTGTATTTAGGCTATTTCATGTATTACTGTTTAATAATTGGAATAAGAGAAAAATAACATAAGTTGGTCTTTAGTGAATCAGCTTGGCAAAAATGGGTTAATTCACTAGCTATGAAAGTTTTAATATGGTCAACAGTAGGTCAATCATGAATGGTTAGTTAAATTTAGTTAAAGCCAAACAAGACTAGATAATGTTTAAGTTTAATAATATTTCTAATAAGCTTTAGTAATTGTGGTTAAATCTAGTTTCAAATGGTTATGAATAATTAATTCCAATAGTTGTTTTTTTATATATAACAATGCGAGCTTCAATCTAGCTATATTTGATTTCTTTTGAATATTAGTTGTCGAATTTCTTATTTTATTTATAATTTCGAATTTTTTTTCTTTAAAATTCTTTCATTTAATATTGGTCCTAATCTAGCAATTAATATGTTACATGTTCTTAATTTTCTAACTCCTAATTAATTAGGATTTTCTTTCTTTATTTTAGAGACTAAACTTAATAGAAACAATGTAGTCATTCTAAGATTATCTTTTTTAAAAAAAAAATAAAGAATAATGAGACGAGCCTCGCCAAATAAAAATGCAAATTGCGGGGCCCTCACAAAATGTATGTGTTAATTATTTAGAACTCGGGATAGGCCTCTTAGCGAACTCCACGGCCTTACCCAAAATAACAACACGCTAGTTTCTTTAGGATGCGTCTTAATTAATCTTACTTTCTTAAACTCGGGTGCACATTTATGTGACCCAAATCTAAATCTCGCCGGAGTCGAAATGTGTCTCTAATCACGGGTACATTGATTGTGACGTGGTTCGAGATGCGTGACCATGACGTTGCAAATTCCTTTTAAAAAATAAGAATGAGATGAGCCTCGCCGAATAAAAAATACAAATTTGTGGGGCCCTCAGTAAATATTTGCTTTAAAATTGCTTAGACTTCGGGATGGACCGTTTAGCAAAATTTCACGGCCCTACCCAAAGTAAATGATACGCTAGTCGCTTTAGGCGCGCCTTTAATAATTTAATCTTCTTAAACTCGGGTGCACATTTATGTGACCCAAATCCACATCTCAACGGAGTCAAAGTGTGTCGACGATCACGGGTACATTGATTGTGGCGCGGTTCGAAATACATTTTCACAATGTTGCAATTCCCTGTAAAATAATAATAATAATAATAATAATAATAATAATAATAATAATAATAATAATAATAATAATAATAATAATAATAATAATAATAATAATAATAATAATAATAATAATAATAATAATAATGAAAGCGGTAAAGAGTTAAAATCTGCACATAAGCTCATAATTGTATAAAAAATCAGATAAACAAGCCGAATATGACAGTTGAGCGACCGTGCTAGAACCACGGAACTCGGGAATGCCTAACACCTTCTCCCGGGTTAACAGAATTCCTTATCCGGATTTCTGGTTCGCGGACTGTAATACAGAGTCATTTTTTTCCTCGATTCGGGATTAAATTGGTGACTTGGGACACCCTAAAATCTCCCAAGTGGCGACTCTAAAATAAATAAACAAATCCCGTTTAGATTGTCCTTTAATTAGAAAAACTCCTTGTACCCTCGCGGTGCCGGAAAAAGGAGGTGTGACAGCTCTAGCGACTCTACTGGGGACTATAGAAGAGCCTAGAACCACTGGTTCAGGGTTAGAAATTCGAGCTTATGATAAACTGTTATAATGTTGCTTTATTATCAGATATTTTCATGTGATATGTGCTTAATGTGCAAAATGATGTTTTGTTACCGCTTTGATATTATTTGACTGTATATATAAATTGTGCCGAACTCTTCTCTCTTCACCTCCGGGGATGTGCTTACTGGTTGAGACTCCCTATTCTGTTAGTGTCATACCCTGAAATAAAAAAAAAGAGGGTCGGACAAGTTACGAAGTCGGATGGCCTTTTGGTTCCCGGTAAGTTGCCTCCTCCTCGACTTGAGTTGTCCGCTCGGGTACACAGTCTAGAACACTGACTCAGGTTTTGAACATAGAATAACATGACTTCATGCCGGATCCCTAGTAGGAACGATTATTTGCATCATGTTGCATTTGACTTAGGGGACTCAACGCAGGGGTTGGGTCCGTCTAGGACTAGCAACCTGAAATGAAAAGAACATCCTGCTGCATCCTATTTGTGCTGTGCATTTATTCCGAACCCGCATGTTGACCGGTTTTTGAATCTCGGGAATGTTGAAAAATTGAGAAAAAAGAGAAAAAGAGAGAAATAACAGTTAGGGAGTTAATTAATTATTTTAGAAAAACCCAGTGTCCAAGTACTGTCGGAACTCTGCCGAAATTTTTTTTTCTTAAAAAAAATATATTTTACTTTTAAAATTGTTTGTTTACCCAAAAAAAGCAGAAAGTGTGTAGGAAAAAGTCCTTTATTTTAGTTTGCTTTGTTTTCAAAAAAAAACGAAAAGGAATAGTTTCTTTCCCTAAAAAAATGGGGGGGGAATATGTTTGTTTTCAAAATCAATTAGTTTATTTGCCCGAACTACGCTGGTTTGACTCTCACTGGGTGTGAGATACGTAGGCAACCCTCATCGGGTCCAACCTCCCTTTTTGTAAAAAATAACCAAAAAGTCTATTTTAATTTTCGTTATAAACAAGTCGGATGATGCCGTTTTTTGCAAAAAATAGCCGAATGTTCCTAAGCAGGACGCCGGAAGGCTGACATTGCATAAACGGCCATCTTTGGTCATCATTTTTGATTTTTGACCGGTTGACTCTCGCAACCTTAAAATCTTCGTTCCCGAAGTGCTAAAAGGCCGCATTTGAAAACCGAATCCATCGTTTTGAAAAAAAATCTTGGAAAAGAATATAGATAGTTTTATTTTGAGACAAATAGAAGTTTTTCGTTGGCATAATCACCTTAATAAATGTGCAGGATGAGCACAATACAAAACGAACCCTTTTCAATAATGACTAAGATCCCTTTTGAGTTGTGATTATGGTGGAATGACCTAGGCAAGGAAGGGCAAGACAAAGTAAAGAAGTATCTGAAAGATCTCCCGGATTTACTAGACATCTAGCCTCGGGGTGATATTATCAGATCATTGGTCACTTGCTGGGATTCAGTACACAATGTATTTCATTTCTCGGACTTGGAGCTCATCCCGACATTGGAAGAAATAGCGGGATACATCGGAAGTGATGAAGCTCCGTTAAGGTTTAAGTACTTGATTGCACCCAGGGCCGTCACTGTACACCGGTTTTTGGATTCCCTAAAAATACCCCGAACATTTCACCATCCAGATTTTGCAAAAGGTTTCTGCAGTCTCCGCCTCATATATGCTAGATACGGCCACGTGGGCGGGTTCAATAAGCCAGACATCAAACTATGCAGTAGAGATAACCGACAGAAGTGGGATGAACACAGGCTGGTAGCTTTTATGATAGCTTTTTTAGGTCTTATAGTATTCCCAAGAAAAGACGGAAACATTGATTTGAAAGTAGTTGGGGTCGTCAGTACCTTGCTCACCCAAGATAAAAGCACTCTGGCGCCTATGATTATGGCTGACATCTTCCGGGCTCTCACTGCTTGCCGAGCCGGGGGTGACTTTTTCGAGGGATGTAACCTATTGTTGCAAATGTGGATGACCGATCATTTATGCCACCGCTCCCAGCTCTTGGGTTACGAATCGCCCAAGAAGACTTGTATTGGAGAATTTTACACAAGAATCAAAGGGGTTAGTCTACCAGAGGGAGTCACAGCTTGGACGTCATTCTTCCGAACTCTCACTGCCAGCCAAATCCAGTGGACGCTCGGATGGTTGCCTGTTGAGGAAATCATATACATGCCGGCAACCAAGCCCCACTTTCTGTTGATGGGACTTAAAAGCAACCAACCCTATGCACCGTATCGGGTTTTGAGGCAACTTGGGAGGTATCAAGTAGTGCCGAAAGATGAAGACTTGAGTACCCAAGTGGTTGAAATCAATCCTGACGGTCGGTTCCCCGAAGAAAAAGTTTGCCAGATCTGGAGTGAGTGTCAACATTTGACGGAAAATACTTGTGTGTTGGATAGGGCTAAAGGAGAAGTTTCCCCGGGGTATCACGCTTGGTTCAGAGGTGACATGTCCTGCGGGAGACCAGCTAAAAGACCTCATCTCAAAGATTTCGCTGAGTCATCCCAGGAGCAATGGAACTGGTTAGCAAAGGAAAGGGGTTATCGGGCAGAGATCGGTGAGTTGAAGCAACAGGTTGAAAGTCTGAAATTCGATAATAGTATGCAAGTTACTGCGGATCGAGGCAAAAAGAATATATTGGCCCAAGAAAATGAAGAACTTAGGGCCCAAATCCAGAAATTGAGAATGGCTCCTGATAAACAACCAAGGAGTCGATCAGATGAGCAGTAGATAAAAGGGCTGAAAAATGAAGTCAGAGAATGGCGGGGTGGTTTAGAAAAGTCTGAGAACGTCATGGCAGAGCTCAAAGCACAGTGGGGTACAAGAGCAGATAAGCGCCGCCGATACTCGAATCAATTGAAACGCGACCACGAGAAAACTGTTGCCAATATGAAGAGAAAGGTAGCTACACTTGAGGGTAAAGCAGTTAAGCAGGCTGAGGATTTCCAAATTAAGAGCAGACACTGTTACGACTTGTTGGCCCGAATGGAGGTAGAAGTGAAGCAACTGAAGAATCAGCATATGCAGGATTCTCAAGCGTTAAAAACATGCAGTGATCAGATAAAACGCCTGCTTATAGAAAAGAAGCAAGCAAGGGACAGGACTAGAGCCATTGCCCGCGCCATTTTTAGAAGATGTCGCTCTTGTGAAGACATGACCCATGCTACTTTTGTCTCAGCAGTGCTAATCTATGTGAAATGGACCATGAATGAATTAGAGCAACTCAAAAGGGATTTGGAACCTAGGCCCGCGGCGAGGCCGAACGATGCCCCGCGGGCACCCATATTTGAAGCTTTAGAGTATGCGTAGTTCGTGTCTGTATTTGTCTATTTTTTTAGCTTGTGGTTTGTCTGTCCATTGTTTTTTCGCACCAAAGTATTTCCGTAGTATTGGAACTTGTATCTAACCTTAGTTTGCGTTTGTTATTTTCTTTCTGCAAAAAGGATTTTAGTTTGTAATAGTTTGTTTTAAGTAATGAAAAATTGAAAATCTTTCTTCACGAACTACGCCTGGTCTGATTCGTGCGGGGTCACGATACGTAGGCAATCTCCATAGGATTCGACCGTAATTGAAAAAAAAAGAGGGGTTTCTAAAACACTCAAAAGAGGCACAAATAAAATAAGCCGGGATGATGCCTGCAGTCAGAGCAAAAGCATATTAGAAATGGTTACTTGCCTAAGATCATTGCATTCCCCAATGTGCAATTACAATATCTGTTAAGACTCTAACACTGACAAGTTTGTTGTTTGTCCAATTCAATACCAGTTAGTTGTTAGAGCGTACTGGCACCGTACCATTATCAAACAAGATCGAAAGGTCCTATACCAGAAAGCATGACTGGATCAGACAACAGCGTTGAGTCGGAAAAGACAACAAATCAAATGCTAAAGGAAGCCCTCGAGAAAATGGAAAAAATGAGGCTGGAAATGAATGAAATGCAGATAGCCTTAGCTAGAGCCCAAAAGGGGCAGGAACTACCTGTTACTCCTACTCTCCAACTAGGACACACGTCAGAATACCCCTCCACCGGCCCTTCAACGAGTTTTCCAAGCCATCACTACTATCAGGGAAGAGAGGCCTATGATCCCCAAGCTCCACCACCCAGTCAAAACCCTCCTCCACCAAATGTTCCCTTCTTTGTGGCGCCTCCCCTAGCCCCATTGCACAGATCATCTAGTGAGCCGTTGTTTCAGGCTCACGACACACAATATTACCCCCCTGAACTCACATTCAAAGCACCCGAGCCACATACCTATAATCCCCACTTTGATGTCCCGGTGGAGATTGAAAAGTCGGCTAAGAGCCCAGAGCAGGACGAGGTGATGCGGAAATTTAAAAGCCTGGAGCAGTCCTTCAGGAACATGCACGGGTTAGGCAACCAGGTCAGCGTGGCTTACAAGGATCTATGCCCTTTCCCTGACGTCCAATTACCAGCAGGGTTCAAGATGCCCAAATTCGATTTATACGAAGGGCATGGCGATCCTATGGCACATCTACGGGGCTTTTGCAGCAAAATGAGGGGAGCGGGGGCAAAGATGAGCTACTGATAGCTTACTTTGGCCAGAGTTTGAGCGGGTCGGCACTAGAGTGGTATACAAGACAAGATCCAAGCAGGTGGTACACTTGGGATGATCTGGCACAGGCTTTCGCAAGACACTTCCAATACAACCTTGAGATAGTCCCAGACCGTCTCACATTGCTAAAGCTTGAAAAGAAACCCGAGAGAGCTTCTGGGAATTTGGGTTCCGATGGAGAGAACAGGCAGCCAGAGTTGATCCTCCAATGAGAGAGGGAGAAATGGTAGATTACTTTCTACAAACTCTAGAGCCAACTTACTTCGGTCACTTGGTAACGTCAGTTGGCAAATCCTTCAATGAAGTGGTGAAAATGGGAGGTATGATAGAGGAGGGACTTAAGTCCAATAAGATCCTGAGTTACTCGGCCATTAAAGCAACAACTCAGGCCATTCAAAGCGGCACGGGAGGTGCGCTCGGAAAGAAAAGGAGAGAGGAGGTCACGACAATAGAGGCAGGCAATTGGTCCAGATCTAGAGGTCCTTCCCCTCATTACCAACCCAGACCCCATCATCTAAACTACCCACACATTCCAAATTACCCTCCACAACCCTACTACCCACCACAAGAACAACATTTTTCCGTCCATCACGCCCAAACTTACACCCAGCCTCCGGCTCGTCCGCAATGGCATGCACCGGCTCCCCAACATACATATCTACCTCCACAAAACACATATCCACCTCCACAAAATACATATCCACCACCGAGGGCCTATAGGAATCCTTCAGGGCCAAGCTTCCGCGGAAATCAGGCTTTCAGGAACGAAAGGATGCAGAAGCCAAGAACATTCACTCCATTGGGAGAAATCTATACTACTCTGTTTCACAAGTTGAAGCAGATAGGCCTACTAAGTCATATTGAAACCAAATTGCCAAATACCCTTCCCAGAAATCTGGACCATTCAATAAGCTGTGAATATTGTTCGGGTGCTCCCGGGCATGATACTGAGAAATGTTGGAAGTTGAAGACTGCCATACAAGATCTTATTGACACAAATAGGATTGAGGTTCAAGCACCAAAGGCACCCAACATCAATGAAAATCCGTTACCGGTGCACCATGAAGCCCATATGATCGAACTAGTGCACGAAGGAGGGAAACCAAAAACACCCTCACAAACGGTAATGATGATTCGAGTCAGTTCTAATGAAGAGTCGACCAGTGAAAAGGCAGTGGTACAGTCGGGAAAGGTATATGACATGCCATTTGTGGTAGTAGGGAAAGGATCGTCTATTACTGCGAAGAAGCCAGAGTCAGTCAGAGCAGTGTTGCAGGGAGTAGCAAACAAACCAATGTTGGTAGTAAAAGGGGTCCACGTGGAACCAGTTGTTATCAAGCCGGTCATACAGTTGCCGATAACAAGTGAGAAAGCTGTGTCGTGGAGCTACAGTCAAGTGATAGTGACGCATAAGGGGAAGGAGGTTGTGGAAGACGTATGCGAGGTACAGGAGTTAACTCGATCGGGAAGGTGTTTTGCTCCCGCGGAATTGAGAAGGGTCAATCCTGAAACAATAAAGAAACCAGTGACAGAGGAAGAAGCAGAGGAATTTTTGAAGAAGATGAAGGCGTAGGATTACTCAATTATAGAGCAATTGAGAAAGACCCCAGCCCAGATTTTGTTGCTATCCTTGTTAATCCATTCAAACGATCATTGTCAGGCCTTAATGAAGATTCTGAACGAGGCCTATGTCCCGGACAAGATATCAGTGAACCATTTGGATAAAGTAGTGTACAAGATCTTTGAAGTAAACTGAGTGACATTCTCTGACGATGAGTTACCGGTAGAGGGTACTGAACACAACACAACACTCTATCTGACGGTAAAATGCGAAGAATCGGTGGTCACTCGAGCACTAATTGATAATGGGTCAAGTGCCAATATCTGCCCTTTAGTTACTCTGAACAAACTAAAGGTTGCAGATGATAGGATCCACAAGAACAGTGTCTGCGTCCGAGGTTTTGATGGGGGTGGCACTGACACAGTGGGTGATATCGTACTGGAATTAACCATTGGTCCGGTCGAGTTCACCATGGAATTTCAAGTAATAGATGTGGCGGTGTCGTACAATCTTTTGTTAGGACGACCCTGGATCCATGCAGCCAAAGCAGTGCCTTCTACACTGCATCAAATGGTCAAGTTTGAATGGGATAGACAAGAGATTGTGGTACAGGGGGATGACGGCACACATGCCGTCAGCGATGCTATTGTGCCCTTCATAGAAACCGACGATGATAAGGGCCCATGGGTTTATCAGGTTTTCGACGCAGTCTCAGTAGACAAAATTCCAGAGGGCGGGGGCCTTTCACTTCCCAGAATCACAGCTGCAACCTTCATGATAGCATCAGAAATGTTGAATAATGGGTTTGTACCAGGAAAAGGTCTGGGGGTTGATCTGCAGGGAATGATCCAGCCAGTCTCTTTGCCCAAGAACCTGGAAACTTTTGGGCTGGGATTCAAGCCTACTGCAGCGGATGTGAAGCGAGCCCGCAAATTGAAGAAAAGAGTTTGGGTCCTTCCTAAACCAGTCCCTCGCCTGTCCAGATCATTTGTCAAAGTAGAGTGCAGAAAGTTGTCGGTCCCGAAAGTTCTTGGACCTCTGATGGGGCCAAACGGAGATTTGAATGAAAGCTTTGGAAGAGTGTTTGCCGACGTCAACATGATAGAAGCTGGAGAGGGTTCCAGTAAGGCAAACATACAGTTTGTGGGTCCTAAGGTCAAGGTCAACAATTGGATGGCTACTCCTCTTCCTACTTGGAGGGAGTCCTGGTAGTTGGCTCTGACTTTCCTTTTCTGTTTTCTGGATTATTCCAGGGTTGTAATCCAGATTTCTTTTTATTGTGTTCAATAAAGTGTGAAACCTTGTTATCCCATAATTCAATAAAATGAAAAGTTTCTTCTTTATTTTTTATTTTATAAGTTATTATTTTTAATTTTGTTTCTTTCGTTTCTTTTTCTGAACAGTTCTTTTCATACTGGTTCTAATGACATGGCATGCACAACGGATCTTCAACCTAGTCTAAAAGATCAATCTGATTCCGAGTTAATCATACAAGAGGTCGATTATGATAATGAATCGGAATACGATGAGGATGAAGCATTCGAGGAGATAAAAAGGGAGTTAAGCCAGTTTGAAGAAAAATGCAAACCCAACTTAAATGACACCGAAGCCATCAATTTAGGGGATGTCGGCGATATCAGAGAAACTAAAATAAGCATCCATATTGCACCAAGTATCAGGGAGGAATTGATCAAAACACTTGTTGAGTTCAAAGATGTTTTTGCATGGTCGTATGATGACATGCCGGGTTTAAGCATAGATTTAGTGGTTCATAAATTGCCCACTGACCCGGCATGCCCTCCCGTCAAGCAGAAATTGAGGAAGTTCAAAACGGATATGAGTGTGAAGATTAAAGAAGATGTAACCAAGAAGCTGCAAGCAAAGGTTATTCGTGTCACTCGATATACTGATTGGCTGGATAATGTGGTGCCGGTACCAAAGAAAGATGGAAAGATCAGGGTATGCGTCGATTACCGTAATTTGAACAGGGCAAGCCCTAAAGATAACTTTCCTTTACCCAACATCCATATCTTGATCGACAATTGTGCCGGACGTGAGATCGGATCTTTTGTGGATTGCTATGCTGGGTATCATCAGATTCTGATGGATAAGGAAGATGCGGAAAAGACAACCTTCATTACGCCTTGGGGAACTTACTGCTACAAGGTAATGCCATTTGGTTTGAAGAATGCTGGAGCGACGTACATGAGAGCAATGACCATTGTATTTCATGACATGATCCACAAAGAAATTGAGGTGTACGTAGACGATGTGACCATAAAGTCCAAGCATCAGGAAGACCACGTAGCAGACCTAAGGAAGTTCTTTCAAAGACTTCGAAGGTATGATATTAAGCTCAACCCGGCCAAATGTGCATTTGGTGTTCCATCTGGGAAGCTTTTGGGATTCATCGTCAGTCGGCGAGGTATTGAACTGGATCCGTCAAAGATCAAATCTATCCAAGATTTGCCACCGCCGAAGAACAAGACAGAAGTAGTGAGTCTGTTGGGAAGGTTGAATTACATCAGCAGATTTATTGCTCATCTCACAGCAACCTGTGAACCCATTTTTCGACTATTGAAGAAGGATGTCGCGGTAGGATGGACGGCGAAATGCCAGGAGGCATTCGACCAGATCAAAGAATATTTATCAAATCCACCTGTATTGGTTCCCCTGAGCCGGGAAGACCATTAATTCTTTATCTAACGGTCTTGGAGAATTCGTTTGGTTGCATGTTGGGGCAACACGACATTATAGGAAGAAAAGAGCAAGCCATCTATTATCTCAGCAAGAAGTTTACAGTATATGAGGTTAAGTACACTCAACTCGAGAAGACATGTTGCGCCCTAACTTGGGTGGCCCAGAAATTGAAACATTATTTATCCTCATATACTACTTATCTCATTTCCCGCTTGGATCCGCTAAAGTATATTTTCCAAAAACCTATGCCCACAGGAAGGTTAGCAAAATGGCAAATATTACTCACGGAGTTTGACATTGTCTATGTGACGAGGACAGCCATTAAGGCCCAAGCGTTGGCAGATCACTTGGCTGAGAATCCTGTTGATAAAGAATACGAGTCATTGAGGACGTATTTTCCTGACGAGGAAGTAATGCATATAGATGAGTTGGAGTTACCTGAGGAACCCGGTTGGAAGCTTTTCTTTGATGGAGCCGCAAATGCGAAGGGAGTTGGAATAGGAGCAGTGCTTATTTCTGAAACAGGACGTCATTATCCTGTTACAGCTCAACTGCGTTTCTATTGTACCAAAAACATGGCTGAGTATGAGGCATGCATTTTGGGTTTGCGATTAGCGGAAGACATGGATGTCCAGGACGTCTTGGTCTTGGGGGACTCGGACCTCCTGGTGCATCAGATTCAGGGTGAATGGGAAACACGGGATTTGAAGCTCATACCATATCGACAATGTTTGCACGATCTGAGCAAGCAATTTCGATTAGTGGAGTTCATACACATCCCAAGAGTTCATAATGAGGTTGCCGATGCATTGGCCACTTTAGCATCAATGCTGCACCACCCAGACAAAATTCATGTTGACCCATTGCACATCCAGGTTCGTGATCAGCATGCCTATTGCAACATGATAGAGGAAGAAGTGGATGGCGAGCCATGGTTTTATGACGTCAAAGAGTACCTCAGGATGGGGATATACCCGGAGCAGGCCACCGGAGATAAAAAAAAGAGCCATTCGGCGATTGTCAAATGGTTTCTTACTCAGTGGGGGAATGTTGTACAAAAGAACCCCAGATTTGGGATTGTTGAGATGTATAGATGTCAGTCAAGCCACGACTGTTATGACAGAGGTACATGCTGGAGTTTGTGGGCCACACATGAGCGGATATGTATTGGCGAAGAAGATTCTTCGAGCAGGATATTATTGGCTCACTATGGAGCATGATTGTATCAGTTTCGTACGAAAATGCCATCAGTGTCAGATACACGGAGATCTGATTCATTCTCCACCAACGGAATTGCTCACAATGTCAGCACCATGGCTATTTGTGGCATGGGGCATGGATGTCATTGGGCCTATTGAGCTGGCAGCTTCGAACGGTCACAGGTTCATTCTGGTGGCCATCGATTATTTTACTAAGTGGGTTGAAGCCAAAACTTTCAAGTCAGTAACCAAGAAGGCAGTGGTGGATTTTGTCCATTCCCATATCATCTGTAGATTTGGGATCCCGAAAGTGATAATCACGGACAATGGTGCTAATCTTAACAGCAATTTGATGAGAGAAGTATGTGAACAATTTAAGATTACACACCGTAACTCCACACCATATCGTCCCAAGGCGAATGGAGCTGTTGAAGCAGCCAACAAGAACATCAAGAAGATATTGAGGAAGATGGTAGAAGGATCTAGGCAATGGCATAAAAAATTACCATTTGCATTGTTGGGTTATCGCACTACCGTCCGGACTTCAGTAGGTGCAACCCCTTATTTGTTGGTATATGGAACTGAAGCAGTAATACCGGCGGAAGTGGAAATTCCATCCCTTCAGATTGTCGTCAAGGCTGAGATTGATGACGATGAGTGGGTCAAAACCCGTTTGGAGCAGTAGAGGTTGATTGATGAAAAGAGATTGGCAGCCGTGTGTCATGGCCAGTTATATCAAAGGAGAATGGCAAGAGCCTACAACAAGAGGGTGCGCCCCAGAAAATTTGAAGTGGGGCAACAAGTATTGAAACGAATCCTGCCACACCAAGCAGAAGCAAAGGGCAAGTTCGCCCCAAATTGTCAAGGACCATTCATTGTAACCAGAGTGTTGTCCAATGGTGCTTTATGTTTAACAGATATCGAAGGGAAATGCGTCGACATGGCTATCAATTCCGACGCAGTTAAGAGATATTATGTATGATCTCTTTTGGTTGTAATTGTCATTTGTTTGTGGTTGGCATTTATCGGAGAATGAAATGACGGAGGCAATTCTTTCTTCTATCCAAACACTTTAACATTTGCTTACCCTTTTTGAGCCTTATTTATTCTTTTATATCCCTCCTTTGGAGTTAGTAATTAAAAAGAAAAAAAGAAAAAAAAAGAGAAAAACAATAATAAAGACAAAAGAAAAATCATAAGAAAAACAAAGGAAGTGGGAACTACGTTTGACCTGATTCCTCAAAGAAGGATACGTAGGCGCCTCACGGCTCGGTCATAGTGTAACTAAAAAATAAAAATCCCCAAGCAAGAAGAACTGGGGCAGAAGTTGTGAAAAGAAAGTTTGATTCCAAGAGTTGTACTGTTTCACCCCTCCAAATTATTTTAAACTTTTGATACCCCTTTTCTTTTTAGCCATACACAAAAAACCATATTGATATCCAAAAAAGACCTCCCCGATCAGTAACCGAGAAGTGCCAAGTTCATGCACGTGGAAGTCGGGAACAACACTCTGATCCTCAGCAGAGAAGAGGATCATAAACTGGAAATGAATTGATAGCCGAAAGAATCCCCAACAAAGAGCGTCATATCGACAACGCTCCAATCCCCAGCTGAAAAATAAAATAAAATGAGAGAGTCTTATCGGTGAAAACCTTCACAGGCACCATGAGGCGACGGGAGTTGAGAGAAATGAGAGAGTCTTATTAGTGAAAACCCCTCGAAGGGCACTATGAGGCGACAAGGCGAGATTGGCGGAAAAGGTCCACATTTGGCAAAAGTTGAGTATTTATTTATCCCCAGCGAGATGAGGCCATCCGAAAGATTGATTGATACAAATAGACTGAGTTGATCAATCCGGAATGCACGACATGATCGTTGGGGTTGGCCATATCATTCAGATAAGTTCTTTTCTTTTCTTTTTCCCCAGCGTTTGTTCAGAAAGACTTCTTTTTCTATCTTTAAAATTATCACGCTTTCATTTCTTGGTTTAAAAGATTTTATTTCCCCAACAGTTTATTTTTGAAAAGGATTTTCAGAGCTTATTACCAGTTGCCAAAATGGTGCAAAGCAAAATGCGAAAAGGACAAGCCAAAGATAAGGTGACAAAGCGAAAAGAAGTTTTTCGCAAGACCAAATGATGAATGGGTCTAGATCCTAAGAGGCCCAAATTTCCAAGGGAAGTTATGGATTAAATTCCAAGAGGATCCCCAGCAGATGTGCGAGATACGGGAAAAACTCCGATAAATTCTCGACCAGGTTCCACAATAGTCGAACAACACAGAGCGGGGAAGGAAGAGAAAAGAAAAAAACCCAGCCCCAACAATCAATATTCTCCCCAGCAAGTTTTATAGCAAAGCAAGGAAAAGAAAAGGGAAAAATCATCCCCAGCAGAAGTGGTACGACCACTCGCCCCGTTTTAAACTAACAAATTTTTCTTTGATTTGAAACAGGGAAAGGAAATATTATTGACCGCAGGAAGACAGGGTCACAAAGAAGATTATCAAACTGGGGCAGAAAATTTTCTCTCATTACGAAAATTTTCTTAAAATCAGATAGTCATTTGGGAAAGAGAGAAGATAACACAAGTGTTGAAGGAAGAAAAATCCCCAGCAGTATACGATAAGGGAGATACAAGTTTTAAGAGAAAAGCAATCTTGAAAGAAGCAAGATAATCAGTATCATCCCCACCATTGTTAAAAGGAGAAAGATAATTCCCCAGCAGTGTTATTCCCGGCAGGTTTCAGGGAAGTGAAAGCACCAGCTTTAAAGGAAATAGTCTTTGAAGAAGGAAAATGACATATTGATGAAATAAAATATCGGTGTTATCCCCAGCAATTTTCAGAGGAATAAAACACCAATTTTGAAGGAAGCAGTTGAAGAAGTCAGGAGCCCGCCTGGAGAATGGAGGTGTTAGAATTTAAGAAGTTGTTGAAGTCAGGAGCCCGCCTGGAGAATGGAGGCTGAATTATTTTGAGAAAGTTGTTGAAGTCAGGAGCTCGCCTAAAGAACGGAGGCTGAATTATTTTGAGAAAGTTGTTGAAGTCAGGAGCCCGCCTGGAGAATGGATATTTTTCGAAGTTGAAGAAGTCAAGAGCCCGCCTGGAGAATGGAGGCTGATTTATTTTTCAAAGTTAGAGAAGTCAGGAGCCCGCCTGGAGAATGGAGGCTGATTTATTTTTCGAAGTTAAAGAAGTCAGGAGCCCGACTGGAGAATGGAGGTGTTAAAATTTAAGAAGTTGTTGAAATCAGGAGCCCGCCTAGAGAATGGAGGTTGATTTATTTTTCAAAGTTAGAGAAGTCAGGAGCCCGCCTAGAGAATGGAGGCTGAATTATTTTGAAAGTTGGAGAAGTCAGGAGCCCGCCTGGAGAATGGAGGCTGAATTATTTTGAGAAAGTTGTAGAAGTCAGGAGCCCGCCTGGAGAATGGAAGCTGATTTATTTTTCAAAGTTAGAGAAGTCAGGAGCCCGCCTGGAGAATGGAGGCTGATTTATTTTTCGAAGTTGAAGAAGTCAGGAACCCGCCTGGAGAATGGAGGTGTTAAAATTTAAGAAGTTGTTGAAGTCAGGAGCCCACCTGGAGAATGGAGGTTGATTTATTTTTCAAAGTTAGAGAAGTCAGGAGCCCGTCTGGAGAATGGAGGCTGAATTATTTTGAAAGTTGGAGAAGTCAGGAGCCCGCCTGGAGAATGGAGGCTGAATTATTTTGAGAAAGTTGTAGAAGTCAGGAGCCCGCCTGGAGAATGGAGGCTGAATTATGTTGAGAAAGTTGTTGAAGTCAGGAGCCCGCCTGGAGAATGGAGGCTGATTTATTTTTCAAAGTTGAAGAAGTCAGGAGCCCGCCTGGAGAATGGAGGCTGATTTATTTTTCGAAGTTGAAGAAGTCAGGAGCCCGCCTGGAGAATGGAGGTGTTAAAATTTAAGAAGTTATTGAAGTCAGGAGCCCGCCTGTAGAACGGAGGTCGTTATATTTTTAAGTTGTTGAAGTCAGGAGCCCGCCTGCAGAACAGAGGAGTACATTTCAAGATCAAATAGAAGTCAGTAATGAGGGGGAGTACAATAAAGATCCCCAGCATAACAAGCTTTAATGTAGGAAGCGGTGTCCCCAGCAGACAGAACAGAATAATAATACTTATGTTCAAAAAGGCAAAAGGCCAGTGTCATCCCTAGCAGTTTTCGAAAAAAGGCACCAGAGGAAACACAAGCCGACAAGAAAGCAAGGCAACTAGAGCAAGGGGAATTACTCCCAAAATTTCAAAACAAAACAATTTTCCTTTGTGTGCAATTTTTGTGTTCTTCGTGGCATTTCTGTGTAATTATTTGCATTTTTGTCTATGCATGTTTATTTGTTAGATTAATAAAAAATATAAAAATATGTCGCATTTGCGTTTAATATTTAATTAAGTTTGTTTACAAAATGAAAAAAATCATAAAAATAATGAACACTGCATTTTTAGCATTTAACGTCTAAATTGTGAGATTTTATCGTTAATTGCTATTTAAATGTGCGATAATAGTTATTTGGAATTAATTAGTATTTTTTATAGGTTAATTTAGTTTATAAGTTATTTTAGAATTTTAGTTTTATTAATTAGGAAGTAAAAGAAAAGAGAGCAAAAATATAAAAGAAAATCGGAATTAGGCCTCTTCTTCAATTTTGAACCACAGGCCCAAAAAGACCCAATCTTCCCAAACGACCCAGTCCATTTCGAACTGGGTCGACCCAGTCCATAACCCAAAACCTCACCCCACCCTTTTTATTTTCATTCTTGAAAAAAAATTGTAAAAACACTAAAAAACAAGACCTAACCATCCGCCCCTCCCCCCTCTCTTTTCCTTCTTCCTCCCCAAGCTTCACCAAAGCCTATCCCATGGCTGCCTTTGCCCTTCTGTATCCTTCCCCTTCACCCCGTCACACTCACACACACACACATCAACACATACACACACATACACAGTGCAAAACCAGCTCCACCATGAACAACCAACGTTCATGGTTGCTGCTTCCTCCTTCGTTCTTCGTCCAAACAGACCCTGCTGCTCCTCCTTCGTTCTTCGTCCAAATAAGACCCTGCTACCACTGCTTCATCTTCTTCATCAAGCTCGAGCTTGAGCTCGACACTTATGGTTGTTGTTGCGTCTTCTTCTCCACCCCGTCGCACGCTGCTGCTTCTCCTTCTTCACGGCTGCGTTGGTGTTTCTTCTTCTTCGTTATTGTCGTTGCTACTCCTGCTACGTCCAGCCATGGACGAGATCCTCATTGCCATGGTTGCGTCTTCAAGCTCGAGATCTCGTCGCACCATGGCTGCTGCTCCGCTCCTGCTAGGCTCGTCGCTACTGCTGCCCCGTCACTGCTGCTGCTCGATGCTTCTTCTACTCCAGCTTCGCGCGGCCATGGCTGTCTTGTTGCTCCTTCTTCGTCGTCGTCGTCGAATTAATTTGGGGCGATAATTATTTCCGGGCAGATTTGTTTCATTCAAGTTGTTCGTCGTTTCGATCCGGTTAGTGGGTTTGAGTTTCATTTTGTCCGTATTTTGTTTTGATATTCTCGGATTTAAAAATCGATAAATGTTTGATTTTTGTTTTGTTCGTGTTTATCGCTTAATTAATTAGTTTTTCAGTTAATTTTTAATGTTGTTAGAATCAAATTGAAATTTAATTAATTATTTTTCAGTTTGTTTCATGTTAATTTTATTGTTAGCTTAATTTAATATTGTTAGAGTCAAATTGAAATTGTTAGTTTAATTTTAATGTAAAAAGAAATTGTTATTTTAATTTTAGTTTAATTTGTAAAAGAAATTGTTAGTTTAATTTTAATGTTGTTAGATTCGAATTGAAATTTAATTAATTATTTTTTAGTTTGTTTCATGTGTTTTATTTATTTTTGTAAAAAAAATTGTTAGTTTATTTTAATGTTGTTAGATTCAAATTGAAATTGTTAGTTTATTTTTAATGTAAAAGAAATTGTTAGTTTAATTTTAGTTTAATTTTTAAAAAAGAAATGGTTAATTTAATTTTAATGTTGTTAGATTTAAGTTGAAATTCAAATAATTATTTCTTCTTCGGTTTGTTTTTATTCGTTTTAAAAGAATTTAGTTGTAATATAGAAATAGGGTAGTTTAATCGCTGGAATCATCCATCTTTGTTGATTAGTTTAGATTAAATTCGTGTTCATCTTTTGGTTGAAGTTCGTTCTTAATCCGGTCATTTAATGTGAGTTTATGTTTTAAATGCTTGATTTAATTTGAATATTCATCTTGGTTGTAATGTTGTTAGATTTAGTTTAAAGATCAAATGATTATTGAATTTAGAAATTCAAATCTACTTATTTGTTATGTTCAATTTGTTAATATTATTGAATCTGAAAATATATTTGTTGTTAAAAATATCGTTCAATCAAAATAATTCTGATTGTTGATTTGTTGTTCATCGTTTAAGTTTGAATTTGTTGATTGAATTGGATTACAGATTGGTTATAGCTGGTAATTTAATTTTAGGTTCTTAGATAATTCTGAAGTTTGAACAGATTTTTAATTAGGGCGTAACAGTAGTTTTAGGATAAAACGGGAATTAACCAATTACGGATTATTTAATTATGGTGGGGGACAGGACATAATAATAAAAGCAAAAAGGAAAAGGTTGATAATGATGTCTTCTTTTCAAAAAGAGTGAACATGGGGGGCCCACGTTGACTACTTTTATTAAAGTAAAAGTGTAGGTAATAATAAAAAGTTAAAGGGTGCACATAGTAAAGAATATGGGGTTAAAAAGTAAAAGAGGTAAAAAGAAAAGGTAGTCTTGCTTGAGGTATAAGAGGACTCATTTGACACTTAAAAAAAAGAATTTTGGGAGAGATAAAAAATTTCAGAACTAAAGAGGAGATAAGAACATACTTTTAATCTTGAAGAAGAGGATTTCTAAAAATATCCGAATACTATTTCCGTGTATTCCTGAGTGTGATCTCTGCCTACTATTTACTTCCGGGATTTTCAATTGGCTTCTTGAGTTAACTATTGGTCCTTTGTTATTGGTTTATTGAGTGGTTGCTGGAATTTCTGTTTGGTTTTCAAGTCTACTGCTGGGTTTTCTGACTGCTGGTTGTTTGTTGTTGTTGCGTTGTTTCTACTGCTGCTGATCCTATTCTTCCTTTCCTTGTATTCAAATACCAGGTACACGACTGTAATACTAGCTATTGCAAGCTAAAAAATGTGAAGCATGAATACATGAAGAATGGAACTTTGAAGTTTTAATTTCGTTTTTTTTTCTTCGTTTCTTTTACTGATTGTATTTAGGCTATTTCATGTATTACTGTTTAATAATTGGAATAAGAGAAAAATAACATAAGTTGGTCTTTAGTGAATCAGCTTGGCAAAAATGGGTTAATTCACTAGCTATGAAAGTTTTAATATGGTCAACAGTAGGTCAATCATGAATGGATAGTTAAATTTAGTTAAAGCCAAACAAGACTAGATAATGTTTAAGTTTAATAATCTTTCTAATAAGCTTTAGTAATTGTGGTTAAATCTAGTTTCAAATGGTTATGAATAATTAATTCCAATAGTTGTTTTTTTTATATATAACAATGCGAGCTTCAATCTAGCTATATTTGATTTCTTTTGAATATTAGTTGTCGAATTTCTTATTTTATTTATAATTTCGAATTTTTTTTCTTTAAAATTCTTTCATTTAATATTGGTCCTAATCTAGCAATTAGTATGTTACATGTTCTTAATTTTTCTAACTCCTAATTAATTAGGATTTTCTTTCTTTATTTTAGAGACTAAACTTAATAGAAAAAATGTAGTCATTCTAAGATTATCTTTTTTTAAAAAAATAAAATAAAATAAAGAATAATGAGACGAGCCTCGCCAAATAAAAATGCAAATTGCGGGGCCCTCACAAAATGTATGTGTTAATTATTTAGAACTCGGGATAGGCCGCTTAGCGAACTCCACGGCCTTACCCAAAATAACAACACGCTAGTTTCTTTAGGACGCGTCTTAATTAATCTTACTTTCTTAAACTCGGGTGCACATTTATGTGACCCAAATCCAAATCTCAGCGGAGTCGAAATGTGTCTCTAATCACGGGTACATTGATTGTGACGTGGTTCGAGATGCGTGACCATGACATTGCAAATTCCTTTTAAAAAATAAGACTGAGATGAGCCTCGTGAATAAAAAATATAAATTTGCGGGGCCCTCAGTAAATATTTGCTTT
This sequence comes from Nicotiana sylvestris, assembly GCF_000393655.2. Classification (NCBI taxonomy): domain Eukaryota; kingdom Viridiplantae; phylum Streptophyta; class Magnoliopsida; order Solanales; family Solanaceae; genus Nicotiana; species Nicotiana sylvestris. The sequence continues at coordinate 96,325,618 of NC_091065.1, forward strand.
AAAATTGCTTAGACTTCGGGATGGACCGTTTAGCAAAATTTCACGGCCCTACCCAAAGTTAATTATACGCTAGTCGCTTTAGGCGCGCCTTTAATAATTTAATCTTCTTAAACTCGGGTGCACATTTATGTGACCCAAATCCACATCTCAACGGAGTCAAAGTGTGTCGACGATCACGGGTACATTGATTGTGGCGCGGTTCGAAATACATTTTCACAATGTTGCAATTCCCTGTAAAATAATAATAATAATAATAATAATAATAATAATAATAATAATAATAATAATAATAATAATAATAATAATAATAATAATAATAATAATAATAATAATGAAAGCGGTAAAGAGTTAAAATTTGCACATAAGCTCATAATTGTATAAAAAAAATCAGATAAACAAGCCGAATATGACAGTTGAGCGACCGTGCTAGAACCACGGAACTCGGGAATGCCTAACACCTTCTCCCGGGTTAACAGAATTCCTTATCCGGATTTCTGGTTCGCGGACTGTAATACAGAGTCATTCTTTTCCTCGATTCGGGATTAAATTGGTGACTTGGGACACCCTAAAATCTCCCAAGTGGCGACTCTGAAATAAATAAACAAATCCCGTTTCGATTGTCCTTTAATTGGAAAAACTCCTTGTACCCTCGCGGTGCTGGAAAAAGGAGGTGTGGCACAGTGCACCTCCTCTCTGGAGTTTTTAGGGTGGTTATCCAGGCTGTCAGGGTCAGTTTCAGGGTCAGCAGTCTCAACAGCCAAAATCTTGCTATACTTGCGGTGATATGAGGCACATTACTAGGTTTTTCCCTCGAGCCTCAAGTAGTTCTAAGCACTAGGGTTCTCGTGCTATGGTTCCAGCACCGGGTGTTCCACCGCCCGCTCATCCAGCTAGAGGTAGGGGCAGAGGTGTTAGAGGTGGAGGTCAGGCCGCTAGAGGTGGAGGCCAGGCGGCTAGAGGTGGAGGTCAGCCAGCAGGAGGCCGTCCTAGGGATGCAGTTCAGAGCAGTGGTGCCCAACCCCAATATTATGCTATGCCAGGCAGACCTGAGGCTAAGGCTTCTGATGCAGTTATCACAGGTACGATTTCAGTGTGCAGTAGAGATGCCTCAATTCTATTTGATCCAGGGTCCACGTATTCTTATGTATCATCTTATTTTGCCCCTTATTTGGTTGTGCCTCGTGATTCTTTGAGTGCTCCTGTGTATGTGTCTACACTGGTAGATGATTCTATTGTGGTAGATCGCATTTATCATGCTTGTATGGTCGTTATTGGGGTCTTGAGACCCGTATAGATCTCCTACTTCTCGATATGGTAGATTTCGATGTCATTCCGGGGATGGATTGGTTATCCCCTTATCATGATATATTGGATTGTCATGCCAAGACTATGACCTTAGCACTATCGGGGTTGCCTCGTTTGGAGTGTAGAGGGTCTCCTGGTCATTCTACCAGTAGGGTTATCTCATTTATGAAGGCTTGGTGTATGGTTGATAAGGGATGTTTGGCCTATTTGGCGTATGTTCGTGATTCTAGTGTTGAGGTTCCTTCTATGGATTCTGTGCCCATTTTTCGTAAGTTTCCAGAGGTATTTCCTTCAGACGTGCCGGGGATGCCACCCGACAGGGATATTGACTTTTGCATTGATTTGTCTCCGGGCACTCAGCCCATTTCTACCCTATCATATCGTATGGCCCTGCCAGAGTTGAAAGAATGGATAAAGGCCTTATTAGATCGAGTGTCTCACCTTGGGGTGTGTTGGTGTTGTTTGTCAAGAAGAAGGATGGATCGATGAGGATGTGTATAGACTATCGGCAGTTGAACAAAGTCACCATCAAGAACCAGTATCCATTGCCAAGAATTGATGATTTGTTTGATCAGCTCTAGGGTACCAAGGTATTTTCGAAGATTGATTTGAGATCTATCTACCATCAGTTGAGGATTAGGGCATCCGATGTCTCTAAGACAGCTTTTTGCACTCAGTACGGGTATTATGAATTCTTACTGATGTCATTCGGGTTGACAAATGCCCTAGCAGCTTTCATGGATTTGATGAACTGAGTGTTCAAGCCTTATTTCGATTCCTTCGTGATTGTCTTTATTGATTATATTTTGTTCTATTCCCGCAGCCGGGAGGAGCACGAGCAGCATCTTTGGGTCGTTCTTCAGACTCTGAAGGATAGTCAGTTGTATGCTAAGTTTTTGAAGTGTGAGTTTTGGTTGAGTTCGGTTGCATTCTTGGGTCATGTTATATCAGCAGAGGGTATTCAGGTAGATGCTAAGAAGATTGCGGCAGTCAAGGACTGGCCTAGACCCACAACAGCCATAGAGATCTGGAGTTTCTTAGGTTTGGTGGGTTATTACCATCGATTTGTGGAGGGGTTTTCATCTATTGCAGCCCCGGTGACCAGGTTGACCCGGAAGAGTGCTCAGTTCAGGTGGTCGGACGAGTGTGAGGCGAGCTTCAGAAACTCAAGACAGCTTTGACTACGGTGCCAATGTTGGTAATTCCCATAGATTCAGGGTCATATACAGTGTATTGTAATGCATGGCGTATTGGACTTGGTGCAATATTGATGTAGAATGGCAAGGTTATTGCATATACTTCGCGATAGTTGAAGATCCACGAGAAGAATTATCTAGTTCATGCTTTGGAGTTAGCAGCCATTGTTCACGCACTGAAGATTTGGAGGCATTATTTATATGGCGTGTCATGTGAGGTGTTTACGGATCACAAGAGTTTGCAATACTTGTTCAAGTAGAAGGAGCTAAATTTGAGGCAGAGGAGGTGGTTGGAGCTGTTTATAAACTATGATATCACCATCTTGTATCATCCGGGGAAGGCCAATGTAGTGGTCGATGCATTGAGTAGGAAGTCAGCTAGTATGGGAAGCCTTGCGTATATTCCAGTCAGGGAGAGACCGCTTGCTTTGGATGTTCAAGCTTTGGCCAATCAGTTCGTGAGGTTGGATATTTCTAATCCCAGCTGTGTGCTAGCTTGCACAGTTGCTCGTTCTTCATTACTTGAGCGTATCAGAGATCGGTAGTATGATGATCCTCATTTGTTTGTCCTTAGAGACATAGTGTGGCACAGAGGTGCCAAGCAGGTTATAGTTGGAGATGATGGAGTTCTGAGGATGCAAGGTCGTATCTGTGTGCCTAATGTTGATGGACTTCGTTAGTTGATTCTAGAGGACGTCTATAGTTCCCGATATTCTATTCATCCGGGCGCCGCTAAGATGTATTAGGACTTGCGGTAGCATTATTGGTGGAGGACAATGAAGAAGGACATTGTTGCCTATGTAGCTCGGTATTTGAATTGTCAGCAGGTATAGTACGAGCATCAGAGAGCTGGTGGTTTGTTTCAGAAGATTGAGATTCCTTAGTGGAAGTGGGAGCAGATCACTATGGATCGTTGTTGAACTCCCACGGTCTCAGAGGAAGTTCGATGCAGTGTGGGTTATTGTGGATAGACTGACCAAGTCAGCGCATTTCATTCTTGTGGCAGTTTCCTATTCTTCGGAGCGGTTAGCTGAGATCTATATCCGGGAGATTGTTCGTTTTCATGGCGTTCTTGTGTCTATCATTTCTGACCAGGGTACACAGTTTACCTCGCATTTTTGGAGGGTAGTATAGCGTGAGTTGGGTACGCGGGTCGAGTTGAGCACAACATTTCATCCTCAGATAGACGGGTAGTCCGAGCGTACTATTCAGATTTTGGAGGATATGCTTCGAGCATGTGTTATTGACTTTGGAGTTTCTTGGGATTAGTTCTTGCCATTAGCAGAGTTTGCCTACAACAACAGCTACCAGTCGAGCATTCAGATGGCTCTCTAAGGCATTATATGGTAGGCGGTGTCGGTCGCCGGTTAGGTGGTTTGAACCGGGAGAGGCTCGATTTTTGGGTACAGAGTTAGTTCAGGATGCCTTAGATAAGGTAAAGATCATTCAGGATAGGCTTCGTACCGCTCAGTCCAGGCAGAAGAGTTATGTCGACTACAAGGTTTGTGCTGTGGCATTCATGGTCGGAGAGCGAGTGTTGCTCTAAGTGTCGTCCATGAAGGGCGTGATGAGATTTGGGAAGAAGGGCAAGCTAATACCTAGGTTCATTGATCCTTTTGAGATTCTTGATCGAGTGGGAGAGGTGGCTTACAGACTTGCGTTGTCGTCGAGTTTATCAGTTGTGCACCCAGTGTTTCACGTGTCCATGCTTCAGAATTATCACGGCGATCCATCCCACGTGTTAGACTTCAGCACTGTCCAATTGGACAAGGATCTGACCTATGAAGAGGAGCCGGTGGCCATTCTGGACCGCAGGTTCGTCAGTTGAGATCGAAAAGTTGCCCTTTTGTTTGTGTTCATTGGAGAGGTCAACTTACTGAGGCATCTACCTAGGAGTCCGAGTTCGATATGTGGAGCCGATATCCCTATCTTTTCCCCTACTCAGGTACTTCTTTTCTATGTCCGTTCTAGGACGAACGGTTGTTTTAGAGGTGGAGGATGTGATGACCCAAAAGGTAATCACTTGATTTACAAGTAAATTTTGCGTTCCAAGGCCTTAAACCCCTCCTTTTATCTCACCTCAATTTGCGTGTGTGGTCCGGGCGTATATCCGGAACGCTTTTATGTGAAAATTTGATAAAAATGCTAATTTTGCCTTTAAAATTAAATTTAAGTTGATTTCAGTCAATATTTTGGGTAAACGGACCCGGACCCGTGATATTATTGTCCCAAAGGGTCCGTAGAAAAATTTGGGACTTGGACGTATGCTCGAAATCGAATTCCGAGGTCCCAAGCCTGAGAAATGAATTTTTGAAGAAAATTGTTTAACTGAAATTATAAGAGTTTTTGGAAATTTAAATGTGTTTGAATTTGATGGTATCAGGCTCGTTTGCTTTCGGAGCCTGGTACAGATCTTATATGGTATTTAAGTTGTGCCTGTAAAATTTGGTAAGAAACGGACTTCATTTGACGTGAATCGGACACATCTAAATGGAAATTTAAATTTGTTTGATGTCTTTAACTGTAAATGTGTTTAACTTGATTGCATTGGTGAGGATTGAGAGTAAAAGCACGAAGGGTGATGCTGTGCACTTATTGCCTATTTGTTATGATTTCTTGCTGTTTACGGTTCAAATACTTTAATTTTCTTATTCTGCTATTACTGTGATACTTTATGTCGGTATTTCCCCCATAGCATGTTACCCCTCCCCCATTACTTTTGAATTACTTTTATTACTGTTATTCTGCTAGGTATTGTTTAATTGCAGGCTATTTGTTTGTTGTGTCCTAGCCTCGTCACTACTTCGCCGAAGTTAGGCTCGACACTTACTCAGTACATGGGGTCGGTTTTACTGATACTACACTTTGCACTCTATTGTGCAGATCCTGGTACTGGAGCATACAGACCTTAGCTAGGTGTTGATGCCTTCAGTCAAACAGGAAACCCGAGGTAGTCCTGCAGCCGTCTGCGGGACTTGGCATCCTCTTCCTTTCTAGTTTCTTTCTGTTCTTTTCTATTTCAGAGACAGACACGTACTTTCTTGTTCAGACCCTGTTTGTAGTTTTCTTAGATAGTCCGTGAGATTGTGACACCAGTTCTAGGTGGTTTATGTTTATGGATTCGTATTGGTATTAGCTTAATTGTTAAATTTTGTTCTTCTACATTATTATTTCTGCTACTTATAATATGTTAACTTGCACTTGTTAAGAGGTTAAAAATAAAAAGGGTAAATTAATCGGAATAGTTGGCTTGCCTAGCTTTCACTAGTAGGCGTCATCACGTCTCCTGAGGGTGGAAAATCCGGGTCGTGACATTGCAAGTATAGAGATAACATAAGGGAAGCAATTGAAAAGAGCCACAATGTTCATATACGGACAATAACTGATGAAACATGGAAGAACAAAACAAAAAGGAATGTTCCCACCAAATCATTCTTTGCAACATGAGATAAATAACAAGAATCACAATGAGGTACTGCCTCGTATTGACTTTTCTCAATTTCAATCACAATCTTTTCTTATACCGTTATGTAACCTTATATTTAAATAGTTTTAAAAATATTTTTGCCCGAAATAGCTACATGCACTTTAGCCGATCTTATGACGTTGCGTGACTTCACGTAATTCTCCTACGAGCATCACACACATAAGTTCCACCTTATGACGTCGCATGCAAATTACCCTTATCTTTATACTGCCGCATACGCATTAATATCACATCACAATAACAACTAGCACCACAAGTGACCATATGCCACAACTTGCCAATAATCAACAATATCAATGTTTCCACAATAATAGCCCAAGGCTCAACCACAATGTGTACAAGAATACCAACAATAACAATTAATGTAAAATTCTCAACAAGAAAGATATTTCAATTAACAAATAAGACTTTGCCTCAATGTGACAACGACTTTCACAACTTCAACACCAACAACTTAACAATGAGAAAGATAATGTGTAACCACGATACTAAGTAAGAATAACTCGTAATGGAAGAGATAACTTATACTGATGACTTCAAATAAGGATAATCAACAATGAAGGAGATAACATGTAACAATAATTTCAAAATAATGATAATCAACAATGAAGGAGATAACATATGACAATCGTTTTAAATAATGACAAATCAACAATAAAAGAGATAACATGTAATAATGAGAGAGGCAATAAGTTCAACTAAAGCATAAGAGCAAAATATCAAGTAAGATGTGAACAAGTATTAACAAAGTCATTTAAGGCATGTGAAGATAGACTAGAACAAATAAGAATAGATTGACTATGAGAATTTAGAACATGATATGATAATTCAATTAAAGCATGAAAAGAGTCTATATAGACTAAACTGGTAAAATACCACATACAACCCGTGTATCCACTCGTCATCTTGCGTACATGGCTTTCACGTATCACAAATGACACAATCAATCTAAAATCCTAAGGGGTAGTTTCCCCATACAAAATTAGACAAGATACTTACCTCAAACAAGCTAACTCAACCCACTAGTAAGTCTTTTCCAAGAATATCCAACTCCGAACGGCTCGAATCTAGCCAAAATAACTTTATACCATAAATACAAACCATAGGAAACTATTTCGGATAATAAAATTGCAATCTTTAAGGAAAATCAAAAAGTCAACTCAAAAAGTCAACCTCGGGCTCGCATCTAGGAACCCGACCAAACTAACAAAATCTGGACATTCATTCAATAACGAGTCCAATCATAAAAAAAATTTATTCAATTCCAACCTCAAATAGACCTTCAAATCCTCAAAATATAGCTTATGAAGTTTTCACAAATTTTCTCAATTTTTTCAACTCAAAATACTAATTAAATGGTAAAAATAATGATGGATTCATGTATAAAGTCAAATTCGAGTTAAAATCACTTACCATGATCAACTCATCGAAAATCTCTCTCAAAATCGTCCAAAACCGATCTCTCTAACTCAAAATGTGGATAATGAAATAAAACCCTCGATTCTCTATTTCTGCCCAATGATTATCGCTTATGCGGCCAAACTGTCGCACCTGAGACTCCGTACCTACGGGAGAGCCATCGCAGGTGCAACCTCCACTAAGGCTCAGAGATCTCCGCTATTATGGACCAAATCCGCTCTTACGGTCCCGCTTCTATGGACCAAAGCTCGCTTCTGCGGATGCCTGTCCGCACTTGCGGTTCTGAGGTAGTAGACCAAACTCCGCTTCTACAAAGAAAAATCTGCATTTACGATCGCGCACCTGCGCGTGGACTCTGAACCTGTGATCACGACCCACCAATGCCCAAACCACTTCTGCGGACCCATGGCCGCTTGCACATGCGGCCAAAACCACGTAGGTACGATCACACAAGAAGCTTCAAGCTTCAGCAATTTCCTTAAGCGCAAACTCAGTCCGATATCCATCTAAATCATATTCGAGGCCCCCGGGGCCTATCCAAACATACCAAACACATCCCAAAACACATAACGAACCTATTCAAGGCAAAAAATTGCACCCCAATTTAAAGCTATTGAACCCATGAACATTCAACTTCCAATACTAATGCTGATTCATTCCAAACCAACTCCAATTGACCTCAAATTTTGCACACAAGTCATAAATGACACAAAGGACCCATTTTAACTCCAGAAATCGGAATCCGACCCCGATATCAATAAAGTCAACTCTAGGTCAAACTTCTCAATCTTCCAAACCTTCAACTTTCTAACTTTTCGCCAATTCAAGCCAAAATGATGTATGGATTTCCAAATCAATATCCGGACATATGCCTAAGTCCAAAATCACTATACGAAGCTATCAGAACCATCAAAACTCCATTTCAGAATCGTCTACACAAATGTCAAACTTTGGTCAACTATTTTAACGTAAGCTTCCAACTTTGGGACACTTCACTCCGAAACTCACCCGAAACCACACCAACCGTCCCCCCTCCTCTGGCAAGTCACCTAACCACAATATAACATAGATGAAGTAATAAATTGAGGAACGGGGTTAAAATACTCAAAACGACCGACCGAGTCGTTACAATAACTTAAGCGTATTTGGATCATTATTAGTCCAAATACCAACCCTAGTATAAATAGACTCTTATTTTCATTTTGTAAGGTCAGCTAACATTGAACATGAAAGATTTTCCTAGCATCTAGGTTCTCTTTAGTTGCTAGAATTAGGGTGTTTGATTTTTCATTAATTGTTCTAATATTATACAATAAAGTGGATCTTTTTCAAATCCCTACTTTTTATCTCTAATTTCTTTTTTATCGCATTTTAATATGCATTAGTTTGTCGATAAGAATAACGTGTCATCCATTTTATGGGTACACGTTAAATGTACATTATTGTCTCTCCCAAGTCCTATCCTACTTAATAAAAATCAAAACCATGTGAGGTAAGGCAGAATGATTGTGAAAAATTGAGAGAGTAGGGGGCTTTACTACTCATTTTTAGGAAGTTAGGTTAGGCTTAAGTGTGTGATATTGGTGAATGAGTGACGACTTCTTATTCCTATCTTTGCAAACAAACCAACCAATTATTTCGATAATCTGTGTATTAACTTTATTCACTGCCATAAGTCATGGGCTTCTATGGGTCCCACCATAAACGAATTTAGGATTTGAGGCTTACTGGTTCCTACCGTAATTTAAGATTAATATGCAATAATAACTGGGGTTCACAGTCAGATATTTACCAATATTTTATGAATTTCTTAATATAAATACATGATCTACGCAAGTGTTACTGAGTTCCCGAGAACTCGTAGTTTATGCACTAGGTCCGCCCCTGGGTCCTACCCCATGTCATCCTCAACATTTTATTTTTTTCTTTTTAAAAACATGTTCTGGGAATTTCATTAACGAGAATTACTCATTCGTATTTAATGTTTATAGCAAGTTTTATTAATTTACCATGATCAAATTATTTTATTGAGTGAAAATATACATTAGTAATTAATTATAATTAAGTGATAATAATCTATTAACAATCATATGGTATACATATTAGTACAGTACGCGTAAGTTTTACCTTTCACTAACCAACAGTATATTATAATTCATTGGTTTAAATCTGAAAAGTTCTTTATCCACTGGGATCTCGAGAGCTCACGACAAGAACTCCGTGGGTCCCACTAAATTGTTTCTCTTTTATCGTAAACAGCTGGAAATTAATGGGATTAATTTAGTTTAAATATACTTATGTCATTATCTTTCTTTATACCAAGATTCGCTTTGGATGGAGACTAGCACAGTTGTTTTAACATCTTTAATCACTTTCTAGTTGCTTGATTTATACTTAAATATTCAATTGAAACAGAATTAACTGCTGTCTCTGCCTCGTCCAACTAATTAATCTCTCAATTGTCTATTTTTTTATTGGCGTTCTAGCGAATTTACTAGTTATAACTTGGTGCAAAAGATATTCTAACAATTAGATCACTTAAACGGAACCTTAGAACCATACTGTTAATCCACCTTTCAGTATTTACGGTAACTAGTGGTGGCAAAATGGTTTAAAAAAACAGTTAATCACTTATATTATTCATTAAAAAATAGGTTAGATAATGGATATTTTAAAAAATGGTTAAATATAGATAAGAACTATATTATTCATTTAGAAAATGGATAACCAATGAGTTTAACTTTTACATTCGTAAAGCCTCAAATATGGGGTTCCTCGAGTTTGGAAGACTAGGAATTCTCCCAAAAGTGATCATATTCAAAAAGTTATGGGATTAACCTTTTTTTATTCGTATTAAATATGGGTCGGATCAGATAATTTATCCGTTTTTTCATTATTCGTATTCGATCCGAATCATATCACTCGCCCATTTGTCACTCCTAAAAGTAACCATGAATTGATAACCTCAAAGTTATGACAAGTAACATCTCCATTTACATTGATTGTGTCACAAATAAATTAATCATAAACAGATACTCCCTCCATTTACTTTTAATTAGCACGTTTTGACTTTTCACACCCTTTAAAAAATATTTTCTCCGTTTTAATTTACGTGAACCTATTTTCTTTTTGGTACGTACCAAAAAGAATGACCTCTTTCCTTATTTGGAAACAATTTACTTTTATGTAATGATTTATAGTCACACAAAATATATGTGTCTCATTTTACCCCACAAGTTCAAAAGTCTTCTCTCTTTTCTTAAACTCCGTGCCCAATTAAATGAGTTCACATAAATTGAAACGGAGGAAGTAATAAATGAAGTGTGTAATTTACGATGGTACTCATATTAATTGATGCATATTTTATTGGATTTGAGAAAATAATTTAAAATGAGTAATAAATATTGTGGATATAACAGCAAATATAATATGCATAAAATAATAAGTAAAAATAAAAATTTATTTTTAGTATATATGTAAATACTAATTAATTGATGATATTTAGCAAGACGTACGGATGTGCTAAGAAAAAGACCAGCAACATTAATTCGCTAGGCGTACTTTTTGACAAAAAATGCAAAAAGCAAGCTGAGAAAGCTGCTTTTTTCTTTTAAGAATCCGATGTTGTGTCAAATAAAAGCTGCTGCCGCCTGCCTACACTTTTTATCAAAAAGAAATCAACTGTTTCTTCATTAGTACTCCATGCACTGTTTTAAGATTCTTCTCCATGCAGTTTTAAGATAGAGATTTCTTTGGTTGCCTTTTTATCATTAGAGATTATCCAAGCTTTAAAGAGGCCCATTGTCAAAAAAGCCACATCACCTACCAACTAACTAATCCGTCTTGTATATATGCTACCAGATTTACTCTTCACTTTTTCTACTCGGGATACATCAGAGTATAGACAAATTATACACAATTATATAGTATTTATTATATATGAATTATATACATTGGCGGATCTAGAGTATTGTTTCTAAGTTCTAAGAACCCAATAACTTTTGCATAAATATTATATTTCTATTAAAATCTACTAAAATTTATAAAGACCTAGATGTGAACCTAGTTATTATTGTATTTTAATTTAAAATTACGGTAGGAATCCATAAATTTTAAATCTTAAATCTGCCTTTGATTATTTATACATAAATTATATATGCATCGATTATTTTTAATTTAAATGGTTGGGCGAGCAACTCTATATTTAATGATGGAACATGAGAGATGGAACCCCCCATACTTTTTGTCTTTTCTAGAAGCTTCACATGCGATTATTTGATTAAATTAAAGAGAAATGACTAGTTAATTAATACAATTTACCGGGATTGCGTTGCGCTTGATTAATATGATAGATTTGGTATCTTACACTACTATCTTATAAGGTTTTATTTTCATCCAAAACTTTTCCTTTTTTCACCCCGTCAGTACACCCCAAATAAATGAGAAGCAAAATAGGATGTTGTTGGGTTTTTATGTATTTAATATATTAAATACTTAGAAGAGGGTGAATGGGAAATGGAGGGAAATGAAATTTTTGAGTGAAATTTTAAGTTTTCCCCTTTGGCAAAGGGACATTGTCTCATATTGGAAGAGTAAGAGGTTTTTTATGGGTATATAAGCAATTGCTCTTCTTCTAGCTCTTAAAGAGTTGAGAAGAAGGCAAGTCTCGCGTCGTCGTTGCTCGCTTGCTCGGCTCGGCTTCGGATTCGGATTCATGTTTGGTCAATTGATTGATTAATTTTTTGGATCAAATTTATTTGTTAATAGTAAAATATTAACAAAAATGTTATTAAATATTCGTGTTAATAACAGAATATTAATATTAAATCCAATTCAATTTTCCCTCTTTATTGTTGAGTAAATAGTCATTTATGCTATGGCATTTATGTTGTGGCCGTTTTGCATAAACAGCCATTCTGAAGAGTTGCACCTCTTCACATTTCAACCAAACTTTGGCTATAAATACAAGGTTATTCTGCTCAGAATTTTCATACAATTTTCTGAGTTTCTCCTCCTTCTGCATACTTTTAGCATCAAACAAAGAAATAGTAAGTGTGATTTGCTACCGAACTCTGTGTTCGCTGAAACACTGGAGTTTGAAGTACCACTACACCAGTGTGTAATTCGTTCTATCCTGGGAGGAAATAATTCATAACCTTGGGTACTAGGAGGGGATTAAATTCATTAAGGAAACACTGTGAATTCAGTGGGCTAGAATTGGTTTTCTGTTATTTCGCTGTTCATTCCTGTTTATGTTCATTTCTGTTTATGTTCATTTACATTTCTAGAATTATTTTACAAATACAGTTTACTAACAAGCTTAAGGAATTTAAAATATTTTTTGTATTTGTACTCACTATTTCTGGAGAGTAAAACCTTTGTGGTTTTGTACTCTATTAAAATCCACGTGATTTTAACGTTTGTGTCAATCTTTTATAGAAATGACTAATGATAATGTGAATGAAGTTGTTCCAATGGTGACTGCCAATGCCTCAACAAGTCGAACAACACCTACAGCATTGGCACAGGCGGAGAAACCCGAAAAAATTTCCGGGATTGATTTCAAGTGCTGGCAGCAAAAGATATTCTTCTATTTGACTACTCTAAATCTCCAGAAGTTCATCAAGGAAGATGTTCCTGTGTTGTCCGATGAAACTCTAGAAACTGAACGCTTTCTCGTGACTGAGGTGTGGAAGCATTCAATTTTTTTGTGCAAGAATTATATTCTAAGCGGGCTGGAGGATGCTTTGTATAACGTCTACAGTGGTGTGGAACCGTCAAAAGAACTTTGGACTGTGCTTGAAAAGAAATACAAAACCGAAGATTCCGAGTTGAAGAAGTTCGTTGCTGCAAAGTTTTTGGACTACAAAATGGTAGATAGCAAGTCTGTTATTACCCAAGTCCAGGAATTACAAGTGATTATTCATGATCTCCTTGCTGAAGGTATAAATCAAATTAATATTGATGTTAAAAGTAGTAATCTTAGTATTTTTACTAACAGAAATTTCATTGAAGGTCTTGTCATCAATGAAGCATTCCAAGTAGCAGCGATGATTGAGAAGTTGTCTCCTTTGTGGAAGAACTTCAAAAACTACTTGAAACACAAACGCAAGGAGATGTCCCTTGAAGATCTCATTGTTCGGTTGAGAATCGAAGAGGACAACAAAGCTGCTGAAAAGAGAGGTCGTGGAAACTCAACAATAATTGGAGCAAATATTGTTGAAGAGAACAAAAAGAGGAAGAAGGCTTTTGGACCGAAATACAACCCAAGCAAGAACCGGCTAGTGGAAACTGCTACAACTGTAGAAAAACCGGACACAAATCTACGGAGTGTAGTGCTCCGGAGAAAGACAAAAAGAATGGTCAATCAAACATGGTTGAAAAGCATGATGATGTTGATGACTTATGTGCAATGCTTTCCGAATGTAACTTGGTGGGCAATCCTAAAGAGTGGTGGATTGATTCTGGAGCCACTTGCCATGTTTGTGCTATTAGAGAAGCTTTTTCTACTTATGCCCCTGTTAGACCCGATGAGATGATTTCTATGGGAAATGCTGCAAAGGCCAAGATTGAAGAATGTGGGAAGATATTTCTCAAAATGACTTCCGACAAAGTGGTGACTTTGAACAATGTCCTTTATGTTCCCGAGATTAGGAAGAATTTAGTCTCTACTGGACTTCTTGTTAAGAACGGTTTTAAATGTGTATTTGTATCCAATAAGGTTGTAATAAGTAAGAACGAGATGTTTGTAGGAAAATGTTACCTCACTGATGGCCTTTTCAAGCTGAATGTAATGGTTATTGAAAATAATAATAATATTTCAACTTCGGCTTACTTACTTGAGTCAAATGAATTATGGCATATATGTTCGGGTCATATTAATTATAAAACCTTGCGAAAAATGATTAATTTGGAAGTATTGCCTAAGTTTGAATGTGACAAATCAAAATGTCAAGTATGTGTGGAATCTAAGTATGTTAAACATCCTTATAAGTCAGTTGAAAGGAATTCAAATCTTTTAGACTTAATTCACACAGCTATTTGTGACATGAAGTCACTACCATCTCGCGATGGAAAGAAGTATTTCATAACTTTTATTGACGATAGTACTCGATATTGCTATCTTTACTTACTTAATAGTAAAGATGAAGCAATAGACGCATTCAAGCAATACAAAAATGAAGTTGAAACGCAACTTAATAAGCAAATCAAAATGATAAGAAGTGATAGGGGTGGTGAATATGAATCTCCTTTTGAACAAATATGTTTAGAATATGAAATTATTCATCAAACAACGGCCCCTTACACGCTCCAATCCAATGGGATTGCAGAAAGAAAGAATTGTTCATTAAAAGAGAGGATGAACGCATTATTGATAAGTTTTGGTTTGCCACAGAACTTGTGGGGGGAAGCCGTTCTTACGGCTAGCTGAATACTAAATCGAGTACCCCATAGCAAAACACAATCCATTCCATATGAAAAATGGAAAGGAAGGAAGCCCAACTTGAATTATTTTAAAGTGTGGGGGTGTTTGGCAAAAGTGCAAGTTCCTAAACCCAAAAGGGTAAAAATAGGACCGAAAACCGTTGATTGTGTTTTCATAGGATATGCGACTAATAGTAAAGCATATCGATTTCTGGTTCATAAATCAGAAAATTCCCGACATTCATAACAATACTATTATAGAATAAGATATTGCTGAGTTCTTTGAAAATATATATCCATATAAAAAGGAATGTGAGTCGATTGGTGAAGGATCTAAACGACCCCAGGAAGAAACAAAAGAAAGTACACTTAACTAGGAGGATCCAAGACATAGTAAACGTCAAAGAACATCTACTTCATTTAGACCAGATTTTGTGACTTTCTTATTGGAAAATGAGCCTCAAATATTTAAAGAAGCTATGTCTTCTTCGGAATCATTATTATGGAAAGTGGCAGTCAATAGTGAAATAGAATCCATACTGAACAACCATACATGGGAATTGGTTGATCTTCCTCCTGGAAATAAACCGATGGGTTCTAAATGGATCTTTAAGAGGAAAATGAAAGATGATGGCACTATTGACAAATATAAGGCAAGACTTGTGGTCAAAGGGCATAGACAACGAGAAGGTCTTGACTATTTTGATACATACTCTCCAGTTACAAGAATTACGTCCATACGAACGTTAGTAGCGTTAGCTGCAGTTTATGGTCTTGAAATTCATCAAATGGATGTTAAGACGACCTTCTTAAATGGTGAGTTGGAGGAAGAAATCTACATGGAACAACCTAAAGGGTTTGTGGTTCCGGGTAAAGAAAAGAAGGTCTGTAGACTTGTTAAGTCCCTTTACGGACTAAAACAAACACCCAAACAATGGCATACGAAATTTGACGAAACAATATTGTCAAATGGGTTTAAGATAAATGAATGTGATAAATGTGTGTACATTAAAATTGTTTCAAATCACATAGTCATTGTTTGCTTATATGTGGATGATATGCTCATAATGAGTAATGACATTGCCAACATAAATGCTACTAAGTGTATGCTAACTAGCAAGTTTGATATGAAAGACTTGGAAGTTGCTGATTTAGTTTTGGGAATTAAGATCCATAAGACTCATCAAGGTCTTGCATTGTCACAATCTCATTATATTAAGATAGTGCTTGAAAAGTTCAAGCTCTTAGGGTTTAAATTTGCAAAGACTCCAATTGATGTGAATCTTGCATTAGCAAAGAACAAAGGCCAAAACATATCACAATTAGATTATGCTCATGTGTTGGGATGCTTAATGTACATCATGAATTGTACACGGCCAGATATAGCTTGTGCTATAAGTAAATTGAGTCGATACACGAGCAATCCAGGTCAATCTCATTAGATGGCAATGAAATGAGTTTTGGGATATTTAGAACATACCCATGGTTTTGCTTTGCACTACAGTAAATATCCTGTAGTGAAGAGGGATAATGTGATGCAAATTGGATCACCATTTCAACTGATTCTAAGTCCACAAGTGGATATGTGTTCACTATTGGTGGAGGAGCGGTATCTTGGAAGTCATCTAAACAAACTTGTATTGCCCGCTCTATAATGGAGGCTGAATTTATAACCTTGGATAAAGCCGGTGAAGAAGCTGAATGGCTCTGGAATATCTCGGAAGATATTCCATTTTGGCCCAAATCGTTAGCACCAATATGCATACATTGCGATAGTCAAGCGACAATTGGAAGGGCTGGGAGCGTTATGTATAACGGTAAATCTCGTTATATATGACGAAGACATAAAACCGTTAGACAATTACTCTCTAGAGGAATTATCATGATTGACTATGTAAAGTCAAGTGATAATGTGTCGGATCCACTTACAAAAGGCCTAACTAGAAAGGTAGTTGAGAAATCATCAAGGGGAATGAGAATGTGGCCGAGAACAAGTCATAGTGGCAGTAACTCTACCTAGAAGACTGGAGATCCCAAGATCTAGGTTCAAGGAGATCAAACAAAGTCATTAATGACGGTTCAACATTGTCAACTAAACTTTTGGTCCATTCTCGTGATGAGACAAGGTTCAGTATCAAGGATAAAATATTATGGTTTTTTAATGATTTCTAAATTTGATACGAGGTATATCAAATATTGTATCTACGGGATGACATGTTTAGGAATTACCTATATAAGTGTGATGTGTTATCCGCATCAAGGAGAACTTTGTAAGGCCAGTTCTCTACGCACTTATGAAACCAGGCAGTGTTCATGGCTGAAACGAACACAACAATGAGAACCAAAGACGGTTAAGGGTTGGTTGTGTAACTTGTGGTTGTCTAGGTATACACCAAAGTTCGACGGTTCAAAGATATCAAATCTACCAATTGATAGAGTATATCCGACATAAGTTTACTACGGAAAGTTCAAAGAGAAACCTACTCATCCAAATGCAATTAATCCTTGCTTGCGAATCACACAGTTTTTCATGCATACTTCCGTGATATAGCCATTCCCCATTCATGTGGGGGATTGATTGATTTTTATGTATTTAATATATTAAATACTTAAAAGAGGGTGAATGGGAAATGGAGGAAAATGAAATTTTTGAGTGAAATTTTAAGTTTTCCCCCTTGGCAAAGGGACATTATCCCATATTGGAAGAGGAAGAGGTTTTTTATGGGTATATAAGCAATTGATCTTCTTCTAGCTTTTAAAGAGTTAAGAATAAGGCAAGCCTCATGACGTCGTCGTCGCTCGCTCGGCTCGGCTTCGGCTTCGGATTCGGATTCATATTCGGATTTGGATTTGGATTTGGTCAAATGATTGATTGATTAATTTTTTGGACCAAATTTATTTGTTAATAGTAAAATATTAACAAAAATATTATTAAATATTTGTGTTAATAACAGAATATTAATATTAAATATTAATATTAAATCCAATTCGTTTTTCTGTTTTGGTAACAGAAAATTAACTAACCTCTTCAATTTTCCCTTTTTATTTTCCCTCTTTATTGTTGAGTAAATAGCCATTTATGTTGTGGCCGTTTTGCATAACAGCCATTCTGAAGAGTTATACCTCTTCAGATTTCTGCCCAACTTTGGCTATAAATACAAGGCTATTCTGCTCAGAATTTCCATACGATTTTCTGAGTTTCTCCTCCTTCTTCTGCATACTTTTAGCATCAAACAAAGCAACAGTAAGTGTGATTTGCTACCGAACTCTGTGTTCGCTGAAACATTGGGGTTTGAAGTACCAGTACACCAGTGTGTAATTCGTTCTATCCTGGAAAGAAATAATCCATAACCTTGGGTACTAGGAGGGGATTAAATTCCTTAAGAAAACACTGTGAATTCAGTGAGCTAGAATTGATTTTCTGTTATTGCGTTGTTTATTTCTATTTATGTTCATTTATGTTTATGTTCATTTATATTTCCAAAATTATTTTACAAATACAATTTACTAACAAATTTTTCATATTATATGGTGAAAACTAGGTATAATAGTCACTATGATATCGATGGACTCAACATATGTTGGAATGAAAAGTGCCTGTAGAAATTATATACGCAGAAGACAATACTGTAATTGACAAATTCAATTAGGAGAATGTCATTCTTTTTAAAAAATTATACTGGTTATAGAAAAATTTTAACAATTTTGTAATCATTGTGTCAACCAAATATCTTCATCCCACGAAAAAATTAATAAGATCACAGTTAAGATTAACAATATTTCAAGAAAGATTACATGCTTTAAATACATTGTCAATTAAAAACGAATTGATTGTAAAAAAAGAAATATATTCTTTTACGTATTAAGAAAACTCCAAATAAAATATAAGAAAGATTACTGAATAAACTTAAGGCCTTCTTAAAATTTTTGCTTTAAGCCACATAATTGGGTAAAAATAGCACGGTCTAGCCAGTTTTTGGACTGGTCATTTAAAAATAGCCAGCATTTGCAAAGTCATTGAAAAATAGCCACTATTTTGCTGCAACATGGAAAGTTTCAGCATAATATACTGGAGATTGGTGCACGTGTGTATGAACTTCCAGCTTATTATGCTGGAACTCCAACACGCGGAAAGTTCCAGTATAATATCCTGGAGATTGGAGCACTGGTATATTGTGCAGGACCGATATATTATACTGGACCTCCAGTATATTATACTAGAGTTCCAGCATACTTATGCTGGGGTATTTTTTCGGATTTTGAACAGTGTTTTCGTTCAGATTTATCTTTACATAAAAAATGACTAAATTTCGATTACTTTTGAAATTGTTAATATTTTTTAATAACCACTTGTAATCTGGTTATTTTTTAATTTCTCCCCGTAATTGGGCTGCCCCTGTTAGGCTTAGAGGCAATTTATGCGAGAACTAATAATGTAAAAATTGCAAAGTGGAGAATATAATTTAGGAAATAAAATATGAGGATTATTTCTGGATAGGTGTCAATTAGGTTCTTCGTCATCTCTTGTGCAGAAAGAAAAGAATGTTGTGTGGGCCAAAATTAAGGTCACAAACCTACACAAATATCCAACTAAACTAAACCTATATGTTTTTGCCGCGTGGAAGTTGATTCTTGATTAATCTGTATATACCTTATATATTTCTGATATTGATATGTCTGCCCAACGTACTACGATGTTTGTCCAATTATTTGTTGAAAATTTAGCCTTTCTTTTAATTTTCATGTGACAAGTAGTACATGTCACAATTTTGATGTTCTCGAGTAGAACTCCCCAAGACAAAGAAAGTAGAGTATGATGGGTAGAAAGAAACTTAGTCTTAATTTTATTTTTAGTTTTTCATGAACTTGGAAATCAAAAGTGTAAGGACTAATTATCCGTAATTAGGATGGTCAACTAAAGTAACTAGAGACGAATTTAAAATTTTAAATAAACATATATCAAATTTCGTTGCATGATTGCATCCACTATTTATTAATTACTTTTTGGCAATATAAGTATAACAAACTTAATATTAAAAATATTTAACTTTATATGGAGTATAACTCAAATCAAATGCAACACACACTACAATCAACTCTTACATATCCACCATTTTTTTAGCTCCTATCCTAAGTGTCACGTCATTAGTCTTGAACTAAGCGCACATGCAACACTTGACAACTTGCTCACGATCTTACTATGCCAAGTTAGCCTAAAGGAAATTGTTATTTTTTTGACAAAATTTGGCTTTTATTTCATCAAAAAACTGTCTTTACATTCTCAGATTAATGTTGACCATTAATCTCCTATTCACTATTACAAAGTAAAACTATATTATACTGACATTAATTACAAGTTGCTATATCAAGGAATATTTTTTTAAATTTTCCAATTCTGCCCGCCATTTGATCTTCTTTCTGCCTTGTATGTATATATGTATTGCAATTTCCTTGCAAAGTTCATCTATGTTATATCTTCCTTTGTTAAATTGCATCGAATTCATTTCACGCCAGATGCAGTAAACAACCATTGTAAACAATGCTGTGATCATTTCTGCCTTGCAATCTCTCCTCTTTGCCATACTGCTTATCCATTTCAATTCATGTTGTCAGCTTCCTATCTGCCTCGCATTGCCCATCCATACCAATACTCTTTACCATAGCTTATTTGTACTTGGGCAACCAAAGTATAGGTGATCAAATGTTTCCACAGTCTTTGCACAGAATACACATTCTGATTGAACTTGAATTCCAAACTTGGCAAGTCTATCCACAGTTGCTATCCTTTGGTGGATAGTCAACCATAGATGGAACTTGAACCTAGGATGGATCTGTGCATGTAGATGAATACTCTTCCAATCTACTTTGGGGAATCGAGGCTGCAATTGGACATAAGCTTTATATATCTGAAATTTGCCTTGCTTCACAAAGCTGTCCAGTGTGTTTATGAGATTGCTATGAAATGACCTCAGTTTCTGTACTTCATCCTTTGCCTCTATGATCTTACTCATCACCCATGCTGCTGCTTTGGGTGTGCTTACCTCTTCAATAGGACTGTTTTTTATGTAGCAGATGTGAGCCCATTTAATTCACAAAGTATCCTTCTTCATAGCCAAATCCCAAAGATGTTTTAATAAAGCTGTTTTGTTCCATATCTTCATATTAATCACATTCAAACCACCAGTAGCTTTAGGTTGACATATTCTGTCCCACGCAATCAGTGCTTTCCTGGAGTAATCAGCTGAGCCAGTCCATAAGAAGGTTCTACATATAGTCTCTATCATTTTCATGAGTTTCTTTGGCAATAGGAAAATTTGAGCCCAATACGTTTGTTTTCAAAATAACACTGATTTTATGAGTTGAATTCTTCCTGAGTATGAAAGCATCCTAGCTGACCATCATCTTACTCTCTCTGTAATCTTTTCAATAAGAGGCAAACATTGATGAATGTTCAGTTTTCTTGCAGATAGTGGAACTCCCAGATATTTAAAAGGTATACTACCCTTTTCATATCCAGTAATCTCGATCAGTTGTTCTTTTATATGCTGTGCTACACCAGCAATACAAATAGAACTCTTGTCTACACTTGCCTGCAATCCTGATGCATTTGAGAACCTCTTAAAGGTTTCCTGCAATATAGTAACTGATTGTGTGTCACCCCTGCAAAACATTAACAAATCGTCAGCAAAACAAATGTGTGCCACTCCCAGCTTCTTGCACTTTGGATGAAATTTGAATTCCTTCTGCATAGCTAATTGATTCATCTCCCTCTGCAAGTACTCCATGGCAATCACAAAGAGGTAATGAGACATTGGATCTCCTTGTCTTATACCTCTCTTAGCAGGGAAAGGTCTAGTGAATCCTCCCTTCAGTACTAGAGAATAGGGCACCGTTATCACACACTCCATTATCCATACAATGAATTTCTGAGGGAAGCCAAGATCTGTGAGCATATATCTAAGGAACTGCTAGTCCAATGAATCATATGCTTTCTTTAAGTCAACCTTGAGTACACACCTTAGAGATAAGCCTTTCCTATTGTAACCATTGAACAACTCATGGCTAAACAATATATTATCCATAATGCTCCTCCCTTCTATGAATGCAGACTGTGCCTTCCCAATTATATGTTCAATTACCTTTTTGATCCTTTTAGTCAGAATCTTGGAAATGATTTTGTAGATAGTATTACAACAAGCAATAGGTCTATAGTCTTTCACAGTTGTAGGTGCAAGAACTTTTGGAATCAATGTTATGGCTATGAAATTCTATGCTTGCTTCATCTTGCTTGTTTGAAAAAAGAACAGTACACCATCATATACATCCTATCTCACTTCTTCCCAGTGCATTTTAAAGAACTCTATTGGAAAGCCATCAACTCCAGGGGCTTTATCATTTGACATGTCTTTCACTACTTCATCAACCTCTTCATATGTTACTTCCTTTATTAGATCCTGTTCTTGTTCCAATGACAAGCACACTCCTGCTTTGATGAAATTAGGACATGGCTTGATCCCAATGTCATTTCCCATAAGCTGCTTAAAAAAGGTGATGAATTATTTTTCTACAGCTTTAAGTTCTATGACTCTAGCTCCCTTATCATTATACACAGTAGTAATTGAGTTCTTACTTGCTCTGATTTTCAGTTGTGCATAGAAATATTTAGAGTTTGAATCCCCATAGTCTATCCAGTTGACTCTTGCCTTCTGTTTTAGAACTCTTTCTTCTATTATACTCCATTTCTCTAGTTCCTGCAAGGTCTGCTTTTCCTTCTCAATCAGATCCTGATTAAAGGGATCAAGCTTCAGATTAATCTGAGTATACTCCAGCCGCTGTCTTATTTGATTCAATATTTTCTCCTAGCTTGTCATCCCCCTGTTTAATCCTTTAGTCTTAGTTTTCAGTTGTTGTAGCTTCTGCCATATGCTGTCCATAGGGTCATTTCCCAGCTTCTACTTCCATACTTTATCCACCATAGGTTGGAATTCCTTGTGTTCTATTGTTACCATATACAACTTGAATGACTTAGGATATATATTCTTCCTTCTCCATATTTGGATCACTATAGATGAGTGATCTGACACCCCAGGTTCTAGGCAATCAGCTTCCACATGTCCATAGTCCTTGATCCATTCAAAGTTCCCAAAGGCCCAATCAATCTTACTGTATACCCTGTCATCTGTATGCTGCTTATTGCACCAAGTATAGAAAACACCCTTTGTCTTCAATGGGGTCAATTGCATAGAATCAATACAATCCTTGAATTCTTTCACCTCATTCATAGTAACTGGTTGTCCTAACCTATCATCAGTGGTTAGGACATTGTTGAAGTCACCACTTATGAGCCATGGAAGCTGAACCTGCCCCCCAAAGTTGTAAGTCACACCATAAACTTGCTCTTTTCTGCAATTTGTTTCTAGCATACACTACTGTCAACATAATCTGGTATCCAGTTACTGAATCACTTACTATACAATGAATGAATTGTTCATGAACTTGAACTATGTTGACTGAAAGATTGGTCTTCCACAGTACCCAAATTCTATCATTCTTAGCCTTTGTATAGTTGCAGCAATATCCCCAATCCATTGCTACCTTTTATAGAATCTTTTTTGCTTTCTTTTCTTTGACTCTAGTTTCTAGATATCCTAAGATGTCTATTTTATTCTTCTGTAGAAAGATTTTCAATTCTTTTTACTTATAAGGCTTGTTCAGTCCTCTTGTGTTCCAAGTACTAATGCTCATGGTGGGTGTTGTTTGGGCTCTAGATTCAAACCCCCTCCCTGTACAGATGTTTGTCCATATTTTTTTAATACTCTGAATCTATTAGCATTGCTAACTTAATCAATTTCACCCTGCTGATCTATTGAAGTATTCTGTCTTTCATTGTCATCATCTCTATGTATCATTCTTCTTCTTTGATCTGTATCAGCTTCAGAGTTCTGTTTCCCTTTGTCACCTTCTATTAGAGGTTGAATTTCAGTCACCTCACCATTCCTCTCATCCTGTTCCTGCTGATCCTTTGGCTTCCATTCCTGAACAACTCTCCTCCTTCAGCCTCTATTTCTTCTCTTAGGGGCTTTGAATTCAGCATCTTCTTCTTTCTTACTTAGCTTCCAACATTCAAAAACATCATGCCCAAAATGCAAACATCCATTGCAGAAGTTTGGCTTCCACTCATATAGAATTTCCTGATGTTTTACACCATTGGGAGTCATAATTTCAACATTCTCTACCAATGGCTTTGTTATGTCCACTTTCACTAGCACTCTTGTATAAGAGATTTTGTTCAATTCAGCTATGTACTTGTCTGTGTACATTGACATACCAACAGCACTGGCAACCTTACTTAGAGTATCAATAGTCCAATACCCAGCCGATAAACTTGAAAACTGAATCCACAGTGGAATAGTAGTGATACATTTAGGATCAAAATGAAAATCTCTCTCCCAATTCTGTAAGATAAATGGCTTGTTATGATATGTATATGGCCTTGTTTGAACAACTGTATCTCTATCCTCTATAGTTGTGAATCGAAAAACATAATAGCCATCATGGTGATATAGAATTTGGGGCTTAAATACAAAATCCCAAACTATTTCTACATAACTCACCATAGATTTCTCATACGGAGTATCTCCCAATATATACCCAATTAGAGCCGTTTCCTAATATTCCTTCAACTCACTCACATCATCTTCCTCTATTTGAATGACCACTTTGCCATCCCTGTGGCTTGGTAGAACATATTCTAATCTCATCCCCATCTGAGAGTTTCGATTCTGTTGTCGAAGTTCCTTTGCATGTACTGTCTTCTCCACCCCTATCGCTGCATTTGCTGCAAGATCTAGATCTGGAGTTGGCTTTGAAGATTCAGCCTCAGAAAATTGTAATCGTTTTGGAATTGTTGGCAGTTGATCCTTACACTTCTGAGCTTCCTTGTAGGATTTTCAATTTTACTGTTCCATTGTTTAATGTTCACCTCTTCCGTTCCATTTAGCTCACTTTCCTCACCAATTGGTTGAAAACTAGCTGGTAAGAAACTTCCAAACATTAACGAAGTGATAGTCTGCATCATCGAGTTCACCGACGTTGTAGCAGCGGTCGCCGAAGCTGCTTGCGTCTCCTAGCCATCAGTGGTGCACGTTAGCCTGCCTTGGCTTATCGTGCGCTGAGAGCATTTTTAGGAGCGCATTCTTGTTTGTACTTCCCAAAGGAAACTTTTGTATTAGAGAGAACTTGATTTGTTTTCTTGGTGAGTTACGAATAAATTCCCCCTGTTTATACTAATCACCATGGGCTAGCATGTAAATAATAATTGTTCCACAAGTCCTTCCATATTTACAAATAAGTGCACCCTCTAAAATTTTCTATATGACTAGAACATTCCAAGGCTTTCCAAAAGAGTCTTCCTACCAAGTCCATAAATGTCTAGAGTATTCCCAAGAAAATTCTCCATAGTTCTAAAATATTCCACCAAAAGCTAGTCCCTAACTTATGTAACCCTTCCATATGGCAAAAATATATGTCAAGTGACACCCAGTGGCAGAGGTAAAGTGCCGAGACCGGGTTCGACCGAACCCAGTAACTTTGATTCGAACTCTGTGTTTGTCTTACAAAATCCATTGAATATATATAAATGATTAATTTAGAACCCAATAACTTTTAACGATTAAAATCCCGAACCCATAAGCTTGAAATCCTAGTTTCGCCTCTGGTAACACCTACGTGACATGATGATGTGGCGGGCCATGACATAAGTAAGCATATTCCCCATGACATAAGTAAGCATAATTCAAAGAGAACACAAAAGAAGATTATGAATATATGGCACATAGACAAGTCATTAGTTTCTAGTCACAGAGTGGCCCACATAACATCCTAATTATATACTGCGATATTTATTTGCCCGATTATAGCAACATGCTTATTCCGTAATGTTTGGGGGAATCCTAGACCTAGAACTACATGGATGGGATTGCTCCATCCATTATTGCTTCCTGTTTAAGAATGTTGATTCACATTACGCCAAATCCTTTTCAACTTTTCCGGACACAGATGAATTTAAGGCGAGTTCAATTAAACTTAATATTTTCAATTAGAACTTTGTATATATAATTATATGTAAGTGAAAAAGTTCAAAGTATGTGCATGCTACATACTAGTAAGGTCGCATTAATTTTGAACTTACTGCCTCTAGAATTTGGATTCGTTTTTTATTAAAGAAGTTTGATAGCTAGTAGCCTAGTACTATAGCATTTTTGAAAGCTCTTCTTAACCTACCAATGAATCCGCTACATATGGACAGATATAATACACATATACTCATATCCTGTGTTACTATCAGTTCATAGTTAATAATTGTATATATTTGGATTTTTCTTAATTTCGTTTGTATATGGAAAAATAAATTAACCATGATTAGAAAGTCGGAATCAGCCGCAATTTGCAATGGGGAGCACTTTTATCCATTCATTTATTGGGTGGGTCCTTTAATCATTCCCAAAGAAAATGAAACTTGAGCTACACACAGAGGAAATTGTTATAAATGAAGTGGCTTGACTTAGAGACAAAAACACTAAATAATTGAATGTCTTCACTTTACATAAGTTGGCACGCAACTAAAAATTAAATCGATATTAGCTTGCTTAGCCAGCATAAGATCTTCAGGATTTTGCATTATTTCATTTAAGATGTTTATTTAGGTGTACTAGACAAAATTTTCATCTGTATTAGTTTTTAATCATTTTGTGTATCTGTCTCTTTGATGTTTGATTATTCAATTATTTTATTCTTAGTTATACAATACTCTACATAATACAGGCCGACAAATTGAAGACCTCAGCAATGATTTTTCACAACAAATTAGATCATTCATAATACTATATATTAACCCTCATTTAGCACGTTGAGGCACACTGATGTTCCATATTCTGTATACAAGGTTGTACAAAAGCATTTATTTTTCAGTTCTACGTTTTTATCATTCTTTATGATTGCCTACATTATGAAATATGTACTTGATTTACGAGGGTTAAATATATATCTCCTATAATTGATGTAGAACGGAAATGACTCATGATAATGTACATGCGTCCTTGTCAGTCAAGTAGGAGTATCATATCGCACAAATTAATAATGTAAGCGAAGTTTCTGAAACCGATAAACAAAATCTAATTTTTGAATAAAGTACCAACATTAGTCTTATAAATAAGAGTAAAAACTTTCTGGGAAGACAACATTCGTCATTTAAATTTTAAAAAACACCCAATTATTAGGAGATACACACGTGAGCAATGATTGAAGCCAATCATATTTCGGATTCCCCATAGACAATGACACGCCTCAAATTCTATCATCAACAAACAATCACAACTAATTTAAATATTTAATTCCAGGTGTTGTAAACCGAATGATCCAAATCTTTAGGGGTATAAAATAAGAAATTGATTGACAATATTATTGTATTGGTAGAAAATTGGCGATTTGGTAATAGTAGATAAATGGGGTCAAGGACGGGGTCGACCACAACGTGGTAACAGGAAGCCATCATCAAAAGGACGGTTGTCAATAACGAGCAGCTGCAGCGAAGAAATATCGATAGGATAGGTTCAGATATGAACATAAGGTATATTTCTTTGGATATTACTTATTTTGTACTTTTTAGGGTTTCTTGGGAATATCCTTTATAAATAATAAGAGATACAGAACAAAAGGGGGATTAGGACTTTATGAGAAAAAACACTTTGTAAAAGGTTGACCCTGAGAGAATATACTAAAGTTGTCTTGCTCATCGATTACATTATTCAAGCACACATTTTTGATTCTATATTCACAAGATCCAAAAATCCCTGAACCCCCTTTGATTTCTCTTCTTTCCACGCTGTTGTCGGGGAAAAGAGCCATTCAAATCTTACAATAATTGGGTGGTATATTCTTTATTGTTATCTTCAATGTCATTATCTGCATTTATTGCATATTTATGCTATCACTTTTACTAACATTCATTAAATATAAATGAGCTATTTAATGCTACTAAACGTCGTTCACTACATCGATTCCTTAGCACATTTGGTCAAAAATTTATTATTCTTACCTAAGATTCATCCTACATCTCATCATTAATTAGTTTAACT
Organism: Nicotiana sylvestris; assembly: GCF_000393655.2. NCBI lineage: Eukaryota > Viridiplantae > Streptophyta > Magnoliopsida > Solanales > Solanaceae > Nicotiana > Nicotiana sylvestris. The sequence goes on from NC_091065.1 coordinate 96,353,586, forward strand.
AAAAGATTTGACACTCTTTTGGTCAAACAATTTGGCGCCGTCTGTGGAGAGTTTTTTAGTTAAAGTTTTAGTTTCTTCTAGATCATAAAAAAGGACAACCATCTTTTCCTCGTGGACACAAACTAACAATGGCAGGAAAAGGAGATGCAAGACAGAAAGCAATAGTATGTATCATTTCCAACATTTTGAACACAATCAACGAGGATGACATAGAAGACAATGAGAATGTGACGCCAAACGTTACGCCCATGCGGAGTGACTCACCTCCCCCTCATGAAAGTGTAACCGTTTCACGCGAAAGGGGAGCTTCTACATCCACAGCTGAGGAAGCACCACTAGCTGTGAAAAAATTATTGGAGGAGTGGCTGACAAGTACCCTAAATGACATGCTCGACAAACCCGCTCAAAGGGCGAGTAGAAATGCCGCACCAGCTGATACCATGACGACTACCAGTGAACATCCCACTCTTCCAACATGTAACACTCACAGGGATGCAGGTAATGACGCATTGACATCCATTCTAATGAAAATGGAAGAAATGAAAAACGAAAATAAAGCACCCCGCGACTAGATAAGAGAACATCAAGAAAGGGTAGATAAGATATTGGGCGCCCCAAAATTGTTACTAAAGCGGGATGTTAGTCAATTGGTCGAACAACCGTATAGCGAGGAGGCATCCCCATATGACATAACCAAGACTCTCAAAATGCCACCATATTTGAAGATATATGATGGCACTACAGATCCGGAAGATCACATCATTCACTATGTCATAGCGGTAAAGGGCAACGACCTATACAAGGAGCAAGTATCGTTAGTACTACTAAACAATTTTGGCGAAACCTTAATCGGAGGAGCCTTAACTTGGTACTCACAACTACCAGCACGGTCTATAACAACATTCGAGGAAATGGCCGACAAGTTTATCACTGCCCATGCCAGAGCTAAGAAAGCGAAGGCCAGGGTGAATGACATATTCGCCGTGAGGCTATCGCTTGGCGAGGGACTCGGGGACATCCTCTCTCGGTTTAGTAGGGTAAGAATGAGCTTACTAAACGTATCGAAAGGGATGGCTGTAGCAGCCTTCCTAAACAGGTTGGACAGGAATGGATCGAGGGCGACCAGGAAGTTATTAAGCAGACTTCTGAAATACCCTCCCACAACTTGGGAAGAAATTAACAATGCCTACTGTGCCGAGGTAAGAGCAGACGACAATGACCTCAACGGTCTAACCCAACGTTTGACGTCAATCCAAATAGAGTTGAGGAAAGATCGTCATAACGACAGTTGAAGAGACCAGTCAGGCCCATGCCTCAATCGAGACAGGCATCAACCCTATGTCAGAACCGTCATTCCACCATCCTCTCAACATACAGAAGAGCCGTCCAGGCTACACACAGGGACTCAGCAAAGCGAGAGAGGTATGCCTCCACTCTTATCTGCTCATAATTTTTGTGTTTCTCCTTCAGAAATAGTGTACGCACTAGAAAAGCTTGGCACGAAGGTGAAGTAGCTGCAAAAAATGAAGTCCAACTCAAGTACCTGAAAGTCGAATGTCCTTTGTGAATTTCACCAGAAGCGGGGCGTAAAACCGAGGACTACATAGCCCTACGACAAGAAGTAGTGAACATTCTAAACTAAGGGTACCTGAATGAGCTGATGAGTGACCGAGGACGAGTCAACTTTAGCTGCAGACGAGAACAACACCAAGGCCCTCCAAAGCCGCCCTCTCCTGCCCATACCATTCAAATGATCATCGGTAGAGGAGACAAAATAACAATCAACAACATAAAGTTTAGCAACACACAAGCTGAAGCGGTTAATCACCCACTATCGGTATGATGACCTTGGAGAAAGTATCATCTTTGATAAGTCATATACCAACGGTTTGATATTCCCTCACTCCGATGCTCTTGTCATCACTTTACGTATTTAAGATACTGATGTTAAAAGAATAATGGCAGACGACGGAAGTGGCACGTGTATTATTCACCCTCGAGTGTTTGCACAAATGCAACTCGAGGGCAAAGTAGTACCACATTTCATAACTCTAACGGGTTTTAACAATGCAGTCGAATGAACCTCAGGAGAAATAACGCTACCCGTTCTGGCCGGGGGCTTCACCCTAGAAACAACGTTCCATGTCATGAACCAGGATGTTCAAGACACATCTTACAACGCAATCATATGATGACCATGGATACATGCCATGAGGGCTATCCCGTCTAGTTTGTATCAAGTAATCAAATTCCCTACCCCGTTGGGCATATTCAACATCCGAGGCGAACATCGGACATCCCAAGAATGCTACCGTATCTCCCAAGACTACATATTTACTCAACAGTTGAAATGGATAAACTCAGAAGCATAGCAATTATCCAAGTCGGGGTCCAAACTCAATGATCAGAAAGAGGTTATCAAGGACCCCGACGTCGTGGAAGCAACGAGATCAACCATAGAGGATCTCGATCCCGTCCAACTAGATAGCGGCAATAACACCAAAAGGCTTACGTAGGCCATAAGCTCTCCGAGCCAGGTAAATTTCATGAGTTTTTAATCAATAATGCTGATCTGTTTGCTTTTTTCCCATGCAGATATGCCAGGTATTCCGGAAGACGTTGCCACACATAAGTTGAACGTTGACCCCTTCTACCCCCAGTACGAAAAGGGAGGAGAAAATTCAACGTTTCAATCAACGAGGCCGACAATGAGGAAGTAGATAAACGACTCGCTAACGGCTCCATCTGAGAATCGAAATATCCACAATGGGTTGCCAATGTAGTCATGGTGAAAAAGAAAAATGGGAAAAGCCGGATGTGCGTGGATTTCACAGACCTAAACAAGGCCTGCCCAAAAGACTCCTTTACCGTACCTCATATCGATCAGCTCATTGACGCAACAGCAGGGCACGAGTTGTTGAGTTACTTGGCCGCCTACTCAGGTTATAACCAAATCCTCATGGAGGAAGAGGACCAGGAAAAAAATACTTTCATCACCCACCAAGGGATGTACTGTTACCGAGTCATGTCGTTTGGCTTAAAGAACGCAGGGGCGACTTATCAAAGATTGGTAACCAAAATGTTCAAGGACCAGCTCGGCAAAACTATGAAAGTTTACATAGACGACATTTGGTCAAATCAAAAAGGAAGGAAGACCACATCGACCACCTGAAAGAAGCCTTCGAAATACTAAGGCAGTACAATATGAAGTTGAACCCCCAAAAATGTGCTTTTGGAGTAATGCCAGGCAAGTTCCTCGGGTTCTTGGTGTCACAAAGAGGCATCGAGGTCAACCCCGACCAAATAAAAGCCATCGAGAGAATATCCGAAGTGTTAACCATCAAGAAACAGATGCAAAAATTAACGGGTCGCATAACTGCCCTGTCAAGGTTCATCTCGTGATCTTTCAACATATGCCACAAATTCTTTAACGTGCTCAAAAAGGACAACGGGCTCCAATGGAATATAGAATGCATCAAGGCCTTAAGAGAATTAAAGGTGTACTTGTCATCTCCCCCGCTACTCGCCAAAGCTGAACCTGGTGAGTGTCTCCTTGTATACTTGGTCGTATCAGAGGTCGCGGTAAGCGCAGTATTGGTCTGCAAAGAAAAAGGTACGCAGTCTCTGATATATTATATTAGCAAAACCCTCATCGACGCCGAAACGAGGTACCCTCACCTCGAGAAATTGGCCTTGGCATTGTTCATAGTTTCACGAAAGCTTAGACCCTATTTTCAATGCCACCCCATATCGGTGGTGGGGCGATATATCTTGCATAAAAACGATCTGTCGGGGAGATTGGCCAAATGGGCGAATTAAGCGAGCATGATATAATGTATCAGCCGCGAACAATGATAAAATTGCAGGTACTCGCCGATTTCATCGCCGATTTCAATGCCAAAATAGTAAGCGAGGTCGAAAAAGAAATTTCTCGTACCTCGTCTGGTCTTCCCGAACTATGGATCCTATACACCGTCGGCACATCCAACGAGTCAGGATTTGGACTGGGACTCGTACTCGAAGTCCCAACGGGCAAAGTCATTCGCCAATCCATATGGTTCCCTGATATGACTAACAATAAGGCCGAGTATGAGGCCGTAATTGTAGGATTGAAGCTAACTCTCAAGTACGGAGCACGACGAGTCATCCTTAGATGTGACTCGCAACTCGTTATCAACCAAGTCATAGAGACTTTCCAAATCAAAGAATAGAGGCTACAAAAGTACCAAGAGGAAATTCGTAGACTTCTACCACAGTTCGACGAATATCGACTTGATTAGATACCTCTGGAACAAAACATAAAGGTAGAGGGTCTCGCCAAGTTATCAGCGGCCACCAAGAACTTCACAAAGGAAAACATGGTCACCCTCCTGCATTCATCGATTGACCAACTCGAGGTACACTCTGTATATATGACTTGGGACGGCGCAACCGTATGATAACATATTTGTAGGAAGGAACACTCCCATCAGACAAAAAAGAAGCCAAAAAGCTTCGAATGTAGGCGGCCATGTATAGCCTCATGAATCACGAGTTATACAAATGAACGTTTGGAGGCCCCTTAGCAAAATGCCTAAGGCCGAATCAAACAAGGTGCGTATTTGAGGAAATACACGAAGGCCACTGCGGCACCCATACCAGCAATCGGGCCCTCTCTAGGTGCCTCATTCAAGCAAGATATTATTGGCCCACAATGAAGAATGAAGTCGCTGATTATGTCAAGAAATGCGAACAGTGCCAGAAATATGCCCCTATAATACACCAAGCGGGCGAGCACCTCCATTCTGTTACATCGCCATGGCCGTTCATCAAATGGGGAATGGACATCATCGGATCCCTCCCAGCAGGTGAGGTAACGTACGTTTTCTTTTGGTTTTAACTGACTACTTTTCCAAATGGGTAGAAGAAGGTGCGTTCACCCAAATATGCAAATAGGAAGTCATCACATTTATATGGAGAAACATCATATGCCGTTTCAGCATCCCTAAAGAAATCAGCTGTGACAATAGGCCCCAATTCACCGGAAAGAAGACCGTCGAGTTCTTCGAAAAATGGCACATCAAGTGAATACTCTCTACGCCATATCACCCGCCGGTAACGGTCGAGCCGAATCCTCCAACAAAATAATATTAAACATCTTGAAGAAAAAGCTCGAGTACGCCAAAGGACTATAGCCAGAATTTCTACCAGAGGTACTATGGGCCTACCGCACCACTCCAAAAACAAGCACATGCGAAACACCATATTTGCTAGTCTACGAGACCGACACCATGATACCAGTCGAGGCCGGGGAACCTAGCCTGAGATACTCTAATGAAAATGAACAAAGCAATGACAAGAACAAAAAACAAGACCTCGACAAGGCAGAAGAGCGAAGATACATGACTTACATAAGAATGGTAGCCCAAAAACAACAAGCAGAAAGGTACTACAACAAAAAAGCCAAAATACGACCACTCAAAGTCGGAGACCATGTTCTCAAGGACAAAGCATAAGCGAGCAAAGATTCGAGAGAAGGCAAACTAGGAACCAATTGGGACGGGCCATACAAAATCACGGCAGTAATAAACAAGGGATCATTCCAACTAGAAACAATGGAGGGAAAACTACTACAAAATAATTGGAACGTCGCCCACCTCAAATACTTCAACTTCTAAAAATAGACACCCCCAAGTCGTACTCTTTTTCCCTCACCCGGGTTTTGTCCCAATTGGGTTTTCTCGGAGAGGTTTTTAACGAGGCGACGAAGGGGACGTCTCGAAGTTCAAAGTGTGATTTATCGCCCCACCTACCGACTTCTTCTTCATGCTAAACCATAAAGGAACTAGGTACACTAAAACTTCTCCAGTATGTGTATGGAACAAACAGAAACATGTAATACTCTCCAATGAATGAAATAAAGCAGCTTCTTTGCACATCTCAACCAAAGTCGTTCTACACTTTACATTCGACCTCGCTAGAATTACTTTACATTCGACCTTGCTCGAATTACTTTACATTCTACCTCACTCGAATTACTTTACGATCTACAATCGACTACGCCAAAACACTACACGCAAGCGGCCGAAAAAGTCAGGGACTTCACCATATAGCAAACAAAAAGATAACAGAAATCAAGAAACACATAGCAAGGGGGGAGGGGGGGCTGTTTCATTATAGCTATCAAGTTACAATACTTTTTACAAAGGGCCCAAAGATGCCCTCACAAGAATAAAAAAATGGAAAAAACTAAGTATGACGGCTTTACATCGTGTCATCCCCATCGACATACTCATCATCATTACAAGAATTGGAGGCAAGCCTATCCGCATCATCGTCAACAACATCCCCACCAGGTGTACCGGGGGCATAACCGCAAGCTTCATGGGGCACACGTGCCTTAACATGGACGCGCTCAAGTTCTGCTTCAAAAATCTTCCTGTTGGTTTTCAAAGACTAATATACGTCAAGTTGAGCCTCAGCGTGAACCCACATCTCATACAACTCCCGCGGAATGCCGAGATTGGCAGAAGTATGAGACGTGGACGGCTGTGATTGCTATCGCATCTCTTCAGTTTTCAAGGTAACGACCTGCTCGTTCAATTCGGATAACTCTACCTCTAAATTCTGGATCTGTTCCTCTAATCGCACAACCATAAGCATCGATGTCTCCACCTTGTCTCCCGTTCAGTCCTGCAAATGTGGAGAGCGTCCTCTAGCGCCATCGCTTCAGCCACATCGGCCATTCTGTGTTTCTTGGTACAAGCCAACTCTTCAAACTTGGCGCTGAAATCACCCAGCAGATCAATAACATTCACCTCCCTCTGCCCAAGTTCGGCAGTCAAAAATGCCACCCGCGCTTGAAGATCAGTATTCTCAGCCATCACCCTTTTACTCACCTCCAGCTCATCATCTTTGGCCTTAAGAGTTCTCTCGAGCTCACTGCATCGGTCGATAGCCCTCACTAGCTCCTCATCCCTCTCCTTTAACTCTTCATCTTTCTTCGCCAGCTCCTTGTCTTTCTGTTTGAGCCCATCGCTAAACAACTAAAACTTGCTATCCTAGGTAAAAACATCGGCCAACGTTTGGTGCTTAGTACGGTATTCATTGTACTTGGAAGTCACCTTTTTAAAGAGGACCATCCTCCACTCTTCCCTCCGTTCATGCTCAATCCCCATGATAAGAGTCTGACATGCAGAAGAAAAGAGTTAGTGTGAGCAGATTACACGCACAAAACAAATCCTAACAATAAGAAGCACTTACTCGCAGAGCCATGCAAGATATACTTAGTGATAACTCAGCATCGCTCATCACCTGCAACACCGTGTTCTTAAAAGCCGCACGCAAGGGGCAAAGGATGACGTTGCCCGTTCCGAGTTGGCCAAAAGGTCATAACCCATGGGGATGATTATGTTCCGGTTGAGACCCTTCGTCCTTACCTCTACGTGAGCGTTCCTCTCCAAAAAGGCCCGTATTTCTTCAGGGTCGATGTTCGAACCAGAACTATCGTCCCCCCAGGTACCGTTCCATCTCCCCCGACTGCCGATGACGTGCCACCTTTCGCGGTCCTTATAAGCTCCCCGCCTTCATGTACTTCCTCGGCCCTAGAATGCCTCTTCTTCATGATGACATCCACCATAATAATGGCACCTACGTCTGGTACAAGTGTAGGCGCCACTTCCGGAGCAATGAGTTCCTCCGATTCAATACCAGTGACAACATCTTTTCCAAGCTCCACTCTTCGCCTCTTTATCGATGGCAACTCCTCTCCATCGGAAGACTCATCTACAAGATGGTAGATAGGTCGGGAAGAGATCTCACCCCGCACGACAATATTCTAAAGGGCGGAATCCCTCGTTGATAGAGCTTGAGTACGACCCTCGCTAGCGGACTCTACCAAAACAAATTGCATCCCTACCGATGTGATAGCCTGGCAAAATGCCGGCACTGGAGCTTTCTTTTTAACTCGTCGGCCTAGGCACCAAAAGGAGGTTGTATCAACAGACAATAGAAACAACGGAGAGCTGAAGTAAAAGTAACACTTACTAGACGGGACCTTCGATCCGTAGTGTTTGTAGAAAACCTCCCAATCACGAATCCCTGCCATATGAGGTAGAATGCGAGCCACCCAATCTTCTATGTCGAGGACAGGGGGGTGCATGCCTCTCAATTGAAAAACAAAGAGACCGCAAATGAGCTGAAAATGAAAGGGCAAAAAGAAACAACGATCGTATGACGAACACTTACGATTATGGTTCCACTGCTCGAGAAACCCATTCGGGTCCACCACTAAGTGCTCGGTCTTGATAAAGAAGTACTTGTGCCAAAACTTTCGATTTTTCCTGTCATCCATCCCGACTATCAGTCCTCTGGTCCTGCGATGCCGTAGGTGTATCATAGTGCCTCTATAAAAACTTGGTGAAAATAAGTGCAGCAGGTAGCGAACATCAACCTCGCAACCAGCCAATTCCGCGTATTTAGTTAGCATCAAAAAAGCCTTATACAAATAAGGAGAGAGTTGTGCCGGGCAGACGTTGTAAAATCGGCAAAATTCCTCTGCTAGCGGAAGAAGAGGGAGAGTATAACCAATTAAGAATGGGTAGACATAAAAGGCACAATACCCAGGTTGATAGACCTCCACTATGTCACACCAACTGGAACTATCTCGACATTGGGGGGATGCGATATGTGGACCGAAGCTCAACTATATGAGACAGACCAGTCTTAGAGATCACCTGAGTGGGAGGGGGAGCAGGCTCCTTGGGAAAATTGTTCCTAGACAAAGGGTTTCTAAGAACTAGCTCCTTTGTAGTAGGAAAAGTCTCACTCTCTTCAACCATAAATACCTCACCACTGGAAGGAGGAGCCACCAATAACGGAGTAGCGTCGGAAACTTCATCATGAATGTGAAGAGTTTGTGACATTTCGACAATGAAATATATTCAACCAAACCCAAAGAAAAAGATAACTACTAGGTAAGGAAGAGAGGAATGGAATTAGAAAAGCAAAATCAAGAGCAGAAACTGGGATAGAAGATCAAAGAAGAACAATACCTATGCAAAGAAGAAGATGGAGAAAACTTCTGAAAAACGAAACCCGCATCTATTTATAAGGCTGGGTGGCGCGCGAATTGCAGAAGAGGATAGTCAAATGGCACCAAAACCGAAGCAACAACCACACAGATGCTGCCTCAGGAAGATGCATAATGATGACGCGTGTGACCATGACATCACTCTACGACAACCACACCAAACACCACTTCGTTGGTTGCACCATTTTCCCCACCTTGACCGAGTCGATTTATCCTACGCAGCCAAATCTCTTCTCAACGGAAGCAAATTAGGTCCGCTTATCAAGGGCTTGTAGGATCACAACCTCAACAAGCGAAGGGACTAACCATATTGGTCTAAAATTGGCAATTTGGTAATAGTAGATAAACAGGGTCAAGGATGGGTCAACCACAATATGGTAACAAGAAGCCATCATTAAGAGGACTGTTGTAAACGACGAGCAGCTGAAGCAAAAAATAACGATATAGGTTCAGATATGGACATAAGGAATATTCCTTTGGATATTCCTTATTTTGTACCTTTTTAGGATTTCTTGGGAATATCCCTTATAAATGGTAAGAGATATAGAACAAAAGGGGGATCGAGACTTTATGAGAAAAAACACTTTGTAAAAGGTTGACCTAAGAGAATATACTAAAGTTGTCTTGCTCATCAATTACATTATTCAAGCACGCATTTTTGATTCTATATTCACAAGATCCAAAGATCCCTGAACCCCCTTTGATTTCTCATCTTTCCACGCCGTTGTTAGGGGAAAGAGCCATTCAAATCTTACAATAATTGGGTGGTATATTCTTTATTGTTATCTTCATTGTCATTATCTACATTTATCGCATATTTATGCTATCACTTTTACTAGCATTCATTGAATATAAACGAGCTATTTAATGCTACTAAACGCCGTTTACCATATCGATTCCTTAGCACATTTGGTCTAGAATCTATTATTCTTAACTAAGATTCATCCTACATCTCATCATTAATTAGTTTAACTAAAAGGTTTGACACTTTTTTGGTCAAACAATTATTCATTCTAAATGTTTACCCTAAAAATAGATAACAATTGAATTTATATTGTGATATTAAGGATACATGATTTTACTTGGCACAAATTGAGGAAAACGTAGATTTATATTGAAATTGACAATAAATAGGAATTAAAGCAAACCAAATGAATCAAGTAGTCTTGGCACTCGAATTTGATCACCCATAAACCAAGTAAAGCTCAGTTGACACAAGAACAAAGTAACAGAATGTTAAAAGCTTAAGAGAGAAGTAGTATATAGCTTTATGTAACATGAATATGATCCTTTACAAATGATAAGACCCCTTTTATATAGTAGGGGAGTCCCATTCTTGGTACAATTCTAAATATAGTAGGAAATCTCACGATTGGCTAATTAATCGGTCATTTCATGATACGTGCCGGGATTTGCTCGAACTCGAAGTAAAAGTAGCCCTTAGGCTTTATGGTTGAGTGAGTACTTACTTGAACTCGAGATAAGGTGGCCCTTGGGCTCGAAAGATAGTCCCCGAGTGAGAATTTGCTCGATATCGGGTTAAGGTAGCCCTTGGGAATTAGCCCTTGGGCTTGGTAGTCAAGTGAGGACTTGCTCAAACTCGAAGTAAAAGTAGCCCTTAGGCTTTATGGTCGACTGAGGACTTGCACGAACTCAATATAAGGTGGCCCTTGGGCTTAAAAGATAGTTCCCGAGCGAGAATTTGCTCGAACTAGGTTAAAGTAGCCCTTGGCCTTGATAGTCGAGTGAGTACTTGCTCGAACTCAAAGTAAAAGTTTCCCTTAGGCTTTATGGTCGAGTGAGGACTTGCTCGAACTCGAGATAAGGTGGCCCTTAGGCCTTTGTCCTTTTGCTTTCTTTTGTGTCTTTTTCGAGTCCATTTTGTTACAGGTTTCGGACGTCTCCAAGCCGTGTTAAATTGGTCATAGATTTTAAAATTCATGGGTTGCATAAAAGGTCTTATGCCCTCGACGCTCAATAGTTCGATATGTTCGAGTTTTATTTTTCGGACGGTAGCCCCCGAGTGTGGGGATGAATATTCGAACTCTGATTATGATCGGCCCTTAGGATTATTTCCACAATAAATTGGAAGTATGGAACTATAAAGTAGAAGAACCTTTTCTAAGACATGAGATAATTGCAAGGAAAAATATTTCTCTTTATTCTTGTGAACAATGATTACACATGCGTACATGTTTTGAGCCAGGGCTCGAATAACCTATTTGAGCACGGTTTGTTCGATCGTTTGGCTCTATCAAGACCCTATCATTATGAAGTAATTCAACAAAGTTGACATCCAAAGGCAATGCCCCCAAGTATTCGAGGTTGATTGTAAGGGAACCTCAGATACTAGTAAATGCTGTCTTTGGCATTGATTCGTGATCGACCTTCGATTCTGAGTTAGCACGATCCACTATTACCTTGTTAAAAACCTTGCCGAAAAACCCAATGGGAACAAAAATAGTTCAAGGGAAAAAGAGTGCAACGTGTGCTTTATGACCTAAGGCTTTATGCTGCTCCTTGTCGACAACTTGCAAGTGTTAGTCGGAAAATAGAAAGAATTGAAATAAGGTCGTACCTGATCATTTGGATTTCAAGTGCTTAATGTGACCTTCTTCAGTACCAAGTCCCCATGAACTTTGACCTCAATCATTTCTCCTCTCATTCTGTGCAGAATTTTGCCAGATACGTTCCCTCTACGGTTCCCCTTATATGGTTGATATCGATCTTTATTTGTCATTGGTTCTCAGTCAATATCTCTCTTGACTCTATCTACGAGCCTGTTAGGATAAACAGACTCAAAAGTAGTCCCGAGTTGATCAACCTGGACCCTGATCTTTTACTGATATCGATTATGTACATCGACCTAAGTGACAATTGGGTATTCGATCAAATTCTGCTTCAACTGCTGTGAAGCTATGGAACTCCGAACGTTGATACCTTGAGTGAAAGCTTGAACTGCCCAATCGTAGGTGACCAGTGGCAGATTCATTCATTCTATTTGAAATCGAGATACGAATTCTTTGAGCATCTCGTTGTCCTTCTGCCTTACCTTGAAAAGGTCCGACTTTCTTGTTACGACCTTATTGGCTTCGGTGTGTGCCTTTACAAAAGAATCTACAAGCATAGAAAAAGAATCAATAGAATTAGGCAGTAATTATGATACCATATCATAGCACACTTCGATAGACTCTCCCCGAATGTCTTCAGCAATACATATTCAATCTCGTCATCTTCCAAGTCATTTCCTTTGACGTCGCATGTATATGAGGTGACATGTTCATTTGGATCAGTCATCCCGTTATACTTAGGAATCTCGGGCATACGGAACATCTTGGGGATTGGCTATGGAGCCGCACTTGGGGGGAAATGTTTTTGTACAAACATTTTAGAATCTAGTCCTTGAAATATCATTGGTGCCCTCGGGATTTGGTTGACCCTAGAGTTATAAGTTTCCACCTTCTTATCATTTTTCGATCTTCTTTTCCCCTATCTTGATTCTCTTTGTCAATTCCTCGAGCATCTTTAAGATAGCAGGATTGGTCTTCGATGCCTTCTCATTCGATTTTGTCGAAGCCGATTCGACCCCATGTACAACTTCTTGGGATGGCTCGAGTTCGACCCTGCTTGGCGTGTATTTCTGATTTTGAAGCTGAGCAATTGCTGCCTGTTAGGCTTGCAACGTTTTGAAAATTACATGCAGGCCGATTCTTCCATCTTCACCACCATGTGCATTTTGAGTAGCTGATCGGGTACCCCCACGAATGTTGCTTTCGGGATTGAAGGCCAAAGTTTCATTGATGGCTACATGTGAATTGACATCGAATGGATCTACAGCCGAAACTCCATCGAGGCTAGCAGAGGGTACATCGTTTCCTGGTGCAATGTTCTCATTCTCGTCGTGGTGGCTGAGATCATTGTCAATGTGTTGAGGTGCTGACTGAGAGTTTGACATTTTTTTATCATGTAATCAAAGACACTTCAAATAACAAGCGTAAAATAGTGTGTGTTACAAAAAATTGTACCAGAAATCACTATTATCCTTGGCCACGGTGGGTGCCAAATTATTTACCCTAAATACGGATAACAATTGAATTTATATTGTGGTTTTAAGGATATATGATTTTACTTGCACAAACTGAGCAAAACATAGATTGATATTGAAATTCACAGTAAATAAGAATTAAAGCAAACCAAATGAATCAAGTAGCCTTGACCCTCGAATTTGATCACCCTTGAACCAAGTAAAGATTCAATTGACACAAGAATAAAGTAACAGAATACTGAAAGCTTAAGAGAGAAGTAGTATATAGTTTTATGCAACGTGAATAATCTATATTGTGGTCCGGGCCCGGCCCGGGACCGCGGGCCAAACAGGCCAAATGGGCCGGTCAAGCGGGCCCGGTCTCTAGTGGTGCATATGCCTGTAGCGGGCCGGTCCAACCCAAGTAGTCCGTGAGCCCGGGACCGGCAGGCGGGCCTGGGCCGGTTCAACCAGGCCCAACGGGCCAAACGGGCCCCAACGACTATTTTTTTAATTTTTTTTAAAAAAATGACCAACGGTCAGATTTTTAAAATCTAGCCGTTGGCCATCAAAATTCAACCATTTGGCACTTTAAAAAATAGCCATTTAGCCCCAAACTTTGTTTTAACCCCAAACTTTTTATAATTACACTTTTTCCCAATTCTCAACTATAAATACCCCCCCCCCATTCTTTCATTTTTACTCACAAATTCATCAATCTCTCTCTAATTTTCTTCTATAATTGCTTACTTTATTTTTGCAATTTCGTGAAAAATTGTGAAGTTGGTGAATTGAAGTATTCAAGTCTTCAAGTCTTCAACGATATTCAATTTTCATGAAGTTGTTCGTCAATTCGGTAAACTCGTTCCAACTCTTAAGTTTTAATATTATAGTTTTGTTAGTTTTATTTAGTATAATTATTATTAATATGACATTTTCTTTGAATTTTTTTTGGTGGTAACGGTAAGGAAAAATCTAAAATTGGTGAATCTAGTAGCCAAGCTACTACTCTTCCCCCGGCTCCCTGGCCCAGACCTGTTACCCGTCCTCCTCCACCTGTTATTTTTGATAGTGATAACCCTTGTTTTCAATTTTCCGATAGTTAATTTGCCATGATGTTGCACCAGGTCAACAATTAAATGAAGAAGTTATGAATGCTCTTTATCCTAATCTAACTATCTTTGAAAATGATGAGAAAAATGATGATTTTGATGAAACGCAACCGAACTTAGATGATACACCTACTAGTCCTGTTAATAAGCCAAATGATGCCCTGCCTGACCCTCCTGTAGTAACCCCTACTTTTAATAGACAACCTGCTAAACGGCCTGAAACTTCTCTTGTTTGACACTTTTTTACTCAACTAACAGAACAAAATAAGGCTAAGTGTAAAACTTGTGGGTCTCAACTAGTTCATAAATTTACTAGAAACCGTAGCGGTACGGGTAGTTTGACTAGACATATATTGAAACACCCTAGAGATAAAGCTAGATTTTTACAAATGAAAGCTGCACAAGAGGGGACAAGTGTAGATAATTTGATTAACCCTAGTACAAGTTCAAATCTAGTTCAACCGGGAATTAACACTGTTACCGGTGGCATTTTATATTATGATCCAAATAAAGATCATGAAGAATTGGCAAAATGGTTACTGTTATGTGCTAACCCTATAGTTTTCCTTCTAACCCTCATTTTGTGAGTTATATTAGAAGAGTTTTTAATGCTATTTATAAAGGATGACCTCGCGCAACCGTAAAGAGCGATATTTATAAATACAAACATGAATATGAAAAATATTTGTGCTATTTATTTACTCATATAGATTGTCGCATTGCTATTACTACTAATATTGCTAGAAGTGGTAATGACTGTGATTATCTAACTGTTACAAGTCATTGGATAGATGAGGAGTGGATAATGCAAAAATGCATTATTGCTTATAGAATAATTAATTCACTCCATAGAGGTAAGTTTATTGCTAATACAGTTGCAGATATTTGTAGATATTTTTGCATTAGAGATAAAATTATGTCAGTTTCAATGGATAATGCTTCTAGTAACACTAACGCTATAGGCTTGCTTACAACTACACTAAATCCTACATTTAGTAATATTTTTCATGTTAGATGTATTTGTCATATTTACCATTTAATCGTCGGTGCTGGTATGAAAGTTTTAAATGTAGAAATTGAAAAGGTTAAAATGGTTCTTAATTGGCTTTTTTATTCAAACCGTAGAAGTAGACTTAGAGACTATTTTAAAAAATATGATGAATTTCGCCTTAGAGAAAGAAAGGTTCCTAAACCTTGTCCAACTAGATGGAATTACATGTATGAAAGTTTAGTTGTTGCATATGAATATAGGAACCCAATAAGCGCAACGTATAATGCTCGTGTAGGTGATGATGATGATGATGATGATGATGAGCACCTTACAAATCAAGATTGGAGTAATGTTAAAATGCTTGTAGACTTTATAGAACAATTTCATATTGCTACAAATGAATTATCTGGCCAATATTATCCTACTATTTCTAACTGTTTAGTTTATACTGCGGCACTTGTAGATTTATTTACTCAATTTTGAGAGGGTGGAGTAATTTATAAAGAAGCTATTAATTCTATGAAAGCTAAGTTTAAATTTTTTTCCCCTATCCCCCTATTTTTGGTGTTGCTGCATTATTAAATCCTACAATGAAATTAGGAGGTCCTCACTTTTGGTATTCAAAAACTTATAACGCTTTCTCACTTTCAGCTGAGGAATTTGCTACACTTGGAGATGCAAAAGCCTCAATTAAAATAAATTCTCAAACAATTTATAATGCTTATCAACTTGCCTTAGATCAAGTTAGACCAAATGTTCCAACTTCTACTTCGTCTAGTTCGCAAGCATCTAAAAGAACTGGGGCCTAAAAGCCCTTAGTTCTTGGACGGAGTTCAGGGGTTCTCAAGGTGATAATTTTGGTGATAGTTCACAACTAAATGAGCTTCAAGTTTATTTGTCACAGGGACTTGAATCAGAGAATCCCGACGGCTCCTTCGATGTTTTGGAATGGTGGAAGGACAAAAAAAACACTATCCGATTCTTTCAAGAAAATGCTAACGGAACTTGTGCAGGATGCTGCTTCGCCTGGAAGCGATGATGAACAAGCTTCTTTTCCACCACCACCAATGGAAATTCCTCCGGACCTTGAAAGATTTATGAGATTTGTTAGAGATAATACATAGACTAACATGTAACTTGTATTTTGGCACATCTTCCTTAGTTTTTTTCCTTTTAACGGTGGTATTAGTACCTTGTTGTGCTCATTCCATTGGGGGGAGGAAGACTAAGAAAGATATTGCCAATTGTTAATGTCGTAATAGTAAAATATATAAGACATTCTTTTGAATATTTTTTTGCAATTTATTTTGTGTTTAAATTTGATATAGTATATATATTATATATCTAATACATATAAACTATATATATATATATATATATATATATATATATATGATATAGTATATATATTATATATCTAATACATAATATATATATATATATATATATATATATATATATATATATATATATATATATATATATATATAGTTTGTATGTATTAGATATATATATATGTATTTTTATTCTTCTTTTTAGTATTTTTGGTCTCTCTCCCTAGCCGTGACTATGTCCGGCTAAATAGATTCATATCTATGTTGAAGAACTAATTTCTCTTGCATATTAACCATGAAGAATCCAGACTCTTTCAAAATATAAAGAAATTTTAATATAGTTTCTTGATTTGGTTCCAAGATGGTGGTACAGTCGGTTCTGGTACTACTCCTATTGGCTTTGCCTTAGTGGCTACGTCTAGCCAGCTGTGATATTAAAGCCCGCTGAAGTTGTCAAAAGGGCTACCTCTTTCACATTTAGAACTGCTAGACACATGGGCTCAGTAAGAGTATGTATCGGGCTTAGACATGCCCCTTGCTTGGGTAAAAGGATATAGATCCTTCCATACAGTCATTAAACTATAATAGAATTTTCGTATATTTCGAATCCTTATTGGTCGTGCGGACTACCGCCAACCTTTAAAGTGAACTAAAGCAGCTAGATCTGGATGGCCGTGCGGACTACCGCCCGCCTACCTAGATCCTGGTGTTAAATTTGATATAGTATATATATTATATATCTAATACATAATATATATATATATATATATATATATATATATATGATATAGTATATATATTATATATCTAATACATAATATATATATATATATAGTTTGTATGTATTAGATATATATATATATATATATATATATATATATATATAAATATATATAGTTTATATGTATTAGAGATATATAAATTATATATATATACATACATACATACATACATACATACATACATACATACATACATATAAGGCAATATATAATTATATATACACATAATACACCCTTATATATACATACTATACATACTAAATATACTTTATATATTTATATAGCTATATATAAGCAATTTATACTAGTATATACATATATAGTTTACAAGAAAGTGTCTTAGATAAACAAAATTTTAAAAAATAACCCGGAACGAAAAAAGCCCGTTAGGCCCGCGAGCCCGACCCATTTAGCCCAGGACCATGTGGGATTAGGACCACCGTGAGCCGGTTCCACACATTGGGACTGTGAAGCCCGAGACCGCCTCAGCCCGGCCCGCCTCAAGCCCAGGCCCGGGTCCGGACCACAATACAGCCTTAAACGTGAATGTGATCATTTACAAATGATCAGACCCCCTTTATATAGTATGGGAGTCCCATTCTTGGTATAATTCTAAATACAGTAGGAAATCCCATAATCGGCTAATTAATCGGCCTCTTCTTGATACGTGCCGAAATTTGCACCATGATCCTCGCCCGATTGCGGATATATCATCTTTTCGCTATTTAACCCAGTAAGCTTACCTATATCTCCATCTTATTCGGTCCCGATCTTGGTCGATCTCAATCTTGGTCAGTCTCGGTATTGGTCGGTCTCAGGGTCTCGAGGTTAATCGGTCTCAGGGTCTCGAGCTTGACAAATTAACTCTGCACCATATTTTGATATAAATCGAAGCCTATCCTCGACTAATCATGCTCTAGCCTCGATCAGTTGCAGAAAAAGGGCAAGCCCGACCGTATACACTAAATTTAAGTCGTGCTAGATTAATGCAAATAAAGCAAATTCTTAATGCTAATTCTTTGGGCTGAAGTAGAATTGCGGGGGCTAGCGCTTGGAGTTGAACATGGTAAAATAAGAAATTGATTGAAACTATTCATTCTAAAATTCTCTGAAAATTTAATTATAGGTTCTATCTCAACGGGAATAATAAGGTCATTATGCTCATTTTTAGACCTATCCACTACTATGAAACTGTCAAAAATCATCCAAGAAAATCGATTCGAAACAGAGGAAAACTGACCGACTTTAATTCGTAAAAAAAAAGTGATCGCTAACGTGTGGCGACCGATGACGGTCGTAATTTCCGACGGAACTCGGTCGGTTGATTCAACCAAAAGTTTGACCATTTTATCTGACAATTTTTGTTTGGAAAATAAATATACTAATCGAAATCGGTCGGTAATATGTAAATTATTTTTTATTTACTTTTTAAAGTAGCGACCGTTTTCGATCGGAAATATAATTATTTGATAATTTTATATTTCTTTTTAAATTTTAACATACCGATAGAAATCGGTTGGAATCATTAAAAAAATTAAAAGAAAGTTATTTCTAACCGACTTCGGTCGGTAATTACGTATTTCTGTAGAATGCACATTGAAATTACCGACCGAAGTTGTTCGGAAATTATGAATTTCTAGGCTTGCAATATGAGAATTCCGATCGAAATCGGTCAGAAGTCGATCGGTTTTCTAGGTAAAAACCTGGCAGAATATGGCTGCTTTTAAGCTACACCGCCTGACAATTACAATCAATAACCATCCTATAATGGTATCATTACATTGCTGCCATTCTACCACAATTAACCACCAACAACAATAATTAACCTACCACAACAAGAACGCTAATAACAACCACAACAATAATGCCAACAACAACGCTACTAATAACAAGCGCAATAACAACGCTAATAACAACCACAACAACAATGCCCGCCACCACAACAACAATATAAATATTCAATAACAAAATAATATCAACAATACAATCATTATTCAAAACTATTACAACTGGCACGACTCGCAATTCCTACTGTCGGTACCGTGATGGAGCCTAACATTTCACTTGCTAGGGAAGCCAACGTTAGATAATCATAAAGCCAATTCTTATATATTTCAGTAATTAACAGCAAATAAGCTATAATGAGTTAAAGTGAATGCAAAATTTTATAACAGTCTCAATATATGTACTACTACCTGGATCTGGGGTCACAATTCATGAACATTCTAGGACTTAGTACAAGTAAAAGTGTGAAAGAAATACAACTATTTGAATGAAAGAAATAATAAAACAGAAGAGATAGGCGAGGACTTCAAGGTTTGTGGATGCTGACAGTTCTACCTTGAGTCTCCGATGGTCTGGTCCGAGATGCTATACCTCTCGATCAACTAGGACCAAAACAAAATCTACACAGGAAGTGCAGTATCAGTACAACCGACCCCATGTACTAGTAAGTGTCGAGCCTAACCTTGGTGAAGTAGTGACGAGGCTAAGATAAGATACCCACAAATAAACCTGTGTAATTTAACAGTATATGTACTCATAACAACAATGAAAGAACGAGACAAGTAATATCGGGAAGGGGCATGCTGAAGGGATCATAAGATAAAGAATCACAGCAGTAATAAGAACTTGATCAATCGATATACCTTGAACAAATAAACAAGCAAGCCAAGTAAAAGAAAATGTACGGCATCACCCTTCGTACTTTTACTCTCAACCTCACCATATGAATCAATAGAAACATCATGGCATCACCCTTCGTGCATTAACTCTCTCATAACATGGCACGACATCACCCTTCGAGCATTAACACTCACAATATGGAACGACATCACCCTTCGTGCATTAACACTCTCCATCACCAAAACAATGAACAATTACAATTGGGAGATAGAAATAACAACAACACATCTTACTTCAACATTTGGTTCCACAATACCAACCTCAACTTTGAGTCAATACTCAATCAATACCAAAGTCCGTAAACAAGATAAGAATGATCAACATAATGATTAACTAGTCTAAGCATGGATAATATGATCAAGGAAAGCAATAATTACAAGAATAAGACCGACTCGCATGCTATAACAAGAACACGTCTTACATCAACATTTGGTTATAGAATACCAACCTCAATTTTGAGTCAATACTCAATCAATAACAAAGTCCATAAACATGATAAGAATGATCAACATAACGATTAACTAGTCTAAGCATGGATATTATGATCAAGGAAAGCAACAATTACAAGAATAAGACCCACTCGCATGCTATAACCCGACAACAATGCATAGGTACTCGTCACCTCACCTATACATTATGCCTAGCATTCAAACACGTAGAAAATAGACAATTAAGTCCTACTCCCTCAAGCCAAGGTTAACCATGACACTTACCTTGCTCCAACGGCCAAACTCAATGCTCAGCCATGGCTTTTCCCTTCAAACAAGCCCCCGAACCAATAGAATCTAGCAATTTACTGATCAAACGATTCAAATTAATCCTTAGGAACTACCTACAATTGCAAAGAATTCAATTTAGGCCATTATTAAAAAGTAAACACCTGGTCCCGCTTGGTCCAAACCCGAAATTCGGACCAAAACTCGATTATCCATTTACCCCCGAACCCAGTTATGTAATTTGTTTTGGAATCCTACCTCAATTTGAGGTCTAAATCCCTAATTAATCAAATCCCTAGTTTCTACCCAAAACCCCCAATTCCACCATGAAAACCTTAGATTTTAGGTTGAAATTTTATAAAATGTAGTAAAAGATTGAAAGAAACTAGTTAGAATCACTTACCAATGATTCGGGGAAGCAAAGTTCTTTGGAAAAATTGCCTCTAAGGTTTTAGGTTTTGAAAAATTGAAGAATAGGAGAAAAATCCCGTATACGTCATATTTACCCAACTGCAGATGTCGCGAATGCGACCTGGCTTCGCAAATGCAAAGCCTGCAAATGCGAAACTCCCACATTTTTGCTGCTTTCACAAAAGCAAACAAAATGTTCGCAAATGCGGAACCTGAGGATCGCAAATGCGACCCATGTCTTTGCAAATGCGAAGAATCCCCTTCCCCAGCTCACCTCGCAAGTGCGAAGAATATTTCACAAATGTGAAACCTATGTGGCCCATCTTCTCTTCACACTTGCGATGAGAAGGTTACAAATGCGATGCCTCATCTCACAAATGTAAGATCAGAGGCGTGTAACAAGATCTGATACACCAGCAACTTCTCAAGTTCTAATTCACTCCATAGCCTATCCGAAACTCACCCGAGCCCTCGGGGCTCTAAATCAAAAGTGCACATTAGTCTAAAACATCATACGAACTTGACCACACGATCAAATCGCCAAAATAACACCTAGAACTATGAATTTAGCACCAAATCAAATGAAATTTTCAAGAAAACTTTGAAACTTCTAATTTCTCAACCGGGCGACTGAATCACGTCAAATCAACTTCTTTTCTCACCAAATTTCACAAATAAGTCATAAATGTGATACGGTACCTATACCAGGTTTCAGAACCAAAATATGGACTTGTTATCCAAGAAGTCAAACATTGGTCAAATATGTCAAATGCATTTATGTCATGCCCCAAACCTGAAGAGGCGTGGCGGGCACCCGGTGCCATACTCGGCCCGAGCGTACCACTCTGTAACTATGAACTTTGGAGGGGTAACCCTCAACTTAGGCCGATGAGTCCATATTCTTAATCATTTGAAAATAACGTCTCTCTTATCTAAGGGGTAAACTTACCCAAAGGTTGATATATATATATATATATATATAATTGTGCAGGCCGACGAAGACGCCATGAACTTCTACTGCTATACAAAATAAACTAGACTCATCTACAAACCTCTAGATATAACTGAATTGTACTATGGCCGGGACATGGCCTCGACCTACCTATCAAACCTGTATATATAAAATTGACTCCAAGGTCTAGACCTGGTAACTCCGAAGTAGTGGAGCTTACCAACCAAGCTAATGTTTGACTCTATCTGCTGGGAGGGTCGGTCCAACTGTCAATAAGGACCTGCAGGCATGAAATGCAGCACCCCCGGCAAAAGGGATGTCAGTACGAAATAATGTACCGAGTATGCAATATAACAAAATAACTGAAAGCTAAAAATTAAACTGATTATATAATAACTGAAAGTAACTGGAGTCAAAGATAAGCTGAAGATATACTTACCTGCTAATACTGACTCAACTCTCTTAATATAGTAAGTAAAATAGATGTCCGTCCTTACAAGGCTCAGTATTTGTAACTGCTCTACCGTAATAGGCTCGCTCATAGGCACTCGGCCATACTAGGCTCTATATTTCATACATTCTAGGCTCACTCATAGGTGCTCGGCCACAATAGGTTCGGTATATAACTCACCACCTGATCAGATGTTGTCCAATAGGGGCCTGGCTATCAATTATAGCTCGATGGTGGTGAAAATACTATAATACTGTATATATATAGACTTTTTGCGCTCTTGGCTGACAGAAGATAAAACTAAACTTAATATGAAGTCCCGATAAGGGAGAATGTTGTAACTCATGAGACTCGGACAATGTACATAAATTCAGGTATATGAACTTCTCTTTATTTCTCGTTATCAAACACATGCAGTTACTGGATCATGCCAAAATGAAAGAAAGGTTTAGCCTTAACATACCTTAACTCCGTTGAGTCCTTAATACCTTTCAAGAAATTCTTCAAACAACTCAACTCAATCTACCACAACATAAGGAGATTCAAAATCAGTGCTGAGTAATGGCTAAGTCCGCAACTTAAACTAGTAGCTCGTTTGCATAAGCTTCGGCAGCATATCTACCGTAACAAGGCCCTCCTCCAATACAATATACCAACAACAACAAGAATAGAACAATAACAACCTATATGTATTCTGTTCCAACCTTATCTCCATCACAATATACCAAAAATAGCCCTCACATCATACATAAAATGACAACCAAAGTAGTGTCAAACAACCTAAATAATATACCGACGAACGACCAGCAAACCACCCTGCCATTATGTGGTGTTTTCCCACACCCTTTATCCTCCAAAACTCCACAAAAATAGCAGCAAAAGAGACAATTCAACAACAACATGAAATAGCTCACAAAACATTCCACTACAAATTGAACAACTCGAACTCACGGCTTCTGATCACCGTCCCGTGAGTTCTTACAATTAGTGAATGAATTTCCCTACTTTTACAGCAAAACAATGGATGAAAAATGGCAGTATACTTACAATATTTTGTGAATATCTCAGCTCTTATCTTGATTCTTCAACCCTTAGGTTTTTCTCCAACTGGAACTTGTTAGGGTTTTGTGTTGAATTTTTGGGAGAATTTTTTTGGGTTCTACCGTCTACTTCTGATTTTTTTTTGCTCTATTATGAATGTAATATATGAAGTAAATCAGACCTTAAAAGGTCTCTTTGGCCAACCTTGGAGCTTTTAATTGAGGTCTCTCCTTTTGGCAAGTAAGTGATGTACCTACTTGTCACCTACCAGTCTGCGCAGTCTCGCGAAAATGTAAATATCTCTCAATTCCAATATCATATCGATAAACGATTTAATGAGTTAGAAATTAGACTCATAGATGTTCAATTGAATGGGACTCAAAGTTTATGTAACACCCCAAAAAACTATGTATATTGGGATAAAATCGCATTTAAGTTCGACCCAAAGTTTCAGTAAAACTTATGAATGTAACTCTTAATGACTTTCATCGAATTTTGTTCCACAACTCACTTGACTTCAAACATAACACACGATTATCATACAACTAACATAAATCATAACGTAACCTTCTTATAAAGTTAAGAAACTTAGTCTCACCCCAAAAGTACATGTTATCACATTCCCAACTTGTCGACTTTCGACGAAACATTGTTTTCTTCAATTTCTTAGCTTCTAAACCTTCCAACCCTCTTTGTACTTGTTGTTCATGATCTTCAATATCTATTACATCCGAGTTAAGATGATAACTTACTTTATATACTTCCAAAGATAATATCGTTTTTGGTCTTACATCAATTGACTTAAGACGTGCTCCTACGTACGAAAATACGGGGTGTAACATCATCCCCCCTGGAACATTCGTCCTCGAATGTTGGTTGATGTACTTATCAGTCTCATAAACCATAGCTATGATAGATATTCTAATACTATCCTTTCCATCTAGGAAACTGTTCTTTGAATAAATCTGAAGGCTAGGGTATTCCCCCCTTTTGGCCTCTTTCTCACACCATGACTTGTTGTCAGAATTCTTCCAATCTCGTAGTTGTTGCGAGCTTCTATCATGCAGCTTGTATGACTTTGTTCTTGTATGTGCGCCTAGGCGACTATTCTATCCTTTTTCCTCCATCTTATAGCCAATCTCTAGGCCTTACTTTGGGAACGTATAAAGAACTATGACAAGTTATTCCTCCCGGTATATATAGGTATACTGAAGTTCTTTACTCGATACTTTGTTGAACTTATGATTGTTGATATATCTTGTTTCGTAGCCTTGTATATATTTCCTTATGCTTTAATACATCTAGGTAGGTTATACTATGCCCTAACACTTGCTTCGGTCTATTATTACAGAGGTTTGATACCCAACTCCAGGTTATTCTCTCACTGCTTATCCTATATGTATAAATCTAAGTCCATTAGTTCTTCCTTATTACTTTTCATCTGAAGAACGATGGCGTAATCTCATCTCATATTTTGGACCTTTTATCCGCGTATTGTTGATTCACCTTAATGTTGATCTATAATCTACCACTGTTAACTTGAAACCTCTTACGTAATAAATTTTCGTTAGGGCTCAAGTCTCATCGGAGAACATCTGAAGTTATTTGCTGATCCACCTAGGGACGATACTAATCGTCAATAATTATATTTCATAGCATCCCAACGTGATTCATCTTATAGGGGTATTCTACTACCAGGGTAGCATTCCATCTCTTCTAAATTCTCCTAGTCTTAAACTCCTCTGAGTTGGCTCATGCGATACTGAACTTTTTATAACTTTATAGAAACCATCAGCTCTCTTATTGTGATGGGTTTAATCCCAACGACATACCTATTTTTGTCACCTTTTCACTAGCCTTTTCTTATCCTTACTCCGGTCTATCTAAAACCTTGTCGCTCCACCATACTTTATCTTGCGACCTACATATATCTATTTATACTACTCGCAACCTTTCTTTAACTTGCTAGCACCGTAGATTTCCTTTTGTTATTCTGGAACCTCATGTGAGACATCATATCATCTCTAACTCTTCTTCACTCTCCTAACAAGACCTCTCTATATCTGGAAACCACATGCTGGAAAATATGCCACTGATGACACCACTATCATTTCTTGATACAGAATTACGATGCTTCCAGTCCTTTATCTGATATCTGGATTATTCGTAACCTTCTGTACTTGGGCATCTCGTACCTTCTTCACGTGTACCTTACTTACCTTTAAATCTTGCATCTTATCTTCTATCTCTTTCATAATCTCTCTTCTACATAGGTGGAATTCAAATCCACACCTGAAAGCTCTACTATAATACTTGCACATCATGTGCATACACAATCTGGCAAAAGCTTCATACTGACTTCTTATGAGGTTGGCATTGTTCTAACTAGATTTATCGTAGAGCCATTATAGAATATGGTCATTGTACTATCTCTCTTTTACCTCTACTATTAATGGTGATTCTACAATGTTTTGAGTCACAATTTCTATAATCATCCAGGTCTAATAATCGGACCCCTGATTTACTTAGCTATTGTAACTTTTGAGCTTCCTTTTCTCTATCAGCCTTTGTGTAGGCTTAAGCTATCTTCCAATCAATGGCTCAAGGTATTAGTTATACTTTCGTCTTTCGTGGATGCTATGGGACATCCATAATATAATCTTCTAACAATTGAAGCCTTTATATGTGAGGTGGACTCGATTTTTTTCCTTTAACTTATACTGGAGTCTCCTATAGCTGTAGGAATGTCTATATATATGCTGCATGGATAACACTCCAAAATCTTCAGTGCGTTCACAGCATAACTAACTTTGGGTCATTTATCGAATAATTCCTTTCGTGCCTTCTCAATTTTCTTTAAAAGTAAGCAATTACTTCCTCTAGTCATTCTCCCACTTGTTTCATGAATACTTGGCTTATCTTAGTGCCCACACCTATTGGAATTTTTTGCAACTCATATGATCTCGAATATTACTTTGGATTTTACTTCCCGTTCTTTAGTCACAATAGGTACCGCTTTTTTATAGAGTGCATACAATGTTGTAGTAAGACTGTTGTAACAAGATCAATATCCTTTAGGTCACTATGCTTATGTTGAAGTATTCTTCCTTATTTCCTCAGCTAGTCTTTCGTTAGAGCTCTTAGTGAAGACTATCTGACTCTTGTAAAACTATGAGGTTATACCATCATATACCTGACGGAATTTTTGATGTTCTTACTCACCTATAATTATCCTTAATTACATACCTCTGTGCCCTTGTTTTCATAGGGTTACTTCTGAACTCAATTTTTTTGTCTCTCCCGTGGCACTCTCTTTTATTTTCATAACACTTTTACAACAACTATAACTACCTCAACTCCTATATGAATATTTCTCAAGGATTACGATGTCGTATCTACGAGACTGAATTCCCAATGACGAGGTTCACTAGGTTTATCTTGCACAATCTGCTGATTTATCTGTATCCTCTTGCCTAGCCATAACTAGGCTCTTCCTAAATCAACTACTGTCATGCCCCATTTTCTCGCGAAAGTGGGTTTCGACATGTGACAACACTTTTAAGGGAGGTGTTCTAATAAAGAGAGTCGCCACCTAACGGATTAAGGTGCGTTAGGGCACCTATTTGCAAATAACTCTATCTAACCAGTTTGCGTCACCAAAGATCGGGTAAGGGCCCAAAATTACCTCGAAGAGAAGGTGTTAGGCACTCTTCGAGGTCTACAACTGTGGGTCCTGACCGAACTCAATTATATGAATTAGTCTATATGATCAAAGCTAAGAAACAGGGAATTACTAAACTTGAATAATCGATTGAAAGACAAGGTGGGAGGGGGGTCCTATGTTTTTTAGCCTAAAGAATCATCCCATGCAACATAAATTATACTTCGTAACTCTCTCGAGATGGGGTGTTACTCATATTATTCAGTGGGCACAGAATATCATCTCCTTCTACCCAATTACTATCTTTAAGTTGTTTACCTAAAATGCACTAGTCAATTCTAAGTCGTCTCCTATGCATGCACTACCCGTCCCATGTCTATGGTCCATGAGGCATTTGGACCTCTATTTCAGGGTGGTTCTAGACTTTAACTTAGGTTGCTCAAAAATGTCAAAAGCTAGGTGGCATACAAAACACATTGGACTTTCACTTATAAGCAAGTAAGGGCTCAAGTTGGTCTCCGCAATTAGACAACAAATGCACGCAAGTTAGATTGACAAAGATAGTTTGCTGATTTTAACTAGTTAAGATTGCAGAAACCTATAGGCAGGATCTCCATATGAATTTGAATTTAATGAGTGGGCAGTTTATAACCTGTGAACCCTAGTTTCCTATTGATTACAGGTATATGCGATTAAACTATAGGCATGATATCTAGGCACTTTATGCAGCAACTAATAGTAGTAATTACGCGATCATATTTAGAATTGGGTAATTGAATCCTATAGGCATGGTTTCTAGTGACAACAGTTAACCCAACATTGAGGACTATTAAAGAAACGAGTAAAACGGTTAATTGATTCAGATCCTATAAGGAAGATTTCTATAATTAAAATTGATTTTAGATCCTATAGGCATGATCTCTAAAACTGACCTTTGTACCTGCAAGCATGATCTCTAAAACTGATTTTTTAGATCCTATAGACATGATTTCAAACAAAGCAGATGTAGAGTATATTTTAACCAAATAAAGGACCTATAGGTAGGATTTCTACTGGAAAATAATGCGTTTTGAACAAGGATAGACTACCTATAGGCATAATTTCGGAAAAGTAGCACGTTTTGAGCAAAGACAGATTACCTATAGACATGATTTCTAGCACATGAAGCTGAACATGTTTGAACATAATAACACATTTTAGCTAAGTGATGAGCCTATAGGAAGGATTTTTACCTATTTCAGTGCAAGTATAGGATAAAGCCCTTTACCCAATTTAACTAATGCCCCAAATTGTTATTACAAATAATTATTACAGACCAAAATTTAATGTAATGAATTACATAATAAGTATAACTATAGGGAGCCTACAGCAAGCCCAAATACATTTGGACAGGCCAGGCCTTCAACCCACAACAACACTAAAATTCATGTCCATAGATACAAAATAACCAGTTGTTGAGTGATTCACCCATATATCAAAGCTGAGCATACAAAACCCAAGTCCCTAGTATGTCAAAGTTCCCAAGGGCTTCAAGAACCCAGGGTAGTGCTCACACTAGAGAGATTGATTTGCGTCAGAGTTCACAAGGGTCTCACATTAACCCTAAGCAGTGCTCACACTAGGGAGGCCAAAGGACAGAACCTAATTAGCCTTGCTTTCAACCGGCTAAGAACAAGAATTCAGAAGGACCATATAGTAAATGAATAGAATGGATTCAAGGGATTTCACTGAAGGACGGAATCCAAATTGAACATATACACACAAATAACAGACATGCTTGAACTTAGGCAGAGTTAGTCAAGTTTTCAGGAAATGAAGCCAATCAAAAGTCACAAAAAATATATTTATAGTGATAAAAGAGGATCCAGATTAGGCTAAGTGCAGAAACTAGTGTCATAAGAAGAAAACCGTTAGCAATAGATCATGACCTGTTAGGGACTAATTAGGCAGTTATTAGAGGTGTTAAAAACATGATGAAACATGATCAAACATGCCACATTATAGCAGGTTCAACAAACAGATTTGCATATATCTATACATAGTTAACTAGCCCATAGAAGAAGATACGAGAACATGTTCAAAGAGCAGAATTATAACAGAATTGAACTTATAGGGATACCTATCAGTAAAATATGGTTAAGCAGGATTGAACTAACAAACTCACAGTAGATTTAAGCGTGTCTCAGATGTAATAACATTTAGGATAGTATAGTTTAATTAAAGTAACACATAGATGAAATGGCAGATAATCAGAATGAAATGGTAAAAGGCATGATAACTCACCAGTTAAGATGAAACAAGGATGAAGGAATTAAGCAATATGGTAAATATCACCAAACAAGAGCAAGAACTTAGAAATTTCTGGCCTTGGCTTTCATCCGGCTAGGAATCAGAATACAAAACAAGATTATTCAAGAGTGGAAGCACACAACCTTAGTTTATCATGTTCTTAAGGATATTTCAAACCTAATCAAAGGGGAGTGGGGATGGGTTTAAATAGTGTAGGAACTGAACACATAAACATGAAAAATAATTAATTCAAATACTAGAAAGGCAAGCATTTAAATTAGTAAGGAAGAAAATTTGAAACCCTAATTTTTGAATAAAAATACACAAAAATCGGTAGAAAATAAAGCAAAGAATCACATAATTCATACAATGAACATAGACAGGAAATTATTCAAAAGAAGCACAGAATAGAACCAGATTTGGTTCGATTAAGAAGATCTGAAACCCTAACTTAGGGTAAGTAAAAAAATCAACAGAAATAGGCAGATTCACACATAATAGAGTGAATATAGACGAAATAATACTCAAAATCAAATCTTGAACCAATTTTGGTTCGAATCAAAAGAGAATCTGAAAACCCTAATCTTAGGGTTATGTACGAATCAGCGAGATTCGAGCAAATCAGGCTCACACGGTACAAAATAACGCGTTTGGACTTAAGGTTGTCCAGATTCAAGAAGTAAAAATCGATTAGGATAGAATCAGAGTGGGGTACTTGACATATTTAGGAAAGTACTTAAGTTATTCTGTAAAATATTACCAAATAAAGGAAGTATATCAAGATGGTAGGTGAATGGGGAAAGAATCTCATTAGGAACGAGATTTGGGGGGATTTTGGTGAGGTGGAGGCTTAGGGTTCATCAGAGGAGGGAAGTAGAGGTAGCGGGTTTGAAAAATCGGATTTAGGGTTTGGGGGACGGTAATATATGGAAAGGGAGGGGTTGTTTATGAGTCGTTGATCACTTTTTATCAACGGCTAAGGTTTAGGTAGGAGTTGGGTAGGGTTTTAATAAGTGAGTGAGGGTGCTGGGCTAATGGGGTTGGGTTTGGGGTAATTGGGCTATGTTTGGATAGTTTTAGGTCCTAATTTAGTTATGAAATTAGGGCCAGATTTTTAAATACCCAATTTTAACAAATAAATAATTATAAAAATAATAAATAAAAAAAATATCATTTGTGCACTAAAATAATTTAAAATAGTTATTTAATATTTTAAAAATATAAACTCTGCATAAATACTATAATTATACATTAATATGGGCTATTATTGCAAAGATGTGCAATTTAGCATTAAAAATGCAAATGTAATTATAAGAATACACTAAAAATATTTAAATACTATGTTGGCCTAAATGATAAATTTAGATGATTAAATCATCATAAAAATAATATGAAGGATAATTATTGGATATTTATATAATAAAATGTAGAAATAAATTGATTTAAAGCCTTTAAAAATTAGATACATGAAATACCGGATGGACAAACTCCAATTCTGAGGGAAATTCTAACTCATAAGCTACTTGGCCCACTATCTGAATGATCCTATAAGGTCCAACATACCGTGGGCTAAGTTTGCCTTTCTTGCCAAACCTCATCACACCTTTCATAGGTGACACCTTTAAGAATACCCAATTATCAACCCTGAACTCTAAATCTTGTCGCCGCAAGTCAGAATATGACTTCTGACGATTCTGAGCTGTCAAC
This sequence comes from Nicotiana sylvestris, assembly GCF_000393655.2. NCBI lineage: Eukaryota > Viridiplantae > Streptophyta > Magnoliopsida > Solanales > Solanaceae > Nicotiana > Nicotiana sylvestris. The sequence goes on from NC_091065.1 coordinate 96,384,812, forward strand.
AGTTGCTCCCGGATAAGCTTTACTTTATCTATGGCCTGCTTAACCAGGTCTGGCCCATATAACCCAGATTCTCCAGCATCAAACCACCCTATAGGAGATCTACACCTGCGCCCGTACAAAGCCTTGTACGGAGCCAACTGGACACTGGAGTGGTAACTGTTATTATATGAAAACTTGATAAGAGGTAGATGTTCATCCCCACTTCTTTTAAAATCCAGCACACATGCTCGCAACATATCCTCGAGCGTCTGAATCGCGCGCTCGGCTTGTCCATTCGTTTATGGATGAAAAGTTGTGCTGAGATTCACCTGAGTTCCTAAACCTTTCTGAAATAACCTTCAAAAATGTGCTATAAATTAGGGCCCACGATCAAATATAATGGATATTGGCACTCCGTGTAGTCGCACTATTTTTTTAATAAATAACTTTGCATAATCTTCTGCTGTATAAGTAGATTTGATTGGTAGGAAATGTGCTAATTTCGTGAGCCTATCGTCTATCACCCATATGGAATCAAACTTACGTTGAGAACGAGGTAAACCCGTGATAAAGTCCATGTTTATCGCCTCCCATTTCCATGTCGGGATCTCTATAGTCTGCATTAGCGCTCCGGGCTTTTGGTGCTCTATCTTCACCTACTGGCAACTAGGGTATTGAGCAACATACTCAGCAATGTTCCTCTTCATATTGTTCCACCAATACACATCCTTAATGTCATGATACATCTTTGTAGACTCAGGGTGAATGGAATACCATGAATAATGTGCCTCTGACATAATCCTGTCTCGTAGCCCTGCTACATATGGAACACACCAACGACCCTTGTATCTGAGAACCCCATCTCCTGTTAGTTCTAACAAAGACTTCTTCTGTTATGGAACCCGCTCTCTCAACTTGACTAAATCTGGATCCTCATATTGCCTCTCCTTTACTTCAGCTATGAGAGATGATTTTACAGTATTTTGGAGTACAACTCCTCCATTGACAGAGTCTACTAATCGAACCCCCAAACAAGCCAATTGATGAATCTCTTTTGTTAATTGTCTTTTCTTGGCCTCTACATGTGCTAAGCTACCCATAGATCGGTGACTTAAAGCATTTGCTACAACATTAACTTTCCTTGGATGGTAGAGATTGTTAACATCGTAGTCTTTCAATAATTCAAGCCATCACCTTTGTCGCAAATTCAACTCTTTTCGCTTGAAGATTTAAGGCTCTTATGATCTGTGAATATATCAACATGCACACCATAAAAATAATGCCGCCATATCTTAAGTGCATGGACAACCACAACTAACTCAAGGTCGTGGGTCGGATAATTCTGCTCATGCTTCCTTAACTACCTTGAAGCATACTCAATTACTTTCCCATGTTGCACTAGAACACATCCTAACCCGACAGCCGAGGCATCACAATACATGGCATAACCATCTGGACCTTCTGGAAGTGCCAGAACTGGCGCTGAGGTCAACTTGTTCTTAAGCTCTTGGAAACTCTGCCCACAGGCCTCTGTCCACTGAAACTTAGTCGTTTTATGCGTCAGCTTTGTTAATGGTGCTGAAAGAGAAGAAAAACCCTCTACGAACCTCCGGTAATATCCTGCTAAGCCTAGAAAGCTACGAATCTCTGTCGGAGTGGTAGGTCTAGGCCAGGATTTCACAGCCTCAATCTTCTGAGTGTTTACCTTTATACCTCCATCGGATACAATATGCCCCAAGAATGCTACGGATTTCAATCAGAACTCACACTTAGAAAACTTAGCATATAAGTTATTATCACGGAGGGTTTGGAGTACTGCTCGCAGGTGATCCATATGCTCTTCCTCTGAATATGAATAAACCAGAATATCATTAATAAAGACTATCACGAACAGATCCAAATATGGCTGGAATAGGCTATTCATCAAGTCCATAAATATGACAGGTGCATTCGTCAACCCAAAGGGCATAAGAAGGAACTCAAAGTGGCCATATTGGGTCCTTAAGGCTGTCTTGGGAATATCTTCCTCCCGAACTCTGACCTTGTGGTACCCCGACCTTAAATCTATTTTTGAAAAGCATCTAGCTCTCTGCAACTGATCAAACAAGTCATCTATCCTTGGAAGTAGATACTTATTCTTAATAGTTACATTGTTCAGTTGCCTATAATCGATACACAAACTGATACCGTACAACCTCGGTAAATGCATCTAGCGATAATCGATTCTTCGACCGGTGTAGATACCGCAAAAAGATCACATAGTATTTCAGGCACTACACCAAATTTCCATGCGACAAATGGGGTAATACATGATAAAGTAGGTCCTGGGTCTATCAAGGCATAAACATCGTGGGAACAAATGGTTTACATACCTGTCACAACGGCTGGTGAGGACTCTTGGTCATGTCGACCTGCTAGCGCATAGATACGATTCTGGTTACCACTTGAACTAGACCCTCTACCTCTGCCTCGACCTCTACTGTCACGACCCAAATCCCGGTCGTGATGGCGCCCAAAACACTACTAGGCAAGCCTGACCATTATTCAACACTTAACCCAATTTATCAAAAATAGCGGAAAGAAATATCAATTAAGCAAGATTAAAGAACTGAAGAATTTAACAAAATACACAATATAATCTCACTAGGACCCGATGTCACGAATCTGAGCCTCTAGAATACAGAATATCATCCTAATACATGGTATATCCAAAGTCTGATAATGCGGAAATAAAGAGATAGGATAGGAGGGAGAAGATCAATGGTTGCGAACGCCGTGCAGCTACCTCGATACTCCCAGAAGCTGGATCTGCTGATCAACTGGATCTATTGAGCCTGAGACTGCCCTGGATCTGCACACAAGGTGCAGGGAGTAAAGTGAGTACTCCGACCCAGTGAGTAATAAAAGTAACTACAGTCCGAAGATAAGAAAATCCAGTAAATACACAAAGTAAGCTAAAATCCAAATATACAGCAACATATGGAACTGAGCAGCTAAACAACAGTATAAATAGAAATACATGAATGCAATGCAATGCATATGATGGTACATTCCAGTACCCACTGCGGCGTGCAGCCCGAGCCATCCATATTTATTTATCGTCGACGACGCTCACTGGGGGTGTGTACAGACTCCGGAGGGGCTCCTACAGCCCAAGCGCAATATCTTGGTCAGTCATTGTTACCTGACCGGTCAGCCATTGTTACCTGACCAATTTATATCATACAGTGCCATTGTTACCACTGTTCAAGTATATCATCCAGTGTCATTGTTACCACTATTTCAAGTATATCACACAGTGTCATTGTTACCACTGTTTCAAGTATATCACACAGTGTCATTGTTACCACTGTTTCAAGTATATCACACAGTGTCATTGTTACCACTGTTTCAAGTCACTTTATAATCAGTCCAGAAAATAATATAATAAGCCCCTTGGGCATTTACAAAACAGAAGTTCCCAGCCCGGAATACATTTAAAAATATCATTTAAGTTTTCAACACTTAGAATTATGGCTGAGTTTGCAAAACAACATTTAAAACCTTGGACTGAAATTAAATGATATGCAAATCATGCTAAGCAGTAATATCAATCCTCGAAAGATTTTACAAATCGGCACAAGGCCCCAAACATGGCATCAAGCCCCGTAATATCAATGAAGTATGTGTATCAATCACCAGTATAGTATAAATATCACACGGGATGGACCAAATCACAATCCTCAATAGTATCCGACCCCGCACTCGCCATGGAGTGCGTGTCAAGCCTCAATATAGCGTTACGATGTGAAAGTCCGGGGTTTCAAACCCTCAGAACAGCATTTACATCTATTACTCACCTCAAGACGGCCAAAAGTCTACTCCGCGATGCCCTTTCCTTTCGAATCGACCTCCTCACACGTCGAATCTTGCCAAAACCACAAGGAATATATTACAATAGGCTAAGGGAATATAACTCAATCGAAAAGACTCGAAAAATATCGAAAATCACGAAATTTACAATACCCGAGCCCCGGGCCCACTTCTCAAAAAATTACAAACGTCACATCACCGGATTCCTCGTCTCTCCACGAGTCCGTACATATAAAAGTTACCAAAATCGGAGTTCAAATGACCCCTCAAATCTTCATTATAGAATTTCAATCTCAAGCCCTAATTTCTTATAATTTGGCTATGTTTTCATGGATTTCAAGGATGATTCTTCAATAAAATCATGTATTTAACTCATAAAACTTACCTCCAATCGATCTAAGTTGAAACTCCCTTCAATCCCCGTCCAAAAGCTCTCAAAATGACTGAAAATGGTGGAAAAATGACCCAAAATCGGATATAAACTCACTGCCCAGATTTTTCACAATTACTGTTCACCCGCGCGGTACTGTTCACGTGCGGGTTACTGTTCACTGCTGCTAAAAAATGCACCAGCAGCCAATTTAAATTGCAGCACAGCTATTTTTCACTAAAATAGCTCTAACTCCATCATACGAACTCGGAATTAGACGATTCTTTTTCCTATGAGTCACAAATAATAATACAAACACAACCCTTCAATCGAAACTGAATTCGGAGCTCATTTGCCCAGTGCGATATCTATTTCGCTCGTTAAACAATTACTCATGTTTCGCGTCAAAAACCTAATCGCGACTTGATGAAATTAGACAAAATTTCCAGATCAGTCCTATAATTCATTACCAAAATTCCGGAAGTCTCGGAATCAAATTTGGATTTCTAGAACTAAAAATGAACCTTTAGATCATTACATTTATGCTCAAAACGGCAAAAATCTTCCAAAAACTCTTCCAAAATTTGTCCGAGCCTCATGGGATCCCAACAAAGTATACTAACAAGTCCCATAATATGACACAAACTTAGTTGTTCCTTCGAATCACCAAAAACAACGCAAAAATACTAAATTCACCACGGATTCAAGCCTATGAACTTTGAAACTTCAAATTTTCACATCCGATGTCGAAACACGTCAAAACTAGTCTGAATGGTCTCAAATTTTGCAGACAAGTCCAAAATGATATAACGAAGCTACAGAAACTCTCGAAATTCCATTCCGATCCTCGAATCAAAATCTTACCTATCAACCGGAATTCGCCAAAATACTAACTTTGCCGATTCAAGCTTAATTCTACACCGGTCATCACAAAAATATTTCGGACACACTCCTAAGTCCCAAATCACCTAACAAAGCTATCTAAACCATAAAATTCACATTTCGAGCACTCTAACACATAAATCAATATCCAGTTGACTTTTCCAACTTAAGCTTCCTTAAAAGATACTAAGTGTCTCAAACCTTACCAAAATCATTCAGGAATGACTTCAAATTTTGCACACAAGTCACATTCGACATTACGGACTTTCCCCAACTTTCGGAATCGCATTCCGACCCCGATATCAAAATTTTCACTTCCGGTCTAATTTTCTCAAAAACCTTCAAATTTATATATTTAGCCAAACGGCTCCAAAATGACCTACAGACCTCCGAATTCACTTCCGATCGCGCTCCCAAATCCAGAATCACCATACGGAGCTACTCCCAGTCTTGGAATTCCAAACGGACATCAATAATACTGAAATGCATTTTAAGCCAAACTGATGCAATTTCTTCTAAAATGCTATCTTCCACAATAGGCGCCAAAACGCTCCCAGGTTATCCAAAACCCGATCCAGGCATACGTCCAAGTACGAAATCATCATACGAACCTGCTGGAACCTTCGGATCCCAATTCCGAGGTCTTTTACTCAAAATTTCAATCCTAGTTCATTTCTTTAATTTTAAGCTTTCAAAATGAGAATTTCCATTTAGATTTGACTCCAAACTTCCTGAATTTTAATTCTGACCATACACTCAAGTCAATATACCTGAGATGAAGCTGCTCATGGCCTCAAACTGCTGAATGACGTGCCGGAGCTCAAAACGACCGATCGGGTCGTTACAATCTCCCCACTTAAACATACGTTCGTCCTCGAACGTGCTAAGAACTACACTAAAGTAGTCTGAAATCACTTGTTTAACACCTCATGCACCTTCCCGTGCTACCACCACTCAGTTGAGCACATTAGCTCGACAACTCTGTAGGTTTACTCCCTTATTCAAGCAAATAAGCCATTAGGTCCACTTCCAACATCCTGAATTTCCTGCCAAGCCTGTTTCCATCATACGACCACCATATCAATCTCCACATGCTGTACCCAACATGGCTGCATAACTTTGCTGAATTCACACTTTGCATCACTTTACTCATAGGACCACAATAACATTCTTTAAACTAAATAGTCGAAATTCCACAAATCTGATGCTCCCATTGCATCTCATGACCTACATAGGTCTTGCTTTAGTTTTTACAACATCGATACGACTGAAGAGATGTGCCGAAATTCATAATCAACTGTTGAATCAACAATTCATTAGATCTATACTCCTGACAAGTTCCATTACCTTGTCTCAAACCAAAGAATGATCTTTGCTCTATAATATACTTCATATAATCAGTTTGCACTGACCCCAAATCTAGTAACCTCGTCTCACCCAGTACGAACTGCTCAGGCAATAAGTCACCTCGGACATAATCAAAAATCCCACAAGACGCCACAATGTGCCAGTGGGCTACCAATTCGAACGCGATACAAAAGGAAGGCGAACTCTGGGAGGAACTACTCAACTCGCACACTAACATGGACTTCCTCAGAAAACAGGGAAACAAAACACATAAAAGCAAATATGGGCAATGAACTGAACATCACACTGTTGCGGCGCGCAACCCGATCCAAACCACATACCCATGGCGGCGTGCCACCCGATCCACATATAGGACTCACATAAGGAGATACACGTCGAGCTGAATAGCTCACCCCATTCAAATACCGAATATCGGTCATAAACACACTAAGGTGCATAATACCATTCCCAAGGAAACATATAGCGTTATAGGCTACAACTCAAGCACAACTGAGGTGCGATACATGATCTAAGTCTCAAGAGCCATCCTGCTCATATAACATCACCGCTGAGCGGAACCTCAACACATAAGGAATTTACCAAGCCGTCTCACAACTCATACATCGCAATATATCTTTACATGAATTATCTGACCACGAAATAAGACCGCGACTATCCTTCCATAAAGAGCGCATTGCTGAAATAAACACAACTGGCCTGACGTAAGGCTCACTTCCACATTTAAATCTATCCCCCGACCTCAAGTCCATCCTAATCGTGCCAAGCTAGGCCAATAATATTTCACAGGTCTATAACCCAATAAGCAGAGTGCCCTCCAGGCATAAATTCTCAAATGGAATATATTACCAAAATCCTCATATTGGTTTAAATTTCTAATTAATCAAGTGACTACATGTCACACTTATACAATCTTCCCGCGGGACAAGCTCCCACCATCTTCCGAAATAATTAACAGGCCTGCACATTCAAACCACCGACTGCACTAACACTGAAAAGCGATCAGGAATCCCTAACCAGGATGCAAAGCCTTTCTCACAGAACATCGACCTCAGGTGATACTGATGTCAATACCCATCTTACTCAAACCACTGAAACTCATATACTGCTCATCTGAGATCGTGACATCACAGTCATTGACCAAACTGCAACCTTGGTCCTTACTTCAAATTCCATACCACTCACTGTACCTCACGTGCCAATATACGATAGACGCGATTTCCATCACAACTCTGGAACCGCCGATAGGCTAATACTTCATCACATAAGACTTTCCATTTAACTCACTTCAGGAGAACTATAGCAGCATACAAGCGAATCCTCATAATCGTCGAATATGCCAATCTCTAAGTAGTCGTCCAAGCCACTACAACACTTTCTGGGATCCGCCTAATCATAATAGGCCCTACCAAAAGAATGCTTCAGAATAACATCAATCACTGCGGCCGACAAGCCTCACATGCATAACTCGATCACGCTGAACGAACCGATCACTGACACCAGTATACCAACTCAACTATGGCTAATCAATCTACTTCCTTCCAATTTATCCTTGATTGCCTTAGAAATAATAATATCTCCCTTTAACACCTAACTTATTTCAACCAAACTCACCTCGAGTGACCTTAAATCACGAGACCATGCTGTCTCAAATACCATGACCATTTCATATCTCTCAAATGCTACACCGCAAGTCAAAACATCATAGAACATTCTGTGCCTTTCTTCATAAGTTGCTTCAAAAGCTTGACTATTAACCGTACTTATAGACTCAAAATCATTAGGCACCACACTTTACCTCTTGAATTAACTAGGACCGCTATTGAGAGCCACCCAGCTCTGACTTGGCCCTGAATGCAATGAACTCTACTGAATATTTTATAACATATGAATACCATCTCAATAAAGCACCCAACGAAATCACTTCCCTCGAAGCCTGCACCTATACGAGCAATAAATCATGAATCTTCCCTCAAGTCTAAATATGAGCCAATAAGGCTAACCATATCATGCATCCAACAATTCATTTACTCAAATTACCACTCATGGTCCTTTTCCGTAGCTGCAATAACCCACCAATACGCCAATAACTAGAATTCACGCAGGTAATAAACCGTGCAATCAGCTAATCAACAGCAAGCTCCCCAACTTGGCTCGAAGCCATAGATTACAACACATATACTCTATTGCAGTCGTAATATCATGGTGAGATTAAACTCACTCCATCATAAGCTCGTGGAAACACGAATCATCTGGAATTTTAACTCTTCTGCAATTCTTGCATCTACTCACACAACAGTTAAGCCCACTCTCTAGGCGACCATTTTTTTTTACTAAGTCCTAAATTTTTCAAAAATTTCGGCAGAGCCTCCTTTGTAATTGGTCCTATCCACCTGCCAGAGAATCACCAAAACCATCCTCACAACACACCCACAACTTGACAAAGCATCACAATGCATATCAATTACATAAATCTAAATTGATACATGGACATGCGTTGCACCTATTTGAATTATAACACATAGAAAATACCCTTCAACCCTCCATTATTGGGCTATTCAACCAAGTAGGAACATAATCTTTCTTTAATATTTTCGACCTTCAAGGTGGTCTCCTTGACTCAATGATTTCGTCATAATACATTTACGAAAGAGATCTCAGCTCCCAGACTTATCTAACTAGGAGACACGAAAAATATTCTTCACGCACCCATAACTCGGGCTACTCAACAGATCACAATAAGAAACGAATCACTTAACAGTTCATCTACTATCCAGTAGGCTTCTTCACCACTACCAAGTCATACAAATACACCTCGCAATACTAACATACTCATCACGTGGATATCCAACCGCCATTCCGGCTAACAAGGACAATAATGAACATATGAGTTCAAAACACTTGCTCACAAAATCAGCACCTCGGTGCTCAAGCCATTGGCAAAGATTTGGCCTCAAGTCCTCCAGACTGGTCTAACTTAAAACTCACAGAGATTACACCTCGCCCCTCGATCGGGGAATCAAAGCCATCGAGACACATCTGATACTGAGTGCCCGTTGGTGCGTACGATCACGCGGAAGGAATTTCAAAAGTTTATTTTCAAGCTGAATCAAGGACGCACGATAAGAATTCAAGAATGTGAAGTTTTCCTAAAGGTTTGGCAGCCTCTCGAGGTTAAGTACAGACGTCTCCGTACCGATCCGCGAGACTCTACTAAACCGGATCATGACTCGCGAGACCAAGTAACTTAGGCTCTGATACCAACTTGTCACGACCCAAATTCCGGTCGTGATGGCGCCCAACACACTACTAGGCAGGCCCGACCATTATTCAACACTTAACCCAATTTATCAAAAATAGCAGAAAGAAATATAAATTAAGCAAGATTAAAAAACTGAAGAATTTAACAAAATACACAATATAATCTCACTAGGACCCGGTGTCACGAATTTGAGCCTCTAGAATACAGAATATCATCCTAATACATGGTATATCCAAAGTCTGATAATGCGGAAATAAAGAGATAGGATAGGAGGGAGAAGATCAATGGCTGCGAACGCCGTGCAGCTACCTCGATACTCCCAGAAGCTGGATCTGCTGATCAACTGGATCTACTGAGCCTGAGACTGCCCTGGATCTGCACACAAGGTGCAGGGAGTAAAGTGAGTACTCCGACCCAGTGAGTAATAAAAGTAACTACAGTCCGAAGATAAGAAAATCCAGTAAATACACAAAGTAAGCTAAAATCCAAATATACAGCAACATATGGAACTGAGCAGCTAAACAACAGTATAAATAGAAATACATGAATGCAATGCAATGCATATGATGGTACATTCCAGTACCCACTGCGGCGTGCAGCCCGAGCCATCCATATTTATTTATCGTCGACGGCGCTCACTGGGGGTGTGTACAGACTCCGGAGGGGCTCCTACAGCCCAAGCGCAATATCTTGGTCAGTCATTGTTACCTGACCGGTCAGCCATTGTTACCTGACCAATTTATATCATACAGTGCCATTGTTACCACTGTTCAAGTATATCATCCAGTGTCATTGTTACCACTATTTCAAGTATATCACACAGTGTCATTGTTACCACTGTTTCAAGTATATCACACAGTGTCATTGTTACCACTGTTTCAAGTATATCACACAGTGTCATTGTTACCACTGTTTCAAGTCACTTTATAATCAGTCCAGAAAATAATATAATAAGCCCCTTGGGCATTTACAAAACAGAAGTTCCCAGCCCGGAATACATTTAAAAATATCATTTAAGTTTTCAACACTTAGAATTATGGCTGAGTTTGCAAAACAGCATTTAAAACCTTGGACTGAAATTAAATGATATGCAAATCATGCTAAGCAGTAATATCAATCCTCGAAGGATTTTACAAATCGGCACAAGGCCCCAAACATGGCATCAAGCCCCGTAATATCAATGAAGTATGTGTATCAATCACCAGTATAGTATAAACATCACACGGGATGGACCAAGTCACAATCCCCAATAGTATCCGACCCCGCACTCTCCATGGAGCGCGTGTCATGCCTCAATATAGCGTTACGATGTAAAAGTCCGGGGTTTCAAACCCTCAGAACAACATTTACATCTATTACTCACCTCAAGACGGCCAAAAGTCTACACCGCGATGCCCTTTCCTTTCGAATCGACCTCCTTGCACGTCGAATCTTAGGCTCTGTAAGGCAGCATTGACAACGTTGAGCTTGTCAGTCAAGTCGTTTATGGTTTGCTGCATGGCAGTTAGTCTGTCTGCCTCATGTTGCTGATGGGCTAAATCGTCGGCACGCTCCTGTTGGAGGTCCTCAAATTTGCCATGAATATTGGCAGTTTCAATGGCTGCCGTTTGTCGGTCCTCGTCGGAGTCACGACTGATGTTTGCAATGTCATTTTCGGCCTGCCGCATTCGGCGGTCCAGGTCGTCCAACCTTTGCACTAGGTTGTTGCTTTGATCAGGCACCGTTTCTACGATGGGTCGTAATCGGTCAACCGTCTCTTCTAGGGATGCTAGACGCTCCCCATGATTCACCATGGTCAGAAATGGTGATGATGGCAAATGTTTTCCCTCGTCCGATGTCGAGCCTAGGCTCTGATACCAACTGTTACGCAACGCCTTCCTGATGATCTTTGGAAGGGCAACGTAAGGCTAAGCAACCGATGTCAGTGCGGTTGCTGTCCGCCAATGAGGTCCTCGCCGCACGCTAGACTAGATTGTCAGTGCCGTGCGGGAAAACCAATGTCGTGGGCAATTGCGGAAGCTTGAGAGAGAATTGGGTTTTGAATGCTGATGATGATTTTATTGATGACTGAAAATGATGATTACAATGATGTGGTGTCGAGGGGGAGAGACACCAGAAAATGCTGATTGAAATGTTTGATTGTTTGGTCCCCCTTAATAATGCTTAAAAAAAATAAACCAACATTACAAGACTAGTCCTAATAAAGCTGTAGAAGCACACTGAAATGAAAATGATGAAAACTAGTCTATGATTACAATGAAAAGGACTTAGATTATTACAAGGAAAAACTAAGTCCGATGGCAGCATCTTTGTCTTGCGGGTCTGCGCGCGCGTTGCTGTGGGCGCGCGCGACACTTGATGTGCTGGCCTGAGGCTGGGCACTGGTGCTTGGCATCAGGGTCTGTGCGCGAGGCGCTGCTGGAATGGGCCTGCAGCTGGGCGCTGGCGAGGCATCAGGATCTGCGCGCGCGGCATTGTCAGGGCGCGCGGCGCTGTTGTCATTGGCCAGCCCTTGGGCGCTGGCGAGAGGCATCGGTGGGGCGACAGAGGCACATGCGCGCTTGTCACTTGGCGCAGCCAAGACCACGGGGCCGACCATGGCGCTAGGCATTGTGAGGCTTGCTAGGCCGCCATGGGGCGCGGCCAAGGGGTCATGGGGCATGTCTGGAAAGCAGCCCATGACATTCTCCCCCACCTGAGTTGGCGCCGTCCTCGGAGCCTTATGATGATGATGATGATGATGATGATTCTGATGGTTGTTGGATGGGAGGTCTGCGCCCCTCTGTTGTTTGAGCTTGCTGTTGTAGCGAAGCAATGATTTCATGCGGCTGACATGGAAGACTGGATGGATCTTCCACCAGGATGGAGTTTTTACCTGGTATGTGGACTCCCCAATGCGTTTTTCAATGGACAGGGGCCCGATGTATTTTTGTTGCAGGCGAGGGTCATGGGTCCTTTCTGCAAACAAGTACTGCTTTGGGATGCGTAGCATTACTTTGTCCCCTGGTTGATGTTGGGAAAAGCAACGCTTTTGTTCGGTGAACCTTTTTGCCCGCTCTTGGGCCCTGATGAGATAGCTCCGCACTATCTCCATGTTGCGCTCCCATTCGCTCGAGAAGTTGGCAGCTCGAGGAGATTTCGGCATGGTTGATGCATTCACCGTTTGCGGGAGAAGCGGTTGCTGTCCGGTAACAATTTCAAAAGGGCTCTTGTTTGTATGATGGCTCTTTTGAGAATTGAAACACAGTTGAGCAGCATCCAGGAGCTTCACCCAATGCTTCTGTGATCCGGTTGCGAAGTTGCGGAGATATTCCTCCAGCATGTCATCGAACCGGTCTGTCTGGCCATCCGATGGTGGATGGATGTCTGTGTTGTGACTCAATGTTGACCCAAAGCACCTGAAGAGATGGGTCCAAAAGTTGCTAGTGAAGCGTGAGTCGCGCCTACTAACAATGTTTTTGGGCAGGCCCCAATGTTTGACAATGTGCGAGAAGAAGAGTCGAGCTGTATCTTCTGCTGAGATGTTTTGCGGGGCTGCTATGAAAGTTGCATAGTCTGAGAACTGATCTATGACAACCATGATGGATGCAAGATTGCCGACTTGGGGCAATCCCGTGATGAATCTGAGGGAAACACTTTCCCATGGTCTCTGAGGGACATGTGATGGCTGCGAGGGTCCCGGCTGTGATGAGTGATCCGACTTGTCCTTGTGGCATGGCTGACAAGTCTTCACACGATGATGAGCGTCACCAGTCTTTTGAGGCCGATGACATGATGGCTGATTGTTGCTGCGAAGGGCAGCCTGAACCTGGGGTTCACGTCTGTTGACTACCTTCTCCAACTGCATGGCCGAGATGTTTTCAGCGGCCATCTTGATGGGGAAGCATGGTATGGTGCAGGGCTTGGCCCCTTTTTCTCCCATCATCAGGAGCATGTTGGCATATGGTACCGGAATGGTGTTGGTTTGCCTCATGAACTCCAAACCCACTATGATGTCGAAGTCATCTATGATTGCGATGCGCAGGTCGATGCTTCCTTTGTATGGGCCAAGTTTCACTGGGACATTTGTAGCTGTTCCACCCAATGTCTGAGGTGGTGAGTTGATAGCCTTGACGCGGCCTTTGCTCTTTTGTACCACAAGACCTAGGCGCTCTACTTGCGTTGATGACAAGTAGTTATGGGTGGCACCCGTGTCTATCAATGCGTGAAGGGGCTTGCCGTTCACTTTCAATTCGACGAACATTAGGGTCCTCGCTTGCTTAGGAGGTCCTTCGTCCATCTTTTCTTTCCCTTTCCTGGTGATCGGGACTGATGTTTTCTTAGGAGGACATGCACTGGTCCCCGCTAAGGCATGAGGGATAGAGCCAACAATTGCATTGAAGGCGCCTACCTGGTTGTCTTCTGATGTGTCTGATGCATCTGTCTCATCCTCGACAGTCTGATGAGCATTGACCTTGATGTTTGGGCATTCATTGTTCCAATGTGCCCCGCCGCAATGACGGCATTCTGAGGGAGGCTTTCTCCCCTGATTGTTGTTGATGGGCTAAATCGTCGGCACGCTCCTGTTGGAGGTCCTCAAATTTGCCATGAATATTGGCAGTTTCGATGGCTGCCGTTTGTCGGTCCTCGTCGGAGTCACGACTGATGTTTGCAATGTCATTTTCGGCCTGCCGCATTCGGCGGTCCAGGTCGTCCAACCTTTGCACTAGGTTGTTGCTTTGATCAGGCACCGTTTCTACGATGGGTCGTAATCGGTCAACCGTCTCTTCTAGGGATGCTAGACGCTCCCCATGATTCACCATGGTCAGAAATGGTGATGATGGCAAATGTTCCCTCGTCCGATGTCGAGCCTAGGCTCTGATACCAACTGTTACGCAACGCCTTCCTGATGATCTTTGGAAGGGCAACGTAAGGCTAAGCAACCGATGTCAGTGCGGTTGCTGTCCGCCAATGAGGTCCTCGCCGCACGCTAGACTAGATTGTCAGTGCCGTGCGGGAAAACCAATGTCGTGGGCAATTGCGGAAGCTTGAGAGAGAATTGGGTTTTGAATGCTGATGATGATTTTATTGATGACTGAAAATGATGATTACAATGATGTGGTGTCGAGGGGGAGAGACACCAGAAAATGCTGATTGAAATGTTTGATTGTTTGGTCCCCCTTAATAATGCTTAAAAAAAATAAACCAACATTACAAGACTAGTCCTAATAAAGCTGTAGAAGCACACTGAAATGAAAATGATGAAAACTAGTCTATGATTACAATGAAAAGGACTTAGATTATTACAAGGAAAAACTAAGTCCGATGGCAGCATCTTTGTCTTGCGGGTCTGCGCGCGCGTTGCTGTGGGCGCGCGCGACACTTGATGTGCTGGCCTGAGGCTGGGCACTGGTGCTTGGCATCAGGGTCTGTGCGCGAGGCGCTGCTGGAATGGGCCTGCAGCTGGGCGCTGGCGAGGCATCAGGATCTGCGCGCGCGGCATTGTCAGGGCGCGCGGCGCTGTTGTCATTGGCCAGCCCTTGGGCGCTGGCGAGAGGCATCGGTGGGGCGACAGAGGCACATGCGCGCTTGTCACTTGGCGCAGCCAAGACCACGGGGCCGACCATGGCGCTAGGCATTGTGAGGCTTGCTAGGCCGCCATGGGGCGCGGCCAAGGGGTCATGGGGCATGTCTGGAAAGCAGCCCATGACATTCTCCCCCACCTGAGTTGGCGCCGTCCTCGGAGCCTTATGATGATGATGATGATGATGATGATTCTGATGGTTGTTGGATGGGAGGTCTGCGCCCCTCTGTTGTTTGAGCTTGCTGTTGTAGCGAAGCAATGATTTCATGCGGCTGACATGGAAGACTGGATGGATCTTCCACCAGGATGGAGTTTTTACCTGGTATGTGGACTCCCCAATGCGTTTTTCAATGGACAGGGGCCCGATGTATTTTTGTTGCAGGCGAGGGTCATGGGTCCTTTCTGCAAACAAGTACTGCTTTGGGATGCGTAGCATTACTTTGTCCCCTGGTTGATGTTGGGAAAAGCAACGCTTTTGTTCGGTGAACCTTTTTGCCCGCTCTTGGGCCCTGATGAGATAGCTCCGCACTATCTCCATGTTGCGCTCCCATTCGCTCGAGAAGTTGGCAGCTCGAGGAGATTTCGGCATGGTTGATGCATTCACCGTTTGCGGGAGAAGCGGTTGCTGTCCGGTAACAATTTCAAAAGGGCTCTTGTTTGTATGATGGCTCTTTTGAGAATTGAAACACAGTTGAGCAGCATCCAGGAGCTTCACCCAATGCTTCTGTGATCCGGTTGCGAAGTTGCGGAGATATTCCTCCAGCATGTCATCGAACCGGTCTGTCTGGCCATCCGATGGTGGATGGATGTCTGTGTTGTGACTCAATGTTGACCCAAAGCACCTGAAGAGATGGGTCCAAAAGTTGCTAGTGAAGCGTGAGTCGCGCCTACTAACAATGTTTTTGGGCAGGCCCCAATGTTTGACAATGTGCGAGAAGAAGAGTCGAGCTGTATCTTCTGCTGAGATGTTTTGCGGGGCTGCTATGAAAGTTGCATAGTCTGAGAACTGATCTATGACAACCATGATGGATGCAAGATTGCCGACTTGGGGCAATCCCGTGATGAATCTGAGGGAAACACTTTCCCATGGTCTCTGAGGGACATGTGATGGCTGCGAGGGTCCCGGCTGTGATGAGTGATCCGACTTGTCCTTGTGGCATGGCTGACAAGTCTTCACACGATGATGAGCGTCACCAGTCTTTTGAGGCCGATGACATGATGGCTGATTGTTGCTGCGAAGGGCAGCCTGAACCTGGGGTTCACGTCTGTTGACTACCTTCTCCAACTGCATGGCCGAGATGTTTTCAGCGGCCATCTTGATGGGGAAGCATGGTATGGTGCAGGGCTTGGCCCCTTTTTCTCCCATCATCAGGAGCATGTTGGCATATGGTACCGGAATGGTGTTGGTTTGCCTCATGAACTCCAAACCCACTATGATGTCGAAGTCATCTATGATTGCGATGCGCAGGTCGATGCTTCCTTTGTATGGGCCAAGTTTCACTGGGACATTTGTAGCTGTTCCACCCAATGTCTGAGGTGGTGAGTTGATAGCCTTGACGCGGCCTTTGCTCTTTTGTACCACAAGACCTAGGCGCTCTACTTGCGTTGATGACAAGTAGTTATGGGTGGCACCCGTGTCTATCAATGCGTGAAGGGGCTTGCCGTTCACTTTCAATTCGACGAACATTAGGGTCCTCGCTTGCTTAGGAGGTCCTTCGTCCATCTTTTCTTTCCCTTTCCTGGTGATCGGGACTGATGTTTTCTTAGGAGGACATGCACTGGTCCCCGCTAAGGCATGAGGGATAGAGCCAACAATTGCATTGAAGGCGCCTACCTGGTTGTCTTCTGATGTGTCTGATGCATCTGTCTCATCCTCGACAGTCTGATGAGCATTGACCTTGATGTTTGGGCATTCATTGTTCCAATGTGCCCCGCCGCAATGACGGCATTCTGAGGGAGGCTTTCTCCCCTGATTGTTGTTGATGGGCTAAATCGTCGGCACGCTCCTGTTGGAGGTCCTCAAATTTGCCATGAATATTGGCAGTTTCGATGGCTGCCGTTTGTCGGTCCTCGTCGGAGTCACGACTGATGTTTGCAATGTCATTTTCGGCCTGCCGCATTCGGCGGTCCAGGTCGTCCAACCTTTGCACTAGGTTGTTGCTTTGATCAGGCACCGTTTCTACGATGGGTCGTAATCGGTCAACCGTCTCTTCTAGGGATGCTAGACGCTCCCCATGATTCACCATGGTCAGAAATGGTGATGATGGCAAATGTTCCCTCGTCCGATGTCGAGCCTAGGCTCTGATACCAACTGTTACGCAACGCCTTCCTGATGATCTTTGGAAGGGCAACGTAAGGCTAAGCAACCGATGTCAGTGCGGTTGCTGTCCGCCAATGAGGTCCTCGCCGCACGCTAGACTAGATTGTCAGTGCCGTGCGGGAAAACCAATGTCGTGGGCAATTGCGGAAGCTTGAGAGAGAATTGGGTTTTGAATGCTGATGATGATTTTATTGATGACTGAAAATGATGATTACAATGATGTGGTGTCGAGGGGGAGAGACACCAGAAAATGCTGATTGAAATGTTTGATTGTTTGGTCCCCCTTAATAATG
This sequence comes from Nicotiana sylvestris, assembly GCF_000393655.2. Taxonomy (NCBI): domain Eukaryota; kingdom Viridiplantae; phylum Streptophyta; class Magnoliopsida; order Solanales; family Solanaceae; genus Nicotiana; species Nicotiana sylvestris. Next base: position 96,402,698 of record NC_091065.1, read on the forward strand.
CTTAAAAAAAATAAACCAACATTACAAGACTAGTCCTAATAAAGCTGTAGAAGCACACTGAAATGAAAATGATGAAAACTAGTCTATGATTACAATGAAAAGGACTTAGATTATTACAAGGAAAAACTAAGTCCGATGGCAGCATCTTTGTCTTGCGGGTCTGCGCGCGCGTTGCTGTGGGCGCGCGCGACACTTGATGTGCTGGCCTGAGGCTGGGCACTGGTGCTTGGCATCAGGGTCTGTGCGCGAGGCGCTGCTGGAATGGGCCTGCAGCTGGGCGCTGGCGAGGCATCAGGATCTGCGCGCGCGGCATTGTCAGGGCGCGCGGCGCTGTTGTCATTGGCCAGCCCTTGGGCGCTGGCGAGAGGCATCGGTGGGGCGACAGAGGCACATGCGCGCTTGTCACTTGGCGCAGCCAAGACCACGGGGCCGACCATGGCGCTAGGCATTGTGAGGCTTGCTAGGCCGCCATGGGGCGCGGCCAAGGGGTCATGGGGCATGTCTGGAAAGCAGCCCATGACATTACACATGCATGGCTTAATCTTTGAGACAAGCATATGACTACTGGCAGGATCAACCAGGTAGCATTCCTTATTGACGCCGGCATCGCATGAGCATGGCCGACCCAAAGGGCACCGCCAAGTCCAAGACGAGCACGACCGTCATTCGTAAGGAGCATTCTTTGGGCAAATAGGAGCCAATGAAGGCCCCATGCCCATTGCGTTTACCGAATCCGAGAGTCCGAGCATACTAGTCATGGACCAAGCCATCGCAAGGCAAAGCAAGGACAACCTGGGACACAACTACAGCTTTTGGTTCACCCCGCACGTCGAACGCGAGGGGTGAAAGGCAACCGATTGCGCTTGATAATGCCTTGGCATTAGGTATGCAACACAGAAAACCGACACCGAACAAGCCTAATTTGCGCTTGTGCCATGATTGAGATGGCATGCGGGCAAGGACGTCGCTGTTCAAGCAGGGATCCAACCTAGCCACACAAACCGAACACCACTCATGTGCCGCACGTACACTTGCCTCGCCGATACAAGCCAACAACAGCCCCAACACGCGACGCGCAGCCATGTGTTATTGCCGATGCCAACATTGCAAAGCCAAGACAAGCCCCGCAAAGCACGAATAGGGGGTTGGAGCAATGCCAAACACGGTCATCACAAAATTATTCCGGACACACTCCTAAGTCCCAAATCACCTAACAAAGCTATCCAAACCATAAAATTCGCATTTCGAGCGCTCTAACACATAAGTCAATATCCGTTTGACTTTTCCAACTTAAGCTTCCTTAAAAGAGACTAAGTGTCTCAAACCTTACCAAAATCATTCAGGAATGACTTCAAATTTTGCACACAAGTCACATTCGACATTACGGACTTGCCCCAACTTTCGGAATCGCATTCCGACCCCGATATCAAAATTTCCACTTCCGGTCGAATTTTCTCAAAAACCTTCAAATTTCTATATTTAGCCAAACGGCTCCAAAATGACCTACGGACCTCCGAATTCACTTCCGATCGCGCTCCCAAATCCAGAATCACCATACGGAGCTACTCCCAGTCTCGGAATTCCAAACGGACATCAATAACACTGAAATGCATTTTAAGCCAAACTGATGCAATTTCTTCTAAAATGCTATCTTCCACAATAGGCGCCAAAACGCTCCCGGGTTATCCAAAATCCGATTCAGGAATACGCCCAAGTACGAAATCATCATACGAACCTGCTGGAACCTTCAGATCCCAATTCTGAGGTCTTTTACTCAAAATTCCAATCCTAGTTCATTTTTTCAATTTTAAGCTTTCAAAATGAGAATTTTCATTTGGATTTGACTCCAAACTTCGTGAATTTTAATTCTGACCATACACTCAAGTCAACATACCTGAGATGAAGTTGCTCATGGCCTCAAACTGCTGAATGATGTGCCGGAGCTCAAAACGACCGATCGGGTCGTTACATCTACCAGTCGAAGACTGAGACTCATGCCCTGAAGGATGCACAAACATAGCTAATCCTGTTGCTGAATTTGCTGGTTGCGCCATACCCCCAGAATCTTTATTTATGAAATCTCGCATCATATGCCCTAGACGTACACATGTATAATAAGCATCGGAACCGGCTCGTCATTGGCCTAAGTGTCCTCGACTGCAGATGACATATCGCGGTTGAAACGGCCCTGTCTATCTCAAACCTCATTATTGCTGCAAACTTGATGCATGGGGCTCTCACCTGGTCCTGATTGAGTATAGTGGTCATACATGTAACCCTGTAGCTAATGTGGCGGAGGTCTAGGTGGCCGTTCGAAGTACTGGGGCCTGTAACTACCCTGAGACTGCTCCTGAGACCTGACAAATCTCATCCTCTTACGCTGCCCTGACTTAGTCCTCTCCATACTCTGTTGCCGGCACCTACCCCTCTCTATATTCCGGGCAAATTCCTGAATCCGCAAGATATCTATACTATCCTATAATGAAACGGTGGCACACGCCTCGGTTAACTCTAGGGCCAACCCCGTTATAAACCTATGCATTCTATACCGCATAGTAGAAACTATGGATGGTGCATTTCTGGCCAACGAGTTAAAACAGAGATTATATTCTCAAACACTCATATTGCCCTGCTTAAGGGCTAGAAACTAATCGAGTCGGGCTTGTCGGATTTCTCGTGGTAAGTACTAGTCAAGGAAGGCATCTGAAAAATTCTCCCAAATAGCAGAAAGTGCATCACGTCCCCTGGACCTTTCCTATCACTCATACCAAAGGATAGCTATATCTCGAAGTCGAAAAGCTGCTAACTCAACTGCCTCTTTCTCCGTGTCATGCATAACTCGAAAGATCCTATGAAGTTGATTTATGAAATCCTGCGGGTCCTCCCTCTGATATGTCCCCATGAACTCTGGGGGATTCAAAGCTATAAACTCTCGGACCCTTAAACTCCCAGATCCCTCATAAGGTCCTGTACTAGCGGATGCCCTAGCATGTTGCTGGGTAGCTACCAACTATGCCAACAAATGCACCGCACTCCTCAAGTCCTAATCTGATGGAAGCGGAGGGGAACTGGATGTGCGGTCTCCCTAAGAATCTCCTCAGGTGGCGGAGGAGCCGATAATCGCTAAGTAGGGGTCTCTCCCTACGACTCCGATTGGGCCCCATCTGTTGGGGGTACCCTACTAGTCCCCACACCTACTGTTGGTTCTCTCCTCTTGCTAGCCGTAGTCTTCCTAGTTATCGTCATCTGTGCATGAAAATGTCAACACGTAAGTTTAACTCAAATTTTCTATAACTCAGTGCTACAACACGATTTAGATTTGAAAGAAGGGTAACCAACTCCTAAATGCCCTGTAGTCCCCTGCTTATATAATGTGGTACACCACATATTTATAAACAAGACCCTACTAGACACGACTTGTAGACTCCCTAGGTAGAACTGCTCTGATACCACTTTTGTCATGCCCTAAGCCTAGGGGTGAGACTAACACTTAGTGCCTTAACTATCCTTGCGTATCACTTATGACTAAGAGGCTCTGAACGTGTAATGTTATATTTTTTTGGCCATGGGCCACATTGTACGATAATGTGCGATGCAAAATATAAAACTAATAGAGACTAACGCTGACTAAACATCAACATAAAGTTGGGCCGGCAAGGCCTTCATAATTACTACAACTGATAAGCCAACAAAATATACGTACAGGGCCTACAAGCCCAACATACTGTACTAACTGACAGGATATATCTACAAGCCTCTACTGATAGATGTACTATGATCGGAATAGGGCCCGACCTACCCATAACCTATCTACATATATACACAAGATACCCATCATACTGCTAGACCCGACAACTCCGAAAGAAGGGAAGCTTATCGAAAAAGCTGAACTCGGGCAACACCTACTGATGAGGTCTACCCGTCTGTCTGTCTGAACCTGCATGCATGAAATGCAGCGCCCCCAGAAAGGGACGTCAGTACGAAATAATGTACCGAGTATGTAAGGAAATATACTAAAGCTGAAACTGAACTGATAATATAATATCTGAAAACAACTGGGAGTCAAAAAAAATCTGAAGATATGTTCATCTGTTGATACTGACTAAATTCTCTCAATATAGTGAGTAAAATAGTTGTCCGACCCTATATGTCTCGGTATACATATATATCTGCTCTACCATAGTAGGCTCGCTCATAAGCGCTCGGCCATACTTGGCTCTGTATCTCGACCAACTGGTCTCGCTCATATGTGCTCGGCCACAGTAGGATCATCATATAACTTACCATCTGATCAGAGGTTGCCCAATAGGGGCCTGACCATCGATTATAACTCGATGGTAATGAAAATACTTTTAATACTGTATATATGTAAACTCTCTGCTCTCTTTACTGAAAGAATAAAATACTCAATTGAATATAAAGTCCCGATAAAAAGAATATGATAACTTACAAAACTAGAAAAATATTAACCTCCTGCACGTATTTAAAGTAGTTGCCTATAATAACACTTGTAGTACTAATTATATATGGTTTGTTTGCGTTTTGTCAACATAAATTCCTTAATCATGTGAAAAAGGCAGTAGTATTTCCCAGGATATTGGACGTAATTTTGTCCACAAGACTAACTTATACTTGATTCTTTATTTGCTTCACTTCTTTCTAGGAATATCATGGATATCCTTAATTGAAAAGGTTCTGCTGTACATTCAAATATGAAATGTAAATTAAAAATTGGTTTTATGAACATGCTTCCCGTTATTAGAGGGAAAAGTATATATACAGGACTACTTGTTCAAATAGAAAAATATACGTAAATTCCGGGATACGAATTTTTCTTTATATTTCATTATCGAACTTGTGTAATTACGATATCATGTTAAAATGAAGGAAAAGCTTAGCCTTAACATACCTGGGGTAAAGAAAAATTCGTATGATATTTTTTGGAAGAGATTGCACCGTACTCCTTTAAAACAGCAAAATATTTACGTTGCTACGGTTCTAAAAATTCTCGTTGGATTTTCTGTTGTAGGAATTTCTTGCAAGAAAAAAATACAGTAACATTTTGTTTGAATTGAACTTACTGAAAAGTTTGGAATGAATTTACTGAATGTTGAAATGAAATGTGTTGGAAGATTTTTTTTTGGAATTACTAACGTTTTCCACCTCCCTTCTGAATTTTGCAAAGTCTTTGAGATTCAAAGACATTAATGTAGTAAGGATTATCTACAATCCACTTAATAGGAAATGAATCCTAGTCATTTCCTTATGAAGTAGCTAACTGCCACGTTCCTTTTGGTGAAATTCATTAAATTTTATCCGCTTATTAGTTAACTGGGTAATGTTCTGTTATCCGGTAATTAACCAATTACCCGAATAATTTAAAAATTATCACAAATTACTTAAAATTCTATTTATTTTCAAAATACTTCATATATACTTTATCTATTACACTACCTTGGTCATATGGTACCTTGTATGGTACTAGTTTATAATTATCGGGTATTATTACTTGATCCATATTTTATCCAAACTTGGCAATTTTCAACGAAACTCATTTTCTCTAATTCGTGCATCTTTTATCCTCCATGACACTTATTTATTGCTTGTTATAAATAGCGTAAATACATTAACGTCAAGATGATCTCTTCCCCGAGTCTATGTCAATTTACTAAAGGCGAAACCTTAACGTCCGAAAAAATGCGAGATGTAACAAAAGGCATGGTAACTCACCAGTTAAGATGAAGCAAGGAAGAAGGAATTCAACAGTATGGTAAATATCACCAAACAAGAGCAAGAACTTGGAAATTTCTGGCCTTGGCTTTCAGCCGGCCAGGAATCAGAATACATAACAAGATTATTCAAGAGTGGAATCATAAGGCCTTAGCTTATAGTGTTCTTAAGATTTTTCAAACTTAATCAAAGGGGAGTGGGAAGGGGTTTAAATAGTATAGGAACTGAACACATAAACATGAAAAATAATTAATTCAAACACTAGAAAGGCAACATTTAAATCAGTAAGGAAGAAAATTTGAAACCCTAATTTTTGGGTAAAAATACACAAAAATCGGTAGAAAATAAAGCAAAGTATCACATAATGCATACAATGAACATAGACAGAAAATTATTCAAAAGAAGCACAGAATCGAACCAGATTTGGTTCGATTAAGAAGATCTGAAACCCTAATTTAGGGTAAGCAAGAGAAATCAACAAAAATAGGCAGATTCGAGCATAATAGAGTGAATATAGAAATAATACTCAAAATCAAATCTTGAACCAGTTTTGGTTCGAATCAAAAGAGAATCTGAAAACCGTAACCTTAGGGTTAAGTACGAATCAACAAGATGCGAGCAAATCAGGCTCACACTGTACAAAATAACGTGTTTGGACTTAAGGTCGTCCAGATTCAATTGGTGAAAATCAATTAGGACAGAATCAAAGTGGGGTACTTGCCATGTTTAGGAAAGTACTTAAGTTATTCCGTAACAAATTACCAAATAACGGAAGTATATCGAGATGGTAAGTGAATGGGGAAAGAATCCCATTAGGAATGGGATTTGGGGGGGATTTTGGTAAGGCGGCGGCTCAGGGTTCATTAGAGGAGGAGAGTAAAGGCGGCGGGTTTGTAAAATGAGATTTAGGGTTCATCAAAGGAGGAGAGTAAAGGCGGTGGGTTTGGAAAATGGGATTTAGGGTTTGGGGAACGGTAATATATGGAAATGGAGGGGTTGTTTATGAGCCGATTATCATTTTTGATCAACGGCTAGGGTTTAGGCAGGAGTTAGGTCAGGTTTTAATAAGTGGGTAAGGGTGTTGGGATAATGGGCTTGGGCTTGGGGTAATTGGGCTGTGTTGGGTAGTTGTAGGTCCGAAATTAGTTATGAAATTAGGGTCAAATTTTTAAATACTCAATTTTAAAAAATAAATAATTTATAAAAATAATAAATAAATAACAAAAATATTATTGTGCACTAAAATGATTAAAAATAGTTATTTAAAATTTTAAAAAAGGAAAAGATCATTTTTTGCATAAATAATATAATTATACATTAATACGGGCTATTATTGCAAAGATGTGCAATTTAGCCATAAAAATGCAAATATAATTATAAGAATGCACTAAAAAATATTTAAACACTATTTTGGAATACATGATAAATTTAGATGATTAAATCATTATACAAATAATGTGAAGGATAATTATTGTATATTTATACAATAAAATGAAGAAATAAATTGATTTAATGCCTTTAAATATTATATAAAATTATGAAACATATTTGTATATGCTTATAAATCAAGTGATTATGCATATGCACTATTTTGAAAGTATATATATATATGTTTAAAATTTGAGGAAAAATTGGGTATCAACAACTACTAACTACTTGTTGGTCCATTCTTATATCCATATTCCGCATATTCTCTCTTGGGTTGCTTCCTTTGTCTTAACTTACCTCTAGCACTAGCTCCTTATGTATCAAGTGTTCATTCGCACTTATTTATTAATAACATCCTGGGAGGGAACCCTTATTGCATCTCCCTGCCATCGTGCTTGTATAATGTTTTGGAGTCATAACATATATGTAGGAACTGAATAAATGCAATCTCACCCCTTTCGCCTTTTTACCACATCCTTCCTTTACTAGTCAATAGATACTTGAACTACATAACTTCGACTTACTACCATATCACACCGTCTTCCCCCCTTTTGGGGAGTACTCGTATTTAATGCTATGAGATTTACCTATATATGGTTTACCTCTTCATTTTTTGTGCCTTTTCATGTCTTAACCGACTCTTACTCGCCTTGCGATAAACCTTCTCTACTAGGGATAACTGAATTCCTTACGCACGAGGGAGACACCTAGTGTAACTGGCACCCTTAGTCCCTTAAGCTTAACCTTGCTCAAAGTTTTTGCTTTGGCAGAGCGTCTTCCTGAATGACCTTTAAAGGTTATTCTTCTGTTGTCTATTTTTTTAATTGCTGGAATGCGATCTTTCAAATTCTCTTGATGTCGACTATTACCACATCATTCGATCCCTAATTGATGTTCAGTTTATCTTGTTCACTAGCCCATGCTAATTTCTCTTACTCCGGGGGTCTTAATTTTAGTTCTAGTAATCACATTGGACTCACCAACTCATTTCTCGAAATGAAGATATAACTTTTGGCCTATACTCTTTTATTGTCTCAAGGTCTGTCACCTCTTGTCTTTTCCTTCACTTGACTATAGACTCTGTCATCATATCATATTTTGATTTATTGTTATCACCATTTATCACATCTTACTCATAATACTTTATTTACTCTCTTCTTATTCTCCTGCTAATGTTTTCATCTATTACCTTATTCTGAAAACTTCAACAAAACATTCTTTCACTTTTAGCTCCCCTTACTATATCCACTGGCTCTTCAGGTCACCTAGCATTCTCTCTTTACTAGGGACGGGAGCCATACAAAGGTAAATATTTATCTCTTCTAGGATTCCACTGCCTCTCTTCTGAATTTTTTTTGGACATTCTAGTATTCATATCTAAATGTACTATTCTAGAGGCACCATCGGGATGTCTCACACGGAAAACTATTATTACGTTTGCAATATCCTTTGGAAATGTTAGCAAATGCTAACAATCCATCCACAATTTTGGGTTAATCTAAGCCCAGTTGGATCATTATATCCCATCCTTATCTTAAACAATATGTGTTAGCTCCCATAGGGCATAACTAAGATGGGTGTGACCAATTGTACGTACCTTTATTTGTGTTGAAGGTAACTTAGAAGCGTATATTTATCTGCCCTAATTGAAAATTTAGGTAATCTTCATTAATTGGGTACCTCGTACCCATCTTCACCTTGCTTCTATTATATGTTGGAACTTTTACTTTTACCTTCTAATACTCTCATGGCCTGCTATTCGCAGGGTATATCAGATATTACTGTCTTAGGGTCTTAAGTAGGAAATCCGCACATCTAGTATGCATGATCTGATAGGGCCTCAAACTTGGCCACATTGTCAAGAATTCTCTCTCTACTAGTGCTCTTACCTACTGTTGTATTATCCCTCTAGCTAGTGGTAATTTTTCAAATTGCAAGCATCTCTATAATTAGAAAATATAAGTCTTGGCTCGAACTCTTATGACTCAGCTCTATAGAATGACGTGGATTTGAAAGAATGTTAACATACTCCTAAATGCCTTGTAGCTTCCTGTTTATATAAGGTGGTGCACAACACATCTATATACAAGGATCTACTAGACACGGCTTGTAGACTCCCTAGGACAGAATTGCTCTAATACTAAGTTTGTCACACCCCAAACCTGAAGAAGCATAGCGGGCACCCGGTGCCATACTCGGCCCGAGCGTACCACTCTATAACTGTGAACTCTGGAGGGGTAACCCTCAACTTAGGCCGATGAGGCCATATTCTGAATCATCTGAAAATAATGTCTCTCTTATCTAGGGGTAAACATACCCAAAAGTTGATATATATATATATATATATATATATATATATATATATATATAATTGTGCAGGCCGATGAGGCCGCCATGAATATCTACAACTATACAAAATATACAGGACTCGTCTACAAGCCTCTAGAGATAACTGAATTGTACCATGGTCGGGACAGGGCCTCGACTTACTTATCAATATATAAAATGAAATCCAAGGTATAGACTTGGTAACCTGAGGAAGTGGAGCTTACCAACCAAGCTGATGCTTGACTCTATCTACTGGGAGAGTCTATCCAATTGTCAATGAGGACCTGCATGCATGAAATGCAACGCCTCCCGCAAAAGGGAAATCAGTACTAAATAATGTACCGTACATGCAAGGCAATAGAATAACTAAAGTTGAAACTGAACGATAATATAATATCTGAAAGTAACTGGGAGTCAAATATAATCCGAAGATATGTTTACCTGCTAATACTGACTCAACTCTCTCAATATAGTAAGTAAAATAGTTGTCTGTCCTTATAAGGCTCGGTATGTGTAATTGCTCTGTCGCTGTATGCTTGCTCATTGACGCTCGACCATACTGGGCTCTGTATCTAGGCCATTTTGGGCTCGCTCATAGGCACTCGTCCACAATAGGCTCGGTATATAACTCACCATCTGATCTAAGGTTGCCCAATAGGGGCCTGCCCATCGATTATATCTCGATGGTGGTGAAAATAATATAATACTATATATATAGACTCTCTGCTCTCTTGGCTGACAAGAGACAAAACTAAACTGAATATGAAGTCCCAATAAGGGAGAATGCTGTAACTCATGAGACTCGGACAATGTACATAAATTCAGGAATATGAAGTTCACTTTATGTCTCGTTATCAAACACATATAGTTACTGGATCATGCCAAAATGAAAGAAAGGTTTAGCCTTAACATACCTTAACTTCGTGGAGTCCTTACTACCTTCCAAACAATTCTTCAAACAACTCAACTCAATCTACTACAACATAAGGAGGTTCAAAATCAGTGCTGAGTAAAGGCTAAGTCCGCAACTTAAACTAGTAGCTCGTTTGCGTAAATTTGAGCAGCATCTCCCCTGTAACAAGACCCTCCTCTAATACCATATACCAACAACAACAAGAAAACAACAATAACAACATGTATGCATTATCTTCCAACCTTATCTCCATCACAATATACCACAAAATAGCCCATACACCCTAATCACTTCATACATAAAACGATAACAAAAGTAGTGTCAAACAACCAAAAATATATACTGCCGAACGACCAGCCAACCACCCTACCATTATGTGGGTTTTTTCACACCCTTTCTCCTCCAAATATACACAAAAACAGCAGCAAAAGAGACAACCTAATATCAACATGAAACAACTCACAAAATAGTCCACTACAAGTTGAACAACTCGAACTCACGGCTTCCGATCACCGTCCCGTGAGTTCTTACAATTATTGAATGAATTTCTCTACTTTTAGAGCAGAAAAAATGGATGAAAATGGAAGTATACTTTCTTTTTTTGTGTGAATATCTTGTATCCTATCTTGATTCTTCAACCCTTACGTTTTTCTCCAACTAGAACTTGAAAAGAAAGAGAAAACTATTTAGGGTTTTGTGTTGAATTTTTTGGGAGAATTTTTTTGGGGTGTACATCTGATTTTTTTGATATATTATAAGTGTAATATATGAAGGAAATCATCCCTTAAAATTTCTCTTGGGACGACCTTGGATCTTTTAATTGAGACCTCTCCTTTTGGCAAGTAGGTGATGCACCTACTTGTCACCTACCAGTCTGTGCAGCCTCGCAAAAATATGAATATCTCTCAATTCCAATGTTGTATAGATAAATGGTTTAATATGTTAGAAAGTAGACTCATAGAGATTCAATTTTATGGGTGGAACACCCCATAACTCTATGTATATTGGGATAAAATCGCAGTTACATTCGACCCGAATTTTGAGTAAAACTTATGAATGTAACTCTTGATGACTTTCATCGACTTTTGTTCCACAACTCACTTGACTTCAAACATAACACACGATTATCATAAAACTAATATAACTCATAACATCACATTCTTATCAAGTTAAGCATCTTAGTCTTACCACAAAATTATATGTTATCACATTCCCAACTTGTCGACTTTTGACGAAACATTGTTTTCTTCAATTCCTTAATTTCTAAACCTTCCAACCCTCTTTGTACTTGGTGTTCATGATTTTCAATATATGTAACATCCGAGAAAAGATGATAACTTACTTTATATACTTCCAAAGATAATCTCATTTTTGGTCTTACATCAGTTGACTTAAGACGTACTCCTATGTACGAAAACATGGGGTGTAATAATTTAGCCTTTAACTATAAAATTTCGACAAGGTTTGATATCTCGGGCTAGGGACTTTCGATTTTGATTCCGGGCATACGCCTAAGTCCCAAATCACGATAGGGACCATCGAGACTGTCAAAATACGAATCCGGGTCTGTTTACCAAAAAGGTTGACCGAAGTCAACTCAAATGAAGTTTTAGGATCATTTTTCTTGTTTTATCAACTTTTAGCATAAAAGCTTTCCAGAAACACGTCTGGACAATGCACGCAAATCGAGGAGGGTAAAAATGAGATTATTAAGGCTTAAAAGCACAGAATTGAGTTCTAAAATATAAGATGACCTTTCGGGTCAAATCCTTGTCCTCGAACGGACATAGAAAAGTACCTGAACTGGTGAAAAGGTGGGGGAATCTATTCTGCATGTTCGAGTCAGACTCCCAAGTAGCTACCTCGACGGGCTGACCTCTCCACTACACTCGAACTGAAGGATAACTTTTCAACCTCAGTTGATGAACCTGCCGGGCTAGAATAGCCACCGACTCCTCCTCATAGGTCAAATCCTTGTCTAACTAGATAGAGCTGAAATCTAATACGTAGGACAGATCGCCGTGATACTTCCGGGGCATGGATACATGGAACACCAGATGAACTGCTGATAAACCAGGTGACTGTCACACCTCCTTTTTCCCACATCCCGAAAGGGGCATATAAGGAGTTTTTCCAATTAAAGGACAATCGAAACGGGATTTATTATTAAGATTCAGAGTCGCCACTTGGGAGATTAATGGTGTCTCAAGTCACCGGTTGAATCCAGAACCGAGAAAAATATGACTCTGTTAACAGTCCGCGAACCAGAAATTCGAGTAAGGAATTCTGTTAACTCGGGAGAAGGTGTTAGGCATTCTCGGGTTCCGTGGTTCTAGCACGGTCGCTTAACTGTCGCATTTAGCTTATTTATCTGATTTTATTACATGATGAACCTATGTGCCGATTTTAACTTTTAAATGCTTTTTATTCAAATTAAAGAAAGTTGAACGTCGTTTAAAATGTGTCTTTGGATCGTGTCACATGAAATGCACCCGTAATCCTAAACACATTTTATTCAAAGTTTTGGGATTTGATTTGGGTCACATGAAATGCACACCCGAGTTTAGGAATGTAATTTTATTAAAATCGTGCCTAAAGTGGCTAACGCGTTGTTACCTTTTGGGAAGGCCGTGAAATTCGCTAAACGGACCATCCCGAATTCTAAGTATTTTAATATAACCAATTATCGAGGGCCCCGCAACTTGTAGTTTTATTTGGCGAGGCTCATCTCATTTACTATTTTAAAGGACAAGCCTAAAAGTGACGATGATTTTCTATATATACTTTTTTTCCCAATAACAAAACAGAGGTCCTAATTAGTGAGCCTTATTTAAGACCCAGTGCTTTTGAATTTGTGATATTCAATTAACCCAAGCCTTTAAAGGTGTTGAGACCTCAATATTTGTCTAGAAACGAGCTGGGCCTAACTGCCTTGACATGTTTGCTACAGACATGAGGTCTGGGCCATCTGTATAATCCATCGCACCCCACGCGGTCCAACAATGGACTATTATACTAATACCAGTTCAATCCTAAGCCCTTTTGACTTTTTCCACGTTTTGGGGCTACTGAGATGCACACAAAAATCAAATTACACGGAGGCTATCACAAACATAGCTTAATCACGTATTCATTAGATTTAATAACCTATACTAATACTACTACCTAGATGTGCTAGTGAATTAACAAAGTCATGACATAATACCTAATCAGATTTATACTTGATTGATACCTATTTCGAATTTCATACTGGGTTGAGATAACACCAACGAAATAAAACAAATTCATACGAATCTAAGCTACACTCGACTCAACTTGATAATTTTGTTATACGACAGACCCATTATTTTAGATCATGTGCTATAATACTACATCCTTCTATTTCAAATGATGCAATTATATACGATTACACATCTCAACAATTACTACAAACTGAAAATTCAAAATAACAGTCCAAGTAATTTTAAAGTCCTAATTACAGTCCATATTATGCCGATTTAAACAAGTTCTACTTGTTCAATCTAACATGATTTAACCATCCAGAACGAATATAGGAAAGGGAGCTAAAGCAGTAGTGAGCAATTGCACTTCAAATTCTCCTTAATTAGGCTTCATTCAATCTGAATCTATGCATCACTCAAAGTGGAGATGAATACCTGGAAGCAGAATAGAAAAGGAAGAGAAGAGATCAGCAGCAGGTAATCAAACTGACATTCAGCAGTTCAAGCAGCAGTAATAGGCAAGCAGGAATCAACAGCAGCCCAGATATAAGATCAAACGACCCAGAAATGTTCAAACCAAACAAAAAACCCACAGATCAACTCCATAAAGCAGCAAACCAACCCAGAAATGAACACCAATGCATAGACAGCCAGCAAAAACACCCAAACTAGACTTAGAACACTAATTTCAACTCGAAATGAACCTCTACACTTCAACAAGCAAAGATAGCAACCGCAGAATGTGAATCAGTAAACAGAAGTTGAAATCAACTTCCAATTTCAATGGAACAATAGATTTTCTTTTTTGATTTTTTAGTTTTTTGTTGTTTTTGGTTTTGAAATTTGAAATTTTCTATTTCAGATTTGAAAAACTAGAGAGAAAGAGCTTTGGGGAAACTAGCTGGCTGAAAAAAGAACCCCCTAAACAAAGCATTCGTGATGCCTTTTATAGGCAACTCAGAAGTGAGCACAGATTTTCAGTTTTTCTCTTAGTCCATGTGCATTTTCAGTTTAGTCCCTTTGTTTTTTTAACTTATTACGCAAGTTAACACCCTCATTTCCTAACTTGTTACTCAAGTTACTGCTTCTAAAAAGCTGAAACTTACACCAAGGCCCCCTTCTAGAAGGCCCTAGGGTGTTCTTCTACCTATAGAATACCTATACTACCTTTATTTTGGTTTTGAAATTACTATTCTTAACAAAATAACCCTTTTCCATGCCTAAACTACCCCTGAAAGCCCCCTGAAATTACTGACCCTAATTAAACTTCTAACAACTATACCTAATCACCTAAACTGAGACTAATTAAAAGGGATTGAACCTCAAACTAATGAACACTGAATTGAAGAACACTTGAAACTTGATTAAACTAACAAGACATTAATCTAAACAATTTTAACAAAGGTTTGGAACAGAATTAAATTGAAAATCTAAAGGGTCAAGAATCAGATTACAAAAGGAAATTAGACTAAACCAATCAGTTTGAACTAATTAAAACTATTACTTAACAATTAAACCAATTAGTTGAACATTTAAACTAAGTAAAATGAAAATCGACTCAGTGTTAGCAAAGATGGAAACTAACCTAAGGATTAACCTACACATCTATCACTAATAATAACAACTAGAAACAAATTGATACCAAGCTAAACTATTAATCAGAACTAAACGATAATTGAAGTTCATTTAATTAAACAACTAAAAACATGCACCAATCACACATAAAACCAAACAAAATTAAGCAACAGTCAAACATTAAAAATAAGCGGAAACTCACTAAAAAAAATCCGGCCAACTCTCAGAGTCCAAATTCGATCATCTCCAGTGGGAATTGGGTGCTATTGACTGCAGATTCTACAAGAGGGAAGCCCAGGGACCATGTGGTATCAATTTGGAGTAATTTGGTGCAACTAGGGTTTTGGCCGAAAAAGTTCAAACTAATATTCGAACAGTTCCGGCCACGTTCGAGGGTCAGGACCTTGGGGTTTTGATAGAGGAGGTTGTGATGGTCCTATGGTGTAAGTTTAGTGGTGTTTGGGCTACTTTGAGTCATGGCCGGAAAAGCTTCAATCCAGTATTTGACGAGATGGGGTGGGATTCGAAGGAAATAGAGGATGGATTTGTGAAGAGGAGGAGAAGGGGAATAAATGGTGTTATTTTGGGTGGGAATGGACTAGTTACCGTCGTCGCCGCCGGCGAACTTGACGGAGCGTATAGAAGCGGCGTCTCTAGAGTTTGGGTAGGGGTGAGTTCTGAGAGGTGAGGTGGGGGGGGGGTAACGTTTGGACATTAATAAACTAAACAACCCAAGCTTGTCGTCCGTTGGATTGATTAACCTCGACGGCCCGGATTGATCGACGCCAAACGGCGTCGTTTTAGTTATGTAAAGGGGCGGACCGGGTAGAGGCTACAGGGCTGGGTCATTTCGGATGTGTAATTGGGCTGAAGAAACGAATTGAACGGCCCACTTCGTTGTAACAGTCCACTTCTCCCTTTTTATTTGTATTCTCTTTATTTCTTTTATTTATTTATGTATTTTTGTATTTTTTCTGATTTTATAAAAATACAAAAAGTAAAATAGAGTCCTAATATATTTCAAAGTTAAACTAATTAACTCCTAAAATTATTTAAAATCTATTTCGTGACAAATTCACAATTAAACAATTAAAAATGCTAAAATGAACTATTTTTGTTATTTTCTTCATATTTTGTTCTAAAACAAATTAACCCCTAATTAATACTAAAACATGAAATTAAAACCTAGATGCAAATGTATTTCTGTATGTTTCATATGAATTAGAATGCACAGATAAAAATGCAATAATTACCAGAAAATGACACAGAAATTCACAAAAATTGTAAAGTAATAAAGAAACTGTTTTATTTGAATTTTGGGAATAATTCATATATAGGGCAAAAATCACGTGCTCACAGCTGCCCCTCTTTGCCCGGAAACACGAAAAGTTTTCGTGCAAAGATAAGTGAGCGGAAACGAGCGATTTTTGCCCGTTTGAATATTCTGTGCGAAGCATTTTGAAAAGTTTGACCGCACCCTACTTCAGAGGTTGCCTACATATCCTGAGCTAAACAGGAATTAGGTCAGTGTAGTTCGGGAATGTCTGTAGCTGGGACTACCAGGAGCTGTGATTTCACTGCGATTGCTGCTGCCACAGCTTGCAGACCTCCCTTATTACACCATGTTAAAATAAAAGAATCTAAACTTAAGCTATGATCTATGAATTACAAGAAATCCTATCTAAGTTCTTCAAACTTGTTCTTGTACTTCCTTGTTGTCTTGTGTTCTCTTGGTAAAATCCCTTGTTACCATTGCAAACTACAAACTGAGGTGTTGTTCCTTTCTTCAAATTGCTGAACTTGAATGTATTCCCCTGTTGTACGAGTGGGCTCCTGACTTCAAAGCTCAAAATGGATTTTCCTATTCTCCAGGCGGACTCTTGACTCTGTTCTCTAGGCGGGCTCCTGACTTCTGAACTTGAAATGTATTCCCATGCTATCCAGGTGGGCTCCTAACTTCTGAACTTGAAATGTATTCCCTGCTCTCCAGGCGGACTCCTGACTTCTGAACTTGAAATGTATTCCCTGCTCTCCAGGCGGGCTCCTGACTTCACAAAATAGACAAAACAAAGAATTTTTGAAAGCTAAAACTTTAAATTGTACTCCCTTGTTCTCCAGGCGGGCTCCTGACTGCTGCGATTGAATGTATTCCCTGCTTTCCAGGTGGGCTCTTGACTGCTGCATTTGAAAGTATTCCTTGCTCTCCAGGAGGGCTCCTGACTTCAAAATAGACAAAACAAAGAATTTGAAAGCTAAAACTTAAATTGTACTCCCTTGTTCTTCAGGCAGGCTCCTGACTGCTGCGCTGGAATATATTCCCTGCTCTTCAGGCGGGCTCCTGACTGCTGCATTTGAAAGTATTCCCTGCTCTCTAGGCGGGCTCCTGACTTCAACTCGCAATGTATTCCATGCTCTCCAGGCGGGCTCCTGACTTCACAAAAATAGACAAAACAAATACAATTTTTTTGCCCCAGTTTGGTAACTGGGCACATATGTGAATGTTAAACTGAATCACATTACCAAATATTACTAAGAATTTGAAAGCTAGGTCCCATTATGTATGGGGGTCCTGACAACTCTAAACGACAGTTTTAAATCTAAGTTTATCTTCTACAGGTGTGACTTCTGCTAAATCTTGCTATCTAAGAGAATATTTAAACTACTCCCCATTATGCAGGAGGGTCCTGAAAATCAAAGGTCAAATTTTGTCTTAAGGGTGACAACCTCATGTCTGAATTATACTACCCTACAATAGAGTTAATGCTATATGTTGTTATCTAATTGAAATCTTAAAGCTAAGTCTCATTATTCAGGAGGGTCCTGGAAACTCCTAATTGAGTCCTGTCTCGAACATGCACACTTCTAAGCCAACTTATATTCCTTTGGGATATATTTATGCTAGATTATGCTATTTCTGAACTTTAAACTAGGTCCCATTTTCCAGGAGGGTCCTGAAAATTAAAAGCAAACCTGTTTGGTGACTGCCTTTCTCCACAGAGAGTTCCACTAAAACAAACGAACTTTTCTGCCCCTGTTTTATTCAAAGAAAATTTGTCAGTTCAAAAATGGTGGTTAGTTGGTGGAATTCTTGCTGGAGATCTTTCTGCTGCATTGTTTTGTTCCGACTAGCTTCCCGAACTGGCCCTAAACCACTTTGACTTTCCGACTGACCTTCGAACCCCCTGAACTTTGACAAACCGAGTGTTCCATACTCATGCTGTTGTTTTCCCTCTGACCCCTTTATCCTAACCTTTGTGTCTCCCATAACATTACCAAACCATTCCACCGTTGAAACTTCCGGTGATTCCTTGTAACCCCTCCTCTCACATCACGTTACCCTTAGTACGCTCTGACCACGCTCTGCTTTGCAAATTTGGAAGCTGGTAGTGAGCTTTGACTTGCTTTGAACAATACTGACATTAAAACATCTTAGACAAATGAACCCAAAAGAAAATGAAATGCAATGACTTTGCGGGTTAAGGATAAGAAGAATCCAAAACCAGATGACTGCTACAAAAGGAAAAAGGGAAAGAAACTTATCTGACCGGAACAGCTGGTACCAATGGTCATGACATGCATTTCGGACTAATCGGCTCAATATGTCCAACTACCCAGCACTTGGTCGCCACACTTTGTTGCCCCAGAATTTGCGTCACTTGATTACTTTACCCAAACCTTAACCTTGTTCATCCTGCGGTGCCTTGAAAGATTTTCACCAGCATACCTCTTTCATTCATTCATCTCTCAACTCTCTTTCGCCTTACGGTGCCTGTGAGGGTTTTCACCAGGAAGACTCTCTCATTTTAATTTCTTTCCACTCCCATCGCCTTAGGTGACCGTGTGGGTTTTCACCAATAAGACTCTCTCATTTTAATTTCTCTTCTTGCTTGTACCAGAGTGTTGCCCCTGATATGAATTACCTCTCCTTGCTCGACTTGGCATCTCTCGAAGACTGATCGGAAGGTCTTTTTCTGGACCGTAACGTGGGCTTTTGGATAGGGTTAAAAAGAAAAGATATCAAAGGCTCAAAACAATTGACATGTGTTCAAAATTACAAGTTTTAGAATCAGATTTCTTACAACAAACACAACTTCTGCCCCAGTTTCTTGCTTGGGGACTTTTGGATTTTTGTTTTGATGAGACCGAACCTTGAGGCTGCCTACGTATCCTTAAAAGGAATCAGGTCGAACGTAGTCCACGTCATAGAGACTACGTTGTTTTTTTCCTTTTCTGTTCTTCTTTTCCTTTCTTTTCTTCATTTTCTTTTCTTTTCTTTTCTTTTCTTCTTCTTTTCACTTTCAATTTTCTTCTTCTTTTCTTTTCTTTCTTTTCTTCCTTTCTTTCCACTTTTCTTTCTTTTTTTTTCTTTTCATTTTCTTTTCTTCCTTACTCGCGTTTCTTAATGGTGCCATTGATTCCGAAAGAGGGATATGAAAGAAAATAAGTAAGGCTTAAAGGGGATGACAAGTGGTAAAAGTGTTTAGATAGCAGAACAAAACGCCTTCGTCATTTCAATCTTTAAAATATACCAAATACAAACAAGTACAATCAAAATAAAGAATCATACATAGTATCTCTTGACCGCATCGGAATTTATGGCCATTTCTACACATTTTCCTTCCACATCTATCAGATATAATGCACCATTAGACAACACTCTGGTTACGACAAATGGTCCCTGCCAATTTGGAGCGAACTTTCCTTTTGCTTCGGCCCAATGAGGAAATATATGCCTCAACACTAACTGTCCCACTTCAAACTTCCTCAGACGCACTTTTTTGTTGTATGCTCTTGCCATTCTTTGCTGATACAACTGACCATGACACACTGATGCTAATATCTTCTCGTCAATCAAACTCAACTGCTCAAGGCGGCTCTTCATCCATTCATCATCATCGATCTCAGCCTCCGCAATGACTCGAAGAGAAGGGATTTCCACTTTTGCGGGTATCACTGCTTCCGTGCCATACACAAAATAGTAAGGAGTCGCCTCCACCGAAGTACGAACAGTGGTGCGGTATCCCAACAATGCAAAAGGCAGCTTTTCATGCCACTGTCTAGATCCTTCCACCATTTTTCGGAGTATTTTCTTTATATTCTTATTGGCCGCCTCAACCGCACCATTTGTCTTAGGGTGGTTTGGAGTAGAATGACGATGAGTAATCTTGAACTGCTCATATGTCTCCTTCATCAAATGACTGTTGAGATTAGCTCCATTGTCTGTAATAATCACTTTGGGTATCCCGAACCGACAGATAATGTTCGAATGCACAAAGTCCACTACAGCTTTCTTGGTCACGGACTAGAATGTTTTAGCCTCTACCCACTTGGTAAAATAATCTATAGCCACCAAAATGAACATGTGCGCATTTGACGCTGCTGGCTCAATTGGCCCAATAACATCCATGCCCCATGCAACAAAAGGCCATGGTGCGAACATCGTGTGTAACTCCGAGTGTGGATAATGAATCAAATATCCATGCACCTGACACTGATGACATTTCTGTACAAAGCTGATGCAATCCCGCTCCATCGTGAGCCAATAATAACCTGCTCGGAGAATCTTCTTTGCTAAAACATACCTGCTCATATGAGGTCCACAAACTCCAGCATGTACCTCAGTCATGATAGATGTGGCATGTATCACATCAATGCATCTCAACAACCCGAGGTCTGGAGTTCTTTTGTACAACACTCCTCCACTAAGGAAAAACCCGCTTGCCAACCGTCGAATTGTTCGTTTCTGATCACCTGTGGCATGTACCGGATACACACCCATCCTGATATATTCCTTGATGTCACGGCTCACCGTCAAGTTCCTCTTCCACCACATTACAATAAGCGTGTTGATCGCAGACCTGAATCTGCAAAGGGTCCACGTAAGCCTTATCCGGATGGTGTAACATCGACGCCAAAGTAGACAACACATCGGCCACTTCATTATGAATCCTTGGAATGTGCTTGAAATCTATTGACTGAAACCGCTGACAAAGCTCATGCAAACATTGTCGGTACGGTATAAGCTTTAAGTCCCGTGTTTCCCATTCTCCTTGAATTTGGTGTACCAGTAGGTCCGAGTCACCCATGACCAAGACTTCCAGGACACCCATATCTACAGCTAATCTCAAACCCAAGATACATGCCTCATATTCTGCCATGTTGTTCGTACAATAGAAACAAAGCTAAGCTGTAACAGGGTAATGTTGCCCTGTTTCAGAAATAAGTACCGCTCCTATTCCCACGCCTTTCATGTTTGCAGCCCCATCAAAGAAACGTTTCCATCCTGGCTTCTCAACTTGTTCCAACTCTTCAACATACATCACCTCTTCATCAGGGAAATAAGTCTTCAAAGGTTCATAATCTTCATCAACCGGATTCTCGGCCAGATGGTCCGCCAAGGCCTGTGCTTTCATTGCAGTCCGAGTCACGTAAACAATGTCAAACTCTATGAGCAGGATCTGCCATTTTGCAAGCCTCCCCATGGGCATAGGCTTCTGAAAGATATACTTCAATAGATCCAAGCGAGATATGAGGTAAGTGGTATAAGATGACAAATAGTGTTTCAGCTTTTATGCCACCCAAGTTAGGGCGCAACATGTCCTTTCAAGATGAGTATACTTAACATCGTAGGGAGTGAACTTCTTGTTGAGGTAATAGATGTCCTGCTCATTCCTGCCAGTGATATCATGTTGACCCAATACATAGCCGAATGAATTGTCCAATACCGTTAAATATAGAATCAAAGGTCGCTCTGGTTCTGGTAGGACCAACACGGGTGGATTTGACAAATACCCCTTTATCTTATCAAACACCTCCTGACATTCATTTGTCCACTTGACCGTAGCGTCTTTCTTTAACAGCTTGAAGATAGGCTCACAAGTTGTCGTGAGCTAAGCGATGAACCTACTGATATAATTCAATCTCCCCAACAAACTCATTACCTCGGTCTTGTTCCTCGGAGGTAGCAATTCCTAGATGGCCTTGACTTTCGATGGATCCAGTTCAATACCCCGGCGGCTGACTACGAACCCCAACAATTTTCTAGACGGCACCCCGAACGCGCATTTTGCATAATTAAGCTTGAGATTGTACCTGCGAAGCCTTTGGAAGAACTTTCTCAAATCCCTGACATGGTCAGATTGCTTTCTAGACTTCACGATCACATCATCCACGTATACCTCGATTTCCCGGTGTATCATATCATGGAATATTGTTGTCATTGCCCTCATGTAGATTGCCCCAACATTCTTCAAACCAAATGGCATGACCCGATAGTAGTACGTTCCCCACGGAGTGATGAATGTTGTCTTTTCTACGTCTTCCTCGTCCATTAAAATCTGATGATAACCCGCATAACTATCCACAAAAGAACCAATCGCATGCTTGCAAATTATCAATCAAGATATGGATGTTTGGCAATGGGAAATTATCGTTTGAGCTTGCCTTGTTGAGATCCCGATAGTCAACACACACCCTGGTCTTGCCATCCTTCTTCGGCATAGGCACAACATTGGCTAACCATGTGGGATACCGTGTGACCCGAATGACTTTTGCATCGAACTGCTTGGTAATCTCTTCTTTGATCTTTACACTGATATATGTTTTGAACTTTCTCAGCTTCTGTTTGACAGGAGGGAATGTCGGGTCAGTGGGCAATTTGTGAACCACTAAATTAGTGCTTAGACCTGGCATGTCATCATAGGACCATACAAAAACATCTTTGTATTCAAATAGTGCCTTAATTATCTCCTCCCTGAGTTGAGCTTCCAGATGGACACTTATTTTAGTTTCACGGACATTATCTTGGTCTCCTAAATTAACTGCTTCTGTATCGTTCAAATGAGGTTTGGGCTTTTCCTCAAAATGACTTAGTTCCTTACTAATTTCTTCATAGGCCTCATCATCAAATTCCAACTCGTCATCACACTCAATTTCTTGTATTATTATTTCAGAGTTAGATTGGCTTTTAAAACCGGGCCGGAGATTCCTCATGCATGTCATGTCATTGATAGCAGCATAAAAAGGACTGTACAAAAGAAGAAAATAGAATAAAATTAGAAGAAATGAAGGACAAGGACAATTGCATTTTATTAAATTTAAAGATAACAAGGTTTTAACACATCCAACTGGACGGAACATAATATCTGAATTACAGACCCTAGAATAATCCAGACAACTAAAAGAAAATCAAAACCCACTACCAAGACTCCCTCCGGATAGGAAGAGGAGTGGCTTCCCAGTTGTTGACTTTTGCACGTGGTCCCATGAATTGCATATTTGCCTTGCTCGACCCTTCCCCAGCCTCAACCATGCTAACCTCAGTGAACAACCTTTTGAATCCCTTCTCCAAGTCTTCATCAGCACCAATCAACGATCCAGGAACCTTTAAAACAATTTCTTTCCGACACCCGGCCTGACGAATGACCTGGACAGACGCGGGATTGGCTTTGGCAGTGCCCATGCTTTCTGTTTCATTTTACGAGCTCGTCTCACCTCTGCAACTGTGGGCTTGAACCCCAGACCAAATGTATCCAGATTCTTTGGAAGAGAAACTGGTTGCACAATACCTTGCAGTGATGCACCCAAACCCTTGCCTTGTACAAAACCATTTTTCAACATTTCAACGGCTACCATGACTGATGCCGCATCCATTTTTGGAGTTGGAACGCACTTTCCTTCCGGAATTTTCTCTACCGATATTGTGTCGAAAACCTGATAAACCCACGGTCCCTTGGCGTCATCAACCTCTATGAACAGAACAATGGCATCATTGGGCACACATAAATTATTTTCACCATGTAAAACAATTTTAAATTATTTTCACCATGTACAACAATTTCCTGTCGATCCCAGTCAAACTTGATGACTTGATGTAGAGTAGACGGGACCGCCTTGGCAGCATGAATCCAAGGTCGTCCCAATAGCAGGTTGTAAGAAATAGCCACATCGAGTACCTGGAATTCCATAGTAAAATCAACTGGCCCTATGGTGAGCTCAAGCATTATGTCCCTAACTGAATCTTTCCCTCCACCGTCGAATCCCCGAACACAAATACTATTTTTGTGAATTCTTTCATCTTCCACTTTCAGCTTGTTCAACGTGGAGAGAGGACAAATGTTTGCACTAGACCCATTATCGACTAGTACCCGAGTAACCACAGAATCTTCGCATTTCACCGTTAGGTAGAGGGCTCTATTGTGCTCAGTACCCTCCACGGGTAACTCATCATCAGAAAAAGTGACTCTATTTACCTCAAATATCTTGTTAGCTATCTTTTCTAGGTGGTTCACCGAGATTTTATTAGGGACATGGGCCTCGTTCAAGATCTTCATAAAGCCTGACGATGTTCGTCGGAATGGATCAATAATGACAATAAGGAAATCTGAGCCGGTGTTTTCCTCAACTGCTCCACAATGGAATAGTCCTGCACTTTCATCTTTTTCAAAAATTCCTCTGCTTCCTCCTCAGTCACAGCTTTCTTTATCAACACCGAGTTGTCTTTGGAAGTTTTAGCTTTTCTCAACTCTCCGGGAGCAAAGCATCTTCCCGATCGAGTCAAGCCATGGGTCTCACACACTTCTTCTCTAACCTCTTTCCCCTGGTAAGTTACTGTCACTCGTTCATAATTCCACGGGACTGCCTTGTTGATCACTGGAAGCTGAGTTACTGGTTTTATAACAATAGGATCTGTGCGAGAACCCTTCACGACCACAACAAGTTTACTTGTAACCCCCGGTACCACCACTTTAGCTTTCTCTGGTTTCACTGCAACAATGCTTGACGACCCTTTCTCTGCTACCATAGCTGGCTTATTATCTGCCCCTTTCAACTGGACCACTGATTTCCCACTGGTTACCTTTTTTTTTTGAACTGGTTTCACTTGAACGAATCATCATCACCATCTGCGAGGGCTTCTTAGGTTCCCCTCCCTTGTGTATCAACTCAATCATATGGGTCTCATGGTGAGCTGGCAGCGGATTCTGGTTGATATTTGGTTCTTCTGAGGCCTTAACCTCGATCCGATGAGTATCAATAAGCTCTTGCACAGTTGTTTTTAGTTTCCAACACTTCTCTGTGTCATGTCCCGGGGCCCATGAACAATACTCACAACTTATCGAGGCGGTTAAGATTTCTGGGAAGGGGATTCGACATTTTGGCCTCGATTGGACTCAACATATCCAACTGTCTCATCCTGTGGAATAGACTAGTATAGGATTCTCCCAATGCAGTAAAAGTCTTCTGCTTTTGTAACCTCTCATTCTTAAAGGCTTGATTGGGTCGAAAACCTGTTCTAGGAGGGTTTCTATAGGCTTTTGGAGGTGGATAGTTATTTTGTGGAGCTTGATATGGATTTTGGGGAGCCGGTGCGTGCCATTGTGCATGAGCGGGAGGTTGGGTATAGGTTTGTGCATGATGGACAGAAAAATGGGGATCTGGCGGTAGGTAGTAATGTTGTGGTGGGCTATATGGAGTGTGGGGGTAATTTTAGGGATAGGGTCGAGGCTGGTTGTAGTAATGTGGAAGGTTCCTAGATCCACCCCAAGCTGCTGACTCAATCGTTGCAACGTCCTCTTTCTTTTTCTTTCCAAGTACACCTCCAGTACCGTTTTGAATGGCCTGGGTGGTTGCTTTGATTGCTGAATAACTCATGATCTTATTGGACTTGAGTCCCTCCTCAACCATGCCTCCCATTTTCACAACTTCATTAAAGAACTTGCCCACGGCCGACACCAAATGACCAAAATAAGTGGGCTCCAAAGCCTACAAGAAATAATCAACCATTTCACTTTCTTTCATCGGGGGGTCAACCCTCGCTGCTTGCTTCCTCCAACAGAACCCATATTCTCAGAAGCTCTCTCCGGGCTTCTTCTCGATCTTTGTCAACGACAGTCGATCTAGGATAATTTCAAGATTATATTGAAAATGACAGGCGAAGGCTTAGGCCAAATCGTCCCATGTGTACCACCTGCTGTGGTCTTGTCTAGTATACCATTCTAACGTCGATCTGCTCAAACTTTGGCTAAAATATGCCATCAGCAATTCATCTCTTCCTCCTGCTCCTCTCATCTTGCTACAAAATCCCCTTAAATGTGCTACTGGGTCGCCATGACCATCGTACAGATCAAAACTAGGCATCTTGAACCCGACCGATAACTGAACATCTGGGAACAGACATAAATCTTTATAGGCCACACTTACTTGTCCCCCTAACCCCCTCATGTCTCAGAATGATTGCTCCAGGCTTTTGACCTTTCTGATCATCTCTTCCTGCTCAGGGTTTTTGGGTAGTTTCTCGGTATCTACCGTGAGATCAAAATGAGGGGTGTAAGAGTAGGGTTCTGGAACTTTGAAGGTAGGTTCAGGGGGATAATACTAGTTGTCATGAGTCTGGAACAGAGGTTCACTAGAGGATCGATGTAGGGTAGCAGGTGGAGGTACCACAAGGACGGAGTAATTGGTGGAGGAGGGTATAGGACTTGTTTGGGTAGAGGAGCCTGTGATGTATGAGAAGTGGTGCCTTGGCACTGTTGGTAGAGGGGAAAGGCTGGAGATGAGTTCACAGTGGGAGGCTCCTGAGGCTGAGCCAACAGTGGGATATAAGCGGGGTTAGCGGGATAAACTGGCGGTGGATGCCACTTTGCCCAGGCTTGGTACATTTCAGCCATCTGTTGCTTCAGCTTATACATTTCCTCCCTCATTGCATGAACGTCCATTTCTTCTACTTCTTTCGATGGGTCGACAATACTCGTTTCTGGTTCCTGATTGGCCATATTCAACCTGTTTTTCGATCGGGTGTTGTATGAATGAGTTGCCAGAATGTCGACCAACTAACCACCTGCTTGAACTCAATTTAACAACAACATTGTTAGTGGTTAGGTTCTCAACAAGTTGGTAATCACACATTTGAGAGATGAATGCACCTAAGCAGTTAACCATTTCTATCATGCCTTTGCTTGGCCGCTTGCGTCATCCCGGCTTGGTCATTTGCAACTTTCTTTCTTTTTCTTTTTCTTTTTCTTTGTTTCTTTTCTTTATTTATCCTCTCTTGTTTTCCCCTCTTTATCCTTTTCCTTCTATTTTTTTTTTGGTTATGGTCGAATCATATGGAGATTGCCTACATATCATAACCCCGCATGAATCAAACCGGGCGTAGTTCTGGAAAATAAGTGCGAAAAAGTAAAGAGACAATTGTTGGAATTTTTTGATTTTCATTAATAAACATTCTATTACAAACTAGACGCTTTCAGAAAGGAAAATAACAGACTCGAAACCAAACCAAATACAAACTCAAGAACTTCTGACAGACTCTGATGCGAAAGGAAAAATAGACTATAATAGACAACAGACTCTAAGGAGAAAGAAAATGCAGACTCGACCCACGAATACATTAAAGCTTTAAATTTGGGTGCCCGCAGGGCGTCATTCGGGTTTGCCGCGGGCTTAGGTGTAAGGCCCCTTTCCAGCTATTCCAATTCATACATGATTTGCCTCACAAATTTCATCACTGCCGAGAAGAAAGTAGTGCGGGTCATATTTTCACACACCCGACATTTCCTGGTAATAGCATGAGCAATAGTCAAAATCTTGTCCCTGGTTCGGTCTTTCTCTAGGAGTAGGCATTCTATCTGATCCCCTCTAGCCTTCAAAACCCGAGAATCATGCAGATGTTGTTTCTGTAACTGCTGTATTTCATCTTCCATCAAGGCCATCAGATCATAGCAGTGTTCACTTTCGGTTTCAAAAGCCTTGGCTTGTTTAGCCGCCTCGCTCTCTAGGGTGGTCACCTTCCTTTTTAGACTGGCAATGGTCTTTTCATAATCTTTCCTCACTTGCTGTAAATACTGTGTGTGCTCTTTTGTTCTTTTTGCCCATTGTGCCTGGAGTTGTGCTATGGTACCCTCATATTTCTTCAAATCATCCTGGCACTCACTGATTTCCTTTTTCAACCCTTTTATTAACCGCTCATCCGACCGACTCCTTTGTTGGTTGTCAGCATATATCCTCATTTGTCGGATTTGGGCTTTCAGCGCCTCATTTTCTTGGGCCAATTTGTTCTTTTCTCCCTGATCGGCATCAACTTGCAAACTATTTTCAAATTCTAGGTCTCCAATCTGTTGCTTCAGCTTGCCTATTTCTACCCTGTAACTCTCTTCTTTTGCTAACCAACCCCATTACTCTTGTGAATCATTAGTAAGCTGTTGGACATGGGCTCTTTTGGCGGGCCTTTGGAGAATCTGGAACCTTTTCCCAAACCATGCATTATACTTCGGGTCCACCTCACCTTTAGCAGATCTCGGACCATAGTCTTAGGCTCAAGGAATCGGCATTCGTTCCACAATTTGCGAATTTTATCTTTCGGGAATGCGGCTCTCGGACTTAACTCAATGACGTGCTTGCTCAAGTCTTCATCTTTGGGGACGACTTGAAACCTTCCAAGTTGGCGTAGTACCCTATGGGGAGCATACGGTTGGATACTCCGAAAACCCATTAAAAGAATATGACACTCTCTCGCTGACATATAGCACCTCGGTAACGGGCAACCACCCAAATGCCCATTCAATTTGATCGGCAGTCAATGACCTTAGTCGTATGAGCCAAGCTTCGGTACCCTCAGGAAATGCAATACCCCTTACCCGCTTTTCAAATTCTTCGATACAGCTTAACCCAGTCAGCCCATAGTTCATGTACCCCGCCCGGTGGCACAGATGTTCTTGCATCCACAACTGAAGTAATAAATTGCAACCTTTGAAAAACTTTCCTCCCTCTCTACACACAGTCAATGCTCGGTAAATTTCTGACAAAATCAGGGGAACTATAGTGCTATCTTCCCTTTTAATTGCAACATCAACCATCCCCATGAGACCTGTCTCTATTTTCTTATCTTCTCGTGGACAAATCACGATTCCCAAGAATGCCATTATGAACGCCAAGGTTCATCTTGCTTCCCATTTACTTCTATTTCCAGCATGGGTTAGTCCCAGATTTGGTTCTTCGAAACCCCGAGGATTACCATAACGCTGATACAGGAACTGAAGAATGCAACATCCTCTCAACAAATCATCATTCTGAACACTCCGGCTGATGTTTAGCAAATCCAAAAATTTGTGCGGAGATACCGCTCTTGGTGAAAGCAAATATTGACCCCTCAGATTTCCATTCAGACCCGCATAACCCGCGACTTTTTCCAGCGTGGGCGTAAGCTCAAAATCCCCAAAGCGAAACACATTGCGGGTCGGGTCCAAAAATGGTATTAAGGCCTCGATGACATCCGACTTTGGCTTGATATTTAGTAGACCGACAAGACCTCCCAGGATTCTAGCCACTATTTCTTTGTTGCCTTCTCCCAGATCACTCCACCACATGTGGAGCTGGAGGGGGACCTCATTAAGTATGGTGAAAGATTCATTTGCATTTGTGCTCATCCTGCACATTTATTAAGGTGATTAAGAAAAAGGTAAATTTATTTGATTCAAAACAAAAATACTATTTTTGTTTTTTTTTTTCAAACTAAAACGAAAGACCTGGTTTTTCAAACACGACCTTTCAGCACTTCGGAGACGAAGATTTTAAGGCCGTGTGTATTAACCGATCGAAATCTTAAAAATGACCAAAGGTGGCTATTTATACAAAATCGGCCTTCCGGCGTCCCTTTTGGGGACATTCGGCTATTCTTTGACAAAAACGACATCACCCGACTTATTTATGACGAAAATTAAAATTTGACATTTTTGGCTATTTTTGCAAAAGGGGAGGTTGGACCCGATGAGGGTTGCCTACGTATCTCACATCCGGTGAGAATTAAACTTGCGTAGTTCGGGCAAGCAAAACAAATTGTTTTTGAAAACAAAACTTCTCGTTTTTTTATTTTTGAAAACAACAACTTTTTTTCAAAACCCCTTTTTTCCTTTTTTTTGTTCTTGAAAATTCGGCAGAGTTTCGACACTATTTGGACGGCGATTTTTTTCAGAACAGGCGATTAACTCTCTTTAGCCCTCACATTGCCATTTCTCTTTCCTCAACTTTTCCCAATATTCATAAATCGGTCAGCATGCAAGTCCGAAGCAAATAAATGCACAATTGGATGCATCAAGATGGTCTTTTGTTACGGGTGCACCTGTCCTATACAGACCCAACCCCCGTGTTGAGTCTCCAAAGTCAAAATGCACATGATGCAAACAAACATTCCTACTGTGGATCCGGCATGAGGTATTGTTATACTAGGTTCACAACCTGGGTTTATTTGTTCTAGACCTGGCTTACCCGAGCGGACAGCTCGAGCCGAGGGGGGCGGGGCAGCGTACCGGGAATACAGAAGCTTCATCGGCTTTGCAACTTGTCCGAACCTCGTTCTAAATTTGGAATATGACTCTAACAGAAAAGAAGTCACACGAAGTGCACACTTCTTCATGACTTAGAAGATTCAGAGAGAAGAGGGATTTCGCAACAGTTTATATATACAATTCAACAAATATCAAAGCGGTAAAATATTTATCACGATAGCATGGAACATGTAGGAAAATCAGATAAAGCTAAATATAACAATTACACTAAGCTCGAATTCTTAAACCCTGGACCAAAGTTCTGGGTTTGTGTCCCTAGCAGAGTCGCCAGAGCTGTCACACTTCCTTTTTCCCACATCCCGAAAGGGGCATATAAGGAGTTTTTCCAATTAAAGGACAATCGGAACGGGATTTATTATTAAGATTCAGAGTCGCCACTTGGGAGATTAATGGTATCCCAAGTCACTAGTTGAATCCCGAACCGAGGAAAATATGACTCTGTTAACAGTCCGCGAACCAGAAATCCGAGTAAGGAATTCTGTTAATCCGGGAGAAGGTGTTAGGCATTCTCCGGTTCCGTGGTTCTAGCACGATCGCTCAACTATTGCATTTAGCTTATTTATCTGATTTTATTACATGATGAACCTATGTGCCGATTTTAACTTTTAAATGCTTCAAATTAAAGAAAGTTGAACGTCGTTTAAAATGTGTCTTTGGATCGCGTCACATGAAATGCACCCGCAATCCTAAACACATTTTATTCAACGTTTTGGGATATAATTTGGGTCACATGAAATGCACACCCGAGTTTAGGAATGTAATTTTATTAAAATCGCGCCTAAAGTGGCTAACGCGTTGTTATCTTTTGGGAAGGCCGTGAAATTCGCTAAACGGCCCATCCCGAATTCTAAGTATTTTAATATAACCAATTATCAACGGCCCCACAACTTGTAGTTTTTTTGGCGAGGCTCGTCTCATTTACTATTTTAAAGGACAAGCCTAAAAGTGACGATGATTTTCAATATATACTTTTTTTTTCCAATAACAAAACAGAGGTCCTAATTAGTGAGCCTTATTTAAGACCAGTGCTTTTGAATTTGTGATTTTCAATTAACCCAATCCTTTAAAGGTGTTGAGACCTCAATATTTGTCTAGAAACGAGCTGGGCCAAACTGCCTTGACATGTTTGCTACAAGTATGAGGTCTGGGCCATCTGTATAATCCATCGCAGCCCACGCGGTCCAACAATGGACTATTAAGCTAATACCAGTTCAATCCTAAGCCCTTTTGACTTTCTCCACGTTTTGGGGCTACTGAGATGCACACAGAAATCAAATTACATGGAGGCTATCACAAACATAGCTTAATCACGTATTCATTAGATTTAATAACCTCTACTACTACTACCTAGATGTGCTAGTGAATTAACAAAGTTATGACATAATACCTAATCAGATTTGTACTTGATTGATACCTATTTCGAATTTCATACTGGGTTGAGATAACACCAACGAAATAAAACAAATTCATACGAATCTAAGCTACGCTCGACTCAACATGACAATTTTGTTATACGACAGTCCCATTATTTTAGATCATGTGCTATAATACTACAGCCTTCTATTTCAAATGATGAAATTATATACGATTACACATCTCAACAATTACTACAAACTGAAAATTCAAAATAACCGTCCAAGTAATTTTAAAGTCCTAATCTAACATGATTTAAACATCCAGAACAAATATAGGAAAGGGAGCTAAAGCAGTAGTGAGCATTTGCACTTCAAATTCTCCTCAATTAGGCTTCATTCAATATGAATCTATGCATCACTCAAAATGGAGATGAATAACTGGAAGCAGAATAGAAAAGGAAGAGAAGAGATCAACAGCAGGTAATCAAATTGACATTCAGCAGTTCAAGAAGCAGTAATAGGCAAGCAGGAATCAACAGCAGCCCAGATATAAGATCAAACGACCCAGAAATGTTCAAACCAAACAGAAAACCCACAGATCAACTCCATAAAGCAGCAAACCAACCCAGAAATGAACACCAATGCATAAACAGCCAGCAAAAACACCCAAACTAGACTTAGAACACTAATTTCAACTCGAAATGAACCTCTACACTTCAACAAGCAAAGATAACAACCGCAGAATGTGAATCAGTAAACAGAAGCTGAAATCAACTTCAAATTTCAATGGAACAATAGATTTTCTTTTTTGATTTATGCCAATTTAACTCAAAGTGGCTTCCATATTATGCCGATTTAAACAAGTTCTACTTGTTCAATCTAACATGATTTAACCATCCAGAACGAATATAGGAAAGGGAGCTAAAGCAGTAGTGAGCAATTGCACTTCAAATTCTCCTTAATTAGGCTTCATTCAATCTGAATCTATGCATCACTCAAAGTGGAGATGAATACCTGGAAGCAGAATAGAAAAGGAAGAGAAGAGATCAGCAGCAGGTAATCAAACTGACATTCAGCAGTTCAAGCAGCAGTAATAGGCAAGCAGGAATCAACAACAGCCCAGATATAAGATCAAACGACCCAGAAATGTTCAAACCAAACAAAAAACCCACAGATCAACTCCATAAAGCAGCAAACCAACCCAGAAATGAACACCAATGCATAGACAGCCAGCAAAAACACCCAAACTAGACTTAGAACACTAATTTCAACTCGAAATGAACCTCTACACTTCAACAAGCAAAGATAGCAACCGCAGAATGTGAATCAGTAAACAGAAGTTGAAATCAACTTCCAATTTCAATGGAACAATAGATTTTCTTTTTTAATTTTTTAGTTTTTTGTTGTTTTTGGTTTTGAAATTTGAAATTTTCTATTTCAGATTTGAACAACTAGAGAGAACGAGCTTTGGGGAAACTAGCTGGCTGAAAAAAGAACCCCCTAAACAAAGCATTCGTGATGCCTTTTATAGGCAACTCAGAAGTGAGCACAGATTTTCAGTTTTTCTCTTAGTCCATGTGCATTTTCAGTTTAGTCCCTTTGTTTTTTTAACTTATTACGCAAGTTAACACCCTCATTTCCTAACTTGTTACTCAAGTTACTGCTTCTAAAAAGCTGAAACTTACACCAAGGCCCCCTTCTAGAAGGCCCTAGGGTGTTCTTCTACCTATAGAATACCTATACTACCCTTATTTTGGTTTTGAAATTACTATTCTTAATGAAACAACCCTTTTCCATGCCTAAACTACCCCTGAAAGCCCCCTGAAATTACTGACCCTAATTAAACTTCTAACAACTATACCTAATCACCTAAACTGAGACTAATTAAAAGGGATTGAACCTCAAACTAATGAACACTGAATTGAAGAACACTTGAAACTTGATTAAACTAACAAGACATTAATCTAAACAATTTTAACAAAGGTTTGGAACAGAATTAAACTGAAAATCTAAAGGGTCAAGAATCAGATTACAAAAGGAAATTAGACTAAACCAATCAGTTTGAACTAATTAAAACTATTACTTAACAATTAAACCAATTAGCTGAACATTTAAACTAAGTAAAATGAAAATCGACTCAGTGTTAGCAAAGATGGAAACTAACCTAAGGATTAACCTACACATCTATCACTAATAATAACAACTAGAAACAAATTGATGCCAAGCTAAACTATTAATCAGAACTAAACGATAATTGAACTTCATTTAATTAAACAACTAAAAACATGCACCAATCACACATAAAACCAAACAAAATTAAGCAACAGTCAAACATTAAAAATAAATGGAAACTCACTAAAAAAAATCCGGCCAACTCTCAGAGTCCAAATTCGATCATCTCCAGTGGGAATTGGGTGCTATTGACCGCAGATTCTTCAAGAGGGAAGCCCAGGGACCATGTGGTATCAATTTGGGGTAATTTGGTACAACTAGGGTTTTGGCCGGAAAAGTTCAAACTAATATTCGAACAGTTCCGGCCACGTTCGAGGGTCAGGGCCTTGGGGTTTTGATAGAGGAGGTTGTAATGGTCCTATGGTGTAAGTTTGGTGGTGTTTGGGCTACTTTGAGTCATGGCCGAAAAAGCTTCGATCCAATATTTGACGAGCTGGGGTGGGATTCGAATGAAATAGAGGATGGATTTGAGAAGAGGAGGAGAAGGGGAACAAGTGGTGTTATTTTGGGTGGGAACGGAGTGGATACCGTCGTCGCCGCCGGCGAACTTGACGGAGCATATAGAGGCGGCGTCTCTAGGGTTTGGGTAGGGGTGAGTTCTGAGAGGCGAGGTAGGGGGGTAACATTTGGACATTAATATACTAAACGACCCAAGATTCTCGTTCGTTGGATTGATTAACCTCGACGGCCCGGATTGATCGACGCCAAACGACGTCGTTTTAGTTATGTAAAGGGGCGGACCGGGTAGAGGCTACTGGACTGGGTCATTTCGGATGTGTAATTGGGCTGAAGAAACGAATTGAACGGCCCACTTCGTTGTAACAGTCCACTTCTCCCTTTTTATTTGTATTCTCTTTATTTCTTTTATCTAAGTACAGACGCCTCCTTACCGATCCTCCAAACTCTACTAAGCCTGCTCGTGAATTGTGAGACCTAACAACCTAGTTATTTGATACCAACTTGTCATGACCCAAAATTCCCACCGTCGAGACCGTGATGGCGCCTAACATTTCACCCGGACCTGGATTCCCAATTCACGAACATTCTAGGATTTACTACAAGTAAAAGTCTGAAATAAATACAACTGTTTGAACAAAATAAATAGTAAAACAGAAGAGATATAAGGGGACTTCAAGGTCTATGAACACCGACAGATCTACATTGAGCCTCCAGTGTTCCGGTCCGAGCTGTTATGCCTCTCGATCAATTGGGACCAATACTAAAATCTACATAGGAAGTGCAATAT
The DNA here is from genome assembly GCF_000393655.2 of Nicotiana sylvestris. Classification (NCBI taxonomy): domain Eukaryota; kingdom Viridiplantae; phylum Streptophyta; class Magnoliopsida; order Solanales; family Solanaceae; genus Nicotiana; species Nicotiana sylvestris. Next base: position 96,438,067 of record NC_091065.1, read on the forward strand.
CAGTACAACCGACCCCATGTACTGATAAGTGTCGATCCTAACCTCGGTGAAGTAGTGACGAGGCTAAGACAAGACACCCACAAATAAACTTGTGTAATTTAACAATATATGTACTAATAACAACAATGAAAGAACGAGACAAGTAATATCGGGAGAGGGCATGCTGAGGGGATCACTAGATAAAGAATCAGAACAATAATAAGAACTTGATCAACCAATATACCTTGAACAAATAAACAAGTAAGCCCAGTAAAAGAACATGCATGGCATCACCCTTCATGTTTTTACTCTCAACCTCACCATATGAATCAACATAAATAGCACAGCATCACCCTTCATGAATTAACACTCACAATATGGCACGGCATAGACAAAAGGGGTTGCTCTGATGATAAGCAACCTCCACTTCCAACCAAGAGGTTGTGAGTTCGAGTCTGCCCAATAGCAAGGTGGGAAGTTCTTGGAGGGAAGGATGTCGGGGGTCTATTTGGAAATAGCCTCTCAACCCCAGGGTAGAGGTAAGGTCTGCGTACACACTACCCTCCCCAGACCCCACTAAGTGGGATTATATTGGGTTGTTGTTGTTGTTATTGTTGAATATGGCACAACATCACCCTTCATGCATTAACAATCACAAATCATGGCACGACATCACTCTTCATACATTAACACTCACAAATCATGGAACGATATCACCTTTCGTGCATTAACACTCTCCCTCAACAAAAAATGAACAATAACAACAGCAATATAGAAATAACAAGAACACGTCTTACTTCAACATTTGGTTCCACAATACCAACCTCAACTTTGAGTCAATACTCAGTCAATACTAAAGTCCGTAAGAACCATAAGAATGATCAACATAACGATTAACTAGTTTAAGCATGGATAATATGATCAAGGAAAGCAATAATTACAAGAATAAGACCCACCCGCATGCTATAACCCAACAACAATGCATAGGTACTCGTCACCTCACCTATACGTTGTACCCAACATTCAAACACATAGCAAATAGACAATTAAGTCCTAATCCCTCAAGCCAAGGTTAATCATGACACTTACCTTGCTCCAATGGCCAAACTTAAAGCTCAACTATGGATTTTCCCTTCAAACAAGCCTCCTGACCAATAGAATCTAGCAATTTACCAATCAAATGATTCAAATTAAGCCTTAGGAACTACCCACAATTGCAAAGAATTCAATTTAGGTCATTATTTAAAAAGTCAAAACCTGGGCCCGCTTGGTCCAAACTTGAAATTCGAACCAAAATCCGATTACCCATTCACCCTCGAGCCCGGTTATGTAATTTATTTTGGAACCCGGCCTTAATTTGAGGTCTAAATCCCCAATTTATCAAATCCCTAGTTTCTACCCAAAACCCCCAATTCCACCATGAAAACCTTAGGTTTTATGTTTAAATCTTGTAAAATATAGTAAAAGATTGAAAGAAACTAGTTAGAATCACTTACCAATGGTTTGGAGAAGAAAAGTTCTTTGAAAAAATCACCTCTAAGGTTTTAGGTTTTGAAAATTTGATGAATGGGAGAAAATCCCATCTAAATCATATTTACCTAGCTGCAGATGTTGCAAATGCGACCTGGGCTTTGCAAATGCGAAAGCCCACAAATGTGAAAAAAGCTTTGCAAATGTGGAACCTGAGGATCGCAAATGTGACCCATGACTTCGCAAATGCGAAGAATATTTTGCAAATGTGAAACTTGTGTTGTGCAGCTTCTCTTTGCATTTGCGACGAGAAGCTCGCAAATGCGAACCCTTCAGACGCTGCAAATGCGATGCCTGATCTCGCAAATGCAAGATCAGAGGCTTGCAACAAGATCTGATACACCAGCAACTTCTCAAGGTCTAATTTCACTCCGAAGCTTATCTGAAACTCACCTAAGCTCTCGTGGCTCTAAAATAAAAGTGCACATTAGCCTAAAAATATCATAAGAACTTGTTCATGTGATCAAATCGCCAAAATAACACTTAGAACTACGAATTTAGCTCCAAATCAAATGAAATTTTCAAGAAAACTTTGAAACTTCAAATTTCTCAACTGAACGTCCGAATCACGTCAAACCAACCCCGTTTCTCACCAAATTTCATAGAGAAGCCATAAATGTGATATTGGACCAATACCAGGCTCCGAAACCAAAATACGCACCCGTTAACCAAGAAATGAAACATTTCAAATGCATCTAGCCTTTAACTATCAAATTTCGACAAAGTCTGATATCTCGGGCTAGGGACTTCCGATTTTGATTCCACACATACGCCCAAGTCCCAAATTACTATACAGACCTACCGGGACCGTCAAAACACAAATTCGGGTCCGTTTGCTAAGAATATTAACTGAAGTCAACACAAATAAAGTTTTAGGCAAATATTTCTTTATTTTATTAACTTTTAGCATAAAAGCTTTCCGGAAATACGCACGGACTGCGCACGCAAATCGTGGAGGGTAAAAATGAGATCTTTAAGGCTTAAAAGCACAGAATTGAGTTCTAAAATATAAGAGGACCTTTCGGGTCATCAAACTAACTAAATATTCACATGTTCAAAACTTTGTTTAGAAATACACAACATTTAAGGAGTGTTTTGTACTGTATCACCTCCATCTTCACTACTAAAGGCTTTATCATAGGCATGATTCGAAGGGTCAGACGAGAAGGATTAGCATCTAGGGAAGACTCACGAGACCAAGGAATCGGGAAAGCACCACTGGCAAGAAGATTGGCCAGCTGACCTTCAAGGACATTAAATTCTTGGACCCTCTTTTCTAGCTGACCATGAAGGTTATCAAATTGTTTATCTCTCTTTTATTCTCTAGACTTTTCCTCTTCAAGCTCTACTTACAGCTTTGCGATCTTCTTCTCCATAGCCGAAAGAGTCGACCAATCAAGTGCCTCACCCTGGGCAGAAGTTCCTATACCTTGCAATCCAACCCTGTAGTGCTGAAATGATCTCTTTGGAAAGTCGTATGTGATCCCCTTTTTAGGAAAATCTTCTGCACTTCTTCGTCTAAAATGGAAGGTGGGTCGCCTTACTCATTCAGTGGCAAGCTCTCACTGTACTCCTCCACTATAGTTTTATAGCAACCCTTTATTTAGGAGATAGAAAATTATTAAATATATAATATTATAAACATTAATTTTAAGTTATAGTAGTTATGAAATTTATATATGTAGTCTCCGCCCGGTACTTGACCCATCCGAATGTGAGTCTCCATGAAGAACTCATCGTGTGTCAGCTTCCTCCTATATTTGTTTACTACAAACATAATAAAACATGTTAACTAAATTAATATAAATATAGTTCGATAAAATTAAATTTAAATGCTTTAAGGAATTACCAATAATCTCCTCATAGTCTCCATGCTCCGTGCATCCACATAATGCAATGAGCTACCCTTCTGAGATGTTTGGGCTTTCTTTTTCTATTCACTCTTCTTCTCGAAATTCTCAGCGACCCATTAGCTCAGCAGCTCCTCCCATAAATGTGGTAGAATCCATGAAGGCTTCTTGGATTTCCTTCGAACAGAACAGAAGGAATAAGATAGTCTCTTACGACATTTGAACTCAAAATTTGCAAGAATTTCACTATTACACCGGTCCTCCCATGCACACTTAGTCTGTAAATGAAGTGTGCAACGTTTGATGAAAATATTATTAATATAATTTTTAAATATATAAGAATTATATTAAACTCTTAAATTGGTTGAAAATTTGCTCCACTAGCTCCGGTGGAAAATCACTCCAAGTCGCATAGGCTGCATCATACAACCGGCCAAGAGTTTCAATGATTTGTAGTCAGATGACTAGGTATGAACCTGCAACATAGCAATTACATTAAATAAACAAAACTAGCTATTATAATTCAGCAAAAACAAAAAGGTAATAAATAAATCTTACCCATTGCTCTCAGTCCTCATGATCATCCTACGATAACAATCATACTGCACTGCATCTGGATCATGATGATGTGGTGTATGTGAAGCATGCGTAGAAAGGGAGGCATTTGGCTCAATGCTACTATCCTGAAGGCGAATTCTAGAAATGCTAGGAGACGAACTTTATGGAGAGGGAGGCAGGATCGCTGATGAAGATAGATGCAATCGTAGAACCCTATTGCGATCCAAACCTCTGTTGTGATCTGGGTGGCTATAATCTAGATGGATATGATCTAGTTGGTGGTAAAGCAAATGGAGCAGCTGATGGGTGTATCGCCACTTGGCCTTGTGACTGCTGTCTCGGTGTACCCATGTAACTATATGCAGGATTATGTGGATGAAGTGACGTACAACCCTATGGTAGAGAATGGTAAGAATACTATTGGTAGGGCGAATGGTAGGTAGTCTAATGAGTAGATGGATGTGGTGGAAAATATATGTTCCTAGAAGATTGATGTCAGGCATTAGCAACGCAGGGATGCAAGTGTGAAGTAGAAGGAAGTGAGGGTGTAGCACTATCCTCATAATCAATAGGCATATTATCCTTCGTCCTCATTTTCTATGGTTGTTATTTTTCCTCCATATCAACTTCTTCCAATATGCGTTAAGGATGCTCCGAGACATTTTCTAACTGATCGTCCACCATTTGGTTAACACTTGAGGCATCGTTTTGGTAAGCAACATCTGGCACATTCTCAACTTTCACCCTACCAACAAGCTTAGTTTTGATTATAACCAACCAATCAGACAGTTCCCTCCACAATGGATATGAAGCATAATACACTTGCATAATATTGTCTGTAATTATAAAAGGATCACAGTGATCATACTCCCTCTTTTTATTAACCTCAATTATGTTATACTACGAGTGTACATTGGTACCTCTTCTAGGTGTTGGATTAAACCAATTGCATGGAAAAATATGATCATCTTATTTTACTAACCCGAATATGATAATTCTAGAATCTTTTTGATCACATCATAATAATCATTTTTCCCATCCTGGTTGCCTTCACCACCTTTAACATACACTCCACTGTTTTTGCTTTTTTATACTTGGAGCATTCTTCGGTGCTAAATTTGTAACTATTCACAAAATACTTAGACATAGTTGTAATCGTAGGTGCAGGTCCCCAAGGTATATTTTTCAAAAATTTATTAACACCGTTGTTTGGATTACTGACCTACATATATTGTTAAAAAAATTACAAGTGAGCAAGTATATTCGCAAGTGACCAAGTATGTATATTCACATGTGAAAAAGTAGGTAAGATGCAGTTACACACTCTTTAAACCATGACTCAAATGTAGAATATACAGCATCATGGCCAAATTGACTCACGAAGTCACTAAGTGACATATTAAAAATTTTGTTGGTTGCATCAACCTAATTAAATAATAGTCCATGTAAATTAATCTTACGTCAACACTTACTTAAGAAAGGGTTGAATTTCTGGACAATTTAGTAATACATGATTTGAAGCTGATTTGTACTCCATATTACTTAGGCCCCTTTTTGATCGATCTTTAGAACCTTCGCCTGGTTGATTTAATGTGGACATTGGTGGATATAATGGATCATTTTTAATCATAACATTGTTTCGATTGGAACTATTTATAGCATATGGCACATGACTCTCGAAGTAGTAAGAACAAAAATAGGTAATTTCCTTTGCAAGATAGGCTTCACATATAGATCCTTTAATCATATTCCTTTGTTTAACAAATCGTCTACACTTGACGATAGTCCTGCACATTGCCATACTAGACGATAACGTTAAAGAAATTACAAGAATGAATCAAAGTTTAATCATTACCTCTCGAATGATACATCTACCTATATTGAACCGGTCATCCAAGTCGCGCCTTGGGTACAAGGTGAATTAGAAGGTGTTCCATCACATCAAAGAAACCACATGCAAAAATCCTTCCCAACTTATTACTAATTAAAGGAATGTTCCGATTCATTTGAAATAGGTTCTCTTCCCTTTATGTGGTAGAACATGCAAACTATCCAACAGTCATCCATCCAGACAACATTCCATACGCAGGAAAATCATTAATGGTCGACATTAAATTAGCACTCAAGTTAAAATTTGCTTAGTTGATATGTCATATCTCAACTCCATCATACCACAACTGTTTTAGCTCATCAATTAAAGATTGCAAATATACATCAAGCAAACTCTTTGGATTGTGGGGGCCTCGAATAATACAATTTAAAAAAATATATGGACTAGCCATAAACATTTTAGGCGAAAGATTATACGGCTTAATAAAGACTAACTAGCATGAATATGGTGTCGCAGAAATAGAAAATGGCATGAAACCATCAGCACACAAACCCAATCGAACATTCTTCGGTTCACTAGCAAAATCCAGATGCGTCCTATCAAAATGCTTCCAAGCTTCCACATCTGAAGGATGACGCATACCACCGGGTGGCCTTCTATTTTCATAGTGCCATCTCATATGAGGAGCGAAACTCATCGATGCGTACAACCTCTTTAATCTAGGAATAAGAGATAAATAATTCATCGACTTCATAGCAACCTCCTTCCTACTGGAAACCCGCTTAAAATGAGGTTTTTCAAAAAATTTACAACTTTCTAAATCTGTATTACCCTTATAATACAACATGCAACCATCTTCACAATAATCGATTCTCATAGACGAGAGTCCTAACTTAGAAACCAATTTTAGCCTTATAGAAATCTTCAGGTATGTTGAAAGTTGGTTAAACTAGTTCACTCATAAGGCCAATGAAAGAATCTATTCCCGCTTGAGAGATATTGGTATCTCATTTGATGCTTAATAATCTAACCGCAACAGACAACTGAGAGTGCATACTCCATTCACATAGTGGACGATTAGTAGCCTCTAACTGTTCATAAAAATATTTTGCCTCTTCGTTAGGAAGTTGTTTAACACTTTTATGGGGTTCAAACTCGAAGTGCATCCCAAAAGCATCTGCAACCATTTCATGGTATCTATGATGTTGAACGCTATTTTCCACCAACCTAGTACTTTCACCAACAACTACATTATGAAATACACCATCACTACCATCAACCTCTCCATGACTAGCCCATACAAAATAATTATCCATAAATTCTTTCTATAAAGATGAGTCGTAACATCCTCGAACCCAAAAAATTCAAACACTTGCACTTCATACAAGGATACCTAATCATCCATCCAATCTGAAACGGTTCAAGTGACATTGCATGCCTAACTAAATTCCTTAACCCCTTCTATAAATTCCTCCCTTAAAAATTAACGATTAGAATAATTTCTTTTATACATCCAACTACGATATTCCATCTACACAAAGAATAAATAAATTACATGTTATATTAATTGACTATTCTAATTAATTTATAGAATTAAGTTACATAACAAACTTTAGTTACAAAGTAGTGAATTTAAATAATTTGAGTGCATATTAATTTAAATACAATATTGTTTAAATTGTACACATTCAATGTCAATCACATATATTTTATGTGTTATTTGAAATGTTGTGACTTTTCATGAAAGGTTGAAAGATGATACTTCGTATTGATAAGTTAAGTCATGAATGGGTGTCTATATATTATATTGGTATATAAACAGGACCAACTGAATTTCTAATAAGATAATAAGGAATTTAGGAGTTTGTAGTAAAACTTTTTCATAATTAAAAAAATGAGTTTCCAAACTTGGAATAATAGTTCAATAGATTCCTCGACAATGCTAGCTAGTTTTAGAATTTACAAAATTTTGTTTGAGAGAACACTTGCCATTAACTGGCTGCAAATTATGAGCGAGGGCAAATAATTCGATAAATAAAGCAATTCATTAGAACCTCAAAAATTTATTACCAATTAATTTCATATTCAATTTCGTCTTTCTACCAACCATATATAGTTCCCCGTTACACAGATTAAACCCTAAATCTAAAGAATTATAAATCAATTGAAAGAATCCAAAAATCTCAAATTGTAAACCCTAGTTTATACATTTGAAAGAATTTAAATAACTAAAATTAACAAAATAGATGACTAATCTTCAAAGAGAGGAGAGGGGTATGATTTTGGGTGAAAATAACAGTGGGTGGAGGATGTGGTGGAGCAGTGGTGGCCGACGAGCAGTGGTGGTACGCGGCAGTGGTGGCGGCGACGGCAGACGAGGAGACACAAAGTGACAAGGGAGTGAGGAGGTAATTTTGGGTGGGATTTGGTGTGAAATTGCACCATTGGAAGAGAGAATGAGATAAAGAGAAAAGAGAGATATGGGGAAAAAACCTGTCTTTGGGAGCCCTAACTTAAAAGTTTCCAACTGACTTCGGTTGGAAATTACAGTCGGTACATTTAAGTTTTTAATTAATTGTTTGACAAAAACATTTTTGACCAAAATCGGTCGATATTTCAATTTTAAATTTATATAAATAGCTTTTAAATAAGTAATATTTAATATTTAATTAATTATCTAATTGATCTTATATATATATATATATATATATATATATATATATACATAGAGAGAGAGAGCACACTACATCATATAACACTATATATTTTTCTTTGAAATATGTTCTAGCGTGTTGGATGCTGATACTTAGACTTGATCTCTCACACATTAAAACTTAATAATATCTTGTTAGTTAAAATTAAGAATTGTTCATGTTATAGGTTAAATAAAATGATAAAAAATATATCCTAGGTTAATCGGATATAATTGAATTTCCAATTGATCTACTGGTCAAGTATCCGAGCAAAGTATAATTAGGTGATTGAGAATAACTAGATTATCACATAGAACATCGATTGTATAATCTAGTAATTCTCAATTGATCCACTAGTCAACTATAAAGGATTTCACTAACAAGATCTTTGTATCAATAGCAGCGTCACCGCCCTCAGTATCCTCTAGCTGAATCTTATCATCCTTGACTCTGGGAGTAGCTGGGTTGGTAAACATCTGGCGCACTGCCTCGGTAGTGACACGGCAGCCAGGTCTGGCTCCTCAGACTGGCTAGATGGCTGGATCTACTGGTGCTAGTGGATTTGTCTCCATCAGCAAGTCAAATGGAAGATCACTAGATGTTGCTATCTTGGTCACCTCTCTCCTCAACATGTCAACTCATTACTTGGATGCCTGAGATTTCCTCATTTTCTTTACCTGCTTTCCCAGCTCCTCAATCACTACTCTATGTGCTACCAAGGTGTTCATTATGGTGGTCTGGTTCTCCAAGAGCTTCTTCAATGTCTCATCTACTATCGGAGGAACCTGGGGTGCCGGAATGGATGACTGCTTAACAATAGTACTGGATATGTTAGACAGCTTTGCAATGTCTGTCTACATCCAGTTGTTGAGGCTCACCAGTATCTGGGAGACTCACAGCAAGCACCGACTTCAAAGTCGAGGTGGGAAAAACTGATGCTGAAGGTGGGGGCATGGCAGTTGTACTAGTTGATGGCTCTGCTTAAGTAGATGGCACAACAGCTGTCCCAGTAGCTACCCCGGCGGGCTCGTCATACTAGCCTGCAGTAGTAGGGGGTTGACCCTTCTTCTTTGTGTTTCCACCACCCACCAAATAATGCCATGAGAAAGGCTTCTTCGCTCGCACCTTATTATCAAAATCCCTCAGCTCCACCCCTTATCCATAAGGTACTCAGTGATTGTGTTGGGATATGGGTAGGAGGTGTCACTGTTCCTGGAAACCACAGACATGTTGCCGACATTACGGCACCCACATTGATCGGGTACCCTGCCATAATAGAAGTGACCAGCACTGCCTGCGGACTCCGAAGATTTAATTTATTTTGGCGCAGGTCTAGTCTGTTGTACACGAATGTCTGCCATCCTTTTGCCTAAAAGTTTAGGGTGTTCCACTGAATAGGAACCCCTATTGTGATTCATGCTGAAGGCGGCCCCCGAGCTGCAAGAATTTCAGCTAGCCACGGGCGAGCTGCATCACCCAGTGCTAGATTTTCCAGGTATTGTACAGGCTCTAAATCCTCAAACCCAAAATAAGTGATCAGGGTGTTCTGGTCGAATATCACATTCAGATTTCTCACTTTTGTTACCTTGCTCCCTTTCTTTATATGCACCACATTGGCGTAAAATTCTCGGACTAGGTATTCCTTGGCATCTACCACACTTTGGGTGAACCACATCCACTTTGTCTGCTCCCTAAAATGTCTCAACATTGTCAGGTTATATTTGTCAAGGTCTTTTAAATTGAACTGACGCTCAAGAGTGAGCGATCTCACCGGCCACCACTATCAAAAATTTGTGACGGCAGCTAGGATAACGAAACTATCTTCCCATACCTTTTTCTTCTTTGACCTCTCAAGGTCGGCAACTCTAGTATCACCCCCTCGGCCATCATCCAGAATATCATCATCATCCACTATAGTAGCTGGTACATCAGGGCCATGTGTAGGTGAGGGCTCTGAAGCTTAACTGTCACCTTTCGAACACTCGAAAGTGCTTTGTGATGTAGAAGTATTGTCCCGGAGTTGGAATCTCCTTGATGGCTTTGATTGGACAGTCGGCTACTCTTCAACCTAGTTGCCATATGATGTTTCCCTAGACGGGACATAAGAGCTTGATTTGGCGGGCTCTACATTTCTACCTCGACCGATTTTTGCTTTTTGGTTATAATACTTTGAAGGGTGAGAGGTAAGTCACTCTTGCCTCGGCCTCTAGAAGGCTCACCCATCCCCTTTGATGTATCATCGCAGCCTCGAGATCTAACCATTATCTATAACAAGCAGCATAGGAGTCAATTGCAATTCAAGTTCAAAATAGTCAGTCAACACAATATGAAATATGATTGCAGGTTGGGGAAGTGCGATCCACACAATTGCAAATGTGGCCGTAGACTGGATTGTGCGAACCGCACAATTTGGAAATGCAGCCACAGAGATAGAATTGTGGTCCGCACAATATTAAGTGCGACCACAGAATTGAAGTGTGGTCCATACATTTATCATTGCAATTACACATTAGAATGTCCAAAAATACCAACTCTCTGATGACAAAATCATGCTTCTCATACAGTACCATAATTTTGATTTCTGCGGACCGCACAATTTCTTGTGCGGCCACAGATTTCAAATTGCAGTCAATCAGATTCCTAGGGTTTACAATTTTTTGCAAAAATTGACATGGTATTAACAAGTAAGCATGAAGATCAGTTTACCCAGTCCCCATAAAGCAATTAGTAGTTGATCCATATAGATTAACCCTTATATGATAGTAAAATTGAAATCTATTGGCAACCTAAAACTACCTAAAAATTAAATTGTAAATTAAATTAAGAAAATTGAAAAATTCTATGAGAAATTAGGCATACCAGATATGAAGCAGTGCAATTAAATGATCATAGACGTGGATGGAATGTAGCAGAGGATTGAACAGATGATTTTCGAGTTTAGAGTTTAGAGTGCTTAGAGAGAGAAAACTTGTACAGTAGCCTTAGGCTACTATTTATAAATGCAGGCAGTCTTGTTAAAACAAAGGAGGAGTGCGGCCGCAGAATTCCTTGTGAAGTCCGCACTCTATTACCTGAAGGCTCGCTAGCCTATGTTGATCTGCAGTCCATACAATTTGTGGTGCGACCGCAGATTTGGACTACAGACGGCACAATTAGATGTGCGGCCGTAGAATGGCCAATTCTCTAATAGAACAAACTTCAAAGAGTTTGTATTTTCCCTTTCTAAGTTGTGTGGTCCGTACAAGAACTGTGCAGTCGTAGTTTCCTTCTACTGTAGCATTCAAAATTATGCGGTCCGCACTTTTTCCATACTTATCCAATTTTTCTAAGCATAGTTCCTGTAAAGCACACTCATTCCTACAATACACTTCAAATCCAGTTAGCACAAAATAAGACCTATCTAAAAATGGAAAAGAAATAAAACATGGGTTACCCTCCAAGAAGCGATTGATTTAACATTGCGGCACGACGCAGATTACCATCACTTCAAATGAATAACAGTAACCACGTGGCCATCACCAATATTTCTCAAATAATGCTTCACCTAGTGACCATTGACTCTAAACACCTCATCATTTTTATTCTTCAAGTCTAATGCACCTAAGGGTGTCACACCCACAACCTCAAACATGCCATCCATTTAGATTTTAACTTTCCGGGAAATATCCACAATCGTGAATTGAACAACAACACAAGATCACCCTCTTTGAGCTATTTGTTCCAAATGTACTTGTCATGAAGATATTTCATCTTCTCTTTGTATAAGAACGAACTTGTGTATAGATGGTACTGAAAATCATACAACTCATTCAAATGTGCCACCCTTAAGTTGGTGGTGACATCCCACTCAATATTCAACTTTTTTTAAGCCCACGTGGCTTTGTGCTCAAGTTCCACCAGAAGATGACAAGCTTTTCCGAACACAAACCGATATGGAGACTTTTTGATAGGTGTTTTGTAAGTCGTCTTATAAGTCCATAAAGCATCATCAAGTTTCTTGGATCAATCTGTCTGGTTACCAATCACTATTTTGGACAAAATACTCTTTATCTCCCGGTTGGAGACTTCTACTTGAGCGCTTGCTTGTGGATGATAGGGAGTCGTGACTTTATGAGTGACGCCATACTTGGTGAGTAAGGTGTCGAAATCTATATTGCAAATATGCGACCCCCCATCGCTTATGATAGCCTGCGGGGTACCAAACCTTGTGAAAATATTCTTTTTCAAAAACACCACCACACTTCTCGCTTCATTATTGGGTAAGGCAACGACCTCAACCCATTTGTATACATAATCAACTACGACCAAGATGTAGGTGTTTCCACAAGAACTCACAAAAGGACCCATGAAGTCAATACCCACACATCGAAAATATCAATCTCCAAAATGGTGGTAAGGGGAATTTCATTTTTCTTTGAGATTCCACCGGCCTTTTGACATTCATCACAATGCTTAACTAGATCACTTGCATCCTTGTAAAGAGTGGGCCAATAGAAACCACAACTTAGCATTTTAGCCATCGTTCTCGCTCCACCATGGCGACCTCCATATGGCGAAGAATGGAAAGCCCCAAGAATTTCACATTGTTCCCCCTCTAGTACACATTTTCTAATCACTCCATCCATACAAATCCAGTAAACGTATGGTTCATCCCAATAATAGTCTTGATAATCCCGTTTGAGCTTTTTCCTTTGGTTTGAAGAGAACTCATTCGGGATGATACCACTCATAAGAAAATTTTCAAGATCTGCGAATCATGGCACCTCTTTCATTGAAATAGCCAAAAGTTGTTAATCGGGGAAGGAGTCATTGATTTCAAGGCCATCATGCGGCCTCCTCTCCTCCTCTAAACGAGACAAGTGGTCCGCCACTTGGTTTTCACCTCCTTTTCGATCTTGGATGTCAATATCAAACTCTTGCCACAAAATTACCCATATCAACAACCGGGATTTGGAATCTTTCTTGATCAAAAGATAAAAAAAAGTGTTGCATGATCCATGTGGACAATTACTTTTGCACCATCAAGTACGGGCGGAACTTCTCCATAGCAAACACATTAGCAAGGAGCTTTTTCTTCGTAATGGTGTAGTTGACTTGGGAACTATTTCTGGTCTTACTAGAATAGTATACCGGATGAAAAATCTTGTTAATTCAATTCCCCAAACAGCCCCTACCACAATAATTGATTGCATCGCACATGAGCTCAAAGCGAACACTACAACTTGGAGTGGTGATAATGGGAGTAGTAGTCAACTTGAATTTTAGAAATTCAAAAGCTCTCATGCAATCATCATTGAAGTGGAACTTAGCATCTTTCTCCAAAAGCTTGCACAACGGGTTCACCACTTTAGAGAAATCCTTGATGAAATGTAGGTAAAATCCCGCGTGGCCTAAGAAACTCCACACGCCCTTCACCGAGGTTGGAGGTGGAAATTTAGAAATCACCTCAATCTTTTCCTTGTCGACTTCAATGCAATTCTATGAGATCTTGTGGCCAAGGACAATGCCTTCCTCGACCATGAAATGACATTTCTCCCAATTGAGCACCAAATTTGTTTATTTACATCTTGCCAACACTTTATCCAAGTTTGAGAGATAATCATAAAAGGAATTCCTGACCACCGAGAAGTCATCCATAAGGACTTCAAGGTAATACTCCACCATGTCCATGAAGATGGCCATCATACACCTTTGAAAAGCCGTCGGTGCATTGCACAACCTAAATGGCATCCGCTTGAAGGCGAAAGTACTATAAGGACATGTAAAGGTAGTTTCTCTTGATCCTCTGGAGAAATAAGAATTTGGTTGTAGCCGGAATACCCATCAAGGAAATAATAGAAAGCATGGTTGACCAATCTATCAAGCATTTGATCTAGGAAGGGAAGTGTAAAATGGTCCTTCTTTGTGACTTTGTTAAGCTTATGATAGTCCATACACACTCTCCACCCGATCACCGTTCTCGTAGAAATCAACTCATTCTTGTCATTGATGACCACCATCATTACCCCTTTCTTTGGGACACATTGAACCCGAGAAGTCCACGAACTATCAGACATGGGGTAGACAACCCCGGCATCCAACCACTTGATGGTCTCCTTTTTGACAACCTCTTGCATGGCTTCATTGTGTCTCCTTTTATGTTCAATAGATGGTTTGGATCCTCCTCCAAGTTAATCTTTTGCATGTAAAATGCGGGTCTTATCCCCTAAATATCCGCCAATGTCCATCCAATAGCCTTCTTCTTCTTTTTTAGCACCGCCAATGTAGAGTCTACCTGCACGTTAGTCAAACAAAAGGAAAGAATAACTGATAAAGTAGAAGAAGGGCCAAGAAATTCATACCAAAGATGTGGAGGCAATGGCTTCAACTCCAAGATAGGAGGCTCTTCAATTGAAAGATTTATAGGAGAAGTTGCCCTATTTTCAAGATCCAAGGACAATTTACGGGGTTCATAAGTGAACGACCCCATTCCTTCCAAAGAGTTCACACATTCCATGAAGGCCCCATATCTTTATCATCGAAGTTGAGCAAGACAACCCCCAATGTATTATCAACATTTATCACACACTTGTTTCATCCACAATCACATCGGTCACCAAGTCCACGAAAGAGCACACCTCATTATTATTGGGTTGCCTCATAGACTTACACACATGGAAAACCACTTTTTCATCACCAACCCGAAAAGTATGGTCTCCGGCTTCAACATGAACTAGAGCCTTCCCCATAGCAACGAAAGGTCTCCCAAGAATAATCGGTACCTCACAATCAACCTCTTAATCAAGAATGACAAAACCTACCAAGAATGAATTTATCGACACAAACCAAAATATCCTCAATCACTCCCAATGGTCTCTTCATGGTACGATCAGCCATTTGTAATCTCAAAGATGTGGGTTTTGGTTTCACAATTCCCAATGTCTTGAAAACTGAATAGGGCATCAAATTGATACTTGCCCCAAGATCACAAATAGCTTTAGCAAACTCGACACTTCCAATTATACAAGGGATTGTGAAAGCACCGGATCTTCCAATTTAAGAGCCATTGAATGCACAATTGCACTCACTTGATGAGTCATTTTTATAGTTTCACAATTCATCGATAGCTTCTTTGTCACCAAATCATTCATAAACTTTGCATAACCGGGCATTTGCTTTCAAAGATTCAACCAATGGTACATTGATCAATTGACTCTTCATCATGTCAATAAACCTTTTGAATTGATTCTCGCTATTTTTCTTGTCAAGCCTTTGAGGGTATGGAGGAGGAGGCTTAGACAATGGTGCCTTAATATTTTGCACTACCGGTTCCAATATGTCAATAATATGATCCATATACGGGTTCACTTCCTCTTGAGTATATTACACACTGTCATCAATATCAATTTGTACTTCATTATTTGTTTGTACCACGTTTTTTGGGGTCTCATCTTCTTGTACCACTTGCTCATCATCCACAAGATTCCTTTGACTTGAGGTGGGTGCATTTCCACCTTTTCCACTCCTTATAGTAACTGTCATGGCATGTCATGTGTTGTTCCCTCCCTTTGGATTCACCATTGTGTCACTTGGTAGTGATCCCATTAGGTCGAGTATTTATATCTTGAGAGATTTTCCCCATTTGAACTTCCAAGTTACGAATTGATGTATTGTGGGAAGTAAGTTGGGCATCAGAATTGGCATTCTTCTCCATCATTTGCTTGAACATATTCTCAATATGCCCCATTTAATTATTGGAAGAACTTGGATCATGGGAAGGATAATGAGGCGGGTTGCTCGATTATTGATACATTGGGGGCCTTTGAAAGCCGGATCCCCGATTGCCTTGATTATTGTTCCATCTCCTTTGGTTGTTGCCTCCACAATATCCTTGGTTGTTTCCACTCCAATTTCCATTGTTATTTCCACCACTCTAATTTCCTTGATTGTTGTTATTATTCCAATTCCCTTGATTGTTGCCACCACTCCAATTACCTTGGTTGTTGGAATTCCAATTACCTTGATTACCCTGAGGTCTTCATTTTTGTTGATTCGGGCCTTGAGAGTTGTTTCTTTGCCCTTGAAAGTTGTTCACATATTTCACTTCCATCTCTTGTTCATTGTAAGATTCATCTTGATAAAACTCACTATCTTCTTGCTCATAATTCTCCATGTGGTTTTGCACTTGTGGACCCTTGGTGTTTCTTTTGTTCACCATCATACTTACTCTCTCCATGGCATTGACTTGCTTAGGACTTTCACTTGTTGAAATTGAGCCTTGGATAATTGATTCATTGTGGTGGTCAATTTGGCAATGGCTTTCCCATGATCATGCAACTCTTTATGGAGGTGAATCACATTTAGAACACCTTGAAGAACATTAGCTCGACTTTACCATGCCGATGATGTGTCCGCCATTTCATCTAAAATCTCACAAGCTTCCATATACGGCATCGTCATGCAATTTCCACTAGCAAGTTGATTTACCACGTACTGATTGGTCATATTGATCCCTCGATAAAAAAGTGTTTTGAACCATAGCTTATTTCATGTCATTATTGGGGAACTCTTTGAGTATTGTCCTATACAGTTCCCATATCTCATGTAACGACTCATTAGGCTCTTGTTTGAATGCTATAATCTTGTCTCTAAGAGTAGCCATATGCTTGGGAGAAAAAAACTTGGAAATAAATTTCTCTGCCAACTCATCCATGTATGGATGAAATGGTTTAGCAATCTCTCTAACCAATTTAAGACTTTCCCCCATAGAGAGAAGGGAAATAAACTTAATCTTAAAGCACCCTCGGAGATATTTATCTATTTAGTCCACAAACCCTTCAAATGTTTGTATGCATTTTGACTCGGAGCCCCGGTGAAGAATCCCCATTTCTCTAGCAATGTGAGCATTACATTTGTGATTTGAAAGTTGCCCGCCCTACTGCGGGGTGGGACTATGGCAGTTGCATACCCTTTATTCGGTAACACCCAGTGTATAGACGCTCTTGGTAGAGGTGGGGGTGGAAATGGGACATTGTCTTGAAGTGCCTGGCCTCGTCTATTTGCTTGAGGTTCAAGATGAACCTCATCGACTTGGTCATCATCAACGTCCATATCCCCCAAACCCATATTTCTGAGTTGATCATTGTTGAGAGCCATTGTTGCTCCTACAATTAATTCACAAAAATCAGTAACACGAAAGGAAAAGAAGACAATTCACACACAAAACAAATACATAGTTAAATCCGTTTTTAGCTCCCCAACAATGACGCCAAAAATTGATCTCATCCAACTTACACCTCCATTCAAGGTTATGAAATGATCGATGCAATAGTAATACCCAACAAGAAGTCGGGGTCGAGTTTCCACAAGGATCTATGATTGGGACTTCAGAGTATATATTGCAGTGTATGAGCTTGAATTATCTCAATTTGCACTTCCACAAACTTGGGATTGTTTCAAGGTCTAGTTTAAACTAAGATTGCAAACTAAGAAATGAAACTAGAGAAATTGGTTTTGTTGTTTTTTAAATGACATAAAAGGCCTAGGGCTATGACTTTCACCTAGGTGTTTGCATAATGGGTTGTAAAGTTTAAAGCTTATTTATTGGATGGGGTGTATTATAGCTATCAACGCCCAAGTACCAACTCAATACTTCTCGGTCAGAGAGTAATTTTTATCAATTTGGCTTTCTCAAGTCCAAATGGGTATTGACCAAAATGGATGATAAAAAGCTCAAGTCGGGTTTTACTATCTCTAGGTTCAACTCTTTAATTGGGCTTATCAATCTCTCGATTGATCCAATTTCTCGTTAGCCAAGCTTTCCTAGACTAAGTCTCTCTTTCTCAACTAGAGATCAAGTCAAAAAGGCATGAACTAATATTTACAACCATTAATTCTAAAATTAAAAGCAATAACAAGGATAAATAATAAACAACCAACCATAAACAAGCAATAAATAAAACACCCACTACGATAACACTTTAGGGTTGGGTCACAGTCCTAGTGAAAAATCTAGCTACTCATGCTTAATATAGAAGAAGTAGAAAAAGAAATGATAATTAGACCTATATTGATAATTAAAATGATAAAATCAATGTTCAAAAAGCTCAAAAGCAAAAACTACTAAAAAGAGTAAAAGAAATCATCTACTGTAGCGGCTGATGTCAAAACTTGACCTTAAAAACTAAAACTCTTCCATTTGTACATGGCTGGAATTTTCGAACAAAAATGCCCTTTCCGGAGGTTCTGCGGCCACACAACTCCATGTACGTTCCGCATTATGCTTTAACTTGGCAGGATTGGAAATCTGCGGTCGCATAATTCTGAATTGCGGCTGCACTGCTCTTTTTCTGCAAACCGCACAATATTGTCTGCGTTCGTGTAGCTTTTATTTAGCGGTCACACAATAATTATGCGGTCTGCACTTTTGGACTTGATATGCAGGCTCTCTGAACTTTTGCTCTAACCCAGTTTCTACAACCGCACATATCAAGTGCGGACCGTACTTTGAGTATTTCTCTAATGGGAATTTCTTCACAACCTGCGACCGCAGATAATATTTTGTGGTTCGCACTTCTGAGCTTTTGTGCTTGTTTTTCTCCTTGAGTTCACATTAATCCTTCTTGAGTTGGATTTCATCTTGGGAGCTCATCTTCCAATATTCCTGCAATTAAGCACATTTCATCAGTTTTTGAGAACATAATTAAGCGCTTTTAGACTAAAACGAAAGCTAAAAGGCACTAATAAGTAGTTGAAATCACCACATATCACCATACCACCATCATGGTTATTTCTTATGTAAAGGCACGACATATGTTCGAGAAGGAATGACTAGCATATTTGGCCTTTGTTCGTGATTCGAGTGTGGAGGTTCCTTCCATGGATTCAGTACCAGTTATGGGTGAGTTTCCAAAGGTGTTTCCTGCAGATCTGTCAGGGATGCCACCCGATAGAGATATTGACTTCTGTGTTGATTTGGCTCCGAGCACTCAGCCCATTTCTATTCCACCATACCGTATGGCCCCGCTTGAGTTGAAGGAACTGAAGGATCAGTTGCCAGATTTGCTTGATAAGGGAATTATTAGACCTAGTGTCTCGCACTGGGGTGCGCCCATATTGTTTGTGAAGAAGAAAGATGGTTTAATGAGAATGTGTATAGACTATCAGCAGTTAAACAAAGTCACTATCAAGAACAAGTACCTATTGCCGAGAATTGATGACTTATTTGATCAGCTTCGAGGTGGCAAGGTGTTTTCGAAGATTGATTTGAGGTCTGTCTATTCGGAGTTGAAGATTAAGGCATCGAATGTCACTAAGACAGCTTTTCAGACTTTGTATGGGCATTATGAATTCCTAGTGATGTCATTTGGGTTGGCAAATGCCCCAACAACAATTATGGATTTGATGAATTAGGTATTCAAGCCCTATTTGGATTCTTTTGTGATTGTATTCAATGATAATATCTTGATCTACTCCCGCAATTGAGAGGAGCATAAGTAGCATCTTTAGATTGTACTTCAGACTCTGAGAGATAGTCAGTTATTTTCCAAGTTTTCAAAGTGTGAGTTGGTTACACTCGGTCACCTTTTTAGGGCATATTATATCGTTCAAGGGCATAAAAGTGGATCCTAAGAAAATTGAGGCAGTTCAGAACTGCCCTAGACCTACTTCAGCTATAGAAATCTAGAGCTTTCTAGGTTTGGTGTGTTATTATCGCCGATTAATTGAGAGGTTTTCATCCACAACAGCCCTATTGACTAGATTGACCCAGAAGGGTGCTCCATTCAGGTGGTTGGATAAGTGTGAGTTGAGATTATAGAAGCTCAAGACTGCTTTGACTATGGTGCCACTATTGGTGTTGCACATAGGTTCAGGATCCTACACGGTGTATTGTGATGCATCTCATATTGCACTCAGTGTAGTATTGATGCAGGATGGCAGGGTGATTGCCTACGTGTCGTAGCAGTTGAAGTTTTATGAAAAGAATTACCCTATTCTTGACTTAGAGTTGGCAGCCATTGTTCATGCGCCGAAAATTTATAGGCATTATCTTTACGGTGTGTCATAAGGTATTCACGGATCATCGGAGTCTACAGTATTTGTTCAATCAAAAGGATCTTAACTTGAGGCAGAGGAGGTGGTTAGAGCTGTTGAAAGACTATGATATCACTATATTGTATCATCCCGAGAAGGCCAATGTGGTGGTTGATACCTTGAGTAGAGAAGCTGTGAGTATGGGTAGCCTTGCGTATATTCTAGTTGGTGAGAGGCTGCTAGCATCAGATGTTCAGGTTTTGGCCAATTAGTTCGTGAGGTTAGATATTTCGAAGCTCCATGTTATAGCTTGCACGGTCTCTCGATCTTCTTTGTATGAGCACATCAGAGACCGTCAGTATGATAACCCCCATTTTCTTGTCCTTAAGGACACAGTGTAGTACAGTAGTGCCAAGCAGGTTACTTTTGGACATGATGGGGTGTTGCAAATGTAGGGTCGGATTTGTTTGCCCAATGTGGAAGGGCTTCGAAAGTTGATTCTTGAAGAGGCCCATAGTTCTCGGTACTCCATTCATCTAGGTGTCACCAAGATGTATCAAGACTTGCGGTAGAATTATTGGTGGAGGAGAATGAAGAAGGATATAGTTGCATATGTAGATCGGTGTCTGAATTGTCAACATATAAAGTATGAACATTAGAGGCCTTGTGGTTTGTTTCCGAGGATAGAGATTCCTAAGTGGAAGAGGTAGCGTATTACCATGGATTTTATTGTTGGGATCCAACAGACTCATAAGAAATTCGATGTGGTTTGGGTCATTGTGTACAGGTTGACTAAGTCGGTAAATTTCATTCCAGTAGCAGTAATCTATTCTTCAGAGCGGTTAGCTAAAATCTATATCCGTGAGAACAGCCATCTTCACGGTGCCCATGTCTATCATTTCTGAGTGAGGTATGCAGTTCATCTCGCATTTTTGGAGGGCTATACAGCATGAGTCAGGCACACAAGTTGAGTTGAATACAACATTTCACCCCTAGACGGACGGGCAGCCCGATTGTACCATTCATGTATTGGAAGATATGCTTCGCGTTTGCGTTATGGATTTTGGGGGTTCTTAGGATTAGTTCTTGCCGCTTGTGGAGTTTGACTATAATAGTAACTACCAATCGAGTATTTAGATGGCTCCCTATGAGGCATTATAGGGGAGGTGGTGTCGTTCGCCAGTTGGTTGGTTCGAGCCTGGAGAGGCTTAGTTGTTGGGTACAAATTTGGTTCAGGATGCCTTGTAAAAGGTTAAGATGATTCAGTATCGACTTCGTAGAGCTCAGTCTAGGTAGAAGAGTTATGTTGATTGTAGAGTTCGTGATGTTGAATTCATGGTTGGAGAGAGGGCATTGCTCCGTGTTTCAGCCACAAAGGGTGTGATGAGGTTTGGAAAGAAGCACAAATTGAGCCCTAGGTATATCGGACCTTTTGAGATTCTTGAGAGAGTGGGTGAGGTGGCCTACAGGCTTGCATTGCCACCTAGTTTATCAATAGTCCATGTGGTGTTCCATGTGTCCATGCTCCGGAAGTATCACGGTGATCCGTCCCATGTGTTAGATTTCAGCTTAGTCCAGTTAGACAAGGATTTGACTTATGAGAAGGAGCCGGTGGCCATTTTATCCCGGTAGGTGTGGAAGTTGAGGTCTAAGAGTTATCCTTCAGTTCGACTGCAGTGGAGAGGTCAGTCAATAGAGGCAGCCACGTGGGAGTCTGAGTCGGACATGCGGAGTATATATCCACACCTTTTCACCAGTCTAGGTACCTTTCTATGTCCATTCAAGGATGAACGTTTGTTTTAAAGGTGGAGATAATGACCCAATAGGTCATTTTGAGTTTTGGTCTCCATTATTTGCATTTTGAGACCTCGACTAGCTCTGTTTAGCGTTCCCCAATTTGGTGTGTTGTCCGTATGTTGTTCCGGAAAATTTTATGTGAAGGATTGAAGAAAATGTGGAATTTTGCCTTAAAACTCATTTGAGTTGACAACGATCAACATTTTATGTAGAAGGACCTGGATCTATGTTTTGATGATCCTGGTGGGTCTATATCATGATTTGGGACTTGGGCGTATGCCCGAAATCGAATTCGGAAGTCCCTAACTTGATTTAATGTAGTTTGTTGAAAACTAGTAATTTTAAGGCTAAAAGAATTCCTAAGTTTGATCTTAGGTTGACTTTGTTTCTACGGGGCTCGAATTTGGTTCCGAAACTTGAAATAGGTTCATTTTACCATTTATGACTTGTTTGCAAAATTTGGTACAAAACGGAGTTGATCTGATGTGATTCGGACGTCCGGTTGTAAATTTGCATGTTCTTAGGTTTCTTTGAAAATTTCATATATTTTGATGTCCGATTCGTGGTTCTAGGTGTTATTTTAGTGTTTTGATCGTATGATCAAGTTCATATGATGTTATTACACTTGTGTGTATGTTTGGTTTGGAGTCTGAGGTGCTCGAGTGAGTTTCAGATGGGCTACAGATTGATTTTGGACTTTGGAGAATAGCTGATGCCTTTACTGTTGCTGGTGTTATGCTGCAGATCTCGCATTTGCTATATCTGGCTCGCATTTGTGAGCCTCGCTTTTGCAAATAATTGTTCTCATTTGTGAGCTTGGGCTGGAGTGGGGAGTCGTGCATTTGCAAAGGAAAAGTTCGCATTTACGAATGAGCAACTGCTACTTTTGCGAAGGGAGAGTCGCTTTTGCGACTCAGTATACTCCTCGGTAACCTTTGCATTTGCAAAGGATTGGTCCACAATTGCGAAGGCTGGGGTTTCGCATTTGCGACCTCTTTCTCGCATTTGTGATGTTCGCAATTGCGAACAAGATATCGCAATTGCGACATCCGAAGCTGGGTAAAAGAGGGAAAAAATGGGACTTAGCTTATTTCTCACATTTTTTCAAATCCTAAATACCCTAGAGGTGATTTTCTAAGAGATTGTTCTTCCTAAATTTATTGGTAAATGACTTTAATCTATTTCTTTTCAATTATCCATTACATTTCATGAGATTTCAACATTAAATTTAGGAATTTCTAACTAACAACAGGTTTAAAAGTGCAAGTAGAATAAATAGAAAAGGAAAACACAATTAAAGTTACTTAATGAAAATAGGATTTTTAATAATTAGCACAAGTATGCACTCGTCACCTCACGTACAAGGCATTTCAATTATCACAATACCAATCCTAAGGGAAAAGTCCCCCACACAAGGTTAGACAAGCCACTTACCTCGAACCAGCTCAAAATTAACCTGACACCACGTCTTTGCCACGAGTATTCGACTCCAAATGGCCCAAATCAATTGAGTTCAATTGCATAATGTAAATAACACTTCAAGTAACTGATTCTACAACTAGATTCTAAGCTAATACGCGAAATTATGTAAAATGACCAAAATGCCCCTCGGGCCCACGTCTCAGAATCAAGTAAAATTTATAGTTTCAGAATCCTCAAACTCTCATGAGCCTAACCATACCAAAATTATCCAAATCCGATGTCAAATCCCCAATCAAAACTCAATTTCTTGGCCTAAGAACTTTTCCCCCATTTTTTATACAAATTTCAAAATTAAAGGATAGATTTAAGTGTAGATTCATGAAAACTAGTCTAAACCTAGTAAGAATCACTTACCCAAATCACCCAGGTGAAACTCCCCTTCAAAAATCGAAATCTCCCGAGCTCCCAAGTCCAAAATATGAATTATGGTCTAAACCCTCGATTTTGGGTTTTAAATTTCTGCCCAGGTATTTTGTTCATCGCGATCGCAAAAGAAGACTTGCGATTGTGAAGAGTAAAAGTTGATGGCTCTTGAGCTGGGTTACGCGAACGCGAGATAGGGCATGAGAACGCGAAGAAGGAGAGGACAGGCTTATGCGTTCGCGGGCAAAACAATGCGAACATGAAGGGGAAAATGTCACTGAACCACCGACTCCCAGTTCTACTATGCGAACGCGAAAGGGGGAATGCGAACGCGAAGGAGGAAGGGGAAAACTTCCGCGATCACGAGACAAATCATGCGATCGCGAAGAATAAATTACGCCGCCTCCGAAAATATACTACGCGAATGCGGAGTAAAGATCGCGAACGCGATTAATGAAACCAGATACCAGATTTTTCTGCAATTTTACAAGTTCCAAAATGACCCGTTAAGCATCCGAAACACACCCGAGGCCCCCAGGACCTCAACCAAAAGCATAAACATCACCTAATACCTTATTTAAACTTGTACCAATCCTTAAAACAACATTGAAACCTCGAATTAACAAAGGATTTAATCCTAAGAACTCCAAATTTCCTCAAAATACGTTTTCAATCAAAAAGTCTATCAAACCTCGTCCGAATGACCTGAAATTTTGCACACACGCCACATGAAACACTATGGATCTACTCTAACTTTCGGAATTCCATTCTGACCCTCGGATCAAAATCTCACTATCGAACTAGAAACTTCAGAAATTCAACTTTCGGCATTTCAAACCTAAATTAGCTACGGACCACCAAAACACAATCTGAACACGCTCCTAACCCCAAAATCACCCAACGGAGCTAACGGAACCATCAGATTTCCATTCCAAGGCTGTCTTCACACAATTTTGACTACGGTCAACTTTCCAACACTTAAGCTCTCATTTAGGGACTAAGTGTCCCAAAACTCTCTGAAACTTAAAACCGAACATCCCGGCATATCAAAATAGCAGAAAATAACTTGGGAAAAGCAGTTAATAGGTGATCGGGGCATTAATTCTTAAGATGAACAGCCTGGTCGTCACATCCTCATACACTTAAACATTTGTTCATCCTCGAACGAGCATAGAGACATACCTGATGTATTAAAAAGATGAGGGTAACAACTGCGAATATCCTGCTCGGTCTCCCAGGTCGCCTCCTCGATCGGCTGGCCCCTCCGCTGAACCTTCACCAAAGCAATGTTCTTTGACCTCAGCTTTTTAACATGCATGTCCAATATTGCAACTGGCTCCTCAACATATGATAGGTCCTTATCCAACTGGACTGAACTGAAATCCAACATGTACGACGGATCACCGTAATACCTCTGAAGCATCGAAACATGGAATACCGGATGAACTCCGGCCAAGCTTCGAGGTAAGGCAAGCCCATAAGCAACCTCCCCAACACGCCTCAATATCTCAAAAGGGCCAATAAATCTCGGACTTAACTTTCCTTTCTTCCCAAATCTCATAACGCCCTTCATAGGCGAAACCCATAGCAGAACCCGCTTTCCAACCATATAGGAAACATCACAAACCTTCCGGTCCGAGTAACTCTTCTTTTTGGACTGGGCTGTACGGAGTCTATCCTGAATCACCTTAACCTTCTCTAAAGCATCCTGAACCAAGTCTGTGCCCAATAATCTGGCCTCACCCGACTCAAACCAACCCAGCAGAGATCTACACCACCTACCATATAAAGCTTCATATAGTGCCATCTGAATACTGGACTGATAATTGTTGTTGTAAGCAAACTCTGCCAATGGCAAGAACTGATCTTATGACCCTCCAAACTCAATCACACACACACGGAGCATATCCTCAAGAATCTAAATAGTGCGCTCGGACTGTCCATCCATCTGAGGGTGAAATGATGTACTCAACTCTACCCGAGTACCTAACTCATGCTGAACGGCTCTCCAGAACCGTGATGTGAACTGGGTACCTCTATCTGAAATGATGAAAACTGGGATACCATGCAGACGAACAATTTCACGGATGTAGATCTCCGCCAGCTGCTCCGAGGAATAAGTATTACACACAGGAATAAAGTGAGCGGACTTGGTCAGTCGATCCACAATCACCCAGATAGCATAAAACTTCCTCAAAGTACATGGGAGTCCAACTACAAAGTCCATGGTGATCCGCTACCACTTCCACTCCGAAATCTCTATCTGCTAAAACAACCCACCTAGTCTCTAGTGCTCATACTTCACCTGCTGATAGTTGAAACACCGAGCTACGAATCCAACTATATCTTTCTTCATCTGCCTCCACCAATAGTGCTGTGTCAAATCTTGATACATCTTCGCGGCACCTGGATGAATGGAATACCGCGAGCTATGGGCCTCCTCTAGAATCAACTCTCGAAGCCCATCAACATTGGGTACACAAATCCGACCCTGCATCCTCAATACCCCATCATTACCAATAGTCACATCCCTAGCATCACTGAACAGAACCTTGTCCTTGAGGACAAGCAAATGAGGGTCATCATACTGCCGCTCTCTGATACGATCAATTAAGGAAGAACGAGAAACCACGCAAGCTAGATCCCGATTGGGCTCCGAAAGATCCAATCTCACAAACTGGCTAGTAAGGCCTAAATATCCATCGATATTGGCCTCTCCAATGCTGGTAAATAAGCCAAACTCCCTACACTCTCTGTCCGGCGACTCAAAGCATCGTCCACCACATTGGCATTGCCCGGGTGATACAAAATAGTGATGTCATAGTCCTTCAGCAACTCTAACCACCTCCTTTGGAGCAAATTTAGATCCTTTTGCTTGAACAAGTGATGCAAGCTCTGATGGTCAGTATAAATCTCACAGGGAATCCCGTATAAATAATGGCGCCAAATCTTTAGGGTATGAACAATGGCAGCTAACTCAAGGTCATGAACAGGGTAGTTCTTCTCATGTATTTTCAATTGTCTTGACACGTGGGCAATTACCATACCGTCCTACATCAACACCGCTTTGAGGCCAATCCTCGAGGAATCACAATAGACCGTATAAGACCCCAAACCTGTAGGAAAAATAAAATTGGGGATGTGGTCAAAGCTATCTTGAGCTTCTGAAAGCTCGCCTCACACTCCTCCGTCCACTAGAAGGGAGCACCCTTCTGGGTCAACCTGGTCATGGGGGCTGCAATCGATGAAAACCCCTCCACAAAACAACGGTAGTAGCCTGCCAAACTAAGGAAACTACGGATCTCGGTAGATGAGGATGGTCTGGGCCAACTCTGCACGGCCTCTATCTTCTTCAGATCTACCTGAATACCCTTACTTGATACTACGTGGCCTACGAATGCCACTGAATCCAACCAAAACTCACATTTCGAGCATTTAACATATAACTTCTTCTCTCTCAAAGTCTGAAGCACAGTCCGCAGGTGTTGCACATGATCTTCCCGACTCCGGGAATACACCAGAATATCATCAATAAAGACAATGACGAACGAGTTAAGATACGGCCGGAACATACTATGCATCAAATGCATAAAGGCTGTTGGGCATTGTTCAGCCCAAATGATATAACAAGGAACTCGTAATGACCATACAGAGTCCTAAAAGCAGTCTTCGGGATATCTGGCTCCCGAATCTTCGATTGATGGTAACCTGAGCGCAAATCAATCTTAGAAAACACCCGTGCGCCCTAAAGTTGGTCAAACAAATCATCAATACGAGGCAAAGGATAACGATTCTTAACTGTAACTTTGTCCAACTGCGATAATCAATACACATACGCATAGAACTATCCTTTTTCTTCACAAACAAGACAGGAGCACCCCAAGGTGATACAGTGGGCTGAATAAAACCCTTATTAAGCAATTCCTATAACTAATCCTTCAACTCCTTCAACTCAGGAAGAGCTATACGATACGGAGGAATAGAAATGGGTTGAGTGCCCGGCAATAGATCGATGCCAAAATCAATATCTCTATCAGGCGGCATGCTTGGAAGATTAGCTGGAAACACATCGGGAAAATCCCGTACTATTGGGACTGAATCAACTGAAGGGGTATCAATACTAACATCTCTCACATAACCTAAGTACACGTTACACCCCTTCTCAACCATACGCTGAGCTTTAAGAAAAGAAATAACTCTACTGGGAGTGTGATTTAAAGTACCCCTCCACTCAACACGCGGTACACCTGGCATAGCCATCATCACGGTTTTCGCATGACAATCAAGAATAGCATAATGGGGCGACAACCAATCCATGCCCAAGATAATATCGAAGTCAACTATATTGAGTAACAATAAATTGGCTCTGGTATCAAAACCACTAAGAGCAACCAAAAACGACTGATAAACGCGGTCCACAACAAGATAATCTCCCACAGGAGTAGAAAGATAAATAAGAGAACTCAAAGAATCCCGAGATACACCCAAATGCGTAGCAAAATAAGAAGACACATAAGAGTAAGTAGAGCCTGGATCGAATAGAACTGATGCATCTCTGTGGCAAACTAATATAATACTTATGATGACAGAATTGGAGGCAACAGCCTCGGTACGGGCAGGAAGGGCATAGTATCTGGCCTGGCCTTCCCCTCTAGCTGGCTGGGCAGGTGAGGTAGCAACTAGTGCGGTGATCATAGCCTGAGAACTCAACGGAGCACGTTGTGGCTGAGAAGTCTGTGGAGGTGCACTCCTTCCAAGTATAAGGCAATCCCTCACCACATGGAGTGTGTCACCACACTCAAAACAAGATCTGGAAGGATGTGGCAGTGGAAATTGAGCAGTACGGGTACTCCAAGACCCCTGAACACCTGAAATATTATGTGAAATCCGAGATGCAAACTAAGCTGGCTGACCCACAAAACCTCTACCATGCCCTACTCTTCCTCCAAAATAAGGACCAGTGGGTCTCTCCAGTCCACGAGGCCTCCTCACTTCCCTATATTCTCTCTCCTGACCGTGTATGTCCTCTCTCTCCTGGACCCACCTATCTTCTACTAGGCGAGAGGTCCTCACCACCCGTTGAACTAGGACCACAGGCTGTGCCACTATGACACCCAGAACCCGACCAATGAGAACTCGTTGCTCTGAAGTGGGGGTGGCGGAAGTCTGGGTCCCTTCCCCGATCTATGAAGTAGTTGGTACAACCTGAATCAACCCCGCCTGAATTAACGTACCAAACATACTCAAGAATTGTGCTAATGTCTCCTAAAGTGCTGGAGCAGTAGTAGTAGTAGGTGCATCCGATCCTGCGCTCTGGCTGGAACTGCTGGTGGCTCCTCAGTGGCAACTCGCGCGGGTGATCTGGCTGCACTGCGTGCGCGTCCTCGGCCTTTACCCCGGCCCCGACCTCTGATGGCTCTCGCAGGGGGCGCAGTTGTTTGATCATCTCTGGTAGCACGTGTCCTCACCATCTGTGAGAGAATAGAAGACAGAGGTTGAGAATTGCGATTTCAAAATATCGCACGACAAGGAAATCAAATGAAGTGGAATTTTCCTAACAGTTACATAGCCTCTCGTAGATAAGTACAGACGTCTCCGTATCGATTAGCTAGACTCTAATAAAAATGGCTTGTGATCCATGACTCCTATGAACCTAGAGCTTTGTTACCAACTTGTCACGACCCTGGTTCGCCCTCTGTGAACCATCGTGACGGCACCTAGTCTCTATGACTAGGCAAGCCTAAATTGCGGAAGAAAATCAAAATTTGCGGAAGTAAAACAATTTAAAACAAAAATGAAGCAGTAAAAATGTTTAAATGTGCCACTCGGCATACACCATATTTAACTCTCAATACCAAAACATAAATCCAAGACCCGAAAACCCACGAATCACAAGCTAAGATCAATACTACATAGCTCTAACTCCGAAATGTCTAACAAGAACAGAAAAATATAGAATGGCTAAATACTAAAGCAGGAATAGAAAGGGACTTCTCGATCTGCGGACGTGGCAGATGTACCTCGATGTCTCTAGAGCAGTCGCCTCCTCAAGGATGATAGGCCTGAGTAGCGGTACCTAGATCTGCACATGCAAAATATGCACAGAATAAGCATGAGTACACCACAGCGGTACTTAGTAAGTGCCAAGCCTAACCTCGGTTGGGTAGTGACGAGGAAGGTCAGGGCCCTACTGAGATTAAATAAATATAAAGTTGACAGGATAAGATAAGTAGTACCATTGAGAATCTACAGTAAGAATCTAAACAGAATAATAAGAGTACAATAACGGAAAACAGAGATGAAGGCAAACCACAAGGAAGTAACCGGGGATCTCTCAGTATCCCGAGGATCTCTTAGTACCCTCAATATATATGCCAGGGATCTCTTGGTATCCCGAGGATCTCTCGGTATTCTCAATATATGCTAGGGATCTCTTGGTATCCCGAGGATCTCTCGGCATCCTAATGTATGCTAGGGATCTCTTGGTATCCCGAGGATCTCTCGGTATCCTCAATGTATGCTAGGGATCTCTTGGTAACTCGAGGATCTCTTGGTATCCTCAATGTATGATAGGGATCTCTTGGTATCTCGAGGATCTATTGGTATCCTCAATGTACGTGCTGGGGATCTCTCGGTATCCTGCACTTCAGCTCAAATCGTAAATGCGTACAGGGGATCTCCAAGAATGTCGTCCTGTAGTCCCAAAGTAATACACACAACAATGGCACAAGGAGTACTCAAATAAACTCAACTTCATAACGAGGTAACACAGACAATTCTAACCTAGCATACTTCACGTAATACAAATAAAGCAGTTAAAGCAATTAAAGCAATTGAGTCAATTAGACGTGTTCTCTAACTAACAACAGGTTTAAAAGTGCAAGTAGAATAAATAGAAAGGGAAAACACAATTAAAGTTACTTAATGAAAATCGGATTTTCAACAATTAGCACAAGTATGCACTCGTCACCTCACGTACAAGGCATTTCAATTATCACAATACCAATCCTAAGGGGAAAGTCCCTCACACAAGGTTAGACAAGTCAGTTACCTCGAACCATCTCAAAATTAACCCGACACCACATCTTTGCCACGAGTACTCGACTCCAAATGGCCCAAATCTATTCAATTCAATTGCATAATGTAAATATCACTTCAAGTAACTGATTCTACAATTAGATTCTAAGCTAATACGCAAAATTATGTAAAATGACCAAAATGCCCCTCGGGCCCATGTCTCGGAGTCAGGTAAAATTTATAGTTTCTGAATCATCAAACTCTCACGAGTCTAACCATACCAAAATTATCCAAATTCGATGTCAAATCCCCAATCAAAACTCAATTTCTTGGTCTAAAAACGTTTCCCCCAATTTTCATACAAATTTCGAAATTAAAGGATGGATTTAAGTGTAGATTCGTGGAAACTAGCCAAAACCGAGTAAGAATCACTTACCCAAATCGCCCAGGTGAAAATCCCTTCAAAAATCGAAATCTCCCGAGCTCCCAAGTCCAAAATATGAATTATGGTCTAAACCCTCGATTTTGGGTTTTAAATTTCTGCCCAGGTATTTTGTTTATCATGATCGCGAAAGAAGACTTGCGATCGCGAAGAGTAAAAGTTGATGGCTCTTGAGATGGGCTACGTGAACGCGAAATGGGGCATGCGAACGCGAAGAAGGAGAAGACAGGCTTATGCGTTCGCGGGCAAAACAATGCGAACGCAAAGGGGAAAATGTCTCTGAACCACCGACTCCCAGTTCTACTATGCGAACGCGAAAGGGGGAATGTGAACGCGAAGGAGGAAGGAGCAGACTTCCGCGATCGCAAGCCAAATCATGCGATCGCGAAGAACAAATTAAGCCTCCTCCGAAAATACACTACGTGAACGCGGAGGGAAGCTCGCGAACGCCATTAAGGAAACCAGATACCAGATTTTTCTGCAATTCGACAAGTTCCAAATTGACCCGTTGAGCATCCGAAATACACCCGAGGCCCTCGGGACCTCAACCAAAAGCACAAATATCACTTAATACCTTATTCAAACTTGTATCCATCCTTAAAACAACATCGAAACCTCAAATTGACCAAGGATTTAAGCCTAAGAACTCCAAATTTCCTCAAAATACGCTTTCGATCAAAATGTCTATCAAACCTCATCCGAATGACCTAAAATTTTGCACACACGTTACATTAAATACTACAAAGCTACTCCAACTTCCAGAATTCCATTCCGACCATCGGATCAAAATCTCACTATCGAACGAAAACTTCAAAAATTCAACTTTCGGCATTTCAAGCATAAATTAGTTACGGACCTCCAAAACACAATTTGAACACGCTCCTAACCCCAAAATCATCCAACGGAGCTAACGGAACCCTTGAATTTCCATTATGAGGCCGTCTTCATACCATTCTAACTACGGTCAACTTTCCAACACTTAAGCTCTCTTTTAGGGACTAAGTGTCCCAAAACTCTCCGAAACTTAAAATCGAACATCCTGGAAAATCAAAAGAGCAGAAATAAACTTGGGAAAAGCAGTTAATAGGGGATCGGAGTATTAATTCTTAAGACGACCAACTGGATCGTCACATCGGGAGGATTTGATATTGATACGATAGGATCGGGTTGCACACCTCAACGGTTGTATATGTGATTCTTGACATTGATAAATGATATTAAGGTAAATAAGGGAGATTATGATATTGATTATGATGATATGGTGGGATTGGGTTGCGTACTGTAACAGATTTTATATGTGATTCTTGATATAATATGGTGAAATAAGGGAGGATTGTGTGTGTACGGTGGGATCGGGTTGCGCCAAGGGATTGTGTGTGTTGTATTCATTGTTGTTATTGTATTGATTTCCAGAGTTGTTACATGAAATTATGAGATCGGTTATTTCGGGTTCTCTGATTACAAGAATTGAGTTCTTTTTCATAAGTTAACTACCTTACTTTTCATATTTTCCTTTATTATTATTATTATTATTATTATTATTATTATTATTATTATTATTATTATTATTTTGCATACAAACTATTGTAAGTGACCCGCCTTAGCCTCGTCACTACTTCGTCGAAGTTAGGCTCGGTACTTACAAGAGTACATGGGGTTGGTTGTACTCATACTACACTCTGCACTTCTCTTGCAGATTTTGAAGTCGGTCCTAGCAGCGGTCAGTAGATTGCTCAGATCCAGTGTTTGACGGAGACTTGAGGTACAGTTGCACAGCATTCGCAGCCCTAAAGTCTCCTTCTACATTACTCTAGCTGTTTATTTTAATTCAGACAGTTATGCTTTCATTCAGACTATTATTTGTAGTACTCTAGACGGTCGTGTATTTGTGATACCAGTTCTGGGATTTGTATTTGGATATCATCATTATCAGATTTATCTACTTTATTTCAGTTTACTTAGCTTGTTGATTTTCATTTGATTCGAATTATTAAAAATGGTTAATAATTATATCTAACGTTGGCTTGTCTAGCAAGTGAAATGTTCGGCGCTATCATGATCCCGAAAGTGGGAATTACGGATCGTGACAAAATTTGAACTAGTATTTTCTAATGTTGAAGATTCTTTAAAGGAATGAATGCAAAGCCACACTTGATATTAGAAGCTAAGAAATTGATTATATTTGTGAGCCTTTAATTTCATGACAACTAAAGTACTACATCAGATCTCATGTTACACAATCTTCCTGTTCAATCATCATATAGCACAAATTAGGTAATGTTGTTAGGCCTTTTACTAAGTTAGGAAACAATTTTGGATTTACTCCCATGTAGCTAAAATCTAACCAGCACGCAGCCTTTACTTATTTTATCCTGTTATACATTGTTCCAATTGGCGTTTGAACTAGGAGCTTTCTAAGAAGTTTCTAGCAAAAAAATTATCTAGTCACTTGTCAATAGAATAACTTTTCAACTTCCGGCATCAAAACCCTCGATCAACTTTCACCAAACTTTAACTTGAACTATATTTTTAATCAAATTAAATATATATTTTCAACTTCAAGTGAAACATTATCCAAATCCCTACTTTGAAAATTATTTTGATGGTTCAATATTTTGAAAGTAAATGAAAGGACAAATAACCAACCTATGGAAATTGATAAATAAAGATATTGAGATATAACTCTAGGTAAGCATTTATATGAAATATGAGTTGGCAATCGGGAAAATTACGTGTATAGTATCTATTGGATCCAACCAAATAAACTAAGCGTGTAAAAATATTTTATACCAGATAAACCTTAGTTTTCATAAAATAAAAATGTTCCATGAGAAGAAAGACCAGAAAATTTTCTTAATGTTATAAAACAAAAGACTGTAAAGTAAAGACAAGTATAGAGAGAAACTGATACATTATTCAATTTCACGATGTACATAATGAACTGAAATCTCTTCTATTTATAGAAGAAAAGAAGTTGTTGTGTAAGCTGCTGCTGCAAGCTGCTGTGTAAGCTGCTACTATACCAGATATGGATAATCTTCTGTTGAGAGTAATGTTTATCCACAAAGGAGTACTGAAAGGATAAGCTCATTGTACCAGGTATAGATATCTTCTACTGGGGGTAATGTTTATCCATAACGGAGTACTGAAAGAATAAGCTCATTGTACCCGGTATGGATAATCTTCTACCGGGGTAATATTTATCCACAACGGAGTATCGAAAGAATAAGCTTATTATACCCGGTATGGATATTCTTCTATCGGGGATAATGTTTATCTATAATGGAGTATCAAAAGGATAAGCTTATTATACCCGATATGGATAATCTTCTACCGGGGGTAATATTTATCCATAACCGGGTACCGAAGTGATAAGCTTCTTCAGGAGGCTTATTTCCAATAGAGTACTAAATAGATAAACATATTTACGGCAGAGTCCCATATGGATAAGCTTCTTCAGGAAGCTTATTTACAACGGTGTACTAAATGAACATCCATAATATAATATATTTATAACACTCCCCCTTGGATGTTCATATTAAGATAATGTGCCTCATTAAAATCTTACTAGGAAAAATCACATGGGAAAAAACCTAGTAAAGGAAAGAGAGTACACATATTTAGTAATACGCATTGCTAGATGCCTCATTAAAACCCTTATAAGGAAAACCTTGTGGGAAAAATCCTTAGTAAAGAAAAAAGAGTGCATCGCGCAGTAAATATTTTACTCCCCCTGATGAAAACCTTGTTTAAAATATTTGAGTCTTCGCATCCTAATCTTGTATCTGCATAACCAATATGATCTACACCACCTATAAATGCATAACAATTACACTGAGATAGAGTATTTCAGGACCAAGGAGTTTATCATCCTCTTCTGGAGGTCGGGACAGATTCTTATTTACTTCAAGTGATCGAACACCCATTGATGTACTTAACGGTGCGCTTTGTCCATGAAAAGGCATTTAAAGACCTTTTCTGTATAGGAAAACTTGATGGATAAAGATCTCGTCTGCTAAATATTCAATTTTCAGACCAAAGACAAATTTTTATTTTTTCAAGATCTTTCATCTCAAATTCTGTCTTAAGATATTCAATTACCTTTTGGAGCTCTTCTAGAGTTCCAACAAATTTTATGTCATCAACATAAACAACAAGTATAATAAATTCTGATGACATTTTCTTTATAAAAATACATGGACAAATAACATCATTTATGTAATGTTCTTTCAGCAAATATTTACTAAGGCGATTATACCACACGCGCATTGATTGCTTAAACTGTACAAAGATCTTTATAATTTGATCCAGTATATTTCTCAAGACTTTGAATTATATGCTTTAGGCATTTTCAATCCTTCAAGTATCTTCATATAGATTTAATCAAATAAGTCATATAGGTTAAGACTTGTATCTAAATGATATGACATCTTCAAGTGTCTGGACTGATGGTCCGATCCTCACAATCTTTTACAATATTTTGCACTATATTGTATCAAATATATCGTCGATGATCATTTTGTGTCAGTTTTTATGCGACATAACTTGTTGAGATCTCATCACTTTCTTTATTTTCAGGTACCTGAACTTCTTCGGGAGTTTCATGAAATGTTATCTCATGGGCTCTTCTAGAGCTTATTTTCTCCGTATTATGATCATTTTGATCATTAGCTCCTACCATTTTTCAAGTATTATTACCTTTGGAACTGATTGGTCTACCACGCTTCATGCGTACAGTAAACTCTATCCTTCAGGGACTTTAATTTAAATAGGAGCATTTGTAGCTGAAATATGATAATAAATTTTGGATCAGCAAATGCTTCTGCCACTTGACTTGAATTATCTTCTAAGTGAGGATCATATTAATGATAATTCGATTCATATAGCATATTTTTCAGTTGTTTATTCCATCCCCCAAATGTTAGAAAAATTAACATATATCCCCAATCTTCTTTGGGAAACATATCTTTGTGTATTGTGGTAGAGAAATTAATCATATACCACACATTAAAAGATAGTAAAAATATTTGATTTCTGATCCTAAACCAATTGTGAGGGGAGGACTTTATCATATATTGTTGGTCTGATGCATACAAGTGATGTTGTATGCAATTTAGAATATATTAGACCAACACATGAAGCTTTGTTCTCATAAGCAATAGTTTAGCCATTAGTATGAGGTATTCAATGCTAAATAGTTTGGATATAAATCAGCATTATCAAGATGAGCTGTCTTGATTTCATAATCTGAAAGTTATGCTCTTAATTGAGAAAAGCAATCGCAAATGACAAACTGCAGGTTGACAATAAACATACATGTAACCATATTATATATGCATCTATAAGTGGTTCACATGACAGGTGAATGGGCCCATATTCACCTTTTATATATTTCAGAATCAGGGGTCTTAGTCCCAACTTTAGTTGGTATAATCAATTCATTATGAGAACAAGCAACACAGGAGAATTCTTGAAGAATCTTCTAGTTCTTCAATATATGCTTATCTAAATTCTTAAATGTCTCATTCAAAAATGGCAAATGAAAACTTCTAGTTTATCATGGCATGTGTTATCTCTTAGTAAACTTCTAGTTTACTATGGCATAAGCTTTTGCATTAGTAAACTTCTGGTTTACCGTGACTGCTTTTGCATTAGTAAACTTCTAATTTACTATGATACATGATATAATATAAATTGAAGAATAAGGCAGGTAACTTCTCATATACATATTATTTTACCCTCTATGATTGTAAAAACATGAAGATTTTCAATCTTCCAGTCATTTGTAGTCTCAATATGATAGTCATTTGTATTAGTAAACTTCATGTTTAATACAATATATGTTTTGACCATAATCATATAATATGAACGACATATTTGTATATAAGATCTTCGAGAGCCTTAATTTTTATCCACAATCTAATATTTATCAGACACTACTGGTGTCATGTGTCGTCTAGGCAAACAGTTAGCTCTTTAGGAGTTGTTGATACATTTTATACTATCAAATATTGCTCATACACTTCTAGTATCATGAGAGAAAATCACAATCAAATAAACAATGTAAAACAATTATTTAAGCACAAGAAAACTCTTCTTCATAATATTTTCCTATTTCATGAGGCAATTTCAATTGTGTTACTTCTTCAGGAGCAAATTTAAAATACGAAATATTGAGTATATATTCTCTCAATTATATTACCTCTTCTAGAGGTGAATTGTAATATATTCACATCAAGAGTGCGTTCATATTTACCAGATTTATAAATATTGTCACATTCACTTCAGGGAATAGATTAATATTATCAAAAGTTCTCATCCTTCAGGAAATTGAATATAATTATCTGAATGCACATTAATCACATCAAATAGTGATGCCTCAACCTCTTTTAAAATATTTACTACTTCAGGAGCAAATCAAGGCGGGCATTTAATATAGAGAATATTTATGTAGCTTATCTTTAATTGTAACCCTAGAAAGCCTAAATTATCACTTCTGGTAACCATAGGCATATACCACTTCTGGTTAAAACAAAATATAATTACAATGAGATATACGAAATATAACCACTTCTGGTGGTTGTATATTTCTTGCAAACTCTGTTAGAGTTTAAGTTGATCTAATAATGTTATCTATAAGATATGTTATAGTAAACATCATTATCAAATCATAATTTTTCTTTATGTACAACAATTACATAACCATACTATCTATTACAAACAACAAAAATTAAAATATTTATATTTCTACAGATTCACCACCGATTACATGACTTGTTTCTTCTTCTGGGAGTGCAAGGTAATCAGCTACATCAAAATACATGAAGTCTAAATTATCTTCAGAAATAAAATTTGCTTCAGAATTTTTCTCTATCTTCTTTAGGAAGGCTTGATAAAGCTCAACCAGGCACTTTGGCGTACGGCAGGTACGTGACCAATGCACTTTTTCTCTACATCTATGGCATGCATTTTCTGCATTGTGCTTGCATCGCTTCATGCTTTTGTTCCTTCCTTTTCCACTGCTGGTGGTGAGGAGGATTCTTTGGTGCATTATTATTACCATGATTAAAATTTGTTCCCCGACCATGGCCATGACCATGACTGGGTCGACGACCTATTCCACGTCTAGCTTGGTGGAAGTTCGCCTCATTCACTTCAGGGAATGGACAAGAACCAGTAGGTCGGCTTTCATGGTTTTTCATTATTAGCCCATTATGTTGCTGGGATATAAGAAGATGTGAGTGTCACGACCCCAGTTCGCCCTCTGTGAACTATAATGACGGCATCTAGTCTCTACAACTAGGTAAGCCTAACAAATGCGGAAAAAGAAAGAATTTACAGAAAGAAAATAATATAAAACCGAAATAACAAAATGAAATAGTGTTTAAGATGTCGTCTGGTACATAACATTACAAGAATATCAACTAACACTTCCCAAAATCCGGAACCCCATCAATCACAAGCTAAGAGATACATAAGAAGCTCTAACTCCAGAAATGTCTAACAAAAAGGAAACTACTGAAGGGCTATACTATTACATAAAGATAGAAAGGGACTCCTCGGTTTGCGGATGCGGTAGATATACCTCAAAGTCTCTACAAAAGTGCCTCGCCTCAAGGATAATAAGACTGAGTGGAACTACCTGGATCTGCACATGAAAAACATACGCAGAAAGGGCATGAGTACACAATAGTGGTACTCAATAAGTGCCAAGCCTAACCTCGGTCGGGTAATGACGAGGAAAGTCAGAGCCCTACTGAGGTTAAATAAAATA
Organism: Nicotiana sylvestris; assembly: GCF_000393655.2. Lineage (NCBI taxonomy): Eukaryota > Viridiplantae > Streptophyta > Magnoliopsida > Solanales > Solanaceae > Nicotiana > Nicotiana sylvestris. The sequence continues at coordinate 96,477,395 of NC_091065.1, forward strand.
CAAGGTATAACAGTGTAAAAAAAAGATAGTATAATAAGTGCAACAGTAAGGAGTAACACAAAAAAGAAGAACAGCAACAACTACTACAGAGGCAAAGTACACACAGAGAGAAATACAGCTCAACACAGAAATAACAACTGAGGATCTCCCAAGATACCGTCCTATAGTCCTAAATATAAATATCCAGTGGATCTCCCGGGATACCGTCTTGTAGTCCAACTCATAATGCGAGGGGATCTCCCGGAATACCAATTAGTAGTCCCAAATATAAATACTCAGTACATGGAGAATCTATCGAGTGCAGTCCCGTAGTTCCAATATAAATGTGCAGGGGGATATCCCGGAATATCGATCTGTAGTCCCAAAGTAAACATATAGGGGAATCTCCCGAGATACCGTCCCGTAGTCCCAAAAATACACATAGCAACAACAAGAAAAATACACAGTTCAATTCAAATTCCATACCAAGGTAAAATGGGTATTTCTAGCCTAGCATGTTGCACGTAATCCAAATAAGGCAGTTTGAGCAAGTAAAGCAATTAAGTATATTAGGCATGCTTCCCTAAGCTAACAATAGGCTTAGATTGCAAGTAGTATAAACAGGAAAAAGAAACACAATTAAAATCACTGAAGAAAAACCGGATTTTTCACCAATAAGCACAAGTACGCACTCGTCACCTCACGTACAAGGCATTTCAAATATCAATAATACGAAATCCTAGGGGAGTAGGCAAGCCACTTACCTCAAACCTGTAACACCCTGTACATTCGGACTAGGTGTGGATATGTTAAATGGGTATTAATTTGATATTTTAGACATATAAAGTCATAGAGGGATGATTATTGGTGAAAATAGTTGTTTCGAAATCAAGATGGAAAGTGAGGTGCATAAGATTTGACAAAATCGACTATGTTTGTAGAAGGTCCGATTCCAGCAAGGTTTAGTGAAAATGTGTAAGGAACATAGGAAAACTCAAAGAATGAAAGTTATAGGCCTTTGAAATAGATTTATAAAAATATATTGTGGAGCCCAAATAAAGCTCTGTACAAAAAGTTACGCTCATTTTACAGAACAGTGTGTAACCACTGCGTTCGGCTGTGTTTGACCTCGACCGCGGTCGTGAGGCAGTGGTCCAGCTATTTACCGCGGTCAGGCATACTGGGACGCAGTGGCCAACTTGGGAAGTCATTATTTTAGCCCTATTTCGTCCCCCACAGCCCCAAAACATAATAACTTGCCCTAGAAAGGAAAGCTCTCAAAAACCTAACTCCTTAAGGGTCCCTCCACCTTCCAAGGTAAGTTCTAATGGTGATTATAAGTTTATTTCAATTCTCCAACACCTTATTAACATGGGTAAACCCTCCATATCATTAGATATTCGATTGGGACATCATTGTTGAGAGAAGAAACATTAGAACTTGAATTCGAGAAGATTGAACGTCAAAAAGGTAATATCTTCACCCTCTAATTGATTCTATCATTGAATTAATGATTAAGGACTCTAGTTCATGAGATATGAGTTGATGGGTTTGATAGAAAAGCATGAACAGTTATAGGTTTGGGTTGTTGATTGTTTATTATTGGTTAAGGGTGTTGTTCACCTTATGGGTAATAAAGAATAATGTTGATTATAACTATTTGAGACTTTAGAATTTATCTAGGAGCAAAAGAATGGGTTATTGGGTGTAGAAATACTATTAATAGAGATTATGAAGCTTTATGCCACCAAGTGTTTGAGAAAATGCCTAAGTAAACAAAATATGAGTATTATTGCTAATATGGAATCCCTTTGACTTGTATTGATAAAGATTAAAGTTGAAAGGGTTGGCGAATGTTGTATTATGCTCAAGAGCTGGAAGTTAAGGTATGTGAGGCTAACTCTCTATGTTTGGGAATGTTAATGATTCTCCCTACACTACGTTTCTTTTACGACATATCGATTGCCTCACAAATATAGTTAGGCATAGTTCCTTGAATAGTTGTAGAACTTCTATTCTCTAGCTTCATAACTCATTCATGACTTTCATTCTGAACGTTGTGAGGTCAGTTCGTATTCAATATAGACTTGGGTTTGATGTCCCTAAGTCTCAGTATAGCTTACTCAGCATGTCATAAACAGTTGAAGTTTCAGTGTTCATAATCAGTTCGAGAATACAAGTCTCATTCTAGTCTTATTCAGTATTCTAGTATTATGTAACTCAGTATGATTCAATATTCCAGTATTATATAACTCAGTGTGATCTAGTATTCCAGTATCATGTAACTCAGCATGATTCAGTATTTCACTATTATATATTGCAGTGTGATTCTCAATTCCTAATTTTAAATCCCTGAATGTCGAACACTTATATTTGGGCCTGAGGCCACAGTTATGTATACGTATACTTGGGCATGAGGCCGCAGTTGTGCATATATATATATATATATATATATATATATATATATATATATTGGGCCTGAGGCCGCTGTTTAATATTCAGATAAATAGGTTGTTCATCATTCAGAAGAGGGAGTATTTATAACCTTACTTTATTTGTTCAGTTCAGCTATCGGTTATCACTTTAGTTATCAGTTATAATTTTAGTTATCAGTTAATATTTTAGTTATCAGTTAATATTTTAGTTATCAACTATCAGTTATTAGCTATCAGTTATCATTTTAGTTTCAGTTTCAATAGTTATCAATCATCAGCTTAGTTTTAGTTTCAGCATTTATAATTCTTTCTTTCAGTTGCTTTACATACCAGTACAATTCAAATGTACTGATGTCCCTTTTGCCCCGGGCCTACATCTCACAATGTAGGTAATGATTTACAGGTTGATAATTCTGAGCGCTAGGATTCTCGTACCAGGTATTTGGTGATCCCAGTTCTTTCGGGGCATTATCATTACCTTACAGTCTTCAGTATTTTTAGATAGTCAGTGTTTTTAGTACTTCATTAGAGGCTTCATAGACTAGAGTAACAGTAAGACAAAGTCTTAGACTTTTCATGTTAAGCCATGTTGGCTGCAAATATGTTTCAGAATTGTATTAGTATTTTCGCACTTTGATTTATATCATCTAGACTTTCAGTGTATCAGCATGTGTTAGTTTATCTTCCGCATTCAGTATGTTATGATATCACATGTTGATTCAGTCAGCCAGTTGGTTCGCTCGGTCACATATAGTTAGGCACCGAATGTCGCGTTACATCTAAGCCCAGGTTCGTGGTGTGACAAAGCTTGGTATTAGATCACTAGGTTCAAGAATCCTAGGGAGTCTATGAAGCCGTGTCCCATGGAGTTTTCTTTATATGTGTGTGTCGGCCACTCATATAAATGGTTAACTACCAAGACATTCAATATTGTCTCACTTCTTTCTACTCTAGATCGTGCCATGAAGCTTATCACAAAAGGTAACCTTCTCTTCCTATCGAATTCCAAATGTATTGGATGCCCAAGCGACGCGCAGGAGAAACCTAAGGTCCTAGAGAGGATAATTGCCCATTGGGATATAATCATGGAGTACAGGTTGGTAAATATAAGACATTAGAGGATGTTGAAAGTGGGATGCAATGGATAGTAGTACAGATTAGAGCATAACCTTATCAGAAAGTACAAAAGCAGTTATCATGTCTTATGGTTATTAGGTTACCTTAGTTACCAGTTATACAGTCTTTCAGTTAGCAAGTTTATGGTTATTCAGTACGCCAGTATTCAATTATATGTTTACCAAATATCCAATTTTCAGTGTATCAAAACTTTTGGTGACTTGTGAGTATGCAATGATGCATATGGGTTCTCAAAGAAAATGTAAGTAACCGTGATTATAGAGAAACCTTTGCATAATTTTGGTCTGGATTAAGACCCAAGACTCATCGGACGGTACATGAAATGATTTATCTGATGATGGTATACTCTGAAAGACAAGTTTGTGTATGGTAGTGTATTCATGTGTGTTTTACCTCATGAAACTATTTTATTTTAAATTCTTGGAAATGGAGCCACAAGTTGGATGATGATAGTTCAGATGTTAGACCCTAACATTAGTCACTATAATTTTGGACAGAAAAGAGTCTAAGGGTAAAATTACCTAGGAGTCAGAAAGGTCTGTTTTTTCGTACAACTCATGCAAATGACTAGAAGATATGATGTATGCAATGAGAACCAAGAGCAGCCAATAGTGAATTTTAGGGAACAATTTTAGGTTGTTCATATTTATTCAAATCAGAACTAGAAGTACCACATTAGTAATCTACTATAAGAAGCAGCTATTGATGTAAGATAAAACATATGGCAGTTTCCCCTTAGGTTATATGACTAAATGTTTTCCCCAGATCTTTATAGTCTAATATGATTTTGAAGTGTATAGAAAGTTTGGAGTTAGATATTCTAATTTCTTTTAAGACAGATAAACTTTCCCTAAGTGTGATCCATGTACATTGTTAAAAAAATCAGCTAGGTAGTAAGAGAGCCAACTACAAAAGAATAGCCTTTAAGAATTATCGAAAAGGGATCTTCCCAAGATTGACAGTGTGAGCAGAGTTAAATTATTAAGATTGTGTATGATAGTTGTGAATACATTAGCTTTCCATTATGTGAATAATTTAGTTTTTCCTAGTAAAAAGAGATTTCTCAAAAGTAAGTTGAAACATGAGCCGTCATTGATGTAAAGTGCATGGAATTACAGAAGTAAGGAAAGTTGTTCGGATCCCAACAAAAGAGAAGGATCCGCAAGTATGAGACCTTAACTTTTGGTCTAAGGGGGAGATGTGAAAATCATCAGTAAGTCCAGTTGGAGATTTGAAACCTGTAGTTAGCATGGGATATGAAAAAAGGAAATAAGTTCGGTAATGAAAAAAATTGTATAATTACCACAGTGATTATGTCTATCATGTGTAAGAAACACAAAGTGATTAGAATGATCACCCAGCTTAGTTATTGATGATAAAGTGATCAAAGAAAAGTTGTAAAATCATGCCTATTTATGTGTTATGAGGGTAATGTCATTGCACGGGACTCTAAAATTTAGAGTACATGTCAAAGACTTAGTTCACAATAATTCTATAAGTGTTTTTAGGAAGTGCTTAAGAAGATAATCAAGTGTGGGAAGTATAACTCATGATTGAGGTAGATAAGAGAACTCTGGTGAAAGAAGTTCACCGCTTAGCCTAGCTAGGAGTTCAATTTGCGTACTCCAAAGATAGTAAAGTTGTTGTCTAGAATATGACTTGTTCCCCCTTAGTAGCCGAAGTGAAGGAGAAATAGTTTTATGATCCCTACTTGTTGTAGCTGAAAGAGGGGATTCACATGCACAAACTGATAGTTGTTGAATAAGGGGGAGATGATGGTACTTTGAGGTACCGAGATGGACCGTGTGTTCGAGACATAGGTAGACTTACAAAGGAGGATCATATTAGAAGCCCATAATTCCAGGTATTCAACCCACCAAGGTCCCCTAAAGATGTAAAATGATCCCAATGATATTTATTGGTTGAACGACATAAAAAAAGAATGTCGCAAACTTTGTGGCTAATTGTATGAATTGTCAACAAGTGAAAGTCGAGCAGCAGAAAGCCTAGTATTTTATCACAGAATACACATATTTTGAGTGGAGATGGTAAATATGAAATTTATAACAGGATTATCTTGCTCATTTTAAAAGTATGATTTGATTGGATGATTATAAATTGACTTACCAAGTCAGCACATTTCTTGCCAGTAAAAACTAAAAATTCAGTAGAAGATTATACCAAGTTGTACATTCAAGAAATCGTCTGATTCAATGGGAATCCATTGTCCATCATTTCGGACTGTGGTGCTCCGTTTAAAATGAATGCTTAGAAATTCTTTCAGAAAGGATTAGGAATAAGTTTTTCATCCTTAGAAAGATGGCCAGACAGAGCGCATTATTCAAACAGTTAAGGATATGTCCTTGATGTTAAAAGTAATTGGGATGATCCCATACCTCTTATTGACCTTGCTAATAATAACCTACCATTCTAGTATCAAGATGGCACGTGCAACACTCTGTATGGGCGAAGGTGTAGATCGCCAATTAGTTGGTTCAAAGTTGATGAAGTAGATTTGTTGGGACCAAATTTGGTCTATCAGACTATGAAGAAAGTTAAGTTGATTCGAGAGCATTTGAAGACGGCTCAAAGCCGCCAAAATTCCTATTCGAGCGTTCAGCATAGAGACCTAGAGTTTCAAGTTGATTATTGGGTGTTTCTGAATTTTTTGCCTATGAAAGGCATTATGAGATTTGGGAAGAAGGGGAAGCATAGTCCCTTCTATATTGGGCTATATAGAATCTTGTGAAGGATCGGTCAATTAGCTTATGAGTTGGAGTTGCCACCAGAATTAGCGGTGGTACAACCAGTATTTCACATATCATGTTATAACATTCAAGTTTCTAGTACTTAGATATTCATGTCAGTTCAGTACTCGGATACTCATGTCAGTTCAGTACTCAGCTACTCATGTCAGTTCAATACTCGGATACTCATGTCAGTTCAATACTTAGCTATATTCATGTCGGTTTAGTACTCAGATATTGATGTTAGTTCAATACTCAATTATTCGTGCCAGTTCAATATTTATATATCCATATTAGTTCAGTATTCACGTATCCATGGCAGACCAATATTCAGTCAATGCAGTAGTCATTCAGTTCAGTATCGCAACGATTTAGTAATCATGTATTCATTCAGTTTAGTATGCAAGTGTTAATGAAATTTCATGTTTCCACCAGTCCCGTTTAAGGTTCGGAGTTAGCAGAAGTTACAGTCAGGACAATCGTTCGAGGACGAATAATCCCAATGGGGAAATAATGTAACACCCTGTACATTCGGACTAGGTGTAGATATGTTAAATGGGTATTAACTTGATATTTTAGACATATGAAGTCCTAGAGGGATGATTATTGGTGAAAATAGTTGTTTCAGAATCAAGATGGAAAGTGAGGTGCATAAGATTTGACAAAATCGACTAAGTTTGCAGAAGGTCCGTCTTCCAACATGGTTTCGTGAAACTCTGTAAGGAATATGGAAAAACTCAAAGCATGAAAGTTGTAGGTCTTTGAAATATATTTCCAACTATATATTATGGAGCCCAAACAGAGCTATGTACAAAAGGTTATGCCCGTTTTACAAAACAATGCATAACCACCGCATTTGACCGTGACCGCGGTCGTGAGGCAGTGCTCCAGCTATTTACCGCGGTCGGGCATACTGGGACGCGGTGGCCGACTTGGAAAGTCATTGTTTATCCCTATTTCCTCCCCCACATCCCCAAAACATAAAAACTTGCCCCAGAAAGGAAAGCTCTCAAAAATCTAACTCCTTAAGGGTCCCTCGACCACCCAATGTAAGTTCTAATGGTGATTCTAAGTTTATTTCAATTCCCCAACACTTTATTAACATGGGTAAACCCTCCATATCATTAGATATTCAATTGGGACATCATTGTTGAGAGAAGAAACCCTAGAACTCGAATTAGAGAAGACTGAACGTCAAAAAGGTAATATCTTCACCCTCTAATTGATTCTATTATTGAATTAATTATTATAGACTATAGTTCATGAGATATGAGCTGATGGGTTTGATAGAAAATCATGAACAGTTATAGGTTTGGGTTGTTGATTGTTGATTATTGGTTAAGGGTGTTGTTTACCTTATGGGTGATAAAAAATAATGTTGATTATAACCATTTGAGACTTTAGAATTTATCTAGTGACCAAGAGAATGAGTTATTGGGTGTAGAAACATCATTAATAGAGATGATGAAGCTTTATGCCACCAAGTGTTTGAGAAAATGCCTAAGTAACCAAAACATGAGTATTATTGCTACTATGGAATCCATTTGACTTGTATTGATATAGATTAAAGTTGAAAGGGTTGGCGAATGTTGTATTACGCTCAAGAGCAGGAAATTAAGGTATGCGAGGCTAACTCTCTATGTTTGGGAATGTTAATGATTCTCCCTATACTACGTTTCTTTTATGACGTATCGATAGCCTCGGAAATATAGTTAAGCCTAGTTTCTTGAATAGTTGTAGAACTTTTATTCTCTAGCTTCATAACTCGTTCATGACTTTCATTCTGAACGTTGTGAGCTCAGTTCATATTCAATATAGACTTGGGTTTGATGTCCCCAAGTCTCAATATAGCTTACTCAGCATGTCATAAACAGTTGAAGTTTCAATGTTCATAATCAGTTCAAGAATACATATCTCATTCTAGTCTTATTCAGTATTCCAGTATTATGTAACTCAGTATGATTCAATATTCCAGTATTATGTAACTCAGTGTGATCCAGTATTCCATTATCATGGAACTCAGCTTAATTTAGTATTTCACTATTATGCATTGCAATATGATTCTCAATTCCTAATTTTAAATCCCTGAATGTCGAACACCTGTATTTGAGCCTGAGACCGCAGTTAATGCTTTATGCATCTTTGGGCCTGAGGCTGCAGTTTATGCTTTATGCATCTTTGGGCCTGAGGCCACAGTTATATATACGTATACTTGGGCTCGAGGCCGCAGTTGTGCATATATATATATATATATATATATATAGGGCCTGAGGCCGTAATTTAATATTCAAATAAACAGGTTGTTCATCATTCAGAAGAGGGAGTATTTATAACCTTACTTCCTTTGTTTAGTTCAGCTATCAGTTATCAGTTCAGCTATCAGTTTTCATTTTAGTTATCAGTTATCAGTTAACATTTCAGTTATTAGCTATCAGTTATCATTTCAGTTTCAATAGTTATCATTTCAGTTATCAATTATCAATTCTCAGTCATCAGCTTAGTTTCACTTTCAGCATTTATAATTCTTTCTTTCAGTTGATTTACATACCAGTACAGTTCAAATGTACTAACGTCCCTTTTGCCCGGGGCCTGCATCTCACAATGCAGGTAATGATTTATAGGTTGATGATTCCGAATGCTAGGATTCTCGTACCAGCTATTTGGTGATCCCAGTTCTTTCAGGGCATTATCATTACCTTACAGTCTTCAATATTTTGAGACAGTCAGTGTTTTCAGTACTTCATTAAAGGCTTTATAGACTAGAGTAACAGTTAGATAGAGTCTCAGACTTTTCATGTTAAGCCATGTTGGCTGCAAAAATGATTCAGAATTGTATTAGTATTTCCGCACTTTGATATATATCATCCAAACTTTCAGTATATCAGCATGTGTTAGTTTATCTTCCGCATTCAGTATGTTATGATATCACATGTTAATTCAGCCACCCAGTTGGTTCGCTCGGTTATATGTAGTCAGGCACTGAGTGTTGTGTTACGTCCAGGCCTAGGTTCGGGGCGTGACAGAACCGGCTCTAAATCAACCCGAAACCACGTTCTTGCCACGAGTATTCGACTCCAAATGGCCCAAATCTATTCAATTCAATTGCATAATGTAAATAACACTTCAAGTAACTGATTCTACAAACACATTCTATGCTAATACGCGAAATTAGGTAAATGACCAAAACGCCCCTCGGTCCCACATCTCGGAATCGGGTAAAATTTATATTTTCAGAATCCCCATACTCTCACGAGTCTAACCATACCAAAATTTTCTAAATCCAATGTCAAATGCTCAATCAAAACTCGAATTTTTGGTCTAAGAACTTTCCCCCAATTTTCATACAATTTCCAAAATTAAATGATGAATTCATGTTTAGATTATTGGGCTACAAGCAAAAAATATTTAAGAATCATTACCTAATCGATATCTCTAAAAAATCCCTCAAAACCTCGCTCAAATCCGAGCTCTCAAGCTTAAGTTTTGATAAAAATGGCCAAACCCTCATTTTTGAAATGTGTAATACTGCCCAGGTATTTCCTTCTTCGCGAACGCGGAAGGACTCTCGTGTTCACGAAGCATAACTCCGCTTGGGTCCAGCTTCCTTCATCGCGAACGTGATGTCCTGGTCGCGAACGCAGTGCATGATCTCCTCCACCTTCGCGAACACGAAGCATTAACCTCCCCCAGCCCCAGCTCCTCTTTGCGAATGCGAAGAAGGAAACTAGAACTGGGTTACTGCAATTTTTCTGCAATTTCTCTAATTTTTGAAATGACCCGTTGAGCATCCGAAACACACCCGAGGCCCCCGGGACCTCAACCAAACATGCCAGCCAATCCTAAAACATCATTCAAACTTTTTCCAATCTTCTAAACGCTCAAAATAACATCAAAATACCATTTTAACATAGGATTCAAGCCTAAGAACTCCAAAACTCTCAAATTACGCTTTCGATCAAAAAGTCTATCAAACCTAGTCCGAATGACCTAAAATTTTGCAAGCACGTCACATTCAACACTACGGAGCTACTTCAACTTCCAAAATTCTATTCCGACCCTGTTATCAAAATCTCACTATCGAATCGAAAATTTCAAAAATTCAACTTTCGGCATTTCAAGCCTAAATTAGCTATGGACCTCCAAAACACAATCTGAATACATCCCTAAGCCCAAAATCACCCAACGGAGCTAACGGAACTAACAAAATTCCATTCTGAGGTTGTCTTCATACTGCTCCGACTACGGTCAAATTTCTAACACTTAAACTCTCATTTAGGGACTAAGCGTCCCAAAACTCTCTGAAACTCAAAACCAAACATCCCGGCAATTCAAAATAGCAGAAACAAACACGGGGAAAGCAGTTTATAAGGGATCGGGGCGTAAATTCTTAAAACAACCGGTCGGGTCGTTACAGTGATATAAGTTCATAATACTTTTTAAATCCTGTCTCTCGATATTGCTGCTGCAGGAGCATATTCGAGGCATGAAAAGTGGTGAAAGTTTTCTCCAACATATCATGATCAGTAATATTATCACCAAATAATTCCAATTGAGAAATAATTCTAAACATAGCAGAATTATATTCACTTATAGATTTAAAATCTTGTAGCCTTAGATGAGTCCAATCATAACATGTATGTGGAAGAATGACCATCTTCAGGTGGTCATATCTATCTTTCAAATTATTCCACAGTATGACTGGATCTTTAATAGTGAGATATTCCATTTTCAAGCCCTCCTCAAGGTGATGGTGCAGGAATATCATTGCTTTGGCACGGTCTTGGTTTGATGCTTGATTTTTATCCTTGATGGTGTCTTCCAGACCCATCGCATCAAGATGAATTTCAGCATCAAGCACCCAAGATATGTAGCTTTTGCCCGATATATCCAGGGGTACAAATTCAAGCTTAGAAAGATTTGACATTATATAGCAAAAGAAAGTTCGTACCACAGATACTTTCAAAGTATTTGCTCGAGATGGTAGAGTCTCGTGTTGATAACGTGTTATAAAATAAAGACTATAAAGTAAAGACAAGTATAGACAGAAACTGATATATTATTCAACTTCAAACTGATGTACATAATGAACTGAAATCTCTTCTATTTATAAAAGAAAGGAAAATGTTGTGTAAGCTGCTACAATACCAGATATGGATAATCTTCTACTGAGAGTAATGTTTATCCATAACAGAGTACTGAAGGATAAGCTCATTATACCAAGTATAGATAATCTTCTACCGGGGTTAATGTTTATCCATAATGGAGTATTGAAAGAATAAGCTTATTGTACCCGGTATGGGTAATCTTCTACCGGGGGTAATGTTTATCCATAAGAGAGTATCAAAAGGATAAGCTTATTATACCCGGTATGGATAATCTTCTACCGGGGGTAATATTTATCTATAATCGAGTACCGAAGTGATAAGCTTATTCAGGAGGTTTATTTCCAATAGAGTACTAAATAGATAAACATATTTACGGCGGAGTCTCATATGGATAAGCTTCTTCATGAAGCTTATTTACAACGGAGTACTAAATGAACATCCATAATATAGTTTATTTATAACACTTAGGTGGTATATTGGAATTTTTTAGGCGGAATTCATGCATGATCTATCCAATTTCGAGGCGATAATTCTTGAATATTCTATTTTAAATTTATATGATAATTCTTTATTAATTCTTCGAGACACGAAAGTAAGAAGTGTAGGTGGGGTGCAACCCCGGGTCATGGGGTTGAGTCACCAAAAAAAGCAATAGCTTCATCAAAGGGGTGATGGGAAACAGGTATAAACAGTGAAAGCAAATAGCCAGGATCACTTGCATGTAATATAGACAACACATAATCACAAATTTATTCAAATGTAGAATCGATACTTATCTCTTGAAGCGTGAACACGATCGCGAAAAGAACCTCCAAGCAAGAGCAAAACCGCATACGAGATCATCCTCCAGTTCCACAGTCTTCTGTTGTGTGACCCAAATAATGTCCAGAATTGGCAAAACTCATGTGGGTGAGTTTCTCCTAGGAAAATCATGTACTAAAAATATGGCCTTCTTATGGAATAAAACTCCTTTATATAGCCACGGGTTTTAGGGTTTAAAATATTTTTCCAAACTGTTGGGTCTTCCTTTTGTACCAACAAATAGAATTTCATTTAATTCCTAATTATTCAGGCACAACAAGGACCGCAGAATTTAATTAACGAAGCTTCCTATTATGGACTTAATTCAGAATATTCGAATTAATACTACCATAAGAAATTACGAATTATTTCATTTAAAATTCGTAATTGCACTCCTCAGTTCAATTTCGAAATTCATCAATTAAACCTTATATAATTCCCCATATTAAGATCCAGATACAAATCAAATAAATTAAATTACTGACAATTGCATTAATTGATTATTTTCTTTAGACTTTCTCTTAACTTATTTTAGGTGACGGATACAAAATCCACCTGCAGAATTTAAACATAAAAAATTATAAACTTTCATAATGGTGTATCATCAATCAATAGACCGAGACATGGATTCTATCAACTAACTTGTATACAGTAAAATATGCTATGTTAAGTGGCCTCTTAAGAGAATGACACGTGGAACTCAAGGCGGGGGACAGTTAGAACCAAAGGCAATTATCCCATTTGTCAGCGGAAAAAATGACACCCGAAAAGATGCAACAAATACCGTTTAATCGATAGCATTTAATGAAGAATATTCCACAGTATTTAGTGTACTGCCCGTTACATAGAATTTGTCACTTATGCTCACCGTTACACCTTCATCAATGGCCCTCATAATTGAAGGGCACGATACTAGGACCTTGTTCCCGAGCCATAACTATAAATAGTGAGCTCTATTATCATTGTAAAGGACACAACTTTTTTGGCAAACTTACGCTATAATAAATTAGAAGCTTTATACAATTTTACTTTCTTGTTTCTTGGTTTCATCACTGTCGTTCCCGGAAGCTCTACCTCTGAAATTGCTATTTTTCGTGATTTCATCTTCATTTCAAGGCTAAGTATTACGCATATTTTGAATTATTTCATTAATTCATGATCAAATTAATTCACTTATCTAGAAACCATGTATAAATTTAACTGTACTATTTTACGGGTAAACAGTTTGGCACCCACCGTGGAGCCTAGGCATCCATGTAATTAAGTTGATCCTTGACCTTTTTAATAACATATTTTGATTATTTGTTTTAGCAAAAATCATAACAAATGGCAGATAACGGTGTTAACAACACACACAATCCTGAGGTTCGAGGAGACCAACCTCATTTTGAGGATTCAATTAGTAACACCCATAATGAGGGGAACGATGCCACACCGGTCCATGATAGGCGGTACCCGCGACATGTTCGGGAGGCAACTCCCGATGATGCTGAAGAGGAACATGTTGTTGATGCGGTAAGGGTCCTACAAGAGCAATAAGAGATCATTCTAGGCCACCTCACACAAGAGGATAAGGCTATGATGGATTTGAAGCATGCATTATCGGGGGATTCCAATAAAGCAAATAGACGAGATCTAGTTCCTCCCGGCACAGCCGTAAATCAAACAACGCAGAGGATCAACAACAACATCTCGAGGGGCGAGGTTGGTTCCGATGGGGCTGGGGGGAGATGATCCAACCCCAATAATGAAAGTGTTCCCTTTAAGAATGAACTCTTACAGTTTATGAGAGAAGTAAACACCCGCATAGACCAAATCCCGAGCTCACCACCGGTGCTGAAAGGTCCAGACTCGAGGAAGTATATTCAATTGCTGTACAAACCAAACGCATCACCCAAATTAATCCCGAAGCGGTTTAAAATGTCCGATATGCCAAAGCATAATGGAACTTCAGACCCTCAAGAGAATAATACCACCTATACAATGGGGGTGAAGGGAATAATTTAGCTCCCCGGGAGATTTAATCTGTTTTGCTGAATAAATTTGGAGAGACTCTCACGAGGGGAGCCTTGACATGGTATTTGCTGTTACTCGAGCATTCCATTGATTCCTTTGAGGTGTTCGCGGATTATTTTATTAAGGCTCTTGCTATAGCCAGAAAGGTGTGGGCTCAGAAGGCCGACATATTCAGAATTGCACAAGAAGAATCCGAGTTGCTGAGAGAGTTTGTTACTCGATTCCAAAAGGAGAGGATGTTTCTCCCGACTTTTCTGGATGAATGGGCGAGTGAAGCATTCACCAAGGGTCTAAATCCAAGAAGTTCAGACGCTTCCCGAAAACTGAAGGAAATCTTGCTTGGTTTCTAAATAACGACTTGGGCGGATATCCACAACCGGTACAATTCGAAGATAAGGATCGAAGATGATCAGGTTGGCTTCCCATCGTCGACAAAAGGACGGGAGAATAATAAAGAAAAATCAAAAGACGACTTCAATACGGAAAGACGGTCTTTGAGGGGCCGGTTTTTGCCCTATGAACAGATCAAAGACTGCAGTAGAGGCTCTTGGTCAGTAGATAGGTTCTCTACCGACAGAAGGATTGATTGCGGTCGGAACAATAGATCATTGCACGATAAATAAGTATCAAGTACGCGGGATCCTTCTTGCCCCAGGCTTTTAGAATACAATTTTAATGTCAGTGTAGTAGATATAGTATCATCTATGAGAAACACCAAAGAAGCATGGTTCTCAAAGCCAATTAGGTCTGATCCCAGCTAGAGGGATCCTAACTTGTGGTGTGAATACAACGGGATGAATGGCCACCGGACTGAGGACTGTTAATATCTCCAGGAAGAAGTGGCAACATTATTGAAGAATGGTCATCTTAGATAATTCTTAAGTGACCGGGCCAAGAACAACTACAGTTGCAATGGGATCACGTGGAACCCTCGAAAGCAAGAGAAGATCCCAGCTCTAGACGATCAACATGATCTTCGGTGGGAACAAGATCAACGGGGTCACCTTCTCGGCAGTAAAGAAGACGAAAGTATCAATAATCCATAGCAAGAGACTCCGAGAAGTTGCTGAAGACGACATCACTTTCACGGAGAAGGACGTATACGGATTGTTGTTATCATACAATGATGCATTGGTAATTTCGTTAAATGTGCTAGACTTTAAAATCAAACGTGTTATAGTGGATCCTGAAAGTTTCGCCAATATCATACAATGGAGAGTATTGGAGAAAGCTAAACTCACCGGAAGTTTCATTCCGGCCGCAAAACTCCTCCTCAGATTCAACCTCACGAGCGTGACAACCCGAGAAGAGATTTTGTTGCCTACAAATGCTGAAGTAGTTATAAAAATGACTCTTTTCGAAGTGGTGGATGGTGATATAGGATATAACATTATTCTAGGAAGACCGTGGTTGCATGAGATGAGAGTTGTACCGTCAACATATCACCAGTTGCTGAAATTTCCAATGCCTCAAGGAATTAGACAGATAAGAGGAGACCAACCGGCGACAAGGGAGATGAATGTGATTTTGGTCTCCAGTAGCAAACAAAAGGAGCAAGCGACAAAGCAATTATAGGAACTGGGTGCCTATTCCCGAATCGAATGAGGTTAGCCCGGGGTAGAAGTGACAGAATCTTATCTGGTGCCAAGGTATTTCCAGAACTAGAAGAGATGGATGAAACAAAATCCACGGCGGAAGACCTCGAGCAAGTTGCATTGTTTGAAAAGTTCTTAGAATAGAAATTTCACTTGGGGGCAGGAATCCACCCCGAGCTCAGGTTTGGCTTTATTGAATTTCTTAAATATAATGTCGATTGTTTTGCGTGGTTGCATACAGATATGATAGGTGTCACACCTCCTTTTTACGCACCCGCGAGGGGGCGCAGGGGAGTTTTTTTCCAATTAAAGGACAATCGAAACGGGATTGGTTTAATTATTTCAGAGTCGCCACTTGGGAGATTTAGGGTGTCCCAAGTCACCAATTTTGATCCCGAATCGAGGAAATGAATGACTCCATATTTCGGTCTGCATACCAGAAATCCGGATAAGGAATTCTGTTAACCCAGGAGAAGGTGTTAGGCATTCCCGAGTTCCGTGGTTCTAGCACAGTCGCCCAACTGTTATATTCGGCTTGATGATCTGATTTTATACAAATATGAACTTATGTGCCAATTTTATCTTTTAACCGCTTTTATCATTATTATTATTTTTACAAGGAATTGCAACGTCGCGAAAACATACCTCGAATCACGTTACATCAATGTACACGTGATTATTGACATATCTCGACTCGGTTGAGATTTGGATTTGGGTCACATAAATGTGCACCCGAGTTAAGGAAAATAAATTATTAAAGGCGCGCTTAAAGCAACTAGCGTGTTGTTATTTTGGGGAAAGCCATGAAATTCGCTTAAACGGCATGTCCCGAATTCTAAGTATTTTATATATATACATTTAGAGGGCCCCGCACTTTGTACATTTTTTGTTTGTCGAGGCTCGTCTCATTCCTTATGAAAAGAATTTGCAGCGTCATGGAAATGCATCTCAGACCACGCCACAATCAATGTACCCGTGGTTAGAGACACATTTCGATTCCGTTGAGATTGGGATTTGGGTCACATAAATGTGCACCCGAGTTTAAGGAGATAACATTATTAAGTACGCGCTTAAAGAGACTATCGCGTTATTATTCTGGGAGGGCCGTGAGATTTGCTAAACGACCCATCCTGGAAACTGAATGCTTCGATAATATACATTTAACGAGGGCCCCGCAGCTCGTGCGTTTTTATTTATTTTTGTCGAGGCTCATCTCGTTCTTATTTTAAAAGGATATCCTATAGCAACTACGTTTCTTGTCGCGTTTGTCTCTACTAATTGAAAACAGTAGATAGTCCTAATTAATTACGTGCTTGCAAGTTATCTATAACAGCATTCGGAAATGCTTAAAATTCAAAAAATGAGGCTGCATGCACAGTCAGCCGAACAAATAATCACGGGCCCAAATCCAGCTCATACGTGATGGGCCAGACCTGGGCCACTGTCCATCTGATGCGGACCTGCCTGGTCCGTTTCTACCTAGGCTCAACCTCCGTGAGGTTGAGACCGTAAACTTGTGTCTTTGTCCTGTAGGTGTGGCTGATTACTAATTATAGCGAAACAATTCATCCAAGGGAGACGAGCTTAGCTAGGAATGGATAATTTTATGCTTAGTATGTATTAAACGACATGTTGCGCGATTAAACCGAATCTGGGATGCAACCTATAGTATTGGGAATGTTTTACCTAACCACATGCATATATAGACTTACATTCAATTGTCCTACATTGACGTTTATTAGACAGACAAGCTACTTCCAGCATCCAAACAAAATAAAATTATTCTACATTACATGAATACATAATGTAACACTCTATGTATAAAAGACACTCTTCAGGTCTTTTCATTTGTATTCATGCTCAATTTTCCAATTACATTTGACAGTGCATTGGTTGTGTACCTGGTATAGAGGACAAAGAAGAAAGGAATGATCAGATGGGCAGTATGCAATAAACACAGCAACAGCAGATACACAGCAACCACAGCAACAAACCAACAACCACAAGTGTTTTCCACAGTCCACAGACAACCAGCAACAATTTCCAAACCAAAGAAAACCAAAGATGGTCGAGCACCAAACAAGTGATCCCAGAAAAGAGTAATGAGATGCAGCCAAGAAAACCCAAAATGTTCAATGCAGTAACAGCAGAAAATCAATAACCACAAAAGCTGAGCCAACAGCCAACAACAATCAGCAAAGATAGCTTGAACAACTTGAACTCTTACACAGTTTTCAAATGATACTCATTCACAGTATTCTGAAATCTCTTTCTGTTTTGTTTTTTCCCTTTTTTCTTTTTCTGAAGACTAAAAGTCCAGCCCCTTTTTAGTTGTGCAACAGCTTATTTATAAGCCAACAACCCAGTGCAGTCAAGCTGCCTGGATCCTCCCAGTTACAATCTGCCCATACCCCTTAACTCCCCATGCCTAGAGGCATCTTTCTCGGTAAACTTAATTAGCCCCCCATGCTTTGTCCTATTGCTCTAATCAAGGATTATGGGTGCAATAAAGTATTCATTTGAACCCATGCTCTTATGTTTTGTTTCCCATTGTTATTAGGTTAATAGTATTTTAATTAACACTTGACATATTCTTAAGTTAAACCCCTAATCAGACTTTGTCTTATGCCAAAACTACCCTTAACCTTGCATGTTACTGTATTACCATAACTCTTAATAATTAGTATATAAACCTCTTTGATTTCAGCTAACTACTGACTATTTAACTTAGACTCAACGCTGCCTTCAGGTGAATCTGTTAGCTTTCCACAGTTAACAATCAATTTTCAGCCTAAATTCAAGCCAATGATTCCAATTGGTGCCAATTAAAGGTTACAAGTTGGTCATGCCGATACAAGTAACACCAACAAGAAACAGGCATAGTAATCAATACTGAAATGCAACTCCTGATTTTCTAATCTTTCCAGTGAATTTAGTTGACGACGCTTATTTAAACGACTACGCGAACTATAATATACAGCAAACAACCACCAGAATCAACAAACAAATCGACTTTAAACTCAAAATGTACACACAGGGATAGACGAGTCAGAAACCAAAACAAACCAGAACATGTACGACAGATAGAGTTTAAGATGACAAAATAACAAAAGGAAAAATACCTCCGGAACCTGAAACTAAGACTGACTCAATGCTCGAACTCGGGCCCGGTGATTTTGGGGTCTAATGGACTTTAACCGAAGCGTTCTCAACTGAGAACACTTTCGTAAAAGTCTGCTAGGCCCTGATCCTGCCACTGATTCGGACAAAAACCCATAGATCTGAATCCTAGGGCTCCTGAGGTTTGATTTGGGAACCGTTCAATTCCCGTCAGATTCGAACGGGACCAAAGCTATTCAGGGGGTGAGGGAGGTTAGGAGGGACTGTGGTGTGAGTTTGGCGCCAATCGGTGTAGGTCTGGTTTTTGCTCGAATCTTCGTTTGAAGATTCGAGAAGCTACGGGTTGATTCAAGGTGAACGGTTAACGGATTCATGTTCAGGGTGGTCGGGTGCATCGGGGATGTTATTTTGGTGGTCATCGGAACTGTGGTTACCGGGCTCACGGGGGAAAACCTAGGCTACTAGGGTTTGAAAGGAAAGGGGTCTTGGGGAAGATGGTGTACAGTGGCTGAAGGGGGGGTTTGGTTTGGGGGCGTGGGGTGTAATGGAGAGTTTATATATGTATTGAGGGTTTAGATCTTGGCCGTTGGATCAAGTGAGATCAAGGGCCAGGATCTACTCATTGAAGAGAGACGACGTCGTTCGGGGGCTGATAGTGGGTTATGACCGGGTAGGGGATTGGATCGGGTCATGTTGACGGGTTTAGAGGGAAAGCCTGGGTCCGTTGGATCAAGGGGTTGGACGGCTCAGATCAATTGCCTAAGACGACGTCGTTTGGGGTTGAATGAGTGTCTTGATTGAGTCAGATCAACGGCTCCAATAAGGACGCTGATACGGCGTCGTTTGAATCGATGTTTGGGCAGGCCAGATTTGGACTGGGTTTGAGTGCCGGTTTTGGGCCTCTTTTTTTTTTGTTTTATTTTCTGGGCCCAAATCAATTTTAATCACTCTTTTCTTTGTTTTTTTCTAATTTCAAACAAAAAATGAAAATAACAAAATAAATAATAAAACAAAAAATGAAATTAAAACAAACAACAATGTAACACTTCAACACAATTATCACACCCTAGAACGAACGATGCCCATGTATATATTTTCGAATTTCGTTCTTTTTTAACGACTGAATTATGATTTTTGATTATCCCGACAGACATGCTTTGTATTTTGATCGGTGAGATTAAATGTAAAATGGGCAGACCCAAAAATTACTAACAACACATGTCACGGAAAACGACAAATTGTACAGTGAGGCCATTTATCACTATTTTTTTGTTTTCTTTTTGGAGTGATTGCTCGTGAAGCAAAAATCACGTGCTTACAGCTTCCCCTCTTTGCCCGAAGACACGAAGGGTTTTCGCGCAAAGATAAAGCAAGCGATTTTTTGCCCGTCCGAATACTCCGTGTGAAGCATTTTTGAAAAAGATTTGACCGAACCTTTGCTTCAGAGGTTTCCTACATATCCTGGGCTGAACAGGAATCAGGTCAATGTAGTTCGGGAAGTTTTGGTAGCTGGGACTACCGTATGATTGTAGTGTTTGCTGCTGTTGTGTGTTGTTGCATGCTGCTGTAGGATGTCACCGCTCGCCGATCTCCTTGTTACATTATTCTAAAAGGAAAAACAAGAAGCTAAGCTAGACTATGGATCATGAGATCTCATCCATCTTCAACTTGTTTTTGTTGCCTTGCTTTCTTGTCGGTTAACGCTTTCCTCTGATGCCTTTATTTTGTGTACTTGGGGGATGATATCGGTCCTTCGCCTTTTCTGAATGCCAGTTTTCATCACTTCGCTTGATCTGCTGGGAACATGGCCCTCTTCTTTAGGCCTTTCAATGGCCTCTCCCGTGGTATGGCTTCCTTTATCAAAATTGTTATGTTGAGCATGCTATAACGTTCCCAAACTGCTTCTTTTGAGACACGTCCCTTCTTCCTTTGAACTGCGCGCTTGCCTTTGCGGCCTTCTGCTTCTTGGTGCTGGGAATTTTATTGTTTCCTGCTTGGGGATCTCTGTTGTACCCTTCCGCCTTCAGGTGAGGTTACTGATTCCACAATCTAGAGCTAAAAAGTATTCCCGCATTTTACTGGTGGGCGACCTAGAACTTAAATGTATTCCCGCATTATACTGGTGGGCGACCTAGAACTTAAATGTATTCCCACATTTTACTGGTGGGCGACCTAGAACTTAAATGTATTCCCGCATTATACTGGTGGGCGACCTAGAACTTAAATGTATTCCCGCATTATACTGGTGGGCGACCTAGAACTTAAATGTATTCCCGCATTATACTGGTGGGCGACCTAGAACTTAAATGTATTCCCGCATTATACTGGTGGGCGACCTAGAACTTAAATGTATTCCCGCATTTTACTGGTGGGCGACCTAGAACTTAAATGTATTCCCGCATTTTACTGGTGGGCGACCTAGAACTTAAATGTATTCCCGTATTTTACTGGTGGGCGACCTAGAACTTAAATGTATTCCCGCATTTTACTGGTGGGCGACCTAGAACTTAAAAGTATTCCCGCATTATACTGGTGGGCGACCTAGAACTTAAATGTATTCCCGCATTATACTGGTGGGCGACCTAGAACTTAAATGTATTCCCGCATTTTACTGGTGGGCGACCTAGAACTTAAATGTATTCCCGCATTATACTGGTGGGCGACCTAGAACTTAAATGTATTCCCGCATTATACTGGTGGGCGACCTAGAACTTAAATGTATTCCCGCATTATACTGGTGGGCGACCTAGAACTTAAATGTATTCCCGCATTTTACTGGTGGGCGACCTAGAACTTAAATGTATTCCCGCATTTTACTGGTGGGCGACCTAGAACTTAAAAGTATTCCCGCATTATACTGGTGGGCGACCTAGAACTTAAATGTATTCCCGCATTATACTGGTGGGCGACCTAGAACTTAAATGTATTCCCGCATTATACTGGTGGGCGACCTAGAACTTAAATGTATTCCCGCATTATACTGGGGGCGACCTAGAACTTAAATGTATTCCCGCATTTTACTGGTGGGCGACCTAGAACTTAAATGTATTCCCGCATTATACTGGTGGGCGACCTAGAACTTAAATGTATTCCCGCATTATACTGGTGGGCGACCTAGAACTTAAATGTATTCCCGCATTATACTGGTGGGCGACCTAGAACTTAAATGTATTCCCGCATTATACTGGTGGGCGACCTAGAACTTAAATGTATTCCCGCATTATACTGGTGGGCGACCTAGAACTTAAATGTATTCCCGCATTTTACTGGTGGGCGACCTAGAACTTAAATGTATTCCCGCATTTTACTGGTGGGCGACCTAGAACTTAAATGTATTCCCGCATTATACTGGTGGGCGACCTAGAACTTAAATGTATTCCCGCATTATACTGGTGGGCGACCTAGAACTTAAATGTATTCTCGCATTATACTGGTGGATGACCTAGAACTTAAATGTATTCCCGCATTTTACTGGTGGGCGACCTAGAACTTAAATGTATTCCCGCATTATACTGGTGGGCGACCTAGAACTTAAAAGTATTCCCGATTGTTTCCCCGTTCTTCCGAGAAAATTTTTAACAATCGTCAGAAAATTTTCTGCCCCGATTTTTGGTGACTTCCCTGGCGTTGCATCTTGCTGCCATCATCAATCCTTTGTTTTCCTGCAGCAGACAAAAGGATCTAATTAGTTTTTATCGTGGTGGTAGAGGGTGCCTTTCCGGCGGATGATTTTTCCTTTCTTCTCTTTTTCTTGCTCTATGTCCCCATAATTGATTAGTGGGCAGAGTTGCCTGCTGGGGGTCTCTAGCCTGCTGGGGATTGGCTTTCAATTAATCCCCTTTTCTGCTTTCTCTTTAAGCACATGCTGTGGGAGTCTGCTTTTAACTCCCGAAACCACTCCCTTTAGGAGCTTACTTCCTCCAAAATTGCCGGGCACGATCACTGCATTGCCTGGGATCGGCTTTTAAGACTGTTTGTATTATCCTGCATCGGATGAATTCCCCTCCGGTTTCTGGTAGTAAGCTTTGAAAAATCCTTTCAAGACAAGTTTAGGAAAAGAAATAAAAGATAGAAAAAGGAGAAAGTCTTTCTGAACCAATATTCGGTGGGAGAAGAAACTCAAAAGAACTTATCTGGAGGACATGACTGGTCCCCGTGATCATGACGTGCACCACAGATTCCCGACCCAGTCTACTTGTACCAATCGATTTGCCCGATGGTCTGATTTGCTGGGGATGATAAAGGAGTGGCCATTTCGTTTCGAATGAGGTAGCTTTTGTTGATCTGTCTTGTCGCCTCATAGTGCCCTTCGAGGGGTTTTCACTAATGAGACTCTCTCTTTTCTCTCATCTCCCGGTGCCTTATGGTGCCTGTGAAGGTTTTCACCAATAAGACTCTCTCATTTCATATCCCTCATCTTACATCGCCTCTCGGTGCCTGGGAAGGTTTTCATCGATAAGACTCTCTCATTTTATTTCTTTCGAGGAATCGGGGTGTTGTAGATACGACCTTCTCTTCTGGAGATTCCTTTGACCATCAATTCATTCCCAGTCTTACGATCCTCTTCTTTGCTGGGGATCGGTGTATTATTCTCGGCCTTATTTGCCTGACTTGGCATCTCTTGAACATTGATCGGGAGGTCTTTTGGACGTTGATGTTGGTTTTGGTGTGGGGTTAAAGAAAGGCTATAAAAATGAAAATAATTTGATGGGTTATGTGCTACAACTTTTGGAATCAAACCTTTGTTGGAACTTAAAACATAACCTCTGCCCCAGTTTTCTTGCTTGGGGAATTTTATTTTTCACACTTATGTTGAGCTATGTGCGTTACGCACATTGTGCCTATTATGCATACTATGTACATTATGCATCCTATATTCACTATGATGCACACTATGACCGAGCCGTGAGGCGCCTACGTATCCTCTTTGAGGAATCAGGTCAAACGTAGTTCCCACATTGTGCCTATTATGCATACTATGTACATTTTTTTTTCCATGTCTTTTCCATTAATGATTCCAAAAGAGGGGTATGAAAGAATAACTTAAGGCTCAAAGGGGGAAGCAAGGGTTAAAAGTGTTTGGATAGAAGAAATAATTGCCTCTGTCATCTCATTATCCAATAAATGCCAAATACAAACAAATAAACCAAAAATTGCCATAATTAAAGAAATTACGCATAATATCTCTTGACCGCATCTGAATTGATAGCCATGTCGACACATCTACCTTCGACATCTGTCAAACACAAAGCACCGTTGGACAATACTCTGGTCACGATATAAGGCCCTTGCCAATTTGGGGCGAATTTGCCTTTTGCCTCGACCTGATGTGGGAGGATCTTCTTCAATACCTGCTGCCCTACTTCAAACTTCCTGGGGCGCACCTTCTTATTATATGTTCTTGCCATTCTCTTCTGGTACAGCTGACCATGGCACACTGCTGCCAATCTTTTCTCATCTATCAGGCTCAACTGTTCCAATCGAGCTTTGACCCATTCATCATCATTAATCCCGGCTTCAGCGACAATTCGGAGGGACAGAATTTCGACCTCCGCCGGTATTACGGCTTCAGTTCCGTACACCAACAAATAAGGAGTTGTACCTATGGAAGTCCGGACAGTAGTGCGGTAACCCAACAAAGAAAAGGGTAATCTCTCGTACCATTGTCTAGATCCTTCCACCATCTTTCGCAATATCTTTTTGATATTCTTGTTGGCTGCTTCGACTGCTCCATTTGCCTTGGGACGATATGGGGTGGAATTGCGGTGTGTAATCTTGAATTGTTGGCATACCTCTCTCATCACGCTGCTATTAAGATTCGCACCGTTATCCGTGATGATCACTTTTGGGATCCCAAATCTGCAGATGATATGGGAATGGACAAAGTCCACCACCGCCTTTTTGGTTACTGATTTGAAGGTTTTAGCCTCAACCCATTTGGTGAAGTAATCAATGGTCACTAGAATAAACCTATGACCGTTGGATGCTGCCGGCTCGATGGGCCCAATGACATCCATGCCCCATGCCACAAACGGCCAGGGTGCTGACATCGTATGTAACTCCGTTGGCAGAGAATGAATCAAATCTCCATGTATCTGGCACTGATGGCATTTCCTTACGAAAGTGATACAGTCGTGTTCCATGGTGAGCCAATAACACCCTGTTCGAAGGATCTTTCTTGCCAATACATATCCGCTCATGTGTGGCCCACAAACTCCAGCATGTACCTCTGCCATAACCGTCGTTGCTTGACTGGCATCTATGCATCTCAACAATCCCAAATCCGGGGTTCTTTTGTACAATATTCCTCCGCTGAGGAAGAAACCATTCGACAAACGCCGAAGGGCTCTTTTTTGGTCTCCAGAGGCATGTTCTGGATATATCCCCATTCTGAGGTATTCCTTGATATCATGAAACCAGGGTTCGCCATCTGCTTCTTCTTCTATGGCGTTGCAGTAGGCGTGCTGATCACGGACCTGGATGTGCAGAGGATCAACATACATTTTGTCAGGGTGGTGCAGCATTGATGCTAAGGTGGCCAAGGCATCTGCAACCTCATTGTGAACTCTCGGGATGTGTTTGAACTTCACCGATCGAAATTGCTTGCTCAGATCATGCAAGCATTGTCGGTATGGTATGAGTTTTAGATCTCGTGTTTCCCATTCTCCCTGAATTTGATGTACCAAGAGGTCCGAGTCTCCCAAGACCAAGACGTCTTGGACATCCATGTCAGCAGCCAAGCGCAGACCCAGAATGCAAGCCTCATACTCGGCCATATTGTTGGTGCAATAGAAGCGTAGTTGAGCCGTAACAGGATAATGGCGTCCTGTTTCGGAAATGAGTACTGCTCCTATTCCAACCCCTTTTGCGTTTGCAGCTCCATCGAAGAAAAGCTTCCAACCTGGCTCCTCAGGTAATTCCAACTCATTTGTATGCATTACCTCTTCGTCAGGAAAATACGTTCTTAAGGGCTCGTATTTTTCATCAACGGGATTCTCCGCCAAATGGTCTGCCAGCGCCTGGGCTTTCATGGCCGTCCTCGTCACATAGATGATATCAAACTCTGTGAGCAGAATTTGCCACTTTGCCAACCTTCCCGTGGGCATAGGTTTCTGAAAGATATACTTTAATGGGTCCAAACGGGATATGAGATAAGTAGTATACGAAGACAGGTAGTGCTTCAACTTCTGAGCTACCCAAGTTAGGGCACAACATGTTTTCTCGAGTTGAGTGTACTTGACCTCATGTACTGTGAATTTCTTGCTAAGATAGTAGATGGCCTGCTCCTTCCTTCCTGTGTCATCATGTTGCCCCAATACACAACCAAATGAATTTTCCAAGACCGTTAGGTAAAGAATTAAGGGCTTCCCAGGCTTCGGCGGGACCAATACGGGTGGATTAGACAGATACCCTTTGATTTGGTCGAAGGCCTCCTGACACTCTGCCGTCCAACCTACCGCAGCATCCTTTCTCAGCAACCGAAATATGGGCTCACAAGTTGCTGTGAGTTGGGCGATGAACCTGCTGATGTAATTGAGTCTACCCAGCAAACTCATTACCTCTGTTTTGTTCCTTGGCGGTGGCAAATCTCGGATGGATTCAATTTTGGATGGGTCTAACTCAATCCCCCGTCGACTGACGATGAATCCTAGCAGCTTTCCTGATGGAACCCCGAATGCGCATTTGGCCGGGTTGAGCTTGATATCATACCTTCGGAGTCTTTGGAAAAATCTCCTTAGGTCTGCTACATGGTCTTCCTGACGCCAAGATTTGATGATCACATCATCGACGTACACCTCGATTTCTTTGTGTATCATGTCATGAAACACAACAGTCATTGCTCGCATGTATGTTGCCCCGGCGTTCTTCAGTCCGAACGGCATTACCCGATAGCAGTAGGTTCCCCATGGCGTAATAAACGCTGTCTTCTCAGCATCCTCCTCGTCCATTAGGATCTGATGATAACCCGCATAGCAATCCACAAAGGATCCGATCTCGCGCCCAGCGCAATTATCGATCAGGATATGAATGTTGGGTAACGGAAAATTGTCCTTGGGACTTGCTTTGTTGAGGTTGCGGTAGTCGACGCATACCCTGATTTTTCCATCCTTCTTTGGGACTGGTACCACATTGGCCAACCACTCGGGATATCGAGTGACCCGAATGACCTTCGCTTGCAACTGCTTAATTACTTCTTCTTTGATCTTTACACTCATTTCTGTTTTAAATTTCCTTAGTTTTTGCTTGACCGGAGGGTATGCCGGGTCAGTGGGTAATTTGTGGACCACTAAATTGGTGCTTAATCCAGGCATATCGTCATATGACCATGCAAAAACATCTTTGAATTCCATGAGGGTTTTGATCAATTCTTCTCTGACGTTCGGCTCGATGTGGATGCTAATTTTGGTCTCTTGGATGTTGTCAGCGTCTCTTAGATTCACAGTCTCAGTGTCATTTAGGTTAGGCTTGGGTTTCTCTTCAAATTGGCACAGTTCTCGGTTTATCTCTTCGAAGGCTTCATCTTCGTCACATTCAGATTCATCATCACAAACGACCTCTTGCATCATTGAGTTGGATTCAGATTGATTTATTAGACTAGGGCGAAGATCCGTTGTGCATGCCATGTCATGAGAACCAGTAAAAAGAGAACTGTTCAGAAAGAAAAAGAACAAAACAAAATTAAAATGGGACAAAAGAAAAGAACTTTATTAAACTTGCGGGATAAAAGGGTTCACACTTTTACAAAAACGAAAGTAAAATTTGGATTACACCCTTGAATAATCCGGACAAAACAAAACACACAAAACATAAATCAAAGCCTACTACCAAGACTCCCCTCGGACAGGAAGAGGAGTAACTGTCCAATTGTTGGTCTTGGCCTCAGGCCCCACAAACTGTATCTCTGCTCTGCTGGAACCTTCTCCAGCTTCCACCATACTGACATCCGCGAATAGCCTCTCAAAACTCTGATTCAGGTCTTCATTTATACCGATCAAAGGTCCTCGAATCTTTGGGACCGGCGACCCCTTGGCACTTGCTTTGACAAAAGACCTTGAGAGACGTGGCACTGGTTTAGGCGGAAACCAGACCCTCTTCTTCATTTTTCACGCTTGCTTCCTATCTGCTGCGGTTGGTTTGAACCCCAATCCGAAAGTTTCCAGATTTTTAGGAAGGGAGACAGGTTGGACAATCCCTTGAAGCTCGACTCCCAGGCCTTTTCCCGGCACAAATCCATTACCCAGCATTTCTGAGACCATCATGACTGTTGCGGCAGCTACCCTAGGGTGCGGGATGATTTCTCCTTCAGAAATTTTGTTGGCCGACCCTGTATCGAAAATCTGGTAGACCCAAGGACCTTTGTCATCAGCGGTCTCTATGAAAGGTACAATGGTTCCGCCCATGGTGCACGTTGTATCCTCGCCGTGTAACACGACCTCTTGTCTTTCCCACTCGAACTTCACCATCTGATGTAGGGTGGAAGGCACCGCTTTGGCTGCATGAATCCAGGGTCGTCCCAACAGCAGGTTATAAGATACTGTGGCGTCCAACACCTGGAATTCCATGGTAAACAGGACCGGACCAATGGTCAGTTCAAGTACAACATCCCCCACAGTGGCTGTTCCGTTCCCGTCAAACCCTCGGACACAGATATTGTTCTTGTGGATCCTTCCGTGGTCGATCTTTAACTGGTTCAAGGTAGATAGTGGGCAAATATTGGCGCTTGAGCCGTTATCCACCAATACTCGAGTTACCACCGAGTCTTCACATTTGACAGCTAGGTATAGAGCTTTATTATGCTCCGTACCTTCCACCGGCAGGTCATCATCTGAGAATGTTACCCTGTTCACCTCGAAAATCTTGCTGGCAATGGTTTCCAGGTGGTTTACAGAAATCTCACTGGGTACATGAGCTTCGTTCAATATCTTCAACAGGGCCCGACGATGCTCCTCAGAATGGATCAGTAATGACAACAGTGAGATCTGGGCCGGTGTTTTCCTCAGCTGTTCGACCACAGAATAGTCTTATACTTTCATCTTCCTCAGGAACTCTTCAGCCTCCTCTTCGGACACAGGTTTCTTGGTTGCAACTGGGTTGGCTCTTCTTAGCTCCGCCGGAGCAAAACATTGACCTGATCGAGTCGACCCTTGCGCTTCACAACTGACTTCTTCCACCTGTTTTCCCTTGTACATCACCACCGCCTTTTCATATTTCCAAGGCACAGCCCTGCCGTCAATCATCGGCAGTTGGACCACAGGTTTTATGGTCACCAGTTCTCTACATACCCCTTTTAACACGACTGTCGGTGTGGGCGGGATCCCTGATACTACCAACTTGCTTGGCTCGGGTTTGCTTGTTATGGCGGACGGGCTCTTTCCCAATATCACTACCGGCTTGACGCCTTCTCCCTGCGACTGTACACTCGTTCCTCCACTGGTTGAGACTTCTTTCGGGGCGGCTTGGATCATCATCACTGTTTGTGAGGGTTTTCTCAATTCTCCTCCCTCACACACCAACTCAATCATG
Source organism: Nicotiana sylvestris (assembly GCF_000393655.2). Taxonomy (NCBI): domain Eukaryota; kingdom Viridiplantae; phylum Streptophyta; class Magnoliopsida; order Solanales; family Solanaceae; genus Nicotiana; species Nicotiana sylvestris. Next base: position 96,506,854 of record NC_091065.1, read on the forward strand.
TGAGTTTCGTGGTGCGCTGGCAGTGGGTTTTGGTTGATGTTAGGAGCTTCTGGTGTCTGGACCTCGATCTTATTGGTGTCAATAAGATCCTGTATGGCATGCCTTAATTTCCAGCACTTCTCGGTATCATGCCCGAGCATCCCTGAACAGTATTCACAACTGATTGATCGATCCAAATTCTGAGGTGGGGGATTTGGTTCTCGAGTCTGGACAGGACTAACCAAACCCAATTGCCTCAGTTTGTGGAACAAAGCGGTGTAGGTTTCTCCCAGCTCCGTGAAAGTTCTCTGCTTCCGCAACCTGTCATTCCTAGCATCTGGATTTCCCCGAAAGCCTGCCCCTGAAGGGTTTCTATACGCCCTTGGTGGCGGGTAGGTGCTTTGTGGTGGTGCATATATGTTCTGGGGAGTCGGCGCGCGCCATTGTGGGCGAACCGGAGGCTGAGTGTATGCCTAGGCTTGGTGTACGGAACAATGTGGTTCTCGAGGTGGATAGAAATTTTGTGGTGGGTTGTATGGGTATTCTGACCTGTGAGGTCTGGGTTGGTTGTAGTGCGGCCTGCCAGCCCTAGACCAACTGCCTGCCTCGACCGTGGCAACCTCTTCTTTCTTTCTTCTCAACGCACCTCCCGTGCCGCTTTGAATAGCCTGGGTTGTGGCTTTGAGTGCCGAATAGTTCAAGATTTTGTCAGACCTCAGACCCTCTTCTATCATGACCCCTATCTTGACCACCTCGTTGAAAGATTTTCCAACTGTTGTCACCAAGTGACCAAAGTAGGTTGGATCCAGTGTCTGCAAGAAATAGTCCACCATCTCTCCCTCTCTCATGGGAGGATCGACTCTAGCTGCTTGTTCTCTCCAGCGGAACCCGAACTCGCGAAAACTTTCCCCGGGTTTCTTCCCAGTTCTCAATAATGTGAGACGGTCAGGGACTATCTCGAGATTGTACTGGAAATGACCTGCAAAAGCCTGCGCCAGATCATCCCACGTGTACCACCTGCTGGAATCCTGCCTGGTATACCATTCTAGTGCAGATCCGCTCAGACTTTGGCCGAAATAAGCTATCAGCAGCTCATCCTTGCCGCCTGCCCCTCTCATTTTGCTACAGAATCCCCGCAAATGTGCCATGGGATCACCGTGCCCTTCATATAAATCAAACTTAGGCATCTTGAACCCAGCCGGGAGTTGGACGTCTGGGAAAGGGCACAGATCTTTGTATGCTACGCTGACTTGATTGCCCAGCCCGTGCAAGTTCCTGAAGGACTGCTCCAGGCTTTTGAACTTTCTCAATACTTCATCCTGTTCAGGGGCCTTAGCCGGCTTCTCAATCTCTGCCGGCACTTCCAAATGTGGATTGTAAGCCTGTGGTTCGGGGGCATGAAACGTAGGCTCGGGGGATAGTATTGTGTATCGTGAGCCTGAAACAATGGCTCACTGGTCGTCCTTTGCAAAGGGGCTGATGTTGGTCCCACAAAAATGGGAATATTGGGTGTTGGGAGAGGTTGATGGGGTGGTGGAGCTTGGGAATCATGAGGGCTTCTTTCTTGATGATAAAGGGGATTTGGGCGGCTTGTGGAAGGGCCAGAGTGAGGGTACTCTGGCGTGTGTCCCAGTGTTTCAGGGCTCTTTTGTGTTTTGGCTATGGCTAGCTGCATTGCATTCATCTCTAGTCCCATCCTTTCGATCTTTTCCATTGCTTCTTTTAATAACTGGCTCATTGGCCTTTCTTCCTCATTACTATTCTCTGAAGTAGTCATGCTCGTCGCTACCGGTCCTTTGGATCTGGTTTGGTATGAGTGTGTTGCCAGAGTTCTTTAACCACTAACTTGTCTGGTTCAGACAACAACAAACTTTGTTAGCGTTAGATTTTAACAGATTTGATCATAACACATAAAGGATGCAATGCACCTAGGCAGTTAACCGTTTCTACATGTTTTGCTTCAAACAACATGCGTCATCCCGGTTTGCTCATTCGTCCCTTTAAAGTATTTTGGGAAACCCTGCGTTTTATTTTATTTGTATTTTCTTTTCTTTATTTATTAAAAGCGGTCGAATCTTATGGGGATTGCCTACGTATCACGTCCCCACGTGAATCAGACCAGGCGTAGTTCTGCCTCAAAGTAAAGACATACAAAATTCTTCTGGAATCACTCAATTTCATTATCGAAAATTGCTATTACACATTACTTTAACAAAATAGCAACAGTACAGACTCCACGGTTTTAAACTTGGTTTGAGGAAAAGAAAACAACATATGGGGAAACAACAAACAAAACGAACAGGACTCGATCAAAGACTAATTTTCCAACTTAGGGACCCACGAGGCATCTTTCGGCCCTTTCGCGGCCGTAGGTGTAAGGTCTCTTTGCAAGCTCTTCAACTAGTTCATAATCCAGTGGATGCAGCCCATGATAGAGACAATGAGGGTTTCCCGATGTGTTTGTTCGCATGCCAAGCATTTCAGGAAGATGTAATGCCCGATCTCGTCAATTCTTGCTCGAATGTTGTCCCTTTCTGCGAACAACTGCCTCATCTGTCGGCTCTTTAATCCCAGCGTTTGTGCATTTGTGGCGAGCTGATCCTGGAACATCTCCATTTGCCTTTCCATCCTGGTCATTGCATTGTAATAGCGTCTTCTGTCGGCTTGGACATCTTGTGTTTGCTTGAAGATCCGCTCTTGCAGAGCGGAATTTGTTTCCTTTATCGCTTTGACGCTCAGTTCACAATCCCTCATGACCTGCTGTAGGCGCTTCCTCCGGGCCATTGTACCTTTTGCCCATTTGACCTTCATCCTTGCTATGCAAGCCTCTGATTGGTCTAATTCTTCTTGGCTCTAGATGACCTGATTTCTCAAACTGGCTATCAATCTTTCGTCGGAGCAACGCTTCTGTCGGTCGGATGTTATTCTTACTGGCTTGGCGAAGGCGGGCCTTCAGGGTTTGGTTCTCTTGGGCTAGCTTGTCTTTTTCAGCCTGCTCCTGGGCGACTTGCACGTTGTTTTCGAATACAATCCTTTCAACTTGTCATTTTAGCTTCCTGATTTCAACCAGGTAACCTTCCTTTTTTGCGAGCCAGTCCCATTGTTCTTGTGATGACTCAACAAAATCTTGGAGGTGAGGCCGTTTGGTTGGCCGTTCCACAATGTTCTTCTTGTTATGCCAAGCGAGATAGGCCGGCGAGACTTCACCCCTAGACATATCACCTACCCGAGTATTTGCCGTCAGATACTGGCATTCACTCCATATGCAACGAACTGTCTTTTCAGGAAATTGGCCGTCACTGCTGACCTCGACGGCATAAGTGCTGAGATCTTCGTCCGGGTGTAGTACTTGACATCTTCCTAACTGTCTCATTACCCTGTACGGGGCATAAGGTTGAATACCCCTGAGTCCCATCAAGAGGAAGTGAGGACTAGTGGCGGGCATGTATATGATTTCTTCCACAGAAAGCCAACCCAAAGTCCAGTTTATTTGATCTGCGGTGATGACCCGGAGATAGGATACCCATTCTTCAAACCCTCCCGGTGATCGGAAACCTGAAACCCTTAGGTTATAACCCTCGATGCAGCCCCCATTTGTAGACATGTAGCGCATATACTGAGGATGGTGACACAAGTGTTCGATCATCCACATCTGTAATAACAAGTTGCACCCCTCGAAGAAGTCTGTTCCGGCCTTACAAGCCGTGAGGGCTCGGTACATTTCTGACACTGTCATAGGAGCAAGGATGCTTTTATCGTTGGTAATCAGGACTTTGACGATTCCAGCCACTTTCAGGTCGATATTTCTATCTTTTCGGGGGAACACCACAAGGCCCAAAAATGCCACCATAAAAGCGAACCGCCTATGCTCATTCCATTTTACCAGATTTCCCCTGCTGCAAACACTACTTTCTGGATCATTAAATCCTCCTATGCTCATGTACCTTTGGTATATGAATTGTAGGGTAGAAAAACCTCTATCCAGTTCAGCGTATGGGACTCCCTTGCTTATCTTCAACAGATCCATGAATTTGTGTGAATTCACAGCTCTTGGAGCGATCAGGTATTTGTGTCTCAAACCTTCAGTGACGTCCATGTAACCCGCCATTTCTTCTAAGGTTGGGGTGAGTTCAAAATCCGAGAAACGGAACACGTTGTGGGCCGGATCCCAAAATGTAACCAAAGCCTTTATGATGTCGCACCGAGGCCTGACGTTCAACAAATTAACCAAACCTCCCAGGTGCAGTTTGATCTTGTCTTGCTCTGACTTTTCCAAATCCTCCCACCATAATCGCACTTCCAGAGGGATTTTGCTTCTAACTGTTACCGGCAAACTTGGACTTATGCTCATTCTGCATGTTTATTGGGGTGATTAAGCAAAGATCCAGAATCATTGGACTCAAATACCAAATTGACACACCCTTTTTTTTCCTAGAAAAATGAAATTTGGTTGTTTCCGAAAAGTATGATGTCACCTTAAAAACTTTCGTTCTTTGGATTGTACCTATATTTTGAAAAACAAGTTGAGCCCGATGGGGGTTGCCTACGTATCTCGCACCCTGCGAGAATCAAACTGACGTAGTTCAGGCATAAGCCGAATTTTGGAGACACACTATTTTTCTCTTAGAAATGAATCAAAGACTCTTACTTTCTAAAACAAATTAATAAGACACACATTTTTCTTTTTTTTCAAAATTCTGGCAGAGTTTTAACCATTTTCTGGGTATTGATCTTTCAAGAATAATTATCTCCCTATCCGTTATTCTTTTTTTTCTCTTTTTTTTTCAAACATTCCAGATATTTAGAAACCGGTCAGCATGCAAGCCTTGAAACAAGTAAATGCATAAAGCAAGCAGGATGCAGCAGGATGGTCTTTATTCTCAGGTTGCTTGTCCTAGACGGACCCAGCCCCTGTGCTGAGTCCCCTAAGTCAAATGCATATGATGCAAATAAGCGTTCCTACTAGGGATCCGGCATGAAGTTAAGTTATACTAAGCTGTAAAACCTAGGTGTTTGTTCTAGACCTGGCTTACCCGAGCGGACAACTCGAGCCAAGGATGGGAGCTGTGTACCGGTAACCAAAAGGCCATCCGATTTTGCAAATCCTCCGAATCCTCGTTCTATTTTGGCATATGACACTAACAGAAAGAATCCACGACCAGTGTGCGCTCCTCAAGAGAGAAGAGAAGGGTTTCGACACAGTTTATATGTACAGTTCAAACAATATCAAAGCAATTAAAGCATCATTTGGCGCATTAGGCGCGAACACGCAAAAATCAGATAATAAATAAAGCCAAATAATAACAATTATTTTAAGCTCAAATTCTTAACCCTGAACCAGTGGTTCTGGGTTCACAGATCCCCAGCAGAGTCGCCAGAGCTGTCACATCTCCTTTTTACGCACCCGCGAGGGGACGCAGGGGAGTTTTTTTCCAATTAAAGGACAATCGAAACGGGATTGGTTTAATTATTTCAGAGTCGCCACTTGGGAGATTTAGGGTGTCCCAAGTCACCAATTTTGATCCCGAATCGAGGAAATGAATGACTCCATATTACGGTCTGCGTACCATAAATCCGGATAAGGAATTCTGTTAACCCAGGAGAAGGTGTTAGGCATTCCCGAGTTCCGTGGTTCTAGCACGGTCGCCCAACTGTTATATTCGGCTTGATTATCTGATTTTATACAAATATGAACTTATGTGCCAATTTTATCTTTTAACCGCTTTTATCATTATTATTATTTTTACAAGGAATTGCAACGTCGCGAAAACATACCTCGAATCACGTTACATCAATGTACACGTGATTATTGACATATCTCGACTCGGTTGAGATTTGGATTTGGGTCACATAAATGTGCACCCGAGTTAAGGAAAATAAATTATTAAAGGCGCGCTTAAAGCAACTAGCGTGTTGTTATTTTGGGGAAAGCCATGAAATTCGCTTAAACGGCATGTCCCGAATTCTAAGTATTTTATATATATACATTTAGAGGGCCCCGCACTTTGTACATTTTTTGTTTGTCGAGGCTCGTCTCATTCCTTATGAAAAGAATTTGCAGCGTCATGGAAATGCATCTCAGACCACGCCACAATCAATGTACCCGTGGTTAGAGACACATTTCAATTCCGTTGAGATTGGGATTTGGGTCACATAAATGTGCACCCGAGTTTAAGGAGATAACATTATTAAGTACGCGCTTAAAGAGACTATCGCGTTATTATTCTGGGAGGGCCGTGAGATTTGCTAAACGACCCATCCTGGAAACTGAATGCTTCGATAATATACATTTAACGAGGGCCCCGCAGCTCGTGCGTTTTTATTTATTTTTGTCGAGGCTCATCTCGTTCTTATTTTAAAAGGATATCCTATAGCAACTACGTTTCTTGTCGTGTTTGTCTCTACTAATTGAAAACAGTAGATAGTCCTAATTAATTACGTGCTTGCAAGTTATCTATAACAGCATTCGGAAATGCTTAAAATTCAAAAAACGAGGCTGCGTGCACAGTCAGCCGAACAAATAATCACGGGCCCAAATCCAGCTCATACGTGATGGGCCAGACCTGGGCCACTGTCCATCTGATGCGGACCTGCCTGGTCCGTTTCTACCTAGGCTCAACCTCCGTGAGGTTGAGACCGTAAACTTGTGTCTTTGTCCTGTAGGTGTGGCTGATTACTAATTATAGCGAAACAATTCATCCAAGGGAGACGAGCTTAGCTAGGAATGGATAATTTTATGCTTAGTATGTATTAAACGACATGTTGCGCGATTAAACCGAATCTGGGATGCAACCTATAGTATTGGGAATGTTTTACCTAACCACATGCGTATATAGACTTACATTCAATTGTCCTACATTGACGTTTATTAGACAGGCAAGCTACTTCCAGCATCCAAACAAAATAAAATTATTCTACATTACATGAATACTTAATGTAACACTCTATGTATAAAAGACACTCTTCAGGTCTTTTCATTTGTATTCATGCTCAATTTTCCTATTACATTTGACAGTGCATTGGTTGTGTACCTGGTATAGAGGAAAAAGAAGAGAGGATTGATCAGCTGGGCAGTATGCAATAAACACAGCAACAGCAGATACACAACAACCACAGCAACAAACCAACAACCACAAGTGTTTTCCACAGTCCACAGACAACCAGCAACAATTTCCAAACTAAAGAAAACCAAAGATGGTCGAGCACCAAACAAGTGATCCCAGAAAAGAGTAATGAGATGCAGCCAAGAAAACCCAAAATGTTCAATGCAGTAACAGCAGAAAATCAATAACTACAAAAGCTGAGCCAACAGCCAACAACAATCAGCAAAGACAGCTTGAACAACTTGAACTCTTACACAGTTTTCAAATGATACTCATTCACAGTATTCTGAAATCTCTTTCTGTTTTGTTTTTTCCCTTTTTTTCTTTTTCTGAAGACTAAAAGTCCAGCCCCTTTTTAGTTCTGCAACAGCTTATTTATAAGCCAACAACCCAGTGCAGTCAAGCTGCCTGGATCCTCCCAGTTACAATCTGCTCATACCCCTTAACTCCCCATGCCTAGAGGCATCTTTCTCGGTAAACTTAATCAGCCCCCCATGCTTTGTCCTATTGCTCTAATCAAGGATTATGGTTGCAATAAAGTATTCATTTGAACCCATGCTCTTATGTTTTGTTTCCCATTGATATTAGGTTAATAGTATTTTAATTAACACTTGACATATTCTTAAGTTAAACCCCTAATCAGACTTTGTCTTATGCCAAAACTACCCTTAACCTTGCATGTTACTGTATTACCATAACTCTTAATAATTAGTATATAAACCTCTTTGATTTCAGCTAACTACTGACTATTTAACTTAGACTCAACGCTGCCTTCAGGTGAATATTTTCAGCCTAAATTCAAACCAATGATTCCAATTTAATCAAACGTGGGTGCCAATTAAAGGGTACAAGTTGGTCATGCCGATACAAGTAACACCAACAAGAAACAGGCATAGTAATCAATACTGAAATGCAACTCCTGATTTTCTAATCTTTCAAGTGAATTTAGTTGACGATGCTTATTTAAACGACTACGCGAACTATAATATACATCGAACAACCAACAAAATCAACAAACAAATCAACTTTAAACTCAAAATGTACACACAGGGATAGACGAGTCAGAAACCAAAACAAACCAGAACATGTATGACAGATAGAGTTTAAGATGACAAAATAAAAGGAAAAATACCTCCGGGACCTGAAACTAAGACTGACTCAATGCTCGAACTCGGGCCAGGTGATTTTGGGGTCTAATGGACTTTAACCGAAGCGTTCTCAACTGAGAACACTTCGGTAAAAGTCTGCTAGGCCCTGATCCTGACACTGATTCGGACAAAAACCCATAGATCTGAATCCTAGGGCTCTTGAGGTTCGATTTGGGAACCGTTCAATTCCAGTCAGATTCGAACGGAACCTAAGCCATTCAGGGGGTGAGGGAGGTCAGGAGGGGCTGTGGTGTGAGTTTGGGGCCAATCGGTGTAGGTTTGTTTTTTGCTAGAATCTTCGTTTGAAGATTCGAGAAGCTACGGGTTGATTCGAGGTGAACGGTTAACGGATTCATGTTCAGGGTGGTCGGGTGCATCGGGGATGTTATTTTGGTGGTCATCGGAACTATGGTTACCGGGCTCACGGGGGAAAACCTAGGCTGCTAGGGTTTGAGAGGAAAGGGGTCCTGGGGAAGATGGTGTACAGTGGCTGAAGGGGGGTTTGGTTTGGGGGCGTGGGGTGTAATGGAGAGTTTATATATGTATTGAGGGTTTAGATCCTGGCGGTTGGATCAAGTGAGATCAAGGGCCAGGATCTACTCATTGAAGAGAGACGACGTCGTTCGGGGGCTGATAGTGGGTTAAGACCGGGTAGGGGATTGGATCGGGTCATGTTGACGGGTTTAGAGGGAAAGCCTGGGTCCGTTGGATCAAGGGGTTGGACGGCTCAGATCAATTGCCTAAGACGACGTCGTTTGGGGTTGAATGAGTGGCTTGATCAGGACCGTTTGTTTGAGTCAGATCAACGGCTCCAATAAGGACGCTGATACGGCGTCGTTTGAATCGATGTTTGGGCAGGCCAGATTTGGACTGGGTTTGAGTGCCGGTTTTGGGCCTCTTTTTTTTGTTTTATTTTCTGGGCCCAAATCGATTTTAATCACTCTTTTCTTTGTTTTTTTCTAATTTCAAACAAAAAATGAAAATAACAAAATAAATAATAAAACAAAAAATTAAATTAAAACAAACAACAATGTAACACTTCAACACAATTATCACACCCTAGAACGAACGATGCCCATGTATATATTTTCGAATTTCGTTCTTTTTTAACGACTGAATTATGATTTTTGATTATCCCGACAGACATGCTTTGTATTTTGATCGGTGAGATTAAATGTAAAATGGGCAGACCCACAAATGACTAACAACACATGTCACAGAAAACGACAAATTGTACAGTGAGGCCATTTATCACTATTTTTTTGTTTTCCTTTTGGAGTGATTGCTCATGAAGCAAAAATCACGTGCTTACAATAGGTATCCCGATAGAGGTAGCCATACACAAGCTTAAGTTTGGATCCCAACATCCCTCTGGTAAGACAAAAGAAATACCTTATTATGAAGGCCAGGAATAAATTTGTCAATGTAGAGGTAACTCGCTTACTTGATATCGGTTCGATCTGAAAGGTAAAGTATCCAGACTGGCTAGCTAATGTAGTAGTAGTTCTTAAGAAGAACAATAAATTTTGCATGTGTGTAGATAATAAGGACTTGAATAAAGCATGTCTGAAAGACTCGTTCCCACTGCCAAATATCGATCAAATGATCGATGCAACGGCCGGGCACGAGTTAATGACTTTCCTTGATGCTTATTCCAGGTACAACCAAATTAAGATGAACATGGAGGATAATGAAAAAACTTTATTCATAATGAATTTCGGAACATATTGCTATAATATAATGTCCTTCGAGTTGAAGAACGTCGGAGCCACTTATCAGCGGCTCGTAAACAAGATGTTTGAAAAACAAATAGGGAAAATATGGAAGTTTATATAGATGATATGCTCGTTAAGTCTTTGAATGCAGGTGACCACCTTAAGCATCTGTAAGAAACCTTTGACATCCTAAGGAAGCACAACATAAAACTTAACCCCGAGAAATGTGCGTTCGGGTTCAGCTCTGGCAAGTTCCTGGGATTTCTAGTATCACAAAGGGGGATGGAGGTAAACCTCAATAAGATCAAGACCATCGAAGACATCCCGGACCAGATATCAAGCATGAAAGAAATCCAAAGGCTCATGGGAAGATTGGCCACTTTGAGCAGGTTTATCTCTCGGTCGTCAGAGAAATGCCATCATTTCTTTGCACTGCTCAAAAAGAAAAAACTACTTCAAATGGACCCCAGAGTGCCAGCAAGCTTTTAGATATTTGAAAAGGTACTTGTAAAACCCTCTGTTACTTTCGAAACCAAAGGAAAGTGAAACACTATTGGTCTACCTCGTAGTCTCAGAAGTAGCGGTAAGTGTAGTTTTGGTCCGTGAGGACAAAGGTATGCAATCTCTCGTTTATTACGCTAGTAAAATTTTTACGAGAGATGAAACTCGCTACTCGCATTTGGAGAAGCTGGCCTTAGCTCTCGTAGTCGCCTCTCGGAAGCTGAGGCCCTACTTCCAATATTACCCGATAGCCGTGGTGACCACATCTCCACTGTGAAACATCCTTCACAAACCCGAACTCTTGGGTAGGTTGGCCAAATGTGTCATCAAAATAAGTGAATTAGACATGGAATATAAACCAAGGACTGTGATTAAGTCAAAAGTCTTGGCTGACTTTATGGCCGATTTCAGTCCGGGATTGCTTCATCTAGCAACCAAAGAGGGAGTAATGGTATCAGAATCGACATTGGAAGTTTGGACCTTATTTATGGACGGATCCTCCAATGTAAAAGGGTTCGGGCTTGGCATAGTGTTAACCACACCTTCGGAAGAAACCCTAAGGCAAGCCATCGGAATGGTCCCTTTAACTAACAATGAAGTAGAGTATGAGGCTTTGATTGCAGGACTCAAACTAGCCCGAGGACTAGATTATAAGGTCATAGAAATTAAGTGCGACTCACAACTGGTGGTAAATCAGGTCTACAGGATCTTCGAAACCAAAGAGGAGCGCATGCAACAATACATGATAAAGGTCCAAGCTCTGTTGGTTCGATTTCGGGAGTGGTCGAATACTCACATCCCAAGGGAATAAAACGCATAAGAATATGCACTGGGTAACCTCGGTTTATCAACGAAAATAAAGGGATCAGAGTCTGGTACGGTAGTACAACTGATGCACTCGATCCTGGATGCATATAGCTACTACGAGGTAAATACGACTAATTTGGTCTGGGACTGGAGGAATGAGATCATCGATTATATCAAGCACGAAAAATTTCTAAAATATTCCAAGTCATCTCAGGCGCTGCGTGTTAAAGCAGCACGGTATAGCTTCAAAGGATGACAATTGTACAGAAAATCTTTCCAAGGCTTGTTGGACCGATGTTTGGGAGCATCCGAAGCTAATTAAGCTATGCTAAAAGTACACAAAGGGATATGCGGAAACTATTCGGGCGCAGATTCTTCAGTGCTAAAGCTTGTAAGTGCAGGATATTATTAGCCCTGCAGGGAAAAAGGCACCAAAGATTTCTTACAAAAATGAGATAAGTGCCAATGCTATGCACCGCTGGTACATCAACCGGTAGAAACATAACATTCGGTTTTGTCTCCGTAACCGCTCATGAAATAGGGGATAGACATCGTCGAAACACTGACGCCGGCTCCCGGAAAGGTAAGATTTCTTTTGATTGTAACTGACTATTTTTCTAAGTGGGTGGAAGTAGGTCCTTATCAGAAGATTGGCGCACGCAAAATGGTGGATTTCTTACATAATCTGCAGGTTCGGAATACCAAAAGAGATAGCATGCGATAATGAGCCGCAATTTATCGGTGCAAAGATCACAAAGTTCCTTGAAGATTTGAAAATAAAGAGGACCACATCTTCACCCTACCATCTGAGTGCAAATGGTCAAGCGGAGTCAACGAATGAAGTGATTATACAAAACCTCAAGAAAAAGTTAGAAACGGCTAAAGGTAAATGTCCTGAGGAACTACCCGAAGTTTTATGGGCATACCGAATGATGGCCAAATCGAGCACAAGGGAAACTCCCTTTTTCCTTGTGTATGAAGTAGAAGCCTTAATTCTGGTGGAAGTAGGGGACCTACCTTGAGGTATTTCAGGCAAGCAAAGAAGAAAACAACAAAGCAATGTTGGTCAACTTGGAGTTACTCGATGAGCGCAGGGACATGGCTCATATAAGGATGGCAGCACAAAAGTAGAGAATGGAAAGATATTACAATTGAAGAGCCAACCTTCGTTATTTTAAAGTAGGAGATTTGGTTTTAAGGAAAGTAACTCAAAACACCCAGGGAACTCAACGCAGGGAAGTTAGGCCCAACCTGAGAAGGTTCTTACCGGGTTTCAACTATCACCAAAAAGGTTCGTACGAGTTAGAGAATCAGAATGGAGAAAAGTTTCTAAGGAATTGGAATGTGGCAAACCTCAAGAGATATTGTTGCTGACAAACATCATCTGTATTGTAAGTATACTCACTCTTTTTCCCTTCATCCAGTTTTTGTCCCAATTGGGTTTTTCTGGAAAGGTTTTTAACGAGGCCGCAATGGAAATCATACTACGAAGAAAGTTTCAATGGAAGCAATAAGACCTTTAATAACAAGGCACACAAGCAAAGAGCCACTCCAGGGCGGTTAGATAATCTTTGGCCCGATAGAAAAACTCCCACCGAGAAAATAAGTTTGTTATCAAGCAAAGGTTACCCGACAGTTCACAAGTGCAAACCACTAGAGGATTGTTAGATAGTCTTTTGATCGATAGCATAAATTCCTAAGTAGAAGCGAAGTCTGTTACCGAGTAGAAGATTATCTAGCAATTCATTAGTGGGATCCTCGAAGGTGCAAGATTCCCAGTATTTCAATTCGCATTCTTTGCATTTGAACACTAGGGGGAAATGATATGAGAATGCAGCAACAATGACTGCCACGTTGATCGGAGCACGAAAACTAGAAACATAATTGTGTCATCGAGACCGGGGACTGCGCGGCCGGCCCCATAGAAACAAGTTGTACGAATTAGCAACAAGAAATGGCGATTTCTGTTTAATATAATGAATGATTATGTACTTTTTGAAAATGGAAAGAATTAAATAATGTGCTTTTATTTCTCATCTTGTTTCTTGTCTGATCGATGAATTAATTTTATCATTTAAAAGTTAAACAAGTACTTCAAATGCTAGTGCCGTAATGAAAGGAGATGTCCTCTTCAAGAGCACTGTAACATAAAAGGTTCCACTCTTATGAAACCCTCACATTAAAGGGTTGATTTTGGAAGAACTTATTCCCAGAAAATGCTTTCGAGGAAAAATACACCCAAAACTTTACGTAATAAGACGCAAACAGTGAAACTTGCACAAAACACTTAGGCAAAAGAAAAAAGGGAAAATATTCAAATGAAAGAGATACCCAAACAATACTTGAGCATTATATGACAAAGTGGCAAGGATACAAAAGTTGAAGAAAAAGAAAAGCTAAACTGCTGCATCTCTAGAACCCGAAGGAAGAGAAGTATTCGCACCCCTAGGGGAAACGGGTAAATCCGCCATGGCTCAACATTTTGACCTTCATCAGTGGGGCCTTTAACATCTTCACTTTTTGTTTCCTCTTCAGTTACCGGAGTTTCGGAACCGGAATCAGAAGAACCCGAGGCATTAGGTTGTATAGGGAGACCACTTTTAGCAGCTAACTCAAGCTTACGGGCCTTAGCAATTTCAGCATCAAAGTCAATGATACCAGCTTTGGCCTCTTCCAAGGCTTTTCTCCTCATGTTGTGCATAACATAAGTTTTCTCACCAACGAGGGAAGTTTCTCAGCGCTTAAGTTCTTCTTTAAGTTGGGTTACCTCGGCAGAAAGGTTTTTCCGAGCGGATCTAACAGATCGTAGGCTAACATCAAGGTCACGGACAATTAAACTAAAGAGCATATTATGCTCGATAATCTTCTTATAATTCTCCTCTAACTGGGCATATTTCACCCCTGCAGCAGCAAGCACTTCGATTTTGGAGTTCAAGGTTGCCTCCAAGTTGGACAATTTCTCAACAGAAGCAGCTTCGTGGTCAGTTGCAGCAAGAACAACATTATGAACTTCAGCCCATTTGGCCTTGGCTTCGTCAAATTTAACCCTCAGGGGGATAATCTCTTGGCTAAGGGTTGCCACTTCTTTCTCATTTTGTTGCAAATGATCCTCCAATACAATGGCCACAACAGCTTTGGCTTCCAGTTCTGAGAAGCGAGTGGCAGTTTTCTCCCGCTCAGCCAAAAATTGATCCTGTGCGGAAGTAAAATCTTCTTTTTTCTGGATCAACCTTTGGAGACCTTCGGAATCAAGAAAGTTGGCCTACAAAGCAAGAAAGGCATAGTCAAGATATTTTTAGGCAAAAATAGAAGAAATAACAAAGGAAGAAAAGAATATACCACTAAGGAATTGTGCATGGCGTTGTTTCAATAAGCATTCCCCCGAGAGAGCCTGTATCATTTCCAAATCTTTCTCTGAAGCCAAAGGCTTCAGATAATTAGCAAGTTCGACTGGCTGGGATAGCAAGATGCATTCGGTGGAGACCGAGAGAGTAACTTTCCTCCTCCTTTGTGGATCTTCAGAGGGGGCAGCATAATTTTGCCCCAAATTCCCATGAACTGGGTACTGGGGAAGGGGAACACCCGCTTCTTGGCCAAATGTGGCCGGTGGAGATGATGTAGCAGTTGCTAATGGAAGAGCTGGTGAAGAAGGAGATGAAACTGATGGTGACGAAGGATAAGAAGCAACCACGACAAATGTAGTGATGGTTGTTGGTTTCTCCCCAACCGAAGATGGTAGGGACCTAGTACTCAGCCCCGTAATACCGGGCACTGGAACTTGAAAAAGGGAGTTGGAATTTTCTAACATCTCAAACTCCCCCTAAAGTGTCGAGACATCATCCTCGGTTGGTGTAAATAATTTAGCAAGTTAAGAATTTTGTTGAGTTGATGAGGATCGCCGCCTTCTATGTAGAAAAACTTCCCCATCACTAGCTTCTCCATCATCGTCGATCATCATGGTGTGTTTGACCGGCCCGAGAGGAGGGCTAGTCACCACAACTTCCGAAGATAACTCGGGGGCAGTAGTCTTCGCCCTCTTATTCGTTTCCCCGACCGTAGAGAAATATCTTCTTTTCAATTGCTTATCCTCTGATCGAGGACTCCGTGAAGAAACACGTTTACTCGAACCATACCTGGAGACACATATTTGATGAAGCGCCTCCTGAATCAGCCTCGCCGCATAAGCAGGATCAGCCAAAATGTCTTCCTCGGGGACGACAACCAAGCCCGTAGGTAGACCAGATTCCAGAAAAAAGGGAAAAGGGATCAATCAATTTCCTAGAATAGAAAGCAAAAATGAGATGAGTCTAAGTTACCATGATTTTTGGCCTCCACTCGTAGTGACGGGTTTCGGGCATGTGCGAGTTTCGGGCATAGTGACGTCCAAGATCTTCTAGACCCATTGGACTAAACCTTCAACCCCAGGTGGAACCCATCGAGTTACTGAAACAGGCAAAAAGAGAAGGATCAGTCCGGATAGGAAGGGGTTTCTAATAGAAGAAATTTTAAATAAGGATCTTATGAGTGCGGTTCCATGATTCCGAAAAGGATGAAGCCGTTTTCGAAATGATATCACTGGCGGAAACTGCAACAAACCGTTCCATTCACCCACAGCCGTTGTCGTCATCCATGCTAGATAATAAAGCGTGGTGAACGCGTTTGCTGAAGTTGATTGTTCCCCCGCAAAAGACTTTTGTGGAATAGAGATTCATCACATGAGCTAATGATAGCTCCTCTCTCGTCTATTGACACAAACTCCAAAGACAAGCAATCGTGTTCCACACAGAAAGACATACTTGTGCCAAACACACCTGGTAGCGGAGGCAAAACTCTACAATAACGGAGTCTCTCCACTCAAAGAAAATGCACCCAAAGTAAAGGGATATGTGTACAAATATGTAAAATCCTCCCCAGGTAGGGTTACTCTCTCTGTTAGATCAGGAGAAATAATGTCCAAATCTTGGCAGCGGCAATCTTCCTTCACAGCAGAAATACTGGAAGGACGGATGGAAGAAGGGTATCTGCCAACGACCACGTGCGAGGGTTAGCCGAAGGGAATTTCTCTTCTAAGTCATTTTTTATAACAAGACTTCTAGTGATAATAGTGTCCACTGTTGGAGGAGCAACGTCCTCGGCTTTGCTCTTGCTCTTTGAAGAGCTGGTGTTCTTTGAAGAAGAAACCATTATATGTTACGGATAAAGGAAAAGCTTTTTCGTTTGAATAAAGTTAAAGAAAGGTTGAAGAACAATAAAGAAGGTTTTAGGAAGTTTGGAGAGTTGTGGAGTATGAGTGAAGAATGTTGATGCATATAAGTAAAGGTTTAGGCGGCTAAAATCGTGACCATGATTACCTTGATAACCGCAAAAGCTATGTTAAATCGTGGGATGATGCGTGTTCGGGCATTAAATACGGAGAGACGTGCATCTAATAAACCATCAAAAGATTTTCATAAGGAACTATAGCAGTTCCCGCCAAAAAGAGTGTTTCTACCAACTTCCCGGTGACACAATGTTATGTCACCGGAAAGTAGGGGGACTGTATACGGTAAAATACGCTATGCTAATTTGCCACTTAAGATAATGACACGTGGAACTCAAGGCGGGGGACAGTTAGAACCAAAGGCAATTATCCCGTTTGTCACTAGAAAGATTGACACCTGAAAAGATACAACAAATACCCTTCGATCAGTAGCATTTAATGAAGAATATTCCACAGTATTTAGTGCACTGGCCGTTATAGAGAATTTGTCATTTATTCTCACCGTTACACCTTCATCAATGGCCCTCATAATTAATATTAAATAAAGTCACGATCATAGGACTTTGTTCCCTAGGCATAGCTATAAATAGTGAGCTCTGTTATCATTGTAAAGGACACAACTTTTCTAGAAAAAACGTACACTATAATCGATTAAAAGCTTTATACAATTTTACTTTCTTGTTCCTTGGTTTCATCTGTTTTTCGTGATTTCATCTTCATTTCAAATTGTGAATATCTTGAATTATTTCATTATTTCAGGATCAAATTAATTCACTTGTCTAGAAACTACGTATAAATTCAATTGTACCATTTTATGGGTAAACATAACTATTACTCCGTCAATGTATATCATCATTGTCTAATTTACTAGGCTTATTTACCTACAAAACAATCTCTCCTTTTAATAAATCAAAATAAAAATCTTCGCTACATTGTTTTGATCCCTTAAAATGTATTATGCCTCTGTCCAATCCATGTACGCGTCGCACGGGGCATCACACGGGGCGCCGCGGACGTGTAAAAATTGTAGGACTACTGTATTTCAGTCTAAAAATTAAAAATAAAGCAATCATTATTGACGGACCAGACCTATTTTGAGAGAGAAAAGGAGGAAGAAGATCCATCTTGAAGGATCAAAAATCAAGAGGAGACAACACTTTGGAGCAAGGATTAAAAGAGTTCTTCTAAACTTTCTTCTAGTATCTATTTATTTTATGTTTAAGACTTATATTGTTGACGTTTGTATGATTATGAGTAGCTAAAAACCCAAATATTTTGGGGTTATGGGTGTTAGATGATTATTATGAAGACCCGGTCAGTCGTCTAATGAGTTACCGCTTTGTTTTCCCCTATTTTAGCTTCTTTATGCTTCGTTATCCGTGTTTTATGTGCTCGGGTGGATTAGTTCTAGTTCAAAGAGGATTTGGTAAGAAATGAGACATTTAGTCTCTTTTAAGAAGGCTTAAGTTGGAAAAAGTCAACCGGATGTTGACTTATGTGTTAGAAGGCTCAGAAGTGAGTTTCGATGGTTCGGTTAGCTTCAGGAGGTGATTTGTGACTTAGGAGCTCAATCGGAATGGGTTTTGGAGTTGTAGAGGAGATTTAGGCTTGAATTGGTGAAATTGATATTTTGGCAATTTCGGGTTGATAGGCAAGATTTTGATATAAGGGTCGGAATGGAATTTTGAGAGTTGTAGCAGCTTCGTTGTGTCATTTGGGATGTGTGTGCAAAATTTCAGGTCATTCGGACGAGATTTGATAGACTTTTTGAGCGAAAGCATAATTTAAGAGTTCTTGGAGTTCTTAGGCTTGAATCCTATGTTAAATTGGTGATTTGATGTTGTTGTAAGCGTTCCGAAGTGTTGAACAAGTTTGAACAATGTCATGACATCCCAGTAGTTTAGTAGTTTGAACAAGTTTGAACAAGCTTCGTCCATGATTTCTTATTCTCAGTCATTATTTATGCTTATTACTCACTGGGTCGGAGTACTCACATTACTCCCTGCACCTTGCGTGCAGATCCAGGAGCATCTGAGGCTGAGTGAGGATTTTCAGTTGAGCAGCGCATATCCGGGAGCATCGAGATAGCTGCATGGCGTACGCAGCCCTGATCTCTCCCTTCTATCCTTTTGTTTTATCCGCATTCCCTATATTGATATGTATTAGGGTGATAAGATGGTATTAGAGGCTCAGACTTGTGACACCAGATCTATATGGGCTAGGTAGTAGTAGTTTTATTATTTGAAACTCCGCCTATTTAACTCTGGTTTCAGACTCTTAATATGGTGTTTTAGAAATTTAACTGTGTTAGCTAATAATGAACTATATAAGAAATGGGTTGAGGTTGTTAATTGGTCAGGCTTTCCTAGAAGTGTGTTGGGATCCATCACGACCGGGGTCTGGGTCGTGACAAGTTGGTATCAGAGCCTAGGTTACATAGGTCTCACAAGTCATGAGCCAGTTTAGTAGAGTCTCGCAGATTGGTACGGAGATGTCTGTATTTATCCTCGAGAAGCTGCAGAACCTTTAGGAAAAACTTCATATTCTTGAAATTCTTGTCGTGCGAACTTGTTGGTCCAAGTACTAAACTTCTGTTATTCCATTCTCTCACAGATGGTGAGGACGCGAGCTACCGGACGAGGTGGACGCCACCAGTGCCACTCATTGAGGCCACCAGAGGCTGTGGACGTGGTCGTGGCCGTGGTCGTGGTAGAGGTAGAGCAGCGAGGGCAGCACCTATAGATCTACCAGCTACCCTATCTCCAGATCATGCTCCAGCTATAGATGCTCTAGCAGCACTAGTTCAGGCACCAGCTGTGCCCATCATGATTCCGGGTCTTCAGGAGGCCTTGGCATAGATCTTATCAGTCTGCACTGGCCTGGCTCAGGCAGTTTCAGCCACTACAGCAGCAGTTACTTCACAGGCCGGGGGAGGCAATCAGACCCCCGCTTCTCGCACACCTGAGCAGGTAGTACAGGGACTATAGACGCCGGGGGCACCTCCAACTCAGTCGGTTGCACCAGTTCAGGAGTTCATGGTACCAATTATGCCGGATGATGAGTAGCATCATTTTGAGAGGTTTGGTAGACTCCAACCTTTGTTGTTCAGTTGTGCTGAGGGCGAGGATGCCTAGGGTTTTCTTGACAAGTATCAGTGGATGCTTCGTACAGCAGGGATCCTTGAGTCTAGTGGTATAGCATTTACCACCTTTCAGTTCTCGGGAACTACCTTTACTTGGTGGGAGGATTTTGAGAGGCGTAGGCCTGTCGGTGCAGCACCCCTTTCTTGGCAGCAGTTCTCCGCTCTCTTCTTGGAGAAGTATGTACCGTAGTCTCGCAGAGAGGAGCTGCGTAGGCAGTTTGAGTGGTTGATATAGGGGGATATGACCGTGAGCCAGTATGAGATGAGGTTTTCTAAGTTGGCTCGTCATGCCATTTGGATGATTCCGACAGATCGTGAGAGGATCAGAAGATTTGTGGATGGCCTTAACTACTATCTCTGTATTCTGATGACTAGGGAGAGAGTATTGGGTGCTACATTCGAGAAAGGGGTTGATATCGCTCGTGAGATTGAGATGGTTCGTCATAGGGAGCGAAAGGAGAGGGAGGCCAAGAGGCCTCGAGGATATGGCAGTTATAGTGGTACTTCTTCGAGGGGTCGGTTCCAGCATGGTAGAGGTCGTTCTTTCAGGCCTGCTCAGTCAGCCCGCCCAGGTTATCGTAGGGCATCTTCGAGTCATGGTTATCACGGTACTCAGCAGGGCCAGTCATTACTTAGTGCCCTCCCAGCATAGAGTTCATCTCGTGCCCCGTCAGCTCAAGGTTCTTCCATACCAGGTCCTTCTACTGTTCATTCAGATGCCAGGGGTTCCCTTCAGTCCCCATATCTAACACCGGGAAGTTGTTCTGAGTGCGGAGAGTTTGGACATATGAGGAGGTAGTGCCCTCGACTTCGTGATGGTCCTCTTTAGCAGAGGAGTCAGCCCTCGACTTCTACTCCAGTTACTTCACCACCTGCCCAGCCAGCTAGGGGTGGGGGTCAGACAGCCAGGGGTCCCTAGAGGGGGAGATCGATCAGGCAGTAACCAGGATCGTCTTTATGCTATTCCAGGCAGGACAGATGCTATTGCTTCAGATGCTGTCATTACAGGTATTGTTTAAGTCTGCCACAGAGATGCCTCTATATTATTTGATCTTGGTTCCACCTTTTCCTATGTGTCATCATACTTTGCTCGTTATTTGGGTACGCCCTGTGAGTTTCTTACTTTACCTGTTCATGTATCTACCCCGGTGGGTGATACTGTTGTTGTAGACCGTGTGTACCGGTCATGTGTGGTGACTATTGAGGGTATGGAGACCCGAGTAGATCTATTGCTATTGAGCATGGTACATTTTGATGTCATTTTGGGCATGGATTAGCTATCTCTGTGTTGTGCTATTCTAGACTGTCATGCTAAGACAGTCACCTTGGCTATGCCGGGTGTATCGCAGATCGAGTGGTGTGGTGTGACTGATTATGTTCCTACTAGAGTGATCTCTTTCTTGAAGGCCCAGCATATGGTTGGGAAAGGTTGTCTTTCATATCTAGGGTTTGTGAGGTATGTTGAAGCTGAGATTCCTAGTATTGATTTTGTTCCAGTTGTGAGGGATTTTCCCGATGTTTTTCCTGCAGACCTGTCGGGCATGCCACCGGATAGGGATATTGATTTTGGTATTGACCTGGTGCCGGGAACTAAACCCATTTCTATTCCATCATATCGTATGGCACCAGCGGAGTTGAAAGAATTGAAGGAACAGCTTCAGGAACTCCTAGATAAGGGGTTCATTCGGCCTAGTGTGTCACCTTGGGGTGCGCCCGTTCTGTTTGTGAAGAAGAAGGATGGCACGATGAGAATGTGCATTGATTATAGGCAATTGAACAAAGTAACAATTAAGAACAAGTATCCTCTGCCTCACATTGATGATTTATTTGATTAGCTTCAGGGAGCAAGAGTGTTCTCCAAGATTGATCTCTGTTTCGGTTATCACTAGTTGAAGATCAGGGATTCAGATATTCTTAAGACTGCCTTCAAGACCAGATATGGTCCTTATGAGTTCCTTGTGATGTCTTTCGGGCTAACCAATGCCCCAGCAGCATTCATGCATTTGATGAACAGCATGTTCCGGCCTTATCTGGATTCGTTCGTTATTGTATTCATTGACAATATTCTGGTGTACTCGCGTAGTCAGGAGGAGCATGTGGAGCATTTGAGAGTTGTATTGCAAATATTGAGGGAGGAGAAGCTTTATGCAATATTATCCAAGTGTGAGTTTTGGCTCAGTTTAGTGGCTTTCTTGGGGAACGTGGTGTCCAGCAAGGGTATTCAAGTTGATCTTAAGAAGATAGAGGTGGTTCAGAGTTGGCCCAGACCGTCCTCAGCCACAGAGATTCATAGCTTTCTTGGGTTGGTAGGCTATTATCGCCGGTTTGTTTCGGGATTCTCATCTATCGCATCGCCCTTGACCAAGTTGACTCGGAAGGGTGTTCTATTTGTATGGTCGGACGAGTGTGAGGAGAGATTTCAGAAACTCAAGACAGCCTTGACCGCAGCTCCAATGTTGGTTTTGCCATCAGCTTTAGGTTCATATACCATGTATTATGATGCTTTGAGAGTTGGGATTGGTTGTTTGTTGATGCAGGAGGGTAGTATGCTTCTCGTCAATTGAAGCCCCATGAGAAGAACTACCATGTTCATGATTTGGAGTTGGCTGTCATAGTTCATGCATTGAAGATCTGGAGGCATTATTTGTATGGTGTATCTTGTGAGGTATTCATCGATCATCGCAGTCTTCAGCATTTGTTCAAGCAAAAGGATCTTAATTTGAGCCAGCGAAGATGGTTGGAATTGCTTAAGGATTATGATATCACTATATTGTACCATCCGGGCAAGGCCAATGTAGTGGCCGATGCTTTGAGCCGAAAGGCAGTGAGTATGGGGAGTTTGGCATACATCCCAGTTGGGGAGAGACCTCTTGCACTTGATGTTAAGGCCTTGTCCAATCGGTTCTTGAGATTGGATATTTCGGAGCCCAGTCGGGTGTTGGCATGTGTGGTTTCTCGGTCTTCCTTATATGATCGCATCAGAGAGTGCCAGTATGATGATCCGCAATTACTTGTCCTTAAGGACTGGGTTCAGCATGATGATGCCAGAGATGTGACCATCGGTGACGATGGTGTGTTGAGGATGCAGGGCCGGATTTATGTGCCCAATGTGGATGTGCTTAGAGAGTTGATTCTAGAGGAGGACCATAGCTCGCGGTATTCTATCCATACGGGTGCCGCAAAGATGTATCAGGATTTGAGGCAGCACTATTGGTGGAGAAGAATGAATAAAGATATTGGGGGATTTGTAGCTCGGTGTCTCAACTGCCAGAAGGTAAAATATGAGCATCAAAGACCGGGTGGCTTGCTTCAGCAGATGGTTATTCTCGAGTGGAAGTGGGAGAGGATCACTATGGATTTTGTGGTTGGACTTCCTCGGACTTTGAAGAAGTTTGATGCTATTTGGGTGATTGTGGATCGGTTGACCAAGTCCGCGCACTTTATCCCTGTGTGTACTACCTATTCTTCAGAGCGGTTGGTAGGGATTTATATCCGGGAGATTGTTTGGTTGCATGGTATTCTGGTTTCCATCATCTTAGATAGAGGTACTCAGTTTACTTCCCAGTTTTGGAAATCTGTTCAGCGAGAGTTGGGTACTCAGGTGGAGTTGAGCACGGCTTTTCATCCTTAGACGGACGGACAGTTTGAGCGTATGATTCAGATATTGGAGGACATGTTGCGTGCTTGTGTTGTCAACTTTGGAGGTTCATGGGATAAGTTCCTACCACTTGCAGAGTTTGCTTATAACAACAGCTACCAGTCGAGTATCCAAATGGATCCGTATTAGGCTTTGTACGGGAGGCGGTGTAGATCTCCAGTTGCTTGGTTCGATCCCGGCGAGGCTAGACTATTGGGGACAGACTTGGTTCAGGATGCCTTGGAGAAGGCAAAAGTGATTCAGCAGAGGCTTCGTACAGCGCAGTCGCATCAGAAAAGTTATGCTAACCGAAAGGTTCGAGATGTGTCCTACATGGTCGGTGAGAAGGTCTTGCTGAACGTTTCGCCCATGAAGGGTGTTATGAGGTTTGGGAAGAAAGGGAAGTTGAGTTCGCGGTTCATTGGGCCTTTTGAGGTGCTTCGGAGGATTGGAGAGGTGGCTTATGAGCTTGCTTTGCCACCTAGCTTGTCTAGCGTGCATCCAGTATTTCATGTTTCTATGCTTCGGAAGTATATTGGGAATCCGTCTCATGTTTTGGACTTTAGCACGGTTCAATTGGATGATGATTTGACCTATAATGTGGAGCCAGTAGCAAATTTGGGTTGTCAGATTTGAAAGTTGAGGTCAAGAATATAGCTTCAGTGAAAGTGCAGTGGAGAGGTCGGCCCGTGGATGAGGATACCTAGGAGACCGTGCGGGAGATGCAGAGCAGATATCCTCACATGTTTGAGGCTTCAGGAATGCTTCTTGACTCGTTCGAGGATGAACGTTTGTTTATGTTGGGGAAGATGTGACGACCCGGCCAGTCATCTCATGAGTTACCACTTCGTTTTCCACTATTTTAGCTTCTTTACGCTTCATTATCCGTGTTTTATGTGATCGGGTGGATTAGTTAGAGTTCGGAGAGGATTTGGTAAAAAAATAAGACACTTAGTCTCTTTTAAGAAGGCTTAAGTTGGAAAAAGTCAACCGGATGTTGACTTACGTGTTAGAAGGCTCGGAAGTGAGTTCTGATGATTTGGTTAGCTTCGGGAGGTGATTTGTGTCTTAGGAGCGCGATCGGAATGGGTTTTGGAGTTGTAGAGGAGATTTAGGCTTGAATTTGCGAAATTGATATTTTGGCAATTTCGGGTTGATAGGCGAGATTTTGATATAAGGGTCGGAATGGAATTCTGAGAGTTGCAGTAGCTTCGTCGTGTCATTTGAGATGTGTGTGCAAAATTTCAGGTCATTCGGACGAGATTTGATAGACATTTTGAGCGAAAGCATAATTTAAGAGTTCTTAGAGTTCTTAGGCTTGAATCCTATGTTAAATTGGTGATTTGATGTTGTTGTAAGCGTTCCGAAGTGTTGAACAAGTTTGAACGATGTCATGGGGTCCCGGGTAGGTTCTGGGATGTTTTAGGTCAAAAATCATAGCTGTAGCAGGTCCAGGAGGGTTGTAGGCCTCGGAAACCACCCGCGCGGTCCGCACAAAAAGAAGTGCGGCCGTGGTATGTGTCATGCGGACCGCACAAAATGGTGTGCGGCCGCG
Organism: Nicotiana sylvestris; assembly: GCF_000393655.2. Classification (NCBI taxonomy): domain Eukaryota; kingdom Viridiplantae; phylum Streptophyta; class Magnoliopsida; order Solanales; family Solanaceae; genus Nicotiana; species Nicotiana sylvestris. Next base: position 96,531,701 of record NC_091065.1, read on the forward strand.
GTGGGGAATGATTTACTAGTCCTACTTTGGAAGCTCATATCTTTTGATCTACAAGGAATTTTGAGATGATTCAAACACGAAAGTTGTATCCCTTCGTGTCTAGTTTCCAGAAAGGTAAAGATATCGCAACTTGGACATCTGTAGAAAACGTTATGGCCAAAATACTAAAGTCTGTCACTGCAGAGGAAGGCCTCTGTGGCCGCGGTTGTTTTTGCGCGAACCGCACTGGCTTGTGCAGACTGCGGTCGATTTGGTGCGGCCCACGGAGGCTGAAATCTGAGGGGTACTCTATAAATACGAGGTTTTGGGTTTTATTTGATATTTTGACCTAGAGAGCTCGGATTTTGGCGATTTTTCGAAGGTTTTTCAAGAAATTCATCAGGGTAAGTAATTCTAATTCAGATTTGGCTAGAGTACATGAATCTATCACAGAATTCATTATTTAATTCATGATTTGGGATGGAATTTGAGAAGAAAATGGGGAAACCTTTCAAAAATATGAAATGATGATTTGAAGGACCAAATGGTATCGGAAACGGATAATTTTGGTATGGGTAGACTCATGAAGGTATGAGGATTCCGAAAATGTAAATTTTACCCGATTCCTAGATGTGGGTCCGGGGCTCGGGTTTTGCTAATTTCGAGATTTTTGATATTTTCCGAATATTTTCGCTTGGGCTTTGTTCCCTTAGCAAATTGTGACGTATTCGTTCTAATTTTGGATAGATTCGACGTGCGTGGAGGCCAATTCGAGGGGCAAAGGCGTCGCGAGCTAGAGAATTAGCCGGTTCGAGGTGAGTAATAAATGTAAATGATGTCCTGAGGGTTTGAAACCCCGGATTTGCATATCGTAGTGATATATTGAGGTGCACGTGCTTGATGATGAGCGTGGGGACGTTTATTATTGGGGATTGTGACTTGGTCCGTCCCGAGTGATGCTTTTACCGCGCATTTTGATTGAAGCTTATTTGTTATCATCATTGTTTGGACTGATTGCCATACTTGGGCTTCATGCCAACTATTTGAACCCTCTGGGGAGTTTTATTACTATTTCCTCACTGTTTTAACTTACTATTTGAACTCAGTCGTACCGTTTTCCACTGTTTTACAACTCAGCCACTTTTTACTCGATTTTGAAACAAAAATGATATATATTAAATGATGTTTTGGGCTGAGAACTACTGTTTTACTAATGCCCGAGGGCTTATATGATTTTCTGGATTGAGTACGGCCAAGGGCCAGATGTGAGGATACTATGGATCGGGCTGCACGCCGCAGCAGGTACTATAGGGTACCATCCTATGTGTTGATTTTCTTTATATGTCTTCCACTTAACTGCTTATTTGTTGTAGCATTTCCATATTTTGTTTCCATTGGTTTATTGCTTTCATATTACTTGTTTAAAATGCCGCATTATAGATTACTCTGTGTTTCTTCGTGATTTCTTATTCATAGTCATTATTTATGCTTATTACTCACTGGGTCGGAGTACTCACATTACTCCCTGCACCTTGCATGCAGATCTAGGAGCATCTGAGACTGAGTGAGGATTTTCAGTTGAGCAGCGCATATCCGGGAGCATCGAGCTGCATGGCATCCGCAGCCCTGATCTCTCCCTTCTATCCTTTTGTTTTATCCGCATTCCCTAGATTGATATGTATTAGGGTGATAAACTGGTATTATAGGCTCAGACTTATGACACCGGATCTATATGGGCTAGGTAGTAGTAGTTTTATCATTTGAAACTCCGCCTATTTAACTCTGGTTTCAAGCTGTTAATATGGTGTTTTGGAAATTTAATTGTGTTAGCTAATAATGAACTATATAAGAAATGGGTTTAGGTTGTTAATTGGTTAGGCTTGCCTAGCAGTGTGTTGGGCGCCATCATGACCGGGGTCTGGGTCGTGACAATTATGTTGTTTGAAGCTTAAATTGATGATCTTGAATTTATCGTTAAGGGTTGTTTATTTGATTCTGCTGTTAATTATTTTACTGCGTACATAACAGTGAAATACTATTTACGAATCTTGAGTTAAACTTGAAAAAGGAAATTCTTGATTGCATATAGAATCAAATAGAACAAAATCTGGATCCTGGGAATCGGGTGAAAGATTAGCGATTAAGATAGAACTATACTTAATTGCCTTGTTTGGTTGAGAAATAGGATTTGTAAATGTATTTGAGTTAATATTAATACCATAGAAATATAGGTATTAATTTAACTTGAATAGGCGCATAGGAAATTGACAGATTCTTATGGGTATTATTAACCATATAATCAATAACCCAGATAATTCAGTAAATCGTTTTTAAGCTAAAAGCCTAGCATGATCTCTAGCAAGCCCGTAACCCTAGAATATCTCTCTTATTAATTGTTAAAAGAAAATTTCATAAGTGGCATAGTAACTTTGCGTTGTATTATTGTTTGATTACTAGTTAAATGATAAATTGGTTATTTATGTATTTTGTGATGAATTAGCTTGAATCGATAATTGTTTGAGTGTGCATCAGTTGATAAGTTGATCATAAGTCCTCGTGAGAACGATACTTTACTTATTACTATATTACTTGAAGATCGCGTACACTTGCGTGAGTATTTTGGTCACAACACGTTTTTGGCGCCGCTGCCGTGGACTTAGAAATTAACTATTTTTCTATATCATACTTTTTTTATTTTGGCAATCCGAGGCAAGCGCCTAGGTCTTGGTTTTTATTAATAACAGAAAAGAAAAATACAACAATTAGGAAAAGTACAAATAAGGGGGACAATAGCACCGGAATTGTTACTCATATGCCTTGGCTATATAATCACTCCTCTGCGCCTCACATTGCTTTATGGCAGCCTCATGTAGAGGATTCACGGTAGCTGCCTGCAAAGTCTCACGAGGGCATATAATCTCATAGCCGTGTGGATAATTTCCAAAGGCATAGGACCAAGGCAACACAAACCGAGCTAAACCTTACCATACTATTCCTATAGAGGCGAAGAAAAAGCCTCATCTCTAGCAAGCATGTAAAAAATATGAACTTGAAAGTACCAAGTACTCTATGATTGCCATAGAGTTTATAACACAGTCTATGACGCTATTACAAGTGATGATGCTTTGAAAATGATAAACTAAAACAATGTAGAAACTAGTATCTTGCCCCTCATTTATCAAACTTGTGAGTTCTTCAATTTGAACGTCCTTAAAATGCTCTTGAATTGTCTTCAATTAATCTTCAAAGTTCTTCATTTCTTGTCGGATCTTTTGGACTTCGTAGATGTGGAGGGGGCAGCCCCTTTTTTCTTTGCAGCTCTCATTGGGAGTTGCCTGAGTGTTATTTCTTGAGTCACCTTATTTTTTTCACTGTTCTTATGAGCGAAATCTCCAGTTCTAGCCGCCTCTTCCGGACAAGACTCAATAAATTCTTCCTCTTTTGCTTCTTCGGAGATGGCAACGCGTAAGCTGGCCTCAAGTTTTTGATTTGCTTCATCTTGTATAACCATCCACAATGGTTCATGCCTCTTCAATGTCTTTGCACTATATGGTTCATGTCTGTTTATCACTGAAAATTTCAGCTTCAGTCCAGATGTTTCTGAGCATGATAAGAATGCACTTTTGTGTGGTTTTGGTCTGCACAAAGCATCCATCAACTTTCTGTCCTCCAACGAAATAGCATGTATATCAGTTACCATTACTATAGCTCCAGTCTCGTTTGCATTGGACTGCTGCTGCCCAGTCGTGTTTGCAATGGACTGCTTCTGCCCAGTCGTGTTTGCATTGGACTGCTGCTGCCCAGGATTAGTATTAACATCAACTGCAGTTGTTGATGTACTAGGGACAAAAACAGGAGCATTATAGGTAAGGTTGCTTATGATAAGCGAAGTCGATGCATTCTGTTTTCTTGGCATAGGTGGTGAGCCAACTGAGAGTAAGTCTTCATCGGCACTCTCTTGAATATCATCAACAGTAGAAGCATCATCTTCGCCATCTGAGTATGCACATCTGTGAGGTTTTGGATTGTCCAAAACATCCAATAGTGCCCGGTCATGGTTTGAAATCTCCAAGTCTACTGTTGCATTGCTTGAAGTGATTGCATAGTGCTGTTGTTTTTGTAGTGGACTGCCTGTAATCAGCTGCTGCATTCCAGCCATGAATTGTCCTGCATTTGGATGCAATAGTGCATCACTTGTACCTTTGTGTTGTTGCGCATGAGATTGACCAACCGCATAAGCATCTTCTTAACGATGCTGCTGCTGCCCAGATTTACATGTACTGACTTTTTGTGATTTGGTAGTCACAATTGCCTGATCACTGTCAGCATTATCTTTCTCTATTTCAAACTGATCTACCCAGCTTTTGGATACTACAGAAGACTTCATGAAAACTTCCTGTAGAATATCTGTTGGGTGTGCTGAGTCTTTTGCTTTGTTGAGTTGCATTATAGGAATTGGAGACTGATTTCCAGTGAAAGATTGCAATGGATTTGTATTCTTCATAATTTGTGAACCAAGTGAAATGAATTGCACAGTCGATGGAGTGGAGGAGCTATTTTGATCCATGTGGTGTTCATCATTATCCTCCACCAGCTGAAGATTCTACTCAGCCTGCTGCAAGTTACTCAGGTCTGGAGTATGCCCTGCATTTCGCCCAATTATAACAGAAATTTGACGTGAGCATGACCCTTTAGCATCCCCACCTGCGACTGTCACTGCCTTTTGCTCACCAACTGGAACACTTTCCTTAGAGACAACAAGCTGCCCACTTGTATCGTGATCAACCTGCTGTATAGTCGTCCCAAAATCTGGACTGGAAATATGCATTGTTGGAACAGTTGTAGCCTTCGTTTCTACTTTCCCTTCCTTGTGATCATCAGAAGGATTTAAGTCCTTTTCTTTATGTGGTTGAGCAGCTGCATTTTTGGAATTTTGATGCTCTTTTCCATTGCCTGGAGAATTGGCTTGAGGAGCAACTAAATTTGCATCACAATCTTGCAAGTTCTTCCCATCACCTTCTGAACCATGCTCATTCCCCACAGTCAAACCATCGCAAGTGTAAGAGCTGCTGATGTTTGTTTCAATAGAAACTTGTTTTTTGCAACTGGAAACATCATTTTCACTAGGTGATAGGTGTTCACGATTTACTACTGTCCAGATTTCACCCTTAGCTTGTTGTACACCTTGAGCACCAGTAGATAAAGTACCTGCTGATTTTTCAACTGCAGCAACTCGATCACCAGTTGTATTCAATGCAGCTGTAACATCCAAAGTCGAACCAAAAGTAGTTGGTTCTGTTAACTTCTGTAAGTTAATTTGCCCATGTCCTTTAGATATTTGATGGCCAGATTCAGTAGTTTTTTGCCCAGCACTTTGACCATTATGAAGACCAGTTGAGCCAAAAGGAACTGTAGCATCCTTCAGGTCATTAGCAGCCCTATTAAGAGCTGTTGTAACCGGAACTACCACAACACCATCAACAGTTGCTATATGTTGCGACCTAGCAGCATCCAACCCTTGACCATCTTCCTTAGTGTGTGAGGCAGCAACTCGATCAGCTGCATCGATCAAATCTTGCTGCTCTACTCCAACTGCAAACTTAACACCTTCACGCACCCTACTTCTATTACCAACAGTGTTCTCCACACTTGTTGCTACCCCATTATTTTCCATCTGATCAGCTATATTTTGATACAAACTATCACCATGACCAATAACACTAGCTGGGATAGTCTGCACAACACCAGCACTCCCTGTCACACTTCTAACAGTAGGCTCCACACCAGTATCATTGGCCACGACCACTTCCTTATTAGCTCTAGCCAGAGTTTGATCACCTAATGCGCCTTCCTTTTGTAACAACTGTTGCTCGACCAATTCATTCTTTGTTGCTTCATCTCTCAAATTACCATATTGTGCTGCTACTTCCTTACTTATTTGTTCAACTCTTTTAGCATTTAGATAGTCCCTAGCATCTCCTTGAAGATGTGCATTCATGGATACATCTATAACTGGTAGATTACTCTCGATTGGTGCACTTGTTGTGACTATCTCCTCTGCACCTTGTTCTTTCCATAGTCGACACCCTTTACCATCATGTCCTTGATGCTTGAAATATGTACAATATTTTGGAAGATTGTCAAAAACAACTTCCTGGTAATGCACGATTGTTTTACCTGCAACTTTATCGACAATCAAAATTTTAACCTTCTTAGGATGTTTTTCCAGAAGATCAATAATGACTTTAACTCTAGCAGCACTAGGCCTAGTTCTATCCTGTGTTGCCTTGTCCACAGCAAGAGGTTTACCCACAGCAGATGCAATAGACAATAAGGACCTCTTAGCGAAGAAACTAGGTGCCATGCCTGAAAACGAAATCCACACCACTGCCATGGACGTTTCCTCTTTATGATTGAATCCTAACATCCATGGGAAGGTTCTAAAAAACATTCATCACCTTTTGCCTTAACATATCCAGTTGATCTTGATAAACATTGAACATAATCATTGTATAGATCAAATCTAACTAAGAGATGACGAAATTCCAGTAGTCATATGTTACAACGTCCTTGAATTTCGAATTGCGACGAGAAAACTTTTCGAAACTCTTGAAGATCAGGTTTCCCGTAAGAAAACTTCAAGATAACAGCTTGATGTAATCCTTCATCTCTTGTGAATTGATTAATCTCATCCATTGAGAATTCTATGGTTGGTTCACCATGTACAATAGTTACAGGAATCAAATCGATTTTGGACAACATTGCGGCAGAATGATTTCCATTGAGCTGCGATGCATATGAATGTTTTAAAATGTGGTTTACCTGTGTTTCTTTACTGCTTTGGGTAGACTCTCCCACATCTTGGAGCTAGGGAGAGATGAAAGCATTCATGGCTGCTCTAAACCTCACATAACTGACACGAAGAACATCCAAAAAGGCCAAAAATCTAGAAAATATTTCTCGATGCTACAGTAGTCGCGAAATAAAATTTAAGATCTAGAAAAATTGGCTATGAATTTGAGGATGAAACCAATTGGGGATTGTGCGCAAAGAGAAAATGAATCTTTTGATACCAAGTTTGCGAAAAACCACCGCTAGATTCCGAAGTTATGGTCGATGAACAGTAATAGGTTTACTATTCACCCTTCTTCTTAGAGAGCCCAGGAAATTTGGTTTGGCGTTTTATATATATATCAGACTTTTATTCTTATCCTTACAAGTTTTTTTTTTGTAAATATTTTATTTTTATAACTATTTGATTTTTCTCTTAGTATGTTTCTAGTTCTCTCAGGATGACATATGGGGATGAAATATACGGAGGTAAGGTTAATGATGAAGACGCTTGGTTGATGGAAGATTTTTATGGCCCGTATTTTTGGGCTAGTCATGGCCTCACCTCTTGGAGATCAGAATTTGAATATGGGAGTAAGGGTTGGTATTGGGACGGATATTCTCGATTAGGGGAATCTGCGTAACGACGTTGTTTACTAACAACATTGATGAAAGATTGGTTTTAAGGAGAGAGATGAGCTTGCACAAAAAATTGATAATTTTAGCTTGGTTGTGCATAACTTGGATTCAGATTTGAGTGCAACAGATGATGCTGTAACGCCAACCAATTTAATGATGAGTTGTATGAAGCTGAAAAAAATCTTCTAGGCCAAATTAAGGAGCTAAAACAATAATACCAATTATTAGATCATGTTTTTCTTGAGGATGCCAATGTTGAAAAGAGTTCTCTAGAGTCATGTGAGGTAGTAGATAACATTACTTTAGGATAATTGAGTGTGTGTATAAATGGGGATATAAGTGCCTGGAAGAGTTAAGGGGGCTTCAATCCTTACTCTTTATCCCCATCTTCGCCCAGGCTAACGGGGCCTTACTTATTTAGGGGGGAGCCTCGAAAAGCACTGTTGAGAGGATAGTAGTAAAATTCATGAGTTAGGGAGCATTAGACCTCATTCCAATCATTTTTCCACATTGTGTTTAGATAGTAAGATAGTAATCGAGTCATCTGAGCCTATGGGGGAGTCAAAGAGTGAGGGTGAAAGTGCCTATATTATTGTATTTGTTGTGCCAAAAAGCAAAAATTACATTCCTCATCTAAAGGCCGAGAAGTGCCAAGTGAAAAATTTATTACTTGGCCTGGTTATCTTTGTAGCCCCACCAAATGAGCATAGCCACAGACTAGATGCCCTGTTAGGGGTACAATTCATAAGTTCAAGGTGGAAGCAAAAAGTGGTTCACGTCGTGCCGCGACGTTAGATCAGGCACTTGTTGGGAGGCAACCCAATGAATAACATCACTAACTTTTAATTGTAGTTTAGAAATATTAGATTTTAGAAGTTATGATGTCTTTAGTCAGGTACAAGAATAATTTGTGCATTGAATATTATTGTGAAGATGTGGTGATGTTATAGTTTTGAAGTGAGGTATATTTGTATTGTTGATATGGTGAATTTGCCTCATTTTAAGTTGAAATTTAAAGAATGCAAGACATGCTTACAATGTGTTTGTTAAAATGTCTAAGTGACATGAAATTGAGTAATGTTGCAAATTGAGAGACAAATTGCATTGTGAGATATTATTATTGATAACAACTATGACATTAGGCTAAACCATGATTTTTCTCTTGCTATATGTAAAATGATATGTAGGATTCATGTTAATGTGCCTATGTAGTATATTTTGTATAATAATTTTGGATTTTGTAAAATAGACTAATTTATTTTATGTTTATTTTTAATATTTTCAGCCTAATTTTTGAATTTTTATTTTATTTACAATTGTTGTAATTATCTCTAATGTTGGGTAGGCCGATAAGCATTATGTCATTCTAAATGAAGAATAGGGTAGTCTGAATCCCTATTATACATGCTAAGTGTCAACATGATAATAACATAAGTGTGAGGTATTTACTCCACTTGCTCTTAAAATGATTTTTGTGAGCTTTAGCTAATATATCATGTTGTGTAGGTATAATGTCTCGGCGCCCAAGTAAAAGATCAAACACTGGCCCATCTGAGGTTGCATCTAGTAGCCTACGGGGATGAGGATGTGAACTATGTTCCCTCAAATGACGTGGAATATCTGTGCACATTTGAAGATGAAGATGTTTAGGCCAGTGGCCTCAGGGAGTCTCTCTATTCTAATCTATTTTGATCTTTTGCATTAGGGATAATGCAAGTTTTTAAGTGTGGGGTGACTTGCCCCTATTGTAATGTACTTACATTTGTATTTTTCGTAGTTTTGGTTGTTTGATTTTGTTTAGACTGTTAAACTTTTTGGTTTGGTAGATTATAGTGTTTGTAGGTAGTATGTGGTACTGATTTCGGTTTTTTTTTTCTGACGATGGATTTTCTTGAGGGAAATAAAGAAAAATTCGAAAAAATATCGCATTTTACTTCAATTTAGTGTGTGCTAGTTTTTGTTTAATTATTGCATTTCCCCTTGGTTTTTATTTACGCCACGGTTCTTTTCCAGGGGTGTATTTGAACCGGGTATAGTGTAATATTTCTTCTAGTTCAATTGAATAAAAAGTTCCTAACTTACAGAGTTAATCTCCTCAAATGCACATGCTTTAGAAGATGTATGTACCTTATTTCTGATGCTCAATCTCAGTTCTTGATTCTAAAGTAAGTGCATTAAATTGTGTATTTATAACTATGCTTAACTACTTTGACTAGAGAGTCGAGAAATATCCAAGCTTGAATGAGTTGTGTGCCAATGTGTGAGTGAGGTTGCTGAAATATTCTGTGCATAACAGTTGACATCTAGAACTTTCCCTCAAGTGTTTTGCAAAGTGAAATAGTAGCAGTGTTTAGTTTAGGAGATGATATAGGAATTTCTTTGTTAAACCAGTTTAATAATTGTTCCCACCTAGTTGTATATATCTTAGTCAAACCTTTTGAGCCGTTAATCCTATTTCTTTGGCATCCACATTATAAACCTTACCAATTTATGTAAATATATCAGTTGTTTGAACCTCTATCTCTCATGAGCACTTAGTGTTGTTTTAATGTTGTTAAAGTTGAGAAGAGATTTTTTGGTTTATTTGAAAAAAAAAGAATACATATATGTGTGTGTGTGTGTGTATATATATATATATAGGGGATGGATTTTCCCTAGCTTATGGTGTTTATAGAGAATGGGATTTGTTGTTATTATGTAAAACCTCAAAAAGGTTGAAGATGGTTTAACAATAAGAGTAATGCTGAAATTGTGAAATGAAATGGTGTATGTATGAAGTGCTCAAAGAGGTGTAGCTACTACATTCTACATTTATCACACCCTTCCTCAGCCTGCATTACAACCAATTAAAGTCCTATTTAATCCTTTATTGAATAAGCTCAATTAGTAGAGTATTACACTAGGGCCAAGCATATGGTATGTCATCTGTTGCATATGAATTTCAATTCTGAGAGTGAGTTAATTCTTCCGATTTTGAGTTCCTAAATATTCGTGAATACAATGTTGAGAGGAACTAGTCTATATTAGTTGCGGGAGGGAACATGATTTGTAAAAGCAAGGAAATGTTTTGACCTTTGTATTAGAGTAAGTAAGCAAGTTATGAAAATGTGTGGCACTTGTGAGTCATGTCTTGAGGTTGAACTATTATGAATTGGTACTTAAGTATGAGCATGTGTTGTTAAAGAAATTGTTTGATAAAAAGGTCGTCCTTATGTAAAATGTATGTTAATTGCTCGAGGACGAGCAATGGTTTAAATGTGGGGTGTTGATCATAGGCTAAAAACTCGTGTTTTAGTCGTTGTAACAACACTTTAATTATTGCATTTTACAAAGGTTTGAGCTTAAATGATAATGAATTGTACTAAATTCATGTTTTATGTCTTGTAGGAAGCTAATCCGACTTAAGAATTAAATTTGGGATGAATTTGATTAATTTGAGGCTTTGAAGTCTGAGTAAAAGCTAAATAAATCAAGTTGGTATCGTGTTCGGGGGTCGCAAAGCAAGCCCGGATAGAAAAACAAATGAAAAAATGAAGCAGGGCAAAAAATTGCATTGCCGCGCCGTGTGGGGCACCGCAGGGGGCGCCGCGGCAGTGCAAAAATCTTTGCTGCATTGTTTTGCTTTGTTGTATTCTGCCTCTGTCCAATCCATGTACGCGTCGCACGGGGCATCGCGAATGTGTAAAAATTGCAGGACTACTGTATTTTGGTATAAAAAGGGTATAATTGTTAAAACTTATTCTTACACGATTAAAAAGGGTAAAGCAGCCATTATTGACGGACCAGACCTATTTTGAGAGAGAAAAGGAGGAAGAAGATCCATCTTGGAGGATCAAAAATCAAGAGAAGACAACACTTTGGAGCAAGGATTAAAGAGTTCTTCTAAACTTTCTTCTAGTATCTATTTATTTTATATTTAAGACTTATATTGCTGATGTTTGTATAATTATGAGTAGCTAAAACCCAAATATTTTGGGGTTATGGGTGTTAGATGATTATGTTGTTTTAAGCTTAAATTGATGATCTTGAATTTATCGTTAAGGGTTGTTTATTTGATTCTACTGTTAATTATTTTACTGCGTACATAACAGTGAAATACTAGTTACGAATCTTGAGTTAAACTTGAAAAAGGAAATTCTTTATTGCATATAGAATCAAATAGAAAAAGATCTGGATCTTGGGCATCGGGTGAAAGATTCGCGATTAAGATAGAACTATACTTAATTGCCTTGTTTGGTTGAGAAATAGGATTTGTAAATGCATTTGAGTTAATATTAATACCATAGAAATATAGATATTAATTTAACTTGAATAGGCGCATAAGAAATCAACAGATTCTTATGGGTATTATTAACCCTATAATCAATAACCCAGATAATTCAATAAATTATTTTTAAGTTAAAAGCGTAGCATGATCTCTAGCAAGCCCATAACCCTGGAATCTCTCTTATTAATTGTTAAAAGAAAATTTCATAAGTGGTGTAGTAACTTTGTGTTGTATTATTGTTTGATTACTAGTTAAATGATAAATTGTTTATTTATGTATTTTGTGATGAATTAGCTTGAATCGATAATTGTTTGAGTTTGCATCAGTTGATAAGTTGATCATAAGTCCTCGTGGGAACGATACTTTACTTATTACTATATTACTTGAAGATCGCATACACTTGCGTGAGTGTTTTGGTCGCAATAAGTTTTTGGCGCCGCTGCTGGGGACTTAGAAATTAACTATTTTTATATATCAGACTTTTATACTTATCTTTACAAATTATTTTTTTTTGTAAATATTTTATTTTTATAACTATTTGATTTTTCTCTTAGTATGTTTCTAGTTCTCTCATGATGACATATGGGGATGAAATATACAGAGGTAAGGTTAATGATGAAGACGCTTAGTTGACGGAAGATTTTTATGGCCCGTATTTTTGGGCTAGTCATGGCCTCACCTCTTAGAGATCTGAATTTGAATATGGGAGTAAGGATTGGTATTGGGACGGATATTCTCGATTAGGGGAATCTGCGGAACGACATTGTTTACTAACAACGTTGATGAAAGATTGGTGTAAGGAGAGAGATGAGCTTGCACAAAAAATTGAGAATTTTAGCTTGGTTGTGCATAACTTGGATTCAGATTTGAGTGCAAAATTGATTCGTGTAACGCCCAACAATTTAATGATGAGTTGTATGAAGCTGAAAAAAATCTTCTAGACCAAATTGAGGAGCTAAAACAAGAATACCAATTATTAGATCATGTTTTTCTTGAGGATGCCAATGTTGAGAAGAGTTCTCTAGAGTCATGTGAGGGAGTAGATAACATTACTTTAGGAGAATTGAGTCTGTGTATAAATGGGGATGTAAGTTCCTGGCAGAGCTAAGGGGGCTTCAATCCTTACTCTTTATCCCTATCTTCACCCAGGCTAACGGGGCCTTACTTATTCAGGGGGAGCCTCGAAAAGCATTGTTGAGAGGATAGTAGTAAATTTCATGAGTTAGGGAGCATTAGACCTCATTCCAATCATTTTTCCACATTTTTTTAGATAGTAAGATAGTAATCGAGCAATCTGAGCCTATTGGGGAGTCAAAGAGTGAGGGTGAAAGTACTTATATTCTTGAATTTGTTGTGTCAAAAAGCAAAAATTACATTCCTCATCTAAAGGCCGAGAAGTGCCGAGTGAAACAATTATTACTTGGACTGGTTATCTTTGTAGCCCCACCAAATGAGCATAGCCACAGACTGGATGCCCTGTTTGGGGTACAATTCATAAGTTCAAGGTGGAAGCAAAAAGTGGTTCACGTCATGCGCGACGTTAGATCAGGCGTTTGTTGGGAGGCAACCCAATGACTAACATCACTAACTTTTAATTGTAGTTTAGGAATATTAGATTTTAAAATTTATGATGTCTTTAGTCAGGTACAAGCATGAATTTGTGCATTGAATATTATTGTGAAGATGTGGTGATATTATAGTTGTGAAGTGAGGTATATTTGTGTTGTTGATATGGTGAATTTGCCTCATTTCAAGTTGAAATTTAAAGAATGCAAGACATGCTTACAATGTGTTTGTTAAAATGTCTAAGTGACATGAAATTGGGTAATGTTGCAAATTGAGAGACAAATTGCATTTTGAGATGTTATTATTGATAACAACTATGACATTAGGCTAAACCATGATTTTTCGCTTGCTATATGTAAAATGATATGTAGGATTCATGCTAATGTGCCTATGTAGTATATTTTGTATAATAATTTTGGATTTTGTAAAGTAGACTAATTTCCTTTTATGTTTATTTTTAATATTTTCAGCCTAGTTTTTGAATTTTTATTTTATTTACAATTGTTGTAATTATCTCTAATGTTGGGTAGGCCGATAAGCATTATGTCATTCTAATTGAAGAACAGGATAGTCTGAGTCCCTATTATACATGCTAAGTGTCAACATGATAATAACATAAATGTGGGGTATTTACTCCACTTGCTCTTAAAATAATTTTTGTGAGCTTTAGCTAATATATCATGTTGTGTAGGTATAATGTCTCGGCTCCCAAGTAAAAGATCAAACATTGGCCCATCTAAGGTTGCATCTAGTAGCCGACGGGGATGAGGATGTGAACTATGTTCCCTCAAATGATGAGGAATATCTGTGCACATTTGAAGATGAAGATGTTTAGGCCAGTGGCCTCAGGGAGTCTCTCTATTCTAATCTATTTTGATCTTTTGCATTAGGGATAATGCAAGTTTTTAAGTGTGGGGTGACTTGCCCCTATTGTAATGTACTTACTTTTGTATTTTTCGTAGTTTTGGTTGTTTGATTTTGTTTAGACAGTTAAACTTTTTGGTTTGGTAGATTATAGTGTTTGTAGGTAGTAAGTGGTACTGATTTTGGTTTTTTTTTTCCGACGATGGATTTTCTTGAGGTAAATAAAGTCGAAATTCGAAAAAAAATCGCATTTTATTTTAATTTAGTGTGTGCTAGTTTTGGTTTAATTATTGCATTTCCCCTTGGTTTTTATTTATGCCACGGTTCTTTTCCAAGGGTGTATTTGAACCGGGTATAGTGTAATATTTCTTCTAGTTCAATTGAATAAAAAGTTCCTAACTTACAGAGTTAATCTCCTCAAATACACATGCTTTAGAAGTTGTATGTACCTTATTTCTGATGCTCAATCTCAGTTCTTGATTCTAAAGTAAGTGCATTAAATTGTATATTTATAACTATGCTTAACTGCTTTGACTAGAGAGTTGAGAAATATCCAAGTTTGAATGAGTTGTGTGCCAATGTGTGAGTGAGGTTGCTGAAATATTCTGTGTGTAATAGTTGATATCTAGAACTTCCCCTCAAGTGTTTTGCAAAGCGAAATAGTAGCATTGTTTAGTTTAGGAGATGATATAGGCATTTCTTTGTTAAACCAGTTTTATAATTGTTCCCACCTAGTTATATATATCTTAGTCAAACCTTTTGAGCCGTTAATCCTATTTCTTTGGCATCCACATTATAAACCTTACCAATTTATGTAAATATATCAGTTGTTTGAACCTCTATCTCTCATGAGCATTTAGTGTTGTTTTAATGTTGTTAAAGTTGAGAAGAGATTTGTTGGTTTATTTGGAAATAAAATAGAATACATATATATGTGTGTGTGTGTGTGTGTATATATATATATAGGGGATGGATTTTCATTAGTAACATTCTCTAGCTTATGGTGCTTAAAGAGAATGGGATTTGTTGTTCTTATGTTAAACCTCAAAAAGGTTGAAGATGGTTTAACAATAAGAGTAATGCTGAAATTGTGAAATGAAATGGTGTATGTATGAAGTGATCAAAGAGGTGTAGCTATTATATTCTATATTTATCACACCCTTCCTCAACCTGCATTACAAGCAATTAAAGTCCTATTTGATCCTTGATTGAATAAACTCAATTAGTAGAGTATTACATTAGGGACTATAGACGTCGGGGGCACCTCCAACTCAGTCGGTTGCATCAGTTCAGGAGTTTATGGTGCCAGTTATGTCGGGTGATGAGCAGCATCGTTTTGAGAGGTTTGGTAGACTCCAGCCTCCGTCGTTCAGTGGTGCTGAGGGCTAGGATGCCCAGTGTTTTTTTGACAAGTGTCAGTGGATGCTTCGTACAGCAGGGATCCTTGAGTCTAGTGGTGTAGCATTTACCACCTTTCAGTTCTCGGGAACTACCTTTACTTGGTGGGAGGATTTTGAGAGGCGTAGGCCTGTCGGTGCAGCACCCCTTTCTTAGCAGCAGTTCTCCGCTCTCTTCTTGGAGAAGTATGTACCGCAGTCTCGCAGAGAGGAGCTGCGTAGGCAGTTTGTGTGGTTGATATAGGGGGATATGACCGTGAGCCAGTATGAGATGAGGTTTGCTAAGTTGGCTCGTCATGCCATTTGGATGATTCTGACAGATCGTGAGCGGATCAGAAGATTTGTGGATGGCCTTAACTACTATCTCCGTATTCTGATGACTAGGGAGAGAGTATTGGGTGCTAGAGGAGATATCGCTCGTGAGATTAAGATGGTTCGTCGTAGGGAGAGAGAGGAGAGGGAGGCCAAGAGGCATCGAGGATATGGCAGTTATAGTGGTGCTCCTTCGAGGGGCCGGTTCCAGCATGGTAGAGGTCGTTCTTTCAGGCATGCTCAGTCAGCCCGCCCAGGTTATCGTAGGGCATCTTCGGGTCATGGTTATCACAGTACTCAGCAGGGCCAGTCATTACTTAGTGCCCTCCCAGCTTAGAGTTCATCTCATGCCCCGTCAACTCAAGGTTCTTCCATGTCAGGTCCTTCTACTGTTCATTCCGATGCTAGGGTTCCCTTCAGTCCCTATCTCCAGCACCGGGAAGTTGTTCTGAGTGCGAAGAGTTTGGACATATGAGGAGGTAGTGCCCTCGACTTCGTGATGGTCCACTTCAGCAGAGGGGTCAGCCCTCGACTTCTGCTCCAGTTACTTCACCACCTGCCCATCCAGCTAGGGGTGGGGTCAGACTTCCAGGGGTCGCCCCAGAGGGGGAGGTCGATCAGGCAGTGGCCAGGCTCGTCTTTATGCTATTCCAGGAAGGACAGATGATATTGCTTCAGATGCTGTCATTATAGGTATTATTTAAGTTTGCCGTAGAGATGCCTCTATATTATTTGATCTTGGTTCCACCTTTTCCTATGTGTCATCATACTTTGCTCGTTATTTGGGTACGCCCTGTGAGTTTCTTGCTTTACTTGTTCATGTATCTACCCCGGTGGGTGATACTTCTGTTGTAGACCGTGTGTACCGGTCATGTGTGGTGACTATTGGGGGTCTGGAGACCCGAGTAGATCTATTGCTATTGAGCATGGTAGATTTTGATGTCATTTTAGGCATGGATTAGCTATCTCTGTGTCGTGCTATTCTAGACTGTCATGCTAAGACAGTCACTTTGGCTGTGCCGGGTGTATCGCGGATCAAGTGGTGTGGTGTGACTGATTATGTTCCTAGTAGAGTGATCTCTTTCTTGAAGGCCCAATGTATGGTTGGGAAAGGTTGTCTTTCATATCTAGGGTTTGTGAGGTATGTTGAAGTTGAATTCCTAGCATTGATTTTGTTCCAATTGTGAGGGATTTTCCCGATGTTTTTCCTGCAGACCTATCGGGCATGCCACCATATAAGGATATTGATTTTGGTATTGACCTGGTGCTGGGCACTCAGCCCATTTCTATTCCAGCGTATCGTATGGCACCAGCGGAGTTGAAAGAATTGAAGGAACAGCTTTAGGAACTCCTAGATAAGGGGTTCATTTGGCCTAGTGTGTCACCTTGGGGTTCGCCCGTTCTGTTTATTAAGAAGAAGGATGGCACGATGAGAATGTACATTGATTATAGGCAATTGAACAAAGTAACAATTAAGAACAAGTATCCTCTACCTCACATTGATGATTTATTTGATCAGCTTCAGGGAGCAAGAGTGTTCTCCAAGATTGATCTCCATTTCGGTTATCACTAGTTGAAGATCAGGGATTCAGATATTCTTAAGACTGCCTTCAAGACCAGATATGGTCATTATGAGTTCCTTGTGATGTCTTTTGGGCTAACCAATGCCCTAGCAGCATTCATGCATTTGATGAACAGCATGTTCCAGCCTTATCTGGATTCGTTCGTTATTGTATTCATTGACAATATTCTGGTGTACTCGCGTAGTCAGGAGGAGCATCGGAGCATTTGAGAGTTGTATTGCAGAGATTGAGGGAGGAGAAGCTTTATGCAAAATTCTCCAAGTGTGAGTTTTGGCTCAGTTTAGTGGCTTTCTTGGGGAACGTGGTGTCCAGCAAGGGTATTCAGGTTGATCTTAAGAAGATAGAGGTGGTTCAGAGTTGGCCCAGACCGTCCTCAACCATAGAGATTCATAGTTTTCTTGGGTTGGCAGGCTATTATCGCCGGTTTGTTCCGGGATTCTCATCTATAGCATCGCCCTTGACCAAGTTGACTCAGAAGGGTGTTCCATTTGTATGGTCGGACGAGTGTGAGGAGAGATTTCAGAAACTCAAGACAGCCTTGACCACAGCTCCAATGTTGGTTTTGCCATCAGCTTTAGGTTCATATACTGTGTATTGTGATGCTTTAAGAGTTGGGATTGGTTGTGTGTTGATACAGGAGGGTAGAGTTATTGCTTATGCTTCTCGTCAATTGAAGCCCCATGAGAAGAACTACCATGTTCATGATTTGGAGTTGGCTGCCATAGTTCATGCATTGAAGATCTGGAGGCATTATTTGTGTGGTGTATCTTGTGAGGTATTCATCGATCATCGCAGTCTTTAGCATTTGTTCAAGCAAAAGGATCTTAATTTGAGGCAGCGGAGATGGTTGGAATTGCTTAAGGATTATGATATCACTATATTGTACCATCCGAGCAAGGCCAATGTAATGGCCGATGCTTTGAGCCGAAAGGCAGTGAGTATGGGGAGTTTGGCATACATCCCAGTTGGGGAGAGACCTCTTGCACTTGATGTTAAGGCCTTGGCCAATCGGTTCATGAGATTGGATATTTCGGAGCCCGGTCGGGTGTTGGCATGTGTGGTTTCTCGGTCTTCCTTATATGATCGCATCAGAGAGTGCCAGTATGATGATCCGTATTTGCTTGTCCTTAACGACAGGGTTCAGCATGATGATGCAAGAGATGTGACCATCGGTGACGATGGTGTGTTGAGGATGCAGGGCAGGATTTATGTGCCCAATGTGGATGGGCTTAGAGAGTTGATTCTAGAGGAGGACCATAGCTCGCGGTATTCTATCCATACGGGTGCCGTGAAGATGTACCAGGATTTGAGGCAGCACTATTGGTGGAGAAGAATGAAGAAAGATATTGGGGGATTTGTAGCTCGGTGTCTCAACTGCCAGAAGGTAAAATATGAGCATCAAAGACCGGGTGGCTTGCTTCAGTAGATGGTTATTCTCGAGTGGAAGTGGGAGAGGATCACTATGGACTTTGTAGTTGGACTTCCTCGGACTTTGAAAAAATTTGAAGCTATTTGGGTGATTGTGGATCGGTTGACCAAGTCTGTGCACTTTATCCTTGTGTGTACTACCTATTCTTCAGAGCGGTTGGTAGGGATTTATATCCGGGAGATTGTTTGGTTGCATGGTGTTCTGGTTTCCATCATCTCAGATAGAGGTACTCAGTTTACTTCCCAGTTTTGGAAATCTGTTCAGCGAGAGTTGGGTACTCAGGTGGAGTTGAGCACAGCTTTTCATCCTCAGACGGACGGACAGTCTGAGCATACGATTTAGATATTGGAGGACATGTTGTGTGCTTGTGTTATCAACTTTGGATGTTCATGGGATGAGTTCCTACCACTTGCAGAGTTTGCTTACAACAACAGCTACCAGTCGAGTATCCAGATGGCTCCGTATTAGGCTTTGTACGGGAGGCGGTATAGATCTCCAGTTGGTTGGTTCGATCCCGGCGAGGCTAGACTATTGGGGACAGACTTGGTTCAGGATGCCTTAGAGAAGGTAAAAGTGATTCAGGAGAGGCTTCGTACAGCGTAGTCGCTTCAGAAAAGTTATGCGGACCGGAAGGTTCGAGATGTGTCCTACATGATCGGTGAGAAGGTCTTGCTGAAGGTTTCGCCCATGAAGGGTGTTATGAGGTTTGGGAAGAAAGGGAAGTTGAGTTCGCGGTTCATTGGGCCTTTTGAGGTGCTTCGGAGGATTGGAGAGGTGGCTTATGAGCTTGCTTTGCCACCCAGCTTGTCTAGCGTGCATCCGGTATTTCATGTTTCTATGCTTCGGAAGTATATTGGGAATCCGTCTCATGTTTTGGACTTCAGCATGTCAGTTGGATGATGATTTGACCTATGATATGGAGCCAGTAGCAATTTTGGGTCGTCGGGTTTGAAAGTTGAGGTCAAAGGATATAGTTTCAGTGAAAGTGCAGTGGAGAGGTCGGCCTGTGGATGAAGCTACCTAGGAGACCGAGCGGGAGATGCAGAGCAGATATCCTCACATGTTTGAGGCTTCAGGAATGTTTCTTGACTCGTTCGAGGATGAACGTTTGTTTAAGTTGGGGAGGATGTGACGACCCGGCCAGTCGTCTCATGAGTTACCGCTTTGTTTTCCCCTATTTTATCTTCTTTACGCTTCGTTATCCGTATTTTATGTGATCGGGTGGATTAGTTCGAGTTCGGAGAGGATTTGGTAAAAAATAAGACACTTAGTCTCTTTTAAGAAGGCTTAAGTTGGAAAAAGTCAACCGGATGTTGACTTATGTGTTAGAAGGCTCGGAAGTGAGTTCTGATGGTTTGGTTAGCTTCGGGAGGTGATTTGTGTCTTAGGAGCGCGATCGGAATGGGTTTTGAAGTTGTAGAGGAGATTTAGGCTTGAATTCGCGAAATTGATATTTTGGCAATTTCGGGTTGATAGGCGAGATTTTGATATAAGGGTCGGAATGGAATTCTGAGAGTTGCAGTAGCTTCGTTATGTTATTTGAGATGTGTGTGCAAAATTTTAGGTCATTCGGACGAGATTTGATAGACATTTTGAGCGAAAGCATAATTTAAGAGTTCTTGGAGTTCTTAGGCTTGAATCCTATGTTAAACTGGTGATTTGATGTTGTTGTAAGCGTTCCGAAGTGTTGAACAAGTTTGAACGATGTCATGGGGTCCCGGGTAGGTTCTGGGATGTTTTAGGTCGAAAATCATAGTTGTAGCAGGTCCAGGAGGGTTGTAAGCCTCGGAAACCACCCGCGCGGTCCGCATAAAAAGAAGTGCGGCTGTGGTAGGTGTCATGCGAACCGCACAAAATGGTGTGCGGCCGCGGTGGGGAATGATTCACTAGTCCAACTTTGGAAGCTCATATCTTTTGATCTACAAGGAATTTTGAGATGATTCAAACACGAAAGTTGTATCCCGTCGTGTCTAGTTTCCAGAAAGGTAAAGATATCGCAACTTGGACATATGTAGAAAAGGTTATGGCCAAAATATTAAAGCCTGTCACTGCAGAGGAAGGTCTGTGCGGCCGCGGTTGTTTTTGCGCGAACCGCACTGGCTTGTGCGGACCGCGGTCGATTTGGTGCGGCCCGCGGAGGCTGAAATCTGAGGGGTACTCTAAAAATATGAGGTTTTGGGTTTTATTTGATATTTTGACCTAGAGAGCTCGGATTTTGGCGATTTTTCGAAGGTTTTTCAAGAAATTCATCGGGGTAAGCGATTCTAATTCAGATTTGGCTATAGTACATGAATCTATCACAGGATTCATTATTTAATTCATGATTTTGGGATGGAATTTGGGAAGAAAATTGGGAAACATTTCAAAAATATGAAATGATGATTTGAAGGACCAAATGGTATCGGAACTGGATAATTTTGGTATGGGTAGACTCATGAAGGTATGAGGATTCCAAAAATGTAAATTTTACCCGATTTCGAGATGTGGACCCGGTGCTCGGGTTTTGCTAATTTTGAGATTTTTGATATTTTTCGAATGTTTTCGCTTGGGCTTTATTCCCTTAGCATATTGTGACGTATTCGTTCTAATTTTGGATAGATTCGACGTGCGTGGAGGCCAATTCGAGGGGCAAAGGCGTTGTGAGCTGGAGAATTAGCCGGTTCGAGGTGAGTAATGAATGTAAATGATGTCCTGAGGGTTTGAAACCCCGGATTTGCACATCGTAGTGCTATATTGAGGTGCACGCGCTTGATGATGAGCGTGGGGTCATTTATTATTGGGGATTGTGACTTGGTCCATCCCGAGTGATGTTTTACCGTGCATTTTGATTGAAGCTTATTTGTTATGATCATTGTTTGGACTGATTGCCATACTTGGGCTTCATGCCAACTATTTGAACCCTCCGGGGAGTTTTATTACTATTTCCTTACTGTTTTAACTTACTACTTGAACTCAGTCGTACCGTTTTCCACTGTTTTACAACTCAGCCACTTTTTACTCGATTTTGAAACAAAAATGATATATATTAAATGATGTTTTGGGCTGAGAACTACTGTTTTACTAATGCCCGAGGGCTTATATGATTTTTTGGATTGAGTACGGCCAAGGCCAAATGTGAGGATACTGTGGGATCGGGTTGCGCGCTGCAGCAGTGTTATATTGATATTGATATGAGGCCGAGGGTTTAGATTTGATGCCACGAGATGGGTTGATATTGCGTTTGGGCCGTAAGGGGCCCCTCCCGGAGTCGGCACACCCCCAGTAAGCGTCGTCGACGATAAATGTATGGATCGGGCTGCACGCCGCAGCGGGTACTATAGGGTACCATCCTATGTGTTGATTTTCTTTATATGTCTGTCACTTAACTGCTTATTTATTGTAGCATTTCCATATTTTGTTTCCATTGGTTTATTGCTTTCATATTACTTGTTTAAAATGCCGCATTATAGATTAATCTGTGTTTCTCCGTGATTTTTTATTCTTAGTCATTATTTATGCTTATTACTCACTGGGTCGAAGTACTCACATTACTCCCTGCACTTTGCGTGCAGATCCAGGAGCATCTGAGACTGAGTGAGGATTTTTAGTTGAGCAGCGCATATCCGGGAGCATCGAGGTCGTTGCATGGCATCTGCAACCCTGATCTCTCCCTTCTAGATTGATATGTATTAGGGTGATAAACTGGTATTAGAGGCTCAGACTTATGACACCGGATCTATATGGGCTAGGTAGTATTAGTTTTATCATTTGAAACTCCGCCTATTTAACTTTGGTTTCAGGCTGTTAATATGGTGTTTTGGAAATTTAACTGTGTTAGCTAATAATTAACTATATAAGAAATGGGTTGAGGTTGTTAATTGGTTAGGCTTGCCTAGCAGTGTGTTGGGAGCCATCACGACCGGGGTCTGGGTCGTGACAATTATGTTGTTTGAAGCTTAAATTGATGATCTTGAATTTATCGTTAAGGGTTGTTTATTTGATTCTGCTGTTAATTATTTTACTGTGTACATAACAGTGAAATACTATTTACGAATCTTGAGTTAAACTTGAAAAAGGAAATTCTTGATTGCATATAGAATCAAATAGAACAAAATCTGGATCCTGGGAATCGGGTGAAAGATTAACGATTAAGATAGAACTATACTTAATTGCCTTGTTTGGTTGAGAAATAGGATTTGTAAATGCATTTGAGTTAATATTAATACCATAGAAATATATGTATTAATTTAACTTGAATAGGCGCATAGGAAGTTGACAGATTCTTATGGGTATTATTAACCATATAATCAATAACCCAGATAATTCAATAAATTATTTTTAAGCTAAAAGCCTAGCATGATCTCTAGCAAGCCCGTAACCCTGGAATATCTCTCTTATTAATTGTTAAAAGAAAATTTCATAAGTGGCGTAGTAACTTTGCGTTGTATTATTGTTTGATTACTAGTTAAATGATAAATTGGTTATTTATGTATTTTGTGATGAATTAGCTTGAATCGATAATTGTTTGAGTTTGCATCAGTTGATAAGTTGATCATAAGTCCTCGTGAGAACGATACTTTACTTATTACTATATTACTTGAAGATCGCCTACACTTGCGTGAGTGTTTTGGTCGCAACACGTTTTTGGCGCCGCTGCCGGGGACTTAGAAATTAACTATTTTTCTATATCAGACTTTTTTTTATTTTGGCAATCCGCTAGGCAAGCGCCTAGGGCTTGGTTTTTATTAATAATAGAAAAGAAAAATACAACAATTAGGAAAAGTACAAATAAGGGGGACAATAGCACCGGAATTGTTACACATATGCCTTGGCTATATAATCACTCATCTGCGCCTCACATTGCTTTATGGCAGCCTCATGTAGAGGATTCACAGTGTAGTTGCCTGCAAAGTCTCACGAGGGCATATAATCTCATAACCGTGTGGATAATTTCCAAAGGCATAGGACCAAGGCAACACAAACCGATCTAAACCTTACCATACTATTCCTATTGAGGCGAAGAAAAAGCCTCATCTTCTAGCAAGCATGTAAAAAATATGAACTTGAAATTACCAAGTACTCTATGATCACCATAGAGTTTATAACACACTCTATGACGCTATTACAAGTGATGATGCTTTGAAAATGATAAACTAAAACAATGTAGAAATTAGTATCTTGCCCCTCATTTATCAAACTTGTGAGTTCTTCAATTTGAACTTCCTTAAAATCCTCTTGAATTGTCTTCAATTAATCTTCAAAGTTCTTCATTTCTTGTCGGATCTTTTGGACTTCGTAGATGTGGAGGGGGCAGCCCCTTTTTTCTTTGCAGCTCTCATTGGGAGTTGTCTAAGTGTTATTTCTTGAGTCACCTTATTTTTTTCACTGTTCTTATGAGCGAAATCTCCAGTTCTAGCCGCCTCTTCCGGACAAGATTCAATAAATTCTTCCTCTTTTGCTTCTTCGGAGATGGCAACGCGTAAGCTGGCCTCAAGTTTTTGATTTGCTTCATCTTTTATAACCATCCACAATGGTTCATGCCTCTTCAATGTCTTTGCACTATATGGTATGGTTCATGTCTGTTTGTCACTGAAAATTTCAGCTTCAGTCCAGATGTTTTTGAGCATGATGAGAATGCACTTTTGTGTGGTTTTGGTCTGCATAATGCATCCATCAACTTTCTGTCCTCCAACGAAATAGCATGTATATCAGTTACCATTACTACAGCTCCAGTCGCGTTTGCATTGGACTGTTGCTGCCCAGTCGTGTTTGCATTGGACTGCTTCTTCCCAGTCGTGTTTGTATTGGACTGTTGCTTCCCAGGATTAGTATTAACATCAGCTGCAGTTGTTGATGTACTAGGGACAGAAACAGGAGCATTGTAGTTAAGCTTGCTTTTTATAAGCGAAGTCGATGCATTCTGTTTTCTTGGCATAGGTGGTGAGCCAACTGAGAGTAAGTCTTCATCGGCACTCTCTTGAATATCATCAGCAGTAGAAGCATCATCTTCGCCATCTGAGTATGCACATCTGTGAGGTTTTGGATTGTCCAAAACATCCAATAGTGCCCGGTCATGGTTTGAAATCTCCAAGTCTACTGTTGCATTGCTTGAAGTGATTACATAGTATTGTTGTTTTTGTAGTGGACTGCCTGTAATCAGCTGCTGCATTCTAGCCATGAATTGTCCTGCATTTGGATGCAACAGTGCATCACTTGTACCTTTGTGTTGCTGCGCATGAGATTGACCAACCGCATAAGCATCTTCTTAATGATGTTGTTGCTGCCCAGATTTACATGTACTGAGTTTTTGTGATTTGGTAGTCACAATTTCCTGATCACTGTCAGCATTATCTTTCTCCATTTCAAACTGATCTGCCCAGCTTTTGGATACTACAGAAGACTTCATGAAAACTTCCTGTAGAATATCTCTTGGGTGCACTGAGTGTTTTGCTTTGTTGAGTTGCATTATAGGAATTGGAGACTGATTTCCAGTGAAAGATTGCAATGGATTTGTATTCTTCATAATTTGTGAACCAAGTGAAATAAATTGCACAGTCGATGGAGTGGAGGAGTTGTTTTGATCCATGTGGTGTGCATCATTATCCTCCACCAGCTGAAGATTCTGCTCAACCTGCTGCAAGTTACTCAGGTCTGGAGTCTGCCCTGCATTTCGCCCAATTATAACAGAAATTTGACGTAAGCATGACCCTTTAGCATCCCCAGCTGCGATTGTCACTGCCTTTTGTTCACCAACTGGAACACCCTCCTTAGAGACAACAAGCTGCCCACCTGCATCGTGATCAACCTGCTGTATAGTCGTCCCAAAATCTGGACTGGAAATATGCATTGTTGGAACAGCTGTAGCTTGTGTTTCTACTTTCCCTTCCTTGTGATCATCAGAAGGATTTAAGTCCTTTTCTTTATGTGGTCGAGCAGCTGCATTTTTGGAATTTTGATGCTCTTTTCCATTGCCTGGAGAATTGGCTTGAGGAGCAACTAAATTTACATCACAATCTTGCAAGTTCTTCCCATCACCTTCTGAACCATGCTCATTCCCCACAGTCAAACCATTACAAGTGTAAGAGTTGCAGATGTTTGTTTCAATAGAAACTTGTTTTTTGCGACTGGAAACATCATTTTCACTAGGTGATAGGTGTGCACGATTTACTACTGTCTAGATTTCACCCTTAGCTTGTTGCACACCTTGAGCACCAGTAGATAAAGTACATGCTGATTTTTCAACTGCAGCAACTCGATCACCAGTTGTATTCAATGCAGCTGTAACATCCAAAGTCGAACAAAAAGTAGTTGGTTCTGTTAACTTCTGTAAGTTAATTTGCCCATGTCCTTTAGATATTTGATGGCCAGATTCAGTAGTTTTTTGCCCAGCACTTTGACCATTATGAAGACCAGTTGAGCCAAAAGGAACTGTAGCATCCTTCAGGTCATTAGCAACCTTATTAAGAGCTGCTGTAACCGGAACTACCACAACACCATCAACAGCTGCTATATGTTGCGACCTAGCAGCATCTAATCCTTGACCAGCTTCCTTAGTGTGTGAGGCAGCAACTCGATCAGATGCATCGATCAAATCTTGCTGCTCTACTCCTACTGCAAACTTAACACCTTCATGCACCCTACTTCCATCACCAACAGTGTTCTTCACACCTGTTGCTACCCCATTATTTTCCATCTGATCGGCTATATTTTGAGACAAACCATCACCATGACCAATAACACTAGCTGGGACAGTCTGCACAACACCAACACTCCCTGTCACACTTCTAACAGTAGGCTCCATACCAGTATCATTGGCCACGACCACTTCCTTATTAGCTCTAGCCAGAGTTCGATGACCTAATGCGCCTTCCTTTTGTAACAATTGTTGCTCGACCAATTCATTCTTTGTTGCTTCATCTCTCAAATTACCATATTGTGTTACTACTTCCTTACTTATTTGTTCAGCTCTTTTAGCATTTAGATAGTCCCTAGCATCTCCTTGAAGATGTGCATTCATGGATACATCTATAACTGGCAGATTACTCTCGATTGGTGCACTTGTTGTGACTATCTCCTCTGCACCTGGTTCTTTTCACAATCGACACTCTTTACCATCATGTCCTTGATGCTAGCAATATGTAAAAAAACAACTTCCTGGTAATGCACGATTGTTTTACCTGCAACTTTATCGACAATCAAAATTTTAACCTTCTTAGGATATTTTTACAGAAGATCAATAATGACTTTAACTCTAGCAGCACTAGGCCTAGTTCTATCCTGTGTTGCCTTGTCCACAGCAAGAGGTTTACCTACAGCAGATGCAATAGACAATAAGGACCACTTAGCGAAGAAACTAGGCGCCATACCTAGAAACGAAATCCACACCACTGCCATGGACGTTTCCTCTTTAGGATTGAATCCTAACGTCCATGGGAAGGTTCTAAAAAATAATTCATCACCTTTTTCCTTGACATATCCAGTTGATCTTGATAAACATTGAACATAATCATTGTATAGATCAAATCTAACTAAGATATGACGAAATTCCAGTAGTCATATGTTACAACGTCCTTGAATATCGAATTGCGACGAGAAAACTTTTCGAAACTCTTGAAGATCAGGTTTCCCGTAAGAAAACTTCAAGATAACAGCTTGATGTAATCCTTCCTCTCTTGTGAATTGATTAATATCATCCATTGAGAATTCTATCGTTGGTTCACCATGTACAATAGTTACAGGAATCAAATCGATTTTGGACAACATTGCGGCAGAATGATTTCCATTGAGTTGCGATGCATATGAATGTTTTAAAATGTGGTTTACCTGTGTTTCTTTACTGCTTTGGGTAGACTCTCCCACATCTTGGAGCTGGGGAGAGATGAAAGCGTCCATGGCTGCTCTAAACCTCACATAACTGACGCGAAGAACATCCAAAAAGGCCAAAAATCTGGAAAATATTTCTCGATGCTACAGTAGTCGCGAAATAAAATTTAAGATCTGGAAATATTGGCTATGAATTTGAGGATGAAACCAATTGGGGATTGTGCGCAAAGAGAAAATGAATCTTTTGATATCAAGTTTGCGAAAATCCACCGCTAGATTCCGAAGTTATGGCTGATGAATAGTAACGGGTTTACTATTCACCTTTCTTCTTAGAGAGCCCTGGAAATTTGGTTCGGCGCTTTATATATATATCAGACTTTTATTCTTATCTTTACAAGTTTTTTTTTTGTAAATATTTTATTTTTATAACTATTTGATTTTTCTCTTAGTATGTATCTAGTTCTCTCAGGATGACATATGGGGATGAAATATACGGAGGTAAGGTTAATGATGAAGACACTTGGTTGACAGAAGATTTTTATGGCCCGTATTTTTGGGCTAGTCATGGCCTCACCTCTTGGAAATCTGAATTTGAATATGGGAGTAAGGGTTAGTATTGGGACGGATATTCTCGATTAGGGGAATCTGCGGAACAACGTTGTTTACTAACAACATTGATGAAAGATTGGTGTAAGGAGAGAGATGAGCTTGCACAAAAAATTGATAATTTTAGCTTGGTTGTGCATAACTTGGATTCAGATTTGAGTGCAAAAGATGATGTGTGTAACGCCAACCAATTTAATGATGAGTTGTATGAAGCTGAAAAAAATCTTCTAGACCAAATTAAGGAGTTAAAACAAGAATACCAATTATTAGATCATGTTTTTCTTGAGGATGCCAATGTTGAGAAGAGTTCTCTAGAGTCATGTGAGGTAGTAGATAACATTACTTTAGGATAATTGAGTGTGTGTATAAATGGGGATATAAGTGCCTGGAAGAGTTAAGGGGGCTTCAATCCTTACTCTTTATCCCCATCTTCGCCCAGGCTAACGGGGCCTTACTTATTCAGGGGGGAGCCTCGAAAAGCACTGTTGAGAGGATAGTAGTAAAATTCATGAGTTAGGGAGCATTAGACCTCATTCCAATTATTTTTCCACATTGTGTTTAGATAGTAAGATAGTAATCGAGCCATCTGAGCCTATGGGGGAGTCAAAACGTGAGGGTGAAAGTGCCTATATTATTGTATTTGTTGTGCCAAAAAGCAAAAATTACATTCCTCATCTAAAGGCCGAGAAGTGCCGAGTGAAAAATTTATTACTTGGCCCGGTTATCTTTGTAGCCCCACCAAATGAGCATAGCCACAGACTGGATGCCCTGTTAGGGGTACAATTCATAAGTTCAAGGTGGAAGCAAAAAGTGGTTCACGTCGTGCCGCGACGTTAGATCAGGCACTTGTTGGGAGGCAACCCAATGACTAACATCACTAACTTTTAATTTTAGTTTAGAAATATTAGATTTTAGAAGTTATGATGTCTTTAGTCAGGTACAAGCATAAATTTGTGCATTGAATATTATTGTGAAGATGTGGTGATGCTATAGTTTTGAAGTGAGGTATATTTGTATTGTTGATATGGTGAATTTGCCTCATTTCAAGTTGAAATTTAAAGAATGCAAGACATGCTTACAATGTGTTTGTTAAAATGTCTAAGTGACATGAAATTGAGTAATGTTGCAAATTGAGAGACAAATTGCATTGTGAGATGTTATTATTGATAACAACTATGACATTAGGCTAAACCATGATTTTTCTCTAGCTATATGTAAAATGATATGTAGGATTCATGTTAATGTGCCTATGTAGTATATTTTGTATAATAATTTTGGATTTTGTAAAATAGACTAATTTGTTTTATGTTTATTTTTAATATTTTCAGCCTAATTTTTGAATTTTTATTTTATTTACAATTGTTGCAATTATCTCTAATGTTGGGTAGTCCGATAAGCATTATGTCATTCTAATTGAAGAACAGGGTAGTCTGAGTCCCTATTATACATGCTAAGTGTCAACATGATAATAACATAAATGTGGGGTATTTACTCCACTTGCTCTTAAAATAATTTTTGTGAGCTTTAGCTATTATATCATGTTGTGTAGGTATAATGTCTCGGCTCCCAAGTAAAAGATCAAACATTGGCCCATCTAAGGTTGCATCTAGTAGCCGACGGGGATGAGGATGTGAACTATGTTCCCTCAAATGACGAGGAATATCTGTGCACATTTGAAGATGAAGATGTTTAGGCCAGTGGCCTCAGGGAGTCTCTCTATTCTAATCTATTTTGATCTTTTGCATTAGGGATAATGCAAGTTTTTAAGTGTGGGGTGACTTGCCCCTATTGTAATGTACTTACTTTTGTATTTTTCGTAGTTTTGGTTGTTTGATTTTGTTTAGACAGTTAAACTTTTTGGTTTGGTAGATTATAGTGTTTGTAGGTAGTAAGTGGTACTGATTTTGGTTTTTTTTTTCCGACGATGGATTTTCTTGAGGTAAATAAAGTCGAAATTCGAAAAAAAATCGCATTTTATTTTAATTTAGTGTGTGCTAGTTTTGGTTTAATTATTGCATTTCCCCTTGGTTTTTATTTACGCCACGATTCTTTTCCAAGGGTGTATTTGAACCGGGTATAGTGTAATATTTCTTCTAGTTCAATTGAATAAAAAGTTCCTAACTTACAGAGTTAATCTCCTCAAATACACATGCTTTAGAAGTTGTATGTACCTTATTTCTGATGCTCAATCTCAGTTCTTGATTCTAAAGTAAGTGCATTAAATTTTATATTTATAACTAGGCTTAACTACTTTGACTAGAGAGTCGAGAAATATCCAAGCTTGAATGAGTTGTGTGCCAATGTGTGAGTGAGGTTGCTGAAACATTCTGTGCATAACAGTTGACATCTAGAACTTTCCCTCAAGTGTTTTGCAAAGCGAAATAGTAGCAGTGTTTAGTTTAGGAGATGATATAGGCATTTCTTTGTTAAACCAGTTTAATAATTGTTCCCACCTAGTTGTATATATCTTAGTCAAACCTTTTGAGCCGTTAATCCTATTTCTTTGGCATCCACCTTATAAACCTTACCAATTTATGTAAATATATCAGTTGTTTGAACCTCTATCTCTCAGGAGCACTTAGTGTTGTTTTAATGTTGTTAAAGTTGAGAAGAGATTTGTTGGTTTATTTGGAAAAAAAAGGAATACATATATATGTGTGTGTGTATATATATATATATAGGGGATGGATTTTCATTAGTAACATTCCCTAGCTTATGGTGTTTAAAGAGAATGGGATTTGTTGTTATTATGTAAAACCTCAAAAAGGTTGAAGATGGTTTAACAATAAGAGTAATGCTGAAATTGTGAAATGAAATGGTGTATGTATGAAGTGCTCAAAGAGGTGTAGCTACTACATTCTACATTTATCACACCCTTCCTCAGCCTGCATTACAACCAATTAAAGTCCTATTTAATCCTTGATTGAATAAGCTCAATTAATAGAGTATTACACTAGGGCCAAGCATATGGTATGTCATCTGTTGCACATGAATTTCAATTCTGAGAGTGAGTTAATTCTTCCGATTTTGAGTTCCTAAATATTCGTGAATACTATGTTGAGAGGAACTAGTCTATATTAGTTGTGGGAGGGAACATGATTTGTAAAAGCAAGGAAACGTTTTGACCTTTGTATTAGAGTAAGTAAGCAAGTTATGAAAATGTGTGGCACTTGTGAGTCATGTCTTGAGGTTGAACTATTATGAATTGGTACTTAAGTATGAGCATGTGTTGTTAAAGAAATTGTTTGATAAAAAGGTCGTCCTTATGTAAAATGTATGTTAATTTCTCGAGGACGAGCAATGGTTTAAATGTGGGGTGTTGATCATAGGCTAAAAACTCGTGTTTTAGTCGTTGGAACAACACTTTAATTATTGCATTTTAAAAAGGTTTGAGCTTAAATGATAATGAATTGTACTAAATTCATGCTTTATGTCTTGCAGGAAGCTAATCCGACTTAAGAATTAAATTTGGGATGAATTTGATTAATTTGAGGCTTTGAAGTCTGAGTAAAAGCTAAATAAATCAAGTTGGGATCGTGTTCGGGGGTCGCAAAGCAAGCCCGGATAGCAAAACAAATGAAAAAACGAAGCAGAGCAAAAAACTGCATTGCCGCGTCGTGTGGGGAACCGCAGGGGGCGCCGCGGCAGTGCAAAAATCTTTGCTGCATTGTTTTGCTCCGTTAAAATGTATTCTGCCTATGTCCAATCCATGTACGTGTCGCACGGGGCGCCGCGGACGTGTAAAAATCGCAGGACTACTGTATTTCAGTTTAAAAAGGGTATAATTGTTAAAACTCATTCTTACAAGATTAACAAGGGTAAAGCAGCCATTATTGACGAACCAGACCTATTTTGAGAGAGAAAATGAGGAAGAAAATCCATCTTGGAGGATCAAAAATCAAGAGAAGACAACACTTTGGAGCAAGGATTAAAAGAGTTCTTCTAAACTTTCTTCTAGTATCTATTTATTTTATATTTAAGACTTATATTGCTGATGTTTGTATAATTATGAGTAGCTAAAACCCAAATATTTTGGGGTTATGGGTGTTAGATGATTATGTTGTTTTAAGCTTAAATTGATGATCTTGAATTTATCGTTAAGGGTTGTTTATTTGATTCTGCTGTTAATTATTTTACTGCGTACATAACAGTGAAATACTATTTACGAATCTTGAGTTAAACTTGAAAAAGGAAATTCTTGATTGCATATAGAATCAAATAGAGCAAGATCTGGATCCTGGGCATCGGGTGAAAGATTCGCGATTAAGATAGAACTATACTTAATTGCCTTGTTTGGTTGAGAAATAGGATTTGTAAATGCATTTGAGTTAATATTAATACCATAGAAATATAGGTATTAATTTAACTTGAATAGGCGCATAAGAAATCGACAGATTCTTATGGGTATTATTAACCCTATAATCAATAACCCAGATAATTCAATAAATTAGTATTAAGCTAAAAGCCTAGCATGATCTCTAGCAAGCCCATAACCCTGGAATATCTCTCTTATTAATTGTTAAAAGAAAATTTTATAAGTGGCATAGTAACTTTGTGTTGTATTATTGTTTGATTACTAGTTAAATGATAAATTGGTTATTTATGTATTTTGTGATGAAT
Source organism: Nicotiana sylvestris (assembly GCF_000393655.2). Classification (NCBI taxonomy): domain Eukaryota; kingdom Viridiplantae; phylum Streptophyta; class Magnoliopsida; order Solanales; family Solanaceae; genus Nicotiana; species Nicotiana sylvestris. Next base: position 96,564,596 of record NC_091065.1, read on the forward strand.
TTGCTTGAATCGATAATTGTTTGAGTTTGCATCAATTGATAAGTTAATCATAAGTCCTCATGGTGTTAAAACGAAACTCCATATTCCGAGGCCTTGAAAACCTCATTTAGAGCCACCTCGATTTGTGTGTGCAATCCGGGCGCGTAGCCGGAAAGCTTAAATATGATAATCTGTGAAAAATGATAAGTTTTGATTATAGAATGAGCTAATTTGACTTCAGTCAACATTTTGGGTAAACGGACCCAGACCTGTGATTTGATGGTCCCGGAGGGTCCGTAGAAAATATGGGACTTAGGCGTATGCCCGGAATCGAATTCCGAGGTCCCGTGCCCGAGAAATGAATTATCAAAGAAAATTATTTTCTGAAATTGTTTAATGAAATTTGAAATAAAATTTAATTAGAACATGATGGTATCGGGACCGTATTTTGGTTTTGGTGCCCAGTACAGGTCTTATATATGGTTTAAGTCATTTCTGTAAAGTTTGGTTGAAAACGGACGTCGTCTGACGTGATCCGGACCTAAATTGCTGAATTTTATAATTGATGAAGTTTGAGAAAAAGTTCTTGATTTTGAGGTTTGATTCATTGTCATTGAGGTTATTTTGGCGATTTGATCGCACGGATGAGTTCGTATGATGTTGTTGAGTTAGTACGTGTGCTTGGTTAGGAGCCCCGAGGGCTCTGGTGTGTTTTGGATGTGTTTCGGGAAGTTTTGAACTTAGGAAAAAGATGCAGGTCTCTGAAGCCAAGTCACGCGGTCCGCGGTGGAAGCATCTCGGCCGCGGTGGGGACTTCGCGACTGCAGTGGGATTTGTGCGGTCCGCGGTGAGCAAGGCCAACCTTCGCGGCCGCGCTCGATTTCTCGCGGTCCGCGGTGGACTCCGCGGTCGCAGCCTTTTTTGTGCGGTCCGCGGTGAGGGTCTGAGAGGGGTATAAATTGACGGGATTTCCTGTTATTTTTCATTTTTCAAAACCCCAAAAACCTAAGAGGCGATTTTTCCAACAAACTTTCTTCTCCAAATAAATTGTAAGTCGTTTTTAACTAGTTTTCTTCAATCATTAACATCTTTTAACATGAAATCAACTTCAAATCAATTATTTTCATGGGGGAAATTGGGTGTTTTGGGTAAAACCTAGGTTTTTCAAAAAATGAGGATTTGGACCTCGATTAGAGGTCTGATTTAAAAATAAATTATATATTTGGGTTCGTGGGGGAATAGGTGATCGGGTTTGGTTCGAACTTCGGGTTTTGACCATGTGGGCCCGGGGCGATTTTTGATTTTTTGGGTAAAACTTTAGAAAACTCATTTTCATGCATTTAAATTGATTCATTTAGCGTTTATTGATGTAATTGAGTAATTCGTGACTAGATACGAGCAAATTGGCAGTGGAATCAAGGGGTAAAGCTATAATTAAAGATTGAGTTGTGTTCGAGGCATCAAGGTAAGTGTTTGGTCTAACCCTAGCTTGAGGGATTAGGAGTTGTGTCCTATTTGCTATTTGCTTCTTGTTGAGTACGACGTATAAGTATGGTGACGAGTATCTATACGTTAGTGTCAAGCATGACCGTGGGTCTTATATTGTGATTTTCATGACTTCGTTGTATTATTCATGCCTTGGTTATTCATATTTGTTGTGTAAAGTCGTGGAAAAGAATTGTGACTTATGAACATTGAGGAGCGTTGGCTCCAGTTGTATAACGAATTATGAAAGTATAAGTGATAATTGAAACTTTAGAGTATTTGTTCGAGTTGCAAAGTGAATTGTGAAGAAAAAGTGAGAAAGAGAAGAGATCATTATGTTGCCCTCTTGCCGGGCTATTGTGAGTTGTGGTTCTCTTGCATTGTGTTCTTAATTGATATTACGGATATTTAGGTTGATGATTCTTGATGTTAGGTGTTGTAACAAGTTTGGTTATAGTTGAGGTAGCTAGATGTTCTAACAAGTTTGGTTATAGCTGAGGTAGTTAGATGTTGTTACAAGACTGGATCGGGTTGTACGCCGCAACAGATATTATATTAGATCGTGTTGCACACCGCAACAGATATTATATTGGATCGGGTTGCACGCCGCAACAGATATTATATTGGATCGGGTTGCACGCTGCAACAATGTTAAATGATAAGGGATCGGGTTGCGCGCCGCAATAGTATTGTTATTGTATTGTTGTAGATATTGAGCTGTCCTTTCATATTTTATTAAGTTTCTGTTGGTCTTGATATGTCTCCCCCGAAGCATGAACCCCTCCCATGTTAAACTGCATATTCCTGTTTATTTTTCCGCCATATATTATATAACTGCACAGGTTTATCTGGAGTCTGGTCCTAGCCTCGTCACTACCTCGCCGGGGTTAGGCCAGGCACTTACCAGCACATAGGGTCGGTTGTGCTGATACTACACTCTGCACTGTGTGCAGATCTAGGAGCAGCTTTTGGATAGTAGTTGGAGGGCTTCCTTCAGTCCACTTGGAGACCCAAGGTAGACCTGCAGGCGTCTACAGTCCCTGGCGTCTCCCTGTATCTCTATTTCCTATTTTTTTTTCTTTTGCTCAGAAACAGTGTATTGTATTTCCTTCAGACCTTGTATGTAGTAACTCTTCGACAGTCTGTGATACTGTGACACCAAATTTTGGGCACTTGAGGTTTTAAAAGTTGTATTAGATGCTGATTTCAAATATTTCATTGTTTCCTTCCGCTTAATTATTTAAGGTTCCGTTGTATTCATGTTAATGCTTGTGTTTGTTAAAAAGAAGTAATTCGGTAATGAATTAGGTAGTTAAGGGTTCGCTTGCCTAGCTCTCATTAGTAGGCGCCATCATGACTCTCGAGGTTGGGAAATCCGGGTCGTGACAAGTTGGTATCATAGCTCTAGGTTACATGGGTCTCACGGTTCACAAACAAGCTTAGTAGAGTCTAAGGGATCGGTACGGAGACGTCTGTATTTATTCCACAAAGGCTACAGAGTTAGGAAAACTTCACATATATTCTTTCCTATCGTGCGGTTTGGCTCCTCAATGCTAATCAAACTTCTACTCTGTTCTTTTGCAGATTGCGAGAACACACTCTTCCTCATCTATTGCTCCGTAGCCCGAGCCCCCAACAGCAGCTTCTACTAGGGGCAGAGGGCAAGGTTGAGGCCGTGCCAGAGGCCGAGGTAGGGGTAGAGCTCAGCCCCGAGTAGTAGCCCTAGTAGCGAAGCCTCAGGTTGACTTTGATGACGAGGTTCTGGCTCCAGCAACTCCGGTGGGCCCAGCTCAGGTCCAGAGGGGTTTATTGCCACCCCAGTCCTTTAGGACGCTCTTGTCCGATTAGTGGGCCTCATGGAGAGTGTCACCCGAGCGGGCTTGCTTCCTATAGAACCAGTCATCTCTCATGATGGAGGAGGGGCCCAGACTCCTACTACTCGCACTCCTGAGCAGGTAGCTCCCTAGATTCAGACTCTAGCGGTTCAGCCAATTGGAGCAGTTTAGCCGGGTGTGGTAGCTCAGACCGGCGATGGAGCAGCTATGTCTGTCGATGCTTTGTGGAGGCTGGATAGGTTCACCAAGCTCTTCACTTCTACTTTCAGCAGTGCATCTACTGAGGATCCCCAGGATTATCTAGACAGCTGCCACGAGGTTCTCAGGAACATGGGGATTGTTGAGACCAATGGGGTCAATTTTGCTACATTTTGCCTGTCTGGATCCGCCAAGACTTGGTGGAGAGATTATTGTTTGGCTAGACCAGCCAAATCACCAGCTTTGACTTGGGAGCAGTTTACAGTGTTATTCCTGGAGAAGTTTCTCCCCGCTACTCAGAGAGAGGCCTATCGGAGGCAGTTTGAGCGCCTCCAGTAGGGTTCCATGACGGTTACCCAGTATGAGATCAGGTTCATCGACTTAGCTCGTCATGCTCTTGTCATACTTCCTACCGAGAAAGAGAGGATGAGGAGTTTTATTGATGGTCTTATCCAGTGGATTCGTCTTCAGATGGCTAGAGAGGCTGGGAGTGAGATTACTTTTTAGGAGGCGGCCAATGTGGCCCGTAGAGTTGAGATGGTTCTGTCACAGGGAGGCGGACATAGGTCAGATAAGAGGCCCCATCATTCAGTCCAATTCAGTGGTGCCTCGTCTGAAGGCAGGGATTCATATGGTAGAGGCCATCATCATAGGCCCTTTCAGTCAGCTCTTCAGGTTTCTCACGGTGCTTCAAGTAGCCGTGGTCCATAGATGCAGTATACGGATCAACAGTCCTATAGTGCACCACCAGCTCCTATCAGTGCACCGCCGCTCCAAAGTTTTCGGGGTGGTCATTCGGGTCGCTAGGGTCAATCTCAGTTTCCTCAGCCACAACACTCAGGTGGATGTTTTGAGTGTGGTGAGTATGGTTATATCAGGAGGACCTATCCGAGCTTAGTGGGTACTCAATCGCAGCAGCAGGGTTCCCGCGCTATTGTTCAGGCACCAGGTGTTCCACAGACCGCCCAACCAGCTAGAGGTAGGGGTAGAGGTGCTAGAGGTGGAGGTAGAAGATTTAGAGGTGGAACTCAGACCGCTAGAGGTGGAGGCCAGCCAGTTGCAGGTCGTCCCAGAGATATAGTCTAGGGTGGTAGAGCCCAGTCCTGATGTTATGCTCTTCCAGCCAGGCCACAGGCTGAGGCTTCAGATGCAGTTATTACAGGTACGGTTCTGGTTTGTGATAGAAATGCTTCAGTGTTATTTGATCCAGGGTCTACGTACTCGTATGTGTCCTCTTATTTTGCACCATATCTGGTTATGCCTAGTAATTCTTTGAGTGATCTTGTATATTTGTCTACACCGGTGGGTGATTCTATTGTGGTAGATCGAGTCCATCGCTCTTGTACAGTTATGATTGGGGGTCTTTAGACTAGTGTAAATTTGTTGCTTTTGGTCATGGTCGATTTCGATGTTATATTGGGGATGGACTGGTTATCACCTTACCACGCTATCTTAGACTATCATGCCAAGACTGTGACCTTAGCCTTACTGGGTTTACCTCGTTTAGAGTGGAGAGGGACTCCTAGTCATTCTACACATAGTGTTATCTCTTATGTGAAGGCTCGGCGTATGGTCGAGAAGGGGTGTTTGGCCTATTTGGCATGTGTTCGTGGTTCTAGTTCCAAAGTTCCCTCTATTGATTTTGTGCCCATTGTTCGTGAGTTTCCTGAGGTTTTCCTTTAAGACCTACCGGGTATGCCACCCGATAGGGATATTGACTTTTGCATTGATTTGGCTCTCAGAACTCAGCCCATTTCTATTCCACTGTATCGTATGGTCCCGCCTAAGTTGAAAGAGTTGAAGGAGCAGTTGCAAGGCTTTCTTGAGAAGGGTTTCATTAGACCTAGTGTTTTTCCTTGGGGTGAGCCAGTGTTGTTCGTTAAGAAGAAGGACGGATCGATGAGAATGTGTATTGATTACCAGCAGTTGAATAAGGTTACAATCAAGAATAAGTATCCATTGTCGAGGATCGATGATTTGTTTGATCAGCTTCAGGGTGCCAAGGTGTTCTCAAAGATTGATTTGAGATCTGGCTATCATCAGTTGAGGATTAGGGCATCCGAAGTCCCTAAAACAGCATTCCGCACTCGGTACGGGCATTATGAGTTCCTGGTCATTTCATTTGGGTTGACCAATGCCCAGCATCTTTTATGGATTTGATGAACCGAGTGTTCAGGCCTTATTTGGACTCATTTGTGATAGTCATTGATGATATTTTGATATATTCCCGCAACCGGGAGGAGCACGAGCAGCATCTTAGAGTGGTTCTTCAAACCTTGAGGGATAGCCAGTTATATGCTAAGTTCTCGAAGTGTGAGTTCTGGTTGAGTTCAGTTGTATTTCTGGGTCATGTTGTATCAGCAGAGGGTATTCAGGTTGATCAGAAGAAGATTGAGGCAGTCAAGAACTGGCCTAGACCAGCATCAGCTACAGAGATTCGGAGTTTCTTGGGATTGGTAGGCTACTATCGTCGGTTCGTGGAGGGGTTTTCATCTATCGCAACCCCAATGACCAGATTGACCTAGAAGGGTGCCCAGTTCAGATGGTTGGATGAGTGTGAGGCGAGCTTTCAGAAGCTCAAGATAGCTCTGACTACGGCACCAGTGTTGTTTTGCCTACAGGTTCAGGGCCTTATACAGTTTATTGTGATGCATCTCGTATTGGGCTTGGTGTCGTGTTGAGGCAGAATGGCAAGGTCATTGCCTATGCTTCTCGGCAGTTCAAGATTCATGAGAAAAACTATCCAGTTCATGATTTAGAGTTGGAAGCCATAGTTCACGCATTGAAGATTCTGAGGCATCATCTGTATGGCGTGGCATGTGAGGTGTTCACGGATCACAAGAGTCTTCAGTATTTGTTCAAGCAAAAGGAGTTGAATTTGAGATAGAGTAGGTGGTTGGATTTGTTAAAAGATTATGATATCACCATCTTATATCATCCGGGAAAGGCCAATGTGGTGGCCGATGCTTTGAGTAGGAAGTCAGCCAGTATGGGCAGTCTTGCTTATATTCTGGTTGGTGAGAGACCGCTTGCTTTGGATGTTCAGGCCTTGGCCAATCAATTCGTGAGGTTGGATATTTCTGAGGCTAGTCGGGTATTAGCTTGCACGGTCGCTCGTTCTTCTTTATTGGAGCATATCCGTGATTGGCAGTATGATGATTCCCATTTGTGTGTCCTTAGAGACACGGTGCAGCGCAGAGGTGCCAAGCAGGTTACCGTAGATGATGATGGAGTTTTGAGATTGCAGGGTCGAGTTTGTGTGCCTAATGTGGATGGACTCCGAGAGTTGATCTTAGAGGAGGCCCATAGTTCCCGATACTCTATTCATCTGGGCGCCACTAAGATGTATCAGGATTTGCGGCAACATTATTGGAGGCAGAGAATGAAGAAGGATATCATTGCATATGTGGCTCGATGTTTGAATTGTCGGCAAGTTAAGTACGAGCATTAGAGGATTGGTGGCTTATTTCAGAGGATTGAGCTTCCCGAGTGGAAGTGGGAGCGGATCACTATGGATTTTGTTGTTGGACTCCCGCAGACTCGGAGGAAGTTCGATGTAGTATGGGTCATTGTTGATAGGCTAACCAAGTCAGCGCATTTCATTCCTGTGGTAGTCTCCTATTCATCCAAGAGGTTAGCTGAGATCTATATCCGGGAGATTGTTTGTCTTCATGGTGTGCCTGTATCTATCATTTCAGAATGAGGTACGCAGTTTACCTCGCATTTCTAAAGAGTAGTTCAGCGAGAGTTGGGCACCCAGGTTGAGTTAAGTACAGCATTTCATCATCAGACGGACAGGCAGTCAGAGCGGACTATTCAAATTTTGGAGGATATGCTCCGAGCTTGTGTCATTGACTTTGGAGGCTCGTGGGATCAGTTTTTGCCTTTAGCAGAATTTGCCTACAACAACAGCTACCAGTCGAGTATTCAGATGCCTCCTTATGAGGCTTTTTATAGTAGACGGTGTCGATCTCCGGTTGGATGGTTTAAGCCGGGAGAGGTTCGGTTATTGGGTACGGATCTGGTTTAGGAGGCCTTGGACAAGGTCAGGATTATTCAGGATAGGCTTCGTACGGCTCAGTCCAGGCAAAAGATTTATACAGACTGCAAGGTTCTAGATGTGGCTTTTATGGTCGGTGAGCGAGTATTGCTTCGAGTGTCGGTTATGAAGGGCGTGATGAGATTTGGGAAGAAGGGCAAACTTAGCCCTAGGTTCATTGGCCCGTTTGAGATTCTTGATCGAGTGGGAGAGGTAGCTTATAGACTTACATTGCCGCCGAGCTTATCAGCCGTACATCCAGTGTTTCATGTGTCCATGCTTCGAAAATATCACGGCGATCCATCCCACGTGTTAGATTTCATCACTGTCCAATTGGACAAGGACCTGTCTTATAAGGAGGAGCCGGTGGCTATTCTAGACCGGCAGATTCGTCAGTTGAGATCGAAGAGTTTCCTTCTGTTCATGTTCAGTGGAGAGGTCAGCCTCATAAGGCATCGACCTGGGAGTCCGAGCTCGATATGCGAAGCCGTTATCCCCATCTTTTACCCGACTCAGGTACTTCCTTTTTCTGTCCATTCGAAGACGAACGGTTGTTTTAGAGGTGGAGAATGTGATGACCCAAAAGATCATCACTTGTTTTAAAATGAAACTCCGTGTTCTGAGGCCTTGAAAACCTCATTTAGAGCCACCTCAATTTGCGTATGCAGTCCGGGCGCGTAGCCGGAAAGCTTAAATATGATAATCTGTGAAAAATGATAAGTTTTGATTATAGAATGAGCTAATTTGACTTCGGTCAATGTTTTGGGTAAATGAACCCGAACCCGTAATTTGACGGTCCCGGAGGATCCGTAAGAAAATATGGGACTTGGGCATATGCTCGAAATCGAATTCTGAGGTCCCGTTCCCGAGAAATGAATTTTCAAAGAAAATTATTTTCTGAAATTGTTTAAAGAAATTTGATTAGAACATGATGGTATCGAGCCCGTATTTTGGTTTCGTCGCCCGGTACAGGTCTTATATATGGTTTAAGTCATTTCTGTAAATTGGTTGAAAATGGATGTCGTTTGACGTGATCCGGACCTAAATTGCTGAATTTGATAATTTATGAAGTTTGAGAAAAAGTTCTTGATTTTGAGGTTTGATGTATTGTTATTGAGGTTATTTTGGCAATTTGATCGCACGGATGAGTTCGTATGATGTTGTTGAGTTAGTACGTGTGCTTGGTTAGGAGCCCCGAGGGCTCTGGTGTGTTTCGGATGTGTTTCAGGAAGTTTTGAACTTAGGAAAAAGTTGCAGGTCTCTGAAGCCAGGTCACGCGGTGGAAGCTTCGCGGCCGCGGTGGGGACTTCGCGACCGCGGTGGGATTTGTGTGGTCCGCGGTGAGCAAGGCCAACCTTCACGGCCACGCTCGATTTCTCGCGGTCTGCGGTGGAGCTCCGTGGTCACAGCTTTTTTGTGCGGTCTGCGGTGAGAGTCTGAGAGGGGTATAAATAGACGGGATTTCCAGTTATGTTTCATTTTTTAAAACCCTAAAAACCTAAGAGGCGATTTTTCCAACAAACTTTCTTCTCCAAATCAATTGTAAGTCATTTTTAACTAGTTTTATTCAATCATTAATATCTTTTAACATGATTTCAACTTCAAATCAATTATTTTCATGGGGGAAATTGTGTGTTTTGAGTAAAACCTAGGTTTTTCAAAAAATGGGGATTTGGACCTCGATTTCATGTCCGATTTCAAAATAAATTATATATTTGGGTTCGTGGGGGAATGGGTGATCGGGTTTGGTTCGAACCTTGGAGTTTGACCATGTGGGCCCGGGGCGATTTTTGACTTTTTGGGTAAAACTTTAGAAAACTCATTTTCATGCATTTAAATTGATTTATTTAGCGTTTATTGATGTAATTGAGTAATTCGTGACTAGATACGAGCAAATTGGCAGTGGAATCAAGGGGTAAAGCTATAATTAAAGATTGAGTTGTGTTCGAGGCATCAAGGTAAGTGTTTGGTCTAACCCTAGCTTGAGGGATTAGGAGTTGTGTCCTATTTGCTATTTACTTCTTGTTGAGTACGACGTATAGGCATGGTGACGAGTATCTATATGTTAGTGTCAAGCATGACCGTGGGTCTTATATTGTGATTTTCATGACTTCATTATATTATTCATGCCTTGGTTATTCATATTTGTTGTGTAAAGTTGTGGAAAGGAATTGTGACCTATGAACATTGAGGAGTGTTAGCTCCAGTTGTATAACGAATTGTGAAAGTATAAGTGATAATTCAAACTTTAGAGTATTGGTTCGAGTTGCGAAGTGAATTGCGAAGAAAAAGTGAGAAAGAGAAGAGATCATTATGTTGCCCTCTTGCCGGGCTATTGTGGTTGTGGTTCCCTTGCATTGTGTTCTTAATTGATATTACGGATATTTAGGTTGATGATTCTTGGTGTTAGGTGTTGTAACAAGTTTGGTTATAGCTAGGTAGTTAGATGTTCTAACAAGTTTGGTTATAGCTGAGGTACTTAGATGTTGTTACAAGACTGGATCGGGTTGCACGCCGCAACAGATATTATATTGGATCGGGGTGCATGCCACAACAATGTTAAATGATAAGGGATCGGGTTGCGCGTCGCAACAGTATTATTATTGTATTGTTGTAGATATTGAGTTGTCCTTTCATATTTTATTAAGTTTCTATTAGTCTTGATATGTTTCCCCCGAAGCATGCACCCCCTCCCATGTTAAACTGCATATTCCTGTTTATTTTTCCGCCATATATTATATAACTTCACAAGTTTATCTGGAGTCTGGTCCTAGCCTCGTCACTACCTCGCTGGTGTTAGGTCAGGAACATACCAGCACATGAGGTCGGTTGTGCTGATACAATACACTGTTTCCTTCAGTCCACTTGGAGACCCAAGGTAGACCTGCAGGCGTCCACAGGCCCTGGCGTCTCCCTCCATCTCTATTTCCTATTTCTTTTTCTTTTGCTTAGAAATAGTGTATTGTATTTTCTTCAGACCTTGTATGTAGTAACTCTTAGACAGTCTGTGACACTGTGACACCAGATTTTGGGCACTTGAGGTTTTAAAAGTTGTAATAGATGCTGATTTCAAATATTTCATCGTTTCCTTCCGCTTAATTATTTAAGGTTCCGTTGTATTCATGTTAACGCTTGTGTTTGTTAAAAAGAAGTAATTCGGTAATGAATTAGGTAGTTAAGGGTTGGCTTGCCTAGCTCTTATTAGTAGGCGCCATCACGACTCCCGAGGGTGGAAAATTCGGGTCGTGACACGTGGGAATGATACTTTACTTATTACTATATTACTTGAAGATCGCGTACACTTGCGTGAGTGTTTTGGTTGCAACACAATACATACGGAATATACTAGCACAAGAAGTCGGAATTAAATCATTCTCATACTCAAGATAAATTATATTTAATCATGTGCTACAATCATTCCAAATGGTTTGTCCAATTCCATCATTAAATTGTGAACTCAAACTTTATACTTATAAGAACTGATGGTTTAATCTTCCTGTGCATAAACTAAACTCTATATACTAAATCATCTACTATATAAGTAAATGACACAGACGAATATATTATCTATTTAAAATTTTATTAAAATTAAATAAATAATTGTTCCATAATAAATATTAAATCAAAAGCAAACACATAGTTAATAATATATATCCCAATAAGGGATCAAAGGGAATCTAGGGGAGGGAACCAAAAAAAGAAGAAGAAAAAAAGTAAGAAGTGGAGTTGTTTATCGTCGGGGCTATATTGAATAAAAATCATGACCTGCACTAATAAGAAGCAGCCATAATTTGCCAATGTGTTTGTATTCATTCGTTGGTTGGGTCCATAATTATTCCCGAAGAATGAAACTTTTTTCTCCTTTTGGTTTTCCATCGGGTATCCGTTATCCGTATTGGAGCCTGACTATATCCGGATTCGCGCCGCGTAGGACCCCATTCGGAGGAAAGCGCTCCCTACCAAGGATTTTTCCGTACCCAGAGCTCAAACCCGAGACCTCTGGTTAAGGGAAGAGCAGTCTCATCCACTGCACCACATCCTAAAAAAAGAATGAAACTTAAATCATTTATATCTGAGATGACTTTCGATAAAGACAAAAACACTAAATAATTCAATGTTTTCACTTTTAGGATTTGCATTTTTCTCATTTATTATGTTTGTTTCTCGGAAGATAATTTTTTCTTCTACATATTTGCTTTCCGTTAATCTTTATGCATGTTTATTTCTCTCTTGATGTGTGAATCAATCTTCTTCGAATTCCACATATAAAGATATAAAAATTAAAAAAAAAAAAAAAAAAAACTAAAGACCTTCAACAAAAGAATATATCGAAACTACATTAATTAGATCACATAGTATTATACTAAGGTTCACGTAAGTTGAACTATAGATGTTCAATATCGGATCTACAAGTACATTAATTAAATCAAATCAGTTCTTCAGTTCTACTTATATAATTACCTACTGTATATGGTTTGTTTGTACTTCATTATTCGGCTTCTTTTGTTCTATATATAGTAGTTTGCACTGTCTTAAACTTGTCTTATTTTTTCATTAATTTTGCATCTAATTTTAGGATGACTCTGTGTTTTCAGATGCACCAGTAATCCATTTATCATAATTAGGCGATTAAATACATTATTAATCTCGAAATTCAACTTTTAATTACTCTCGAAATTCAACTTTTAATTACTCTCGATAGAGTATATCCTGCAACATATATATGTGTAATAAGAGAGAATATGGACTGTACATATTGGAAGTAGAGAATTATCTCCATTACAGCAAGTTATCTCACGAGAGTGACTGGAGAATAGGTGTCTGCAAATACCCAACAAACAATTTCCAGATGAAAAAATAGTAGGCACCTAGATCCCCATTCATTCACGTGATTAGAGTTTAAGTTATATAAATAGATAAAAGATTTTAATATACTAGTGTAATTTAATATGTTATAGGAGGTTATTAAACTACTTTTCAAGATTATTATATCAGACTTTAAAGCGGTGGTTAGATCGGTCATGATGTATGGGGCTGAGCGTTGGCCTGTAAAGAACTCACATATCCAAAAGATGAAAGTAGCAGAAATGAGGATGTCGAGGTGGATGTGCGGGCACACTAGGATTGACAAGATTAAAAATGATGATATTCGGGAGAAGGTGCACGTGGCTCCCATTGATGACAAGATGCGGGAAGCGAGGCTCAGATGGTTCGGACATGTACAGAGGAGAAGCCCAGATGCTCCAGTAAGGAGGTGTGAGCGATTGGTTGTGGAGGGCACGAGAAGAGGTAGAGGGCGGCCTAAGAAGTATTGAGAAAAAAGTGATCAGGCAGGATATGGTGAGGCTTCAGATTTCCGAGGTCATGACACTTGATAGGAAGTTGTGGAGGTCGAGTATTACGATTGTAAGCTAGGAGGTAGTTAGGGGTGTCAATGGTTCGGTTCGGCCGGTTATTTTATAACATTTGTACCATACCAATTTTTCGGTTATTCTATTATGTATAACCAAAATTAAACTTTCCGAAACCATCCCAATTATGTCGGTTTCTCTTCGGTATCGGTACGGCTCGGTTAATTCGGTAATTTTTTTGAATGTGATGTAAAACTCACTAGTAGAAGTAAAATGCAATAACATACGTACTTTTATAGGACTTAGCAAAGCTCTTTACATATTTTTACAATTTAAAAGGTGATGAATTAAGAAAAGAGATAATACATAAATTGCCCATCAAACTTATTCGGAAAAATCATTTACACACCTTAACTTTACGGGCGACCTATGTCCCCCCTATTCTTGTTTGGGGTGAATTTAATACCCCATTGGTAACACTTAGTCAGTCTTGTGATGGGATGTGTAGTACACGCGCACCACATGTCAAAAGCTGCTTTATTTTTTTCCACTTATTTAATTACTTTTTTATTTAACTCTTTTTTTTCCATGTCATCTTCATCACTACCTACACCACCATGGAACCAGCTCTAAACCACCTTGAAAAGCTGCAAAAACAGAAAGAAAACCCAAAAATAGTATCCATGTCTTCATACTTCAAAGTCATGTAAATTCGCCACCAAATGACCGCTATTTTCGCTCCTTTTAACCACTGAAAATCAGCTGGCAAAACAGCCCAAAACAGAGCTCAACCCCCCCCCCCCCAACTAACCCCTAAAAGTAGCACCTAAAACTTACCCCAAAATACCTCAAAATCCACCCCAAAATCGTAGCAAAATCAGCTGCGAAAACCAGAAAAGAGCTGCGAAAATCAGCTCCAAGACACCCCCAAATTCCAGCAGTTAAAATCACTCTAAAATCACTGAAAATTGCAGCAAATTCCAGCCCCGAAACCTCCCCAAAATCTGCTGAAATCAACCTTCAAAACCACCAATTTACAGCTCCAAAACACCTTAAAATCAGTCCAAAAAATAAGCTCTTGGTTGTGAGATATTTTGTCTTCTTTCTTTTTAATTCTTTGTCGTAGGATTATATTGATGGAATATGGCGAATGAAACACATTAGTGGAAACAGAGGCTCAACAAGAAAAAAAAGAGAAGCAAAAAATAAAACATGACTTAGTTTCAAGAAATGAGGAGGAAGATGGTGACACTGGTGTGCTAAAATGAAGAAAGAGAAAACGAAACGAAAAAGAAAAGAAAATGAATAAGAAAAGAGAAAAAATTAGTATTGAGTTTAATTAGTTAGAGTATCCAATAGGAAAGTGACACCTGGACAATTAAATTAGTTTAAAGCTTCTTCTTTTTTTACCTCACGCGCATTAACGAAATGAGCTACACTTTTCATGTCAGGTCATCACTCAATGGGGTATTAAATTTAGTATAGATAAGAATAGTGGGGTGTTAGAACACCCGTAAAGTTTAAGTGTGCAATGATTTTTGCTGACAAGTTTAATGGGTACTTTATGCATTTTCCCTTAAGAAAACATGAAAGATGGCAAGTGTATAGATCCATCAACTATTCTACAACTACGTACAAAAAAGAAACTAAGCAAATACAATAAAAATATAAATTACACGAGTAGAAAGATATTAACCAAGCAAACACTCAAGAATAAAGTTTATAGAAGATTAAATATTCAAAAAGAAAAATCCAAATCATACAAAATGAAACATATTCAATACATTGTAATTTGCTACTCATAATCGCTACAATACCTTATGTCTTGCTAGTGAATATGCTGAAAATAATTTAGGTTTAATAGAAATAGCATAATAGGTTTGGGAATTAATATTTTGAGTTTAATTACTTGTTAGCTTATAATTATTTCATAATTTCAAGGCCCAAGAAAAAATCCAGTGCTTTATTATTTTTAAACTTAATATATAAATATATTTTTTATATTTTAAATTTATTTGGTACGATTCGGTATTTTTTCGGTTTATTTTCATAAAATAAAAGCCTACCTTAATTATTGGTACAGTTATAGATTTAGATAAAAAAACTTACGGTTTTATTAAAAGAAATCTAAAATCGGTTCGGTACGGTACGGTTCGATCGGTTTAATCGGTTTCTAAATATCCATTGACACCCCTAGAGGTAGTTGAGTCTTGTGTTACCTTGTACTGTTGTGAGCCTAGTCTTGTAGGGTTTTTGTCTGAAATAGCTAGGGGCATTGTCGTGTCTTACTATTTTCTCTTTTCGGTGTAGGACCTATTTACTAGCCATTATTTTTGTTTTGCATTTTTTCTTCTGCATTTCATGTTTCTATTTTTTCTATGATCTCTGTGGTGAAACTAATATTCTCTACTTTTTGTTTTTTTTATTATCTTGAGCCGAGGGTCTTCCGGAAACAGCCTCTTTACTCCTTCGGGGTAGGGGCAAGGTCTGCGTATATACTATCCTCTCCTAACCTCACTTGTGGGATTTTACTGGATTGTTGTTGTTATTGTCATATCAGACTTTATTATATGTTGTTGTAGGTCAACTTAAACCTGAGCAAAAAAAATTACGTCTGAGTGCACAGAACATAAATTCATGTATTAGTATATTCTGATTAAACAAATTCCATGGACATGCAGGATGCCATGACTTCCCCTATATGGCTGTATAGTTCAATGAAGTAATTTTGGCAAACGATTATCATTTATCCGCGGCGGCCACCATCACAACCAGCAGTTGGACAACTGTTATATATATAGTTGCTCACTAATTAAGCTGGCTGATTAGTATCTGTCTACTTCTTCACTGAAAGGTGCCAGAATAGATGACTAAAGACATTTAGATGCATATATAAGCTAAGGGAAAACAACGTGTAGCATAATTGACTACACAGTCCAGTGAGCAGAAATATCTATATCTATATTATTATAAAAGCACGAATATTTTACGCACGACAAAAATATTCTTAAAATATTAATCGACTTTTATACCCTTAAGTATTTTGTCAAAAAGATAGTTCTATAATGGATAAAATAGTAATATCTAATACTCCTAATTTGCCTAATATTTAGGTATTTGATACCAACTAATGATGGAATTTTCTTAAAATTAGTAATCGTATGTAAAGTTCTAATACGATACTAATTCCACCGGGAGAACGTAGTAGAATCCAACATGCTTTTAGAATTTCAAACACATAACAATACAAAAATTTAATTGAAGAAAAGCTTTGGTAGAAACAAAACAAAACGAAACACTCGCAAGCCGAGTTTGAAAAAAATTCAGCAACTTCAATTTTTTAAAGAAAATTTTATAGAAGAAGACGTTTCCAAAATTAAAACTGTTAAAGAAATATAATTGAAATAGGTGTACGAAATTAAAAATATTACAAAGTAACTCTCCGGCATTTGCTCGCTACTCTATTTATCTAACCTGTAGTTACAAGACTTATCATACCCTTTAATCTTTCAACTTTATTCTTAGAAGGATGGACCTAATTGAGAAACAGTCTTTAGGTTTTACCATAAAAAACCATACACATGAGCGAGAGATATTTATTTATATAGATTTTAGTTCATCTTTTCTTAAACCATTGCAGGACATTTAATTTTATAAAAAATAATATATAATTAAGACCAACCTAAAAAAACTTAGATTTTAATATCATAGCTGAACGATTAAAAAAAGGAAAGAGAAAAGATAATAGTGATCAATTAATTATATGAGAGTATGAATGCTAACACGTTTAAATTAATTGCAAGGCCAACATCATTGATATATTCAAAGATCAAAAATTTTACCTCCTTCATATTGTTAAGAGACACAACATGAAGCAAATTCTTATGGTTCAGTTTAATTTGTCAAATCTTCTCATGTGCAGGAAAATCTTTCTTGTACATTTTTTCTCATATATGTAACTAGAAAGGTAATAGTGATATAAAATGGATTGGGTAAAAATAACGTCTTTAATATCATATGTTGCATGAGATTAACACTTTTGTGGTAACAAGTATATTCAAATATTTTACATTAACTATTAGGCCCGCTTATTATTACGTGTGAAGCACGTATATAGAGACTAGTTATTATAAAAGTATGAATATTATAATGTCGGTTTACAAAAATAACCTTATAATATTGAGTATAATAACTCATAATAACAGGATATAACCGGAATTTTAGATATAAGCCTTATAATTCTATTAGTTTTAGGATATAATATTATACGTTGGGAATCCTACATGATTACCTTTAGGAATCCTAATAGTGTAATTACTTTCCGGCTGTCTAATTCATATAAAATTGAACAAGTAAATATCTTTAGTCATGTAATCCTATTACTTTTAGTATATACTTCTTAAACATTTCTATTACTAATTTAATTTGAGAATGTATTATATTGTCCAAATTCATTTAGAAAAAAGAGAGCATATATTATTATAAAAGCATAAATACAATATTAATATATCAAAATAGCCCTAAATTATTATACGAAAGAACTCATAGGAAGAGGATATAACTACATTAACCTATATTTCGGACTACAATACCTTCTATGCTAATTTTTACTAATATTTAAGATTTTTAAAGTTAATAAATTTTGTCTATTAAATTATTATTAAAAATATATAGGAAGGTTTAGTAAAATCAATTTCATAAGAATCCTCCGTATTGGCAATACATTACCACTCCATAATGTCCAATACCAAGAAAAATAAAAGTAATATTAAATGGACCACATAAAATATTGAAATTGAGAAAAAAATACCCCTACAATAATATATTTTTATACTATATTTGAACTATTTTCCTACTCAAATAATATTTTTTTATCAATTTTTGTGTAATATCTTAAAATACCCAATTATTAAACAACAACTAAGAAAATACAGATGTTAAATGTGTAAGAAAGAGAAAAAAATTGATGGTAAGAGTCAATACCACTAATGATTCTACAAACATAAAGATCTAAAAGTAAAATACCATATAAATCTTTTACTTTTTGAAAATAAAATTTATGGTGGATAAAATTATAATTAAGATTAAATATTCAAAACAAGAGATGAACTAATATTAAGATCTGAATCAACATAGGATAAATTATATTTTAGGTTAAAACCAAATATTAAATCTTTTAATTAATTATTTAGCAAGAGAATTCAATTCAATTATTTTTTTACAATCATTGTATGAGTAAAATTCTTATTCAAGTTAAAAAAAATCTTAGGGTACATAAATTTATTCCATAAAAAGAGCGTTAGAACACAAAGTACAAAAGTTAGTATATTATTAAAAATCAAACAAGTGTCTGAGAAAGCACAATCAAAGTTAAATCCTAAACAAGAACAAGCTTTCAAGACTATATTATAAAGAGTTGACTCTGCTATAACGGAATTATTCTTTGTAGATGCCTCCGGCAGAATCTAAAATAATATATTCATGTCATGCGTTACTTGTAAATATCATATCAAGAGGCATGACACTATTAGCAGTAATAGCAAGTGATGTACCAACAACGATTTTATTATGAGGCCACCCACTTTAGATTTAATATACCTCTTCAAACAACTTAAATAATCATCACAAATATATTAAAGCAGAGCAATGATGCTTAATCTATAAGGAAAGCAAAATTGATAATATGGGATGAAACACTTATGGCTAAGTGTCAAACGATCGAAATGATTTTCCGGAGTTCTAGAGATATATTGGATATTAATGAACCATTTGGTGTTAATGATTTGGGATGTGATTTATGTTAAGTATTACCAGTAGTTCCAAAATCGACAAAAGCAGAGACTGTAAAAGCTAGCTTGTCAAAGTTATACTTCTAGCCTCAAATGAAAAGATTCAACTGACAAGCAATATAAATTAAGAACAGATCCAGTATTCAATGTCTTCTTGCTTTGTGTCAGAAATAAAGAAGAGTATACAATAAAAGATGATTTGGTTCATCCTGAACAATTGGTTATCAATTTTAATGGTAATGGCAGTGCATTTAATAATAAAAATATTTCTGTCATTAGATTAAAACTCAATTTGCGCAAATCGCATGATAGAATTAAAAAGATATCTTAGCTAGCATAAATGATTGATCAACTAAATAAAAGATTGATTGAAAAGTTTATAGAAAAAACAAAATATTTTTCTATTCTTGACTCAGCTAAAAATGATACTAATAATTATTACTAAAAAGAATATTTAAATACTTTAATACCAAATGGCCTTCTACCATACATGATTATTACTTTTACGTATGTTAGTGTCGCCGTTTATAGAATAGACTAAGCTAAACTTGATATTCCATTGTATATAGGTTGATTTTGAAGAAAAATATGCCCGTCATGCTACTGAAAAACTTAGATACGCCGAATAAATTATGTAATAGCACACAAATAATATAAAAAAGTTTTGACAATAACGTCATACATGTAAAAATTATGATACTGGTCAATGTACTTCTAAGTATATTCTTATCCCTGAATTTAACTTTCGTCTCTTGAAATTAAGGAATATCTTTTTAAATTTGTGTGAAAATAATTTTTAGTATGTTTATATTTTGCAAATATAATAAATAAAGCCCAAGGACAAACATCCTAAATATTGGATTATATTTACTGTAATATATTTTCTTGCACGAACAACTGTATGTTTCACTTTCAAGAGAGATATCAAGATCGACAACAAGAGTTTTGGTTAAGGCAGAACAACCAAAGCATTGGGAGGAAACATACACAAAAAAATATTGTCCACAAAGAAGTGTTCGTTAAGATGTCATCATATTAAATATTTTTAAACTATAATACATAATTATCCAGCTAACATGACAAAATTTATCATTTGTGTAAGTTTTGATGATGTCCTTTTATTTTTAAATTCATGTATTATGCTAATGTAATAATATTTTTCAGCATTTAGACGATTGTATTATTATTATACATAAAATTTCTCTTATTAGTTAAATTTATTACTCCTTCATATAAATAAATGTTTAAATCATCACGTGCCAATATTAACGTGCAACGCACGTTCATATATACTAGTTAGGAAAAAAGCAGCATGGTCCAGATCATAGTTTCAATAAATTAAGCAGTAAGGAATCAAACTAGTGATCATTTAGTGAGTGCTACACGAAATGTACTACCATATAGATTAGGAATAGAATGTTGTCTATCATTAATTTTCAACTTCAACAAAGGAAACAAACCGAAACAATCCACAGTTAATTAATCCCAGCTGGATTTTCAGTCCGTTATATATAGATTATATACTGATTATGCATGATAATCATGCCGGTTTGGTTTTGGAATCGATACATGATGATGGTCGGTTTCTGCAACCAACTCCTTTTCCCTCTTCAAACACATGCATTTACCAGCCCTTTTTTGGCTAGTTCGCAAGTTGCAACAAAAACAAACTCACTTTCCTCTTTTCACAAATGTCATTTTGCTACCTTTTTATTTTTCTTGAACTGATTTGTCACTTGGTTTTTGGCTGATACCTTTCACTTTTCAAAGTCTGCGTTTATCCCCTTTTTTTGTTAGTTTTATAGTTTTCACTTTTCAAGTATTCTGGAAAATAAAATTAGCAGTAAATGTATGTTTTAATCTATTATCTTCAACAAATAGTATTCAAAACTGATTTTTCTCATAACCAAATCAAATATGTCGTTTTCCAAGAGCCGAACACAGAACCAAATCACTCAAAAATAGAGCCAGATTAAAATGTCACTTAGTCGTCGGACACATGAACATTTCCTAACATCCAACACAGGGTCGGTAACAAGTAACAACAATGGAAACCCTTTGGTACACTATGCTGAGAGCCACCATGTTGACTATTACAGTATAGTTGGGGTTGGGACTCATCGAGCTCAGTGGTTAAGTGAGAGCAGTCTTTATACAAATACATGTTATGGTTTGGTGTAAATATATAATGTGCATGAATTTTTACCATTTTCAACTTGTTGATGGCTGAAAATGAGTGTAAGGGAAGGAGGTGGTTAAGAATCGGGTTAGCTGGTTGGTGGTTAGAATAATGGTTAAATGGACCCAATTTCCCCTCTCCGTATCTCCTCTTCTCATTGTCTTCCTTCACTATGATGTCTTGAGAATGCCATTGTTTCCAGTTTAGTATATAAGCCCATTTCACGTGGATGTGCAGGCATACTGGGATGGATAAGATTAGGAATGATGATATTCGAGAGAGGGTATATGTGGCTCCCATTGATGATAAGATGCGGGAAGCGCAACTCAGATGGTTCGGGCATGTTAAGAGGAGAAGCCCAGATGCTCCGGTAAGGAGGTGCGAACGACTGGTTGTGGAGGACACGAGAAGAGGTAAAGGGCGGCCTAAGAAGTATTGAGGGAGGTGATCAGGCAGAATATGGCGAGCCTTCAAATTTCCGAGGACATGGCACTTGATAGGAACATTCGGAGGTCTGAGTATTAGGGTTGTAGGTTAAGAGGTAGTTGGGTCTTGCCTTATGTCATAACTTTGTGGGATTAGTTTGGCAGGGACACTATTTCGTTTTTGTTGTGTATCTTTCTTCTTGATTTCATGTTATTCCTATTTTTCTTATTATTTCTGTGGTGTTATTAATTTTGTCTTCTTTTGTCTTTTTATCTTTTTGTCCTCTTGAGCTAAGGGTCTTTCGGAAACAGCCTCTGTACTCTTTCGGAGTAGTGTTAAGGTCTGCGCACACACTACCCTCCCCAGACCCCACTAGTGGGATTTCACTGGGTCGTTGTTGTATATAAGCCCATTTCAGCTTTAATTTGTGTTGACCATTAGAGAACATTACAATGACTCTGCTATTGTCTTCTCCATTCTTTTCCTTATATGACTATCTAATTTAGATTGAATAGATCAAATTCGATATACCCTTTGGCTCCTCTCAAACTGTATAATTATGGAACCCCATAATTAGAGTTGGAAGACACTTTTTCACCTTGTAATTAGCAACATCACCAAAACAACAAACATTGATTGTTCTAAATATAAATAAACAAAGATGAATTGCATGCAGATTCATTCACCATTTCGACAATTAAACCAAAAAACCATCAACAAGAGATGAGGTTTGAATTGCTGCCATGCAATTTGAGTTACAATACATGATGAGTCACGTCAACAACGGCAAGACAGAGAAACATAATAACCATGAGTAGAAAGCAATACGCAATAGCAAAAACTTCTAGTACTTTTGAGGTGGCTTTTGGGTTGGAAGCAAACCAAAGCGCTTCTTCAGAAGCACTCTTTGCCTTGAATATTTATCATCGGGTGAAAAGCGGGCTGCAAAGAACATAATCCAGGAAATATCAATAACAACAAAAAAGAACTGGTCGATTGTCTGTATCTTAAAATGTAATACCTGTTAAAAAGAAAAGTCACAAATGCCTGTAGTTTGAACTGAAGTGCCAGCATAGATACAGAAAGAGAGGGACAGGTTTACCTGGGTGAGCGGATTCTGTGGCCAAACCCAGTGGTGACTCTTTCTACAAATTATATAAAGTAAAAGAAGTCAGGCCTATGAACATACTGAGAAAGTACAAGCGAAAAATTTCTTTGATAGATTGCCACAATCAAAATGAGTAATAGCAGGCCAAGAAAGAGCATAAAGTGGGGCAGAGGCTCTGTTATGCCAACTGAAAATTTCCAGCTTGTTAAATTCCAGTTCATGAATCATGAGTGTCAAAATGTTCAATGTATGCTACGGGTTACACTGAACCAAAACAGTCATTTATCATGCAAATCATAAACTATCACCAAAAGTTATCAATGCTGTCAAGCAAATCTCCCTAATCAGTATCTGGTTTCCCTGAACCAAATTTATCAAAGCATAAAGCTTTTGCAGGATGTCATCCAATCAAGATGACTGTTTCAGACAGAATACAGTTTAAATAAATAGAATTTAGGAACAGGTTAAACTTTTATTTTCTCTCGCTGCACTATAGCTACATTCAAGCACTACTTGTTCTATTATGTAAACCTGGAAGCAAAGTTCCATTTAAGAACGTCAGATGAGCTTAACTTAGTTGTAAACATGAATCCAAACTCAAATACCGATCCCAGACAAATGCCCAAATCTGTTAGTTCCATTGTTATTCTTCCACTATCATGATTTCTCTACAAAACCGTTAGTTCCACCAATGCCGACAAAGATAATGTAGATATATTCTTACCAATTTTTTTTATATAACAGTTACTGGATCTCAAATAATCAGTTATGTCATTAATTGGGTGTGCCATGATTTTGTGCTAATACTTAATACATTAAAGAATTTTGACTGAAAAGACATGGTAAGCTGACATGTTCCGATAGCGTCCCCTTTCAAAACATGACAAAGCTTTGTTCAAGTCCAATACAAACGAAAAACGGAGTTTCCCTATCATAAAATGAGTAAAGGGAGATGGAAAAAGCTCGCAAACCTCCTATGAAACTGTCAAATTGTGAAGCATAAAGAAAAACAGAGTACTCATTAAGACTAGTAAAAATGATTTTGCAGAAGAGAAATACCTTAGTGGTGTAAACTTTGTCACCATTCTCATTGATGTAAAACTGGAGATACATCCTCGCTAAATTTTCACCTGTTTACAGACAACAACAGTAAACAAGAAACCTCGGCAAACAAATACTGCAAAAAAGTTGTAGTACTAAAACCCTAGCAAGTACCTGAGCTGCTTCGCCGGTTAATGGAGCTAATAATTGACACAGAACAGTCCTTAGGGTTTCTTATAAAGAACGCGGAAAAATCAGGGACTTAAAAGGAATAATGAAAAATAAATGAGGGCAAATAAGTAATTGAACTCAGTCCAACACGTCTCTCCTACCAAACGTCACCTTCCTTCTTCACTCCAAAAATTCTGAACTCAAACGCCTGAGAAAAACTGAAGCTCTTTGATCTACAAAGCAATGTCGTTTGAAGAAGACGAAGAGTCGTTTGAGCACACGCTCCTGGTGGTGCGTGAGGTGTCCGTTTACAAAATCCCACCACGTCCGACGAGTGGTGGTTACAAGTGCGGCGAATGGCTACAATCCGACAAGATCTGGACGGGTCGGCTCCGGGTCGTATCGTGCAAGGAACGATGCGAGATCCAACTCGAGGATCCGAACTCCGGCGAGCTGTTCGCGGCGTGTTTCGTGCCGCCGGGACAGAGAGAGAGCTCGGTTGAATCGGTGCTCGACTCGTCGAGGTACTTCGTGTTGAAGATCGAGGATGGGAGAGGGAAGCACGCGTTCATCGGGCTAGGGTTTAATGAAAGGAATGAAGCATTCGATTTTAATGTGGCTTTGTCTGATCATGACAAGTATGTGAAGAGAGAGAATGACAAGGAAGTTGGAGATGGTGAGGCTGGTGATGATAATCACATTGATATTCATCCTGCTGTTAATCACCGATTAAAGGTATTCTAACTTCGTCTGTAATAATTAAATTTTCTTTTCAGTTTGGTGATTCAGTTGCTTAAGAAGGATAATTGAGTAGTAACTTAACCTAAATCGTATGCATTTGAGCTATAATCGTTTTCTGGAAGTTTGTGAATAAGTGATTTTCTGATAATTAGCAAGGAATATCAGTCATTCTGCTAATCTGGATTCATTGAACTTAGAATTGCTTAGATGCTTTTGATTAATGTGTTTGTAATTGAATGAAAGGCGGGGTTTAGAGATATAGCTAAGTAGGATTTGAAAGGCAGTATACAGCTTAACTTGGAGTTGAGCTAATATAGGATGAATCTGAGCAGCTTGCGCTGAGGCAAACGATAAGATGAGCTTAATTGTGCAAATCTAGTATGCTTCACGCATCTATTTGTTAACTTAGAGCCTTGGAGATTCTTTTTACCATGACTACACCTTTTCTTTTTGCTAGTGTTTGGGAGCATAAAATTACTTGGTCTGTTTGATTCTTAATCGGTCGTATTCATCTTATTGGGTGTTTGTTTTTTAGTAGTTCTAAGTACTGGTACAAGGAAAACTATGATGTTATGTGGATGCCTGCCGTATAATTTGTTTCATTGAATTGGTTTTCTTGTTATGCTCTTCATTTCTCCAGTTCCTTGATCTTCTCGGTCGGATTTAATGTTGCTAGCTCTGTCCCAGTATTTGATATAGCAATATGTTCATGTCAAGATTAATGATTTGTGTCAATACTTGCGTTTAGAAGTAATTATAGTAGTAGTTGTTGTCATCATTGGATTATCCTGATAACAATCTTTGCTATTTAAGGGAATAACTTTTGGTAGTTTGGTGTCTAGGAAGGTGAAACAATCCGGATAAGTGTGAAGAACAAACCATCTAGTGGGACAGGCATGCTTTCGGCTGTGGGATTGGCGGCTGGAACTACAGGAGCTGTGAAAAAAACTCCAGCACTTGCACCTCCGCCCAGTGGAGGTAACAAGATTAGGTCTCCTCTTCCACCCCCTCCAAATGATCCAGCTACTGCTCGGAAGACTTCTACCTCTCCCAGTATTGCTCTAAAGGAAAACACCAAGCATTCCACTGATCCGCTTTCAGATCTCACTGAAATTGAGGTACTTTCTTATCAACCTGTTCAATGCTCCTTGTGAAGGTCGCTCTTTGCATATTACTAAACCTTAAGTCCCAAGCCTTTGTTAGTGCACCTTCAGTCAAGAAGTAATAGCTAACAAGGACTTTGATCAACAAAACATCCTAACAGACCTTTGATATTTTTTTATCCACTTGGTTTTACTATTGTTGCCTGATGTGCTTCTGCAAATATTGATGACAAATCTTATCATAAGTGTTGGAATTAAAAGGTATCTTCTGTGTGCTAATTTTACAAAAGAGTTTATTGAAGATACCTATGGAACATAGGTTGCTCTATCCAAAAACAACAAAAAATATGTTGTCTCAATTATTGATTGGAACAACAACAACAATGACCCAGTAAAATTCCATAAGTGGGGTCTGGGGAGGGTAGTGTGTACGCAGACCTTACCTCTACCCTGAGAGGGTAGAGAGGATGTTTCCGATAGACCCTCGGCTCAAGAAGACGAAAAGAGACAATATATCAGTACTATCAACAAAAACCATAGAAATAATAACATCACAAGAACCAGTAAATAAGACTCGGCACTATGAAAACGGAAGAGTAGTGAATACAATATTGACCATTAGCAGTCTAAGACAAAATCCTATCAGCCTAGCCTCACACTGGTACGTGTTAGAAATATGCATGACTACCTCATAACCTATAACCTTAATGCTCGACCTCCACAGCTTCCTATCGAGAGTCATGTCCTCGGAGATCTGAAGACTTGCCATATCCCACCTAGTCACATCTCCTCAATATTTCTTAGGCCACCTTCTACCTCTCCCCGTACCCACCAATGCCAACCGCGCGCACCTCCTTACCAAGGCAGCTGGGCTTCTCCTTTGTACGTGCCCGAACCATCTGAGTCTCGCTTCCGCATCTTGCCATCCATGGGAGTCACGCCCATCTTCTCCCAAATATCTTTAGTCTTAATCTTATCCATCATAGTGTGCCCGCACATCCACCTCAACATCCTCATTTCTGCTACTTTCATCTTCTGGATATGTGAGTTCTTAACTGGCTAACACTCAGCCTCATACAACATGGCCGGTCTAACCACCGCTCTATAAAACCAATTGTTGATTGGAACATAAGGTTCAATGGTTATATGGTTTCTAAACCTATAGCGTTGGGAAAAATTTTATTGTGTGTTTCACACACCTGACACTAGTTGTGTGAGTCCTCTTTTTTGTCTCACAACTTTGTGGTCCCAGAATTTTGTGGACCCAAATGTGTAAGATATGGGTCCACAAATGTATGAGATAAATATAAGTCTCAACTAATGTCAATTGTGTGAGGCACACCATAAAATCACTAGCTTTATGGTATGTCAGTTTTGATTTATATAACCTTATGATCCATGTGATATCTGCTTTTTACCTATTTACTATGACTGCGGCACTGCGCTATGAGAGATTATTTGATGTTAAAATGAGCAAGTCTTCTAATAGCAAATATCCTTATTGGCATCTACAGAGGAGCCTGCCTTCAGCCACGGGATCCGGATCAAGTAAAACCACAGCAGCTGGATGGGCAGCATTTTAATTTTGTGTATTAAATATGGCTGACATGTATGATCGCTGTTGTATTACCATAGAAAAATAGATCGAGATTCAGAAAATGGAAGAGAAATTTCATGGTGGTTTTTTCCCTCACATTTTGGAAGATAATTGCAATGGAATATGTTAATGTACTTGCTTGACATCTGAATTAAGTCTCTGTATTACATGCAATAAGGAAAATATCTTATTTTACCGTTTACACAAACGTCTGTCGAGCTTTCCCGAAGTAACATATTTCTTGCAGTGACATGATTTTCAGAACGTAGTGTTTATGTATTACAAACAATATAAGACTTCAAGTCCGAGATGCTTTTTATTTGTTGTGTTTATTTCTTTCTTTTATAACTCAGTGGCGGCATAATTCGAAATCGGTGGAGAAGAGAGGAGAGAATAGAACTGTTAAAACTCGAATAGATTTAGGGTTTAGGAGCAAACCGATTAACTTTTGACATATATTAAGGACTATTTCTGTTAAGTGGTTTTTATATCAAGGACCAAAATAATCCAACCCCCGTACATTAAGGATGATTTTGATCATTTTCTCGAGCTGGCATTTTAGTGCAAAATAGCTACACCTACTCTTTGTAAAATTTGTCTTCCATCTGTACGTCTGTCAATCAGTGCCACAAAAGTACAAAAACTACAAATGTGTCAAACAAATAATGAAAACTACGATAGGTTGTTATGGTTCTGCTAAGACAACATAAGTGCAATGTGAAATGATTACTATTTCTTTCGAACCATAAGAAAATTAAGTTACTCGATCATTAAATATAAATAAAATTTGGATTTTAAAGTTTTCGAAAGATGTTCCTCAAGAAAACTGTGGATTTATAGTGTATGTATAAGAACCTCCACCTTCATATTTTTCTTTGTTGTCCTCATTTGGGATCTACAGGTGTTCCCAGCTTTCCTATTGGGTACCCCCATAGAACAAATTTCCCAAATTCCTCAAATTTCATTTCCTCTTTCTTTTTTTTTCTTTTTTTGGGTGAATGACTAGACGATGTTGTTCCTCTGCTAACTGTCTATTAACTTGCACCCAATGTACTGATCCATAGAACTTCAACAAAACAATAAAAAGTTGAATTCTATAGCACTCTCAAGGAAGAAATTGTTCCTTCACAGGCTTTAAGTAACTGAAATGCTTCCAAACCTCTTACAGGTAATAACTAAATTTTCTGACTTTGCTCGATCATCCAAAGTTCAACCATATCAATTGCAACCAAATAAAAGTCGACCTGCTAAAATACCAGCTCAACGGCAGCAAAAGTTACGTGTTACAAGTTAAAAGAATAACAAGCATTAAGTCCATTGGTTAGGTTAGTCAGGCAATGCAAGCATGAACCTCCATAGTGCCTCAAATGCATACAGCAGTCTAATGAAACGAGTAGCTACTGTGTAAGACAAATCAAAAGAAAAAAAATTCTTGCACAGCTTCATTTCTGGAGCACCAACTATTCCCTGTTACAAAGAAAAATCAATGATTTATGGGAAGCAAAAAAATGACCCAACTATGTACACTGCACATAGGTCCAACCACCTAGAGTGCTATACTGACCAAAGATGCTGAGAACGAAAAAGGAAAGTCTCTCAGCCTAATGAACAACCCTGACCCCAGAAGGAATGACAAACTTTTAACTGCAAAATGAACTTTGAATCATTTGAGATGTTTCTAGCTTATATGGTATCTCATTTCTGAAAAAGCGCAAAAGTGGAGTTTACGGATCATATGTTAGAACTAGGAAGACTGGAAGAGGCTACTGATCCTGATATTCAGGCTTTAACACCCAAAAAGATCCACTAGGGTTTTTATCCAGAGTCGCTATTTCCTTCAAAAGATTCTTGAACAGTGGCAGATCCTTTGATGGTACCCGGTCCCTGAAATGATCTACAATGCTAGCTGAATTGGTTTTCCCACCTCTCTGTTGTATAAACGTGCAGATCTGGCGAACCAACACCTCTGGCTGAACTACGTAGCTGCTAGATGCACTCCGATGCCCACTATTTAGAGAACCTGCTCTGCCGTTTGAGGTTGAAGCCGACATACCAAACTGATGCACAAGTCCATCACTAACGGCTTTCTCTTGGTTCCCCCTAATCCTAGCCAATAACTCCGCTGAAGATAATGCTTTTCCAGCAGATGCCCCAGCAGCAAAAGCATTTGCCCTACTAGCAGAGTCATTCAGTGATTCTTCAGATGACTTACTGGTTAATTGAGGATTAACAGTAGAACCAAATTTCCTTTTAACAGATGATGGCCCCCCAGCAGCTCCTGATTTGCCAGTCCAAGTTGGCACTGCTACATTTTCTCGACTTCGAAGCATTCTTGACTGTCGCAGTGCTTCTGCAGCTCTCTGAGCTACTTGGGATGCCTGCTCCTCTAGCTTCAACTTCTCTTCATCATGAGCATTCATGATAGCATCATGATTCATCGCACTCTGGCAAAACACAAAAGATAAATAAGGCAAGTAAAACAAAGAAATGACTGAAATAAAGGTAAGAAATGGAATATAATAAACATAGCAAAATTTAACTCAAAAACTGGCTTAACATGACGTTGAAATAGAAATTGGTGTACCTAATTTTTAAATCAAATCCAAACCCACAAGATAACTGATTAAAGAACCCCAACCCCCTCCCACAACAAACACAAAAAAAAACACCCCAAACCAAACCCAAAAAAAAAAAAAAAACAGAAAATAAGGTCAAAAAATCTAAAGCATTTGCACACGGTGATCAACTTGATCTAATGAGCATCAACAGCAGACAGTGACATCTGGACTGGGGGTGGCTGGGAATACGAAGCCTACTGTGCATTGACTAGCCAAAATAGAGGGCTTACATGGATCCCATGAGCATCAAAAAGACTCCGCAGGATGCTTGCTTCTCCATCTAACTCTCCATTGCTGTTACCATCTCCCGCTTTTCCCTTGGTTTTTGAGTTATTGCCCCCGCCAATATTGGAATCATCATCCTTTTCTGCCGTTGCTTTAAAAGATTGTTTGTCTTGATTACCTGGGACCCCAACAATGTTCACATCTTCAGATACCTGGCTGAAAATGCTAGATGTTTCTGTAGATCCCCCATTTTCATCATCATTTAATGTAAATAGGTCCTTCATATCTCTTGCTTTGAAAAATCTTCTTTGCTGTGGGTTCTTCAATATTTTGTTGGTAAGAAAGTGCTTGTAAATCTGTCGATGATACACCTTCTCCTCTATGGTTCCTCGGGTAATCAATCGATACACTGTAACATCCTTTTTTTGACCAATTCGCCAAGCACGCTCCCGGGCCTGTCCTATGTAAAGGGGTCCCAATTAAACACGTTGAGCAAATATCAATTAATTACTTAGACATCCACATTATCCAGAAAAAATTACTTAGACGTGCACCTTAGCTCAATAGAACTCAATACACCTCTCCTCTCCTTGTGTGTGTGTGTGTGTGTGTGTGTGTGTGTGTGTGTGTGTGTGAGAAACAGTAAGACTGATGACAGCTTTAAGTTGTTCTTTACTTGTACCTCAGATCTTCAACAGAAGGTAGACGCTTAATAGGGGACCAGGTATTGTTAATTCAACATTTTCAAAATTTCTCATATATATATATATAGTTTTTACCCTATAATTTCCAGGAGATTCTCTTGCATGTAGAGAATGACTCCATTGCCAGACCAAGTTTCACCAGAAACTTAATAGAATGAAATTTGCTAAGCACCATTAGTCAAGGGGCTAAAGTATCAGAAGCAATAATTGGATTCCAACAACACAAAACAGCGTGTTCTTGAAAGACCAAGAATCTAATTCTCTTCATGATTGGAAAATCAATAAGAGGATAAGAGTAGAAGTACCTGCATGTCAGTTGATGGGTTCCAGTCAGGATCAAAAATGATTACTCTGTTAGCTCCTGTCAAGTTTGTCCCCAGACCACCAACTTTTGTTGTCAAGATGAAGATGAAAATATCATCTGTATTGTTAAATTCATCTATCAAAGCCATCCTCTGCTTTACAGGAGTGACACCATCCATTCGCCTATAATTGTACTCACAAGTAACGAGAAATCTCTCAAAAATATCAAGCATCTGTTGAGTTTGAGAAAAAAGGAGAACACGGTGCCCCTGTTCTTTCCATACCTTAAGCACTTCTGCAACAACTTTCATTTTCCCACTGCGTTCAGGATTTCCATAGTCTGGATCTCTACAGGAGTGTTCTCTCTCGAGAAGATCGGGATGGTTGCAAATTTTCCGCATTACATCAATTCCATACAGAGAATTCCTGTTCCCATCAAAGATCTGTTCAACCTCAGAGCTAGCAAGAAAAGCTCGGTAAACAGATCGCTGCTCTGGTGTGAGGCTGCAGAAGAGGACATGCTCAGTTTTCTTAGTGAGATGAGCGTTGACATCAGCTTTCATCCGCCGGAGGAGGTAAGGCATGATTAAGTCACGCAACACCACAGCGCATCTGCATATCAACAGAGCAAAGCCACATAACGAACCAAAAACTCAATGCCACATCCCCTATGAGGACCACCCCAGATCTCTCAAGGGTCCAACATGTGCCAATTAAACCAGGGTTAGCAATAAATTTAGAAGATTACAAGCACTACAAGTTCTAATCAGTATTTTCCCATTTTTAGCTTTCTTTTAGTTTACTTCTGCCCTCTCAAGAGCCGAGGCAAGGGGGACAATCAGTTGTCATGGACTACTACAGATTTCCTTCTTCTTCATTTCCATAAGTTCATCTAGAATTATATATAATAACATGAATAAAAATAGGAAAAAAATACAAAACATAGATAGTCCCTTTGCCTCCGACTCAGATGATAACCAAATATCAAAAGGAGAAAGTAACTACAGAAACCTACATAAACTCTACTGTGGGATAAAACGCCAACCTGTAAGCTGTGGAAACTTGCAAGGGTGTTGCATTAGCATACCCCCCAACAGATATGGGAACAGCAAATTCAGCCTCAAACACAGGTAGAACTCCCAACTTTCCAGGGAAGACAAAATCAAACAATGACCACAGTTCACTCAGCTTGTTTTGAATTGGGGCCCCTGTCATTATGATACGGTGAACAGTCTGGAGCTGCTTGCATACAAGAGTAACTTCAGCATTTGGATTCCGAATTCGATGTCCTTCATCTAACACTGCATAACCCCATTCGATGTCAAGTAATTTCTCTCCTAATATACGGAGTTGCTCATAAGTAGTGATCAATAGTCCAGAATTTGATCTTACAACACGAGCTATCACAGGATCCCATTTTTTGGAAGTCCTCGAAGATGTGTTTCCTTCAGTCTCACTGTCAAGCAGATCTTCGCTTTCATAGTCACTTTCAGAATCTGCTTGCTTCTTTTTACTTGATAGATCATGAGCTGAATCATGTAATATCTCCACGTGGAAGCTGGGATACCATTTTTTAGCTTCCCTCTTCCATTGCCTCAAAAGAGTGACTGGACAAATTATAATGCTTGGCTTATACATATTGCTAAAATGCAGTGATCCGAGAAAAGATAAAACCTGTACGGTTTTACCAAGACCCATCTCATCTCCAATTATCCCACCAGCTCTTTGACAGTGAAGTTCCCACAGCCACTGTACACCAACCTTCTGATAGTCAAAAAGACTGTTAAAGATAGCTTCCGGGATTCTGAATCCACCTTCAAGTGCCACAAAAGGAGGTTCTACATCTTCAATATCCCCTTGGTTGTCCTCATGACTGGAGGTATTGACATCTTCAGCAGATAAAGAGAGCTTAGTACCTTATATATATATATGATGTTCATATGTGAATATTACAAACCCCCCCCCCTCCCCCACCCCGAAAAAGATCTTTCTGCTTGGACACCAAAACATTTGAGAAAGCATATAGCAAAATACAGAAAGATTCCAAACTTAAGGCCTAAATATTTGACATCTAAACTGGAATTAAGAGATAGAGTTTCTATCAAGCTCACCTATCATTGTACTTAGACGACTACATCAGACTTAACAAAAATTAGTCAAAAACATGAAACCGATATGAGTTCTTGCGATGGACCATGTAAGCTTATCTATCCTACCTTGTCACTAGAATAAACAGACTACATGCTGTTGGCACCTATAGGCAAAGGTTAACTAACAGATCGGCACTATGAAGTTATTCATGTCGGGAGGAAAATATATCAGGAGCAAACAAAACCAAATACTTATACAGGAAGGGAGGGAGAATATATCACGAAATAGCAATCTGTTTGCAATTTATTAACAATATCAGTACACACATACTGATAATATATTTTGTGATAATCAACCCAATTGTGCACATAAGTCCGGAACTCGGAGAGTACAGGTAGCATAAAACCGAAAGAATCGACCTAACCAAGATTTTCGGTTTTTGTGTCGGTTTTGGTTTATTCAGTCGGTTCAGGATTAATTTTTCATAACTTCAGTTCGGTGGCTGGTTTCAAGCTTTAGATTTTTAAAAGTTCACGGGTTTTTGAGAACTTTTCAAGTCTTCTCTTTAGCTGCTCAGCCTTCGAAATATCAAATTGTATTCAGCCTTCCATCGATCCTCTAAGTTTTCTCTTCCTGAGGTTACAATATTTCCTGATCAACTACAATTCTTCTTCCATTAACAAGTAAACCTTAATTCTCTCAAGCTTTAGAAGATGAAGCTTGCACTTCTACTCTTCCTCCCTGTCACCATCTAAAGTTGCCGCCAAGAAGTTCACAGTCTTCAGACTTCAGCCCACGAAATAATAAATCGCCTTTGCTGGTGACTCTCTACCCTTCCGGGGTAGGGGTAAGGTCGCATACACTCTACCCTCCCCAGACCCCACTAGTGGGATTTTGCTCCTCCAGTCCATGTAAGATACTTATGGCTTGGCATCTGAGTAAGCGGCTCTGCTCGATATTATGTTCTGAAGCAGCCCAGCCTTCGAGATCTGTACTCTCTCCTCTCGACCTATAGATTTCAAAGTCACTGCTTTCTTATCATTTTTCTACGTATTTTGTTCTATGTTGTTTAGTTGATTGTATTTGTTTATTGATTTTATCTTGAGAATGTATGGAATTTTGTTTATTAATTTGTGAGGTGGTGTTTTAAGTGTTATTATGATCCTTCTTCCTTAAATCAATTTGCCAACTAGCTTATGCCCTTGAAATAAAACCGTCATTGCTGACCAGCTTATGCCCTTGAAATAAAACCGTCATAAACCACAGCAGGCTAAAATAGTCATCCGCTACCTAGCGACTAGTATCAAAGTGGACTTACTAAAACCAAAAAAAAAAAGTTCCTAACTGATAAGGCCCAAACCGTAAAACAGAACCGATATAAACCAAACCAAACTCTACAGACCAAACCGACCCGAATTAATTTCAGTTCCATTTCAGTTTTCCACTTCTAAAAACCGAAGTGATCGAACGCCCACCCCTATCAGAGAGTATCCCTCCCTCCCACTTAAATACCACGGTTTAATCAATGATAAGGTTCGAGCTCGTGACACGTGCCTAACCCACACTTCACACATTGCGTCCTACCGAATAAACCAAATCCCTAGGTGCATAGCAAAAATCATGTGTATAAAGATACCTGATCCTTCGTTCTGTCTTTGCTCCCGAGATGCCAACTTTCTCCACTTCTTGCTAGGTAATGGTCTTTTCTTCTTTCTAGTACCATCTCCATTCTTCTCTGGTGTAGTCTCTAATGATTGAGGGATTTTAAGGGGTTTCCTTAGTCTTTGGAAAGGGTGGGTTGGTGCCTCAAGTTTTGGTAATGAAGCAGAATCAAGCAACTTGGTGGTTGGACGAGCTTGAGCTGCCTGTGAAATTGACTGGACAGCCTTGGCTATACTGGTGGAAGCCAGGTCATTGTCATTACTGTTTATATCAGCTGCAGTACTTTGTCTGCCAAAAGACTCCGAATCTTGAACCCGGCGTTCAAAGCCTTTGAGCTGGTGGAAGGGGGTTAACATTCCTTTCCTTACCAGTGCATCTCTTTCCTACAACAGAGAAAATATGTAGTTAGCTTGAGAGCTCTTATGTTAAGGTACGATAATAGATGCTTACGTTGCACAAAGTATTACTTATTATTGTACAAACATAAATGCAAACATGTAGCTTCCACCTTACAAAATCTTTTCAATTTACAGTTCGTAAAAAACCACATACTGTTTCAACAAATCCAGAAGATGCTGCAGTTAACACTGCATCAAAATCATCATCATCATCCAACAATGTCGTCTTCCGTCGTTTGCTCTTCTTGTTGCTTGATTTCTGAACTTCCTTCACCTTTCTTTTGAATTCAGGTTGATCCTTAACAAGATCTCGTATCAATGCATCAGACGAAGTATCATCAGTAAAATCCGAAAGTTCTTTCTTAAGTTGAGCCTTCGTCTTGAGGAGACTTCTTAGACGATCATCAGCTAAAGCATGTTGAAGGTTTGAATCGTCCAGAGGTGCCTGAATAACGCTTTGCTCACTCTCTGTCTGCTTTGCCTCGCTGCTACCATCAGTATCTGGGACTTCCTCCTCATGTCTTCTGAAGCGCTCCAAGTGTTCAAAACCACTCTTAATCGCATCTATTTCTACTTCTACTGCTCTCAGTTTATTATACAAATCTAATTTCTTATCCTGTCCTTCTTCGTTGCCTTTCTTTCTTTCCACTATCTCTTCTTCAGCACTCCCCATAGCTTCATTGCTCTCCCCAGGGTGCCTTGTTGCCTGCCAATATATGAAAAAGGTCCATCTCCATTAAGTTACTAGATTGCATAGCATTAGCATATTACGAAACTATGCAAAACTCCTACTGCCAAATGATTTACAGAGAAACAGCATTACCAACTCTGCAGAACAAACCTTTTCCAAGATGTCATGCTCAATATCTTCAGGATTTGCAGAGGTCACACCCAAACTGCTGAGTAAAATCTTATCTTCCTCCTCTTCTTCCATTTCTCCTTTTTCTGTCTACAAATGAAAAGGACAAAAGATCATCTTTCAGCAATACAATTCTCATTCCAGATATTCAAGAGTCTAGTGCATTGTGCATACCATATGCCCCCTTATTTGTTAGTTATACAAATGTTATGACATGCTTAAGACCACAAAGTTCCAAAATAATGTCATACCATATTCAAGACCACAAGTCTCAAAGGCAGTTCTTTGATTATTAACCTCTGTGCCAAGTCACATTACCTCACATAAATTGAAACAAAGAGGGTAGTATTTTTCGTTTTCTCCATTTGAAAACAAAATAAGATACATGTGAAGGTACCAGAAGAATACATTGTGAATAAAGTATATTTGACCTCGTTATTAGCTAATTGCTGGTGAAAGTCCACTTACCAAATTAACTAGGAGCAGTCACACCGCGAAACTCCCTTTACAAAGTCCTGAGCTCGTTTGATTGATAAACATTATCCACATTAGTGTGACCAAATGATAGCCGGTAACACTGTTTGTTTTAACACCATTAATCAAATAATAATACGAAAAATTCAGCTACGCTACTCTGAAAATTGAAATCATAGGGCCTGAATAGTCAAAATACTTCTAGACTTTGCTCCAATGACACTGTGCTAGAGAAACCGATTGGAGTCTCGCAAATCACGATCGAGAGATTTCTCCTTTCGGTTTGAAGAATTGATAAAAGCGACACAAAACAAAACCCTAACTTGGGGACTGGAGAAATGAAAGTCGTTTGCTTTTTTTCTCGTCAAAATCGTTGGCTTTTCAATGCGCGGCGCGCTTTTATGTCAGAGCGTGATGCTTCGATAGGCGACCGCCATTTTCGGTTCTTGGATTCGGGGGATCCATTTTAATTGTCTGCCAAACGGGTCCTTGTTCTCCAAGTTACGTGCCTTCACCTTGGCCAATGGCGTTATTTAATTTCCGGGGTTCTATATGGGCAACAATACCCTACTTTTTTAGCATTCAAAAATGAAAAATTCAATAGCTGTTTATACAATATTCGATTGAACTTTTTTTTTAAAAAAAAAAAAAATTGAAGTTAAATTTAACAAAAAGAGTATTTATATTTTTATTAGTGAAAATTATTATATTATTTAAAATAATATTCGAACTATTTATAATTTTATCTATATTAATAACAAATGCTTATGGCTAACCTATTATTTGTAATACTAAATTTTGCTACTAATAGTTTTAAATGCTGAATTGTTATTTAAACCAAATAGCCTAAATTATTATTTTTTTTAAAATTGTCTTTCATCTGAAATCTTTTTATTTTTAAGATTTAAACATGAAAACTGGTTAAGAGTGGCTAAAGTTGTTAATTCGGAGCTCCAAAAGTGTAGTAATCGGACCCGAGTGGAATTGCCCGGTCTTTGTGGTGGGAATACAAACAGCAAGGTAACCTCTAATTGAACAGTTGCCAGAGGAGCAGTTAGGTGAGTAAAAAAAGGGGTATAAAAGAGACCCGCAAAATGGTAAAGAACAGCAGAGAAAGAAGATGGAGGGAAAATCAAGCAGTATTCAAGTCAATGGAATGCAATTCTCTTACGATTTCCAAAGTCCTATCTTTTTCGATTTCAGCCTAAAGATTTCTCCCGGATCTCGATGTCTCCTTGTCGGTGCAAATGGATCCGGTATGTGTTACCACCACTTTCCATTCAACTATAATATGTCTATATAATTGAAAAATATTTACAAATGTAACTCCTAAATATTTAGATCAAGTTGTGAGCCTCAATTTTTTTTAAATTGGAACAGGAAAGACGACACTGTTGAGGATATTGGCAGGAAAGCATATGGTGGGAGGAAGAGATGTAGTGAAGGTGCTGAATTTTTCGGCTTTTCATGACACCCACCTCGTCTGTGATGGTGATTTGGCATACCTAGGAGAGTCCTGGAGCAAAAATGTTGGCTCTGCTGTAAGTACTGAATAATGGTTTTGGTTTTCATGTCTGCCTTTTTGTGGTTCTGTCTCAGAATTTTCAGTGTGATCATGGGTGAATGTAGTATTTGGGCATCTGCTAAATCTATAGTTGAACAAGTTTTTCGAATAAATGTAATTTATAGTACTTAGTTATCACCCACTGCTGCTATATAGCATTTCATGCAGTAATGTGCACCTACTAACTAAAATTGTGGATCAGCCTGAACTAGGAATGCACTTGAAAATTATTCAGAAATGATTGTAGTTACTAGTTAGAGGTTTCTAGGCTGTCTCCATCATTAATTACGCTTTCCCTTTTGTTTCTTTTTTAACTTTTTACTAGCATAACATCTCAAACTTTGTTAAGTAGAATGCTATTCTGAATGGCTTTATTTTTGCCAAAATTCAGGGAGAGATTCCACTTCAGGGAGATTTTTCAGCAGAACATATGATATTTGGAGGTGCGTAAGCTCTTTATTTTGCAAGTCTCTTTTCTTTTACTCTTCTGATGGCATTTTTTCATCAATTACTGGATCTATCAATGTGTTATCTAAAACTTTAGACTTTCAAATGTTTTTCGAACTTGTTACTTTCGCTTGGATTTCTGTTGCAGCTTGCCCATTCTACTGACCTAGGAGTATATAACTAATATGAATGTTATATAGAGGTGCTAATTTGTTGACTCCATTTGGATTTTGGACTTTTTGAGATTCACTAATTATGACTATTCCCTATATGACTTCTGCAATAATGTTGACTTGTTGAGTTTGAATAAAATTTCAACTTCTTTTGTTTTCATGTCATGGTTTAGTCGAAGGAGTCGATCCAGTTCGGCGAGAGAAGTTGATTGAGCTGCTGGATATCGATCTGCAATGGCGTATGCACAAGGTATCTGATGGTCAGAGACGCAGAGTTCAGATCTGCATGGGTCTCCTTCACCCCTATAAGGTAATCTTTGTTGCATTAGGTTCATGATTGATTGTATTAGAGTTAAATGTAAAATGCATGTATCCACCAATCTCATAGTAGACAGGTCATATTTATAGTATGTTCACCATATTAATTCTTCTCAAATAGCTCTGGTGCTCATTCTTATTGCCCACGTCCAAGTTTTGTTTACTTAATAATCAAACAATATGCTTCCTGTGAGATGGTTTCCATACTTTGATAATTGTCAGCAGGGTCATGTTAACTTCTTTGATGACTGTTGCTAATGGAGAATCACTTTCATCCAGGTTCTTTTGCTGGATGAGGTTACAGTTGATTTAGATGTTGTCGCAAGGATGGATTTGTTGGACTTCTTTAAGGAAGAATGCGAACAGGTATCCATTGTTTTAACGCGGAGAAAACTCAACTAGGTTTAGAACTACACTGTTGGTTACTGAACGGATGTTTAATCCTCCCATCGGATTCTCCATTTATACTTTTTTCTGTGTGTGTGGGTGGGGATCCTTCATGTCTAAGCATCGAAACTGCATATGGAGTCATCAATGACATCATAGATTTTCCTAAAGCATCTACCTGAATCAAAACCCTATAGGAAAATTTAGATCACATTTAAGTAGTCTTCAATTAAAGTACAGACCTGTGATGCCTTCCACATTGTGGTGCATGGGATTAATATAGCAAACCAATTAAGATATTGATTGTGCTAAAGATTCATCATAGACAGGCGAGAACATTAATTTTCTGGCTCCATGTCATGATTACAGAGAGGAGCTACTATTGTCTATGCAACACATATATTTGATGGACTGGAGTCCTGGGCAACAGATCTTGTTTACATCCAAGATGGAGTTCTGAAGAGGTCTGAGAAATTACCTGAGCTTCCCGAGTTGAAGTCTTCCCCCAATTTGCTTTCAGTAGTTGAGAACTGGTTGAGGTCTGAGACCACGATTGAGAAAAAGAAGCCAGTTATCGCCCCACCAAAAGTTCAGAAATCCTCTCCTTTTGGCTCTTCTCCGTTTCAGTCATCTAGACATATGGCATATTTCCGCTGATTTATGGGTTCTGTATTCAGAGTGGAATAAAACCTTGTAGGAATTATGCGTTCTGTTTTTGCTGATTTATGCATTCTTCAGTATGAGCAGCTCGGGTAATGCTGTCGGTATCACGGGCCGTGGCTGAATTCAAAAGTAGGAATTATGGCAACTCGGGTTAAAGTTACATGTTGAAGCCCTGAGGATGTGCCTTTAGTGCAAGTATTATAGTATTCCATTCCTATATGTATACTAGCCACAAGCAATTTCATGTAACACCAAGCTGCCAAAATATTTTTTCTTCCTTCATATTTTACTCTGCAAATTCATCAATTCATTTTGCACCTACTAGTAGGTAAGCAGTCATTGTTGAGATGATAATATTAGTCATTGTTGAGATGGTAATTTCAACGAGTACTCAATGGACAATCAGAATCCTCTGATCACGTTTCAGAATTAATCAATCTTGTCAAATCAAAGATAAACAGGTGAATAATTACTTGTATCAATGTTTTCGTCGTATTTGTGTGTAACTATCAATGTGGTGCTTATGCTTTCCTGAACCGAGGGTCTATTGGAAACAGCTTCAACCATACTTTCGCAACTTTGTTTCAATTTCAACTCAATTTTTTTTTTCTCCACAAGCATGACATAATAAACCAACTACAGAGTACTAAAAGTTGGAACTTAAGAGCCAAGATTGGAGTCCGGAACCTTTTTGTTATCTTTTTGGACAAAAGATACACAAATAGGTGTAAAAAAAAAAGTTACATTTATATATATAACACCAAATTACACCACGATATACCTTAACGGTAACTTTTGCCGTAAGGTATAGCGTGGTGTAATTTGGCTTATATATACTGACTGACACAGATATAGCGTGTTGTATATTCACGCTATATATAACGTACAAATACAGCACGCTATACCCCTAATTAAATAATGCCCTTCGTCTTCTTCCCCGACCAGAAACGAGCCTCCCCCATTTTTTTACTTTTAAGCCATTTCTGGTTCCCCCCACCCCACCCCCCACCCCGTCTTTTGTAAAAAAAAATATATGGGCCCCACCCGTTACACAAAACGTTAAGAATGTAGGTCCCACATCGTAGTAGAGCATCGTATTATTGTGGTTTCACTCTTTTGGATTCAACTTTTCACGCAAAACACTACATCGAGGTATTTCGATTTATTTTATGTCGAAACTTGTATAATAATGCATATTTATTAGTTGATTGAATGTGTTTCCATGTTGTTTTGTGTTTTATTTGCGAAACTAGTATGTTATATTTATCCGAACTTAGATATTAGTGTTCTAAAAAAATATAAAATTGAGAAATAATTTTTTTTGTTAATATCAGGATTTAGATATTACTGTTTCCATACCGGTTTGTATTTTATTTTTGCGAAACTAGTATGTTATATGTATTTTTGTGAATTTTATGTGATTAAAATGTATTTGTTGTTTATATTTAGTTTAGATTATTTATTAGCGTATTAAATTGTAGAACGTGTTAGCGTAGTAAACTGTAGAGTATTTTAGCGTAGAATCTCTGTAGTTTAAGTATTGCTTATATTGGTAGATGAAAACATATACTTTGTACAATTAAATTTTTAAAACAAACACGCACAAAATTATCAAAATATTGAATTTAACACACATAATTATTAATGATAGTTTGGTGCTACCGGGCCTCAAATATCGAACCTAAACCTAATAGGTGTATATACTTTGTACAATTAAATAATTAAAAATTAAGAATTTAAATTTTTAAAACAAACACACACAAAATTATTAAAATATTGAATTTGACACACATAATTATTAATGATAGTTTGGTGCTACTGGGCCTCAAATATCGAGTCTAGAACCCAATAGGTATATATGATTTGTATGATTAAATAATTAAAAATTAAGAATTTAAATTTTTAAAACAAACACACACAAAATTATCAAAATATTGAATTTGCCACACATAATTATTAATGATAGTTTGGTGCTACTGGACCTCAAATACCGAGCCTGGAACCCAATAGGTATATATACTTTGTACAATTAAATAATTAAAAATTAAGAATTTAAAATTTTAAAACAAACACACAAAATTATCAAAATATTGAATTTGACACACATAATTATTAATGATAGTTTGGTGCTACTGGGCCTCTAATATCGAGCCTGAAACCCAATAGGTATATATACTTTGTACAATTAAATAATTAAAAATTAAGAATTTAAATTTTTAAAACAAACACACACAAAATTATCAAAATATTAAATTTGACACGCATAATTATTAATGATAGTTTGGTGCTACTGGACCTCAAATACCGAGCCTGGAACCCAATAGGTATATATACTTTGTACAATTAAATAATTAAACATACAATTAATGTTATTTAATTTACAGTTGACGACATGGACGCGCCGCTTATACATCCCGGCCCTTATTCTCGTGAGATATTAGTGCTACAGGTCGATCATAGGTCCGCCCGTATATGGGAAGGGGAGTTACTGAGAGTGGACGACCTGTGGGATTATTTGAGGCCCAGAGATCTCCACGAGCGTGTAGTTCAGCGCCTACAGGATACGGGATTTTATAGGATTATTGAGATCGGGCGGATGCAGCTCAACTAGAGTATGATTCTCATCATAATCTCCCCCTCTGCAGGGATGTGTTGGATCTACTGGAAGGCGCACAGGTAAATATGTACCTAAACTTACCTGGTATAGATTAACTTAGTGTTGCGCATACTCACGTTTTGTGTTCTTATTTGATAGTTCATCTGGACGCAGTACAACAGTGATTTGATAGCTGGCCGACCAGCTTATTGCTGGGCCAGCCGATTGATTTGGAGCACTTCTGCCCTGCTCATATGCCTCGATATTGCGGAGCATCATGCCTCAGAGCGGGTACTTCGCTAGTTTGGCCACCTGCAGTATATACCGAGGGGGCCTATATGGGACCAAGACATTATCAGAGGGATGATCGTTGCAGGGGGGACGACGCATTTATAGCATGGTTAACGGGGCAGATCCATATTTGGGACCAGCGAGATCAGATGATTCTGCCCCCACCTACACAGACCCAGGAGGCGGCTATTGAGGGGTATATGTCCTGGTACCACCACGTTACCCGACTTTTTATCGGGAACCCTATTCATCAGGTTGGCGGTCGGTACGTTCCATACGTTGGGCGACACGAGGCCCTGGTATGTTTTCTGTTATTATTAATTATATAAATGTAACTTAGTGCAATGTATGTAGTTTATATTGTATACGTTGTGCAGGCTATTGGACTACATACAGTCTATCAGATGGGACTGCAGATGCAGGATTATGTCGGCGATCATGACACCGCCTTGCACGATTACAAACATCGATTTGTAGAGTTGGCTGCCCAGACACTACAACGAGCCCGGGAGGATCAGCGTTTGGCACATATACTTGATTATGTGGAGCCATAGGAGTACGAGCGAAGCCCTGGTGTGGCACGAGGTGGTGGTTCCCGACGAGGTGGTGGTGTCCGATGAGGCGGGGGTGCCGGACGATGTGGCGGTAGGCGGAGAGGAGGTGGTCCCCAGCAAGGGGGCGTTGAGGCCCCTGCTGATGATGTTGTTGCTGATCTGTCGGGTGGCCTACATAAGATGGACATGCTGTCATACAGCCTTGGGATGAATCTCACTCTAGGGACTTCGCAGGTGACCGCGTCAGGTCAATTATTGATCACGGGCACGGACCTTTCTAGAGTCGATTGGGATACATACTTTCCAGGCCCGTCTACTGTTGCTAAGGACCGGTCGACCCGAGATTTACATAGTGGGAGGCGGTTGAGTTATGGTTCATCATCACAGGCGCAGGTATGGTTTTCTTTGTATTGAATTACAATTTGTCTTTATTAATTTCCTTTTTAAGGTTGAACGTGATGCTGACATGGCTGCAACAGATGATTACATTCAGGAGCCCGACGATATCGTGGTAAGACACTTTAAATTATTGTGACTTATTATATACTTTGCTATATTGAGCTATCTATTTTTATATAGGTTTCTACTGGACGGCGACCCCTTTTATTGATCATGTCAGCACCACTGATGTTCATGATGCGGCGCATCCGGCTATTAGGAGGCGACTTGATGATGACGATCCCGATAGCGTACCCAGGCGGGATGGGATGCGCCTCAAGCCAGCGGCTGCGTTGAAGCACACTGGATGCGGAACACATTGATTTTCTTGTGTTTATCTTTTTGATGTAAATAATATCTTTGTATATACATTAACAACAATTTTTATATAATATGCGCATTACTTTTTTAATTCTCCGTTCATTAGTTAGTTTTGTACTACAACACAAACACTTAAATTCCATTCCAATTAATAAAAATAAAGTTCATTACAACTAATTTAGTTTAATACTACAAGACAAACACAAACACAAACATAGCAACTTAACATAATTAAAAGTCAATGCAACTAATAAAAATACACGACACATGAAACATAAAGATAAAGCGATACACTAAACACACACATGTCAAAGTTTAGTCACTGTCGCCCATTATTTTCTGTTCCAACCACTTAAATTGTTCTTCGAGCTTCTTTTTTTCTTCTTCTACCTTTTTATGTTTCGCTTTCAACTCCACAACCTCTCTTTTATGTTTTTTTTCACGTTCCCACTGTT
The DNA here is from genome assembly GCF_000393655.2 of Nicotiana sylvestris. Lineage (NCBI taxonomy): Eukaryota > Viridiplantae > Streptophyta > Magnoliopsida > Solanales > Solanaceae > Nicotiana > Nicotiana sylvestris. Next base: position 96,609,179 of record NC_091065.1, read on the forward strand.
TTAAACACAAATAATTAAGATTGTTCAATAATTCTTTGTAGTATTCCTGATAACATGGTTCATCAATCCATACCTCAAGATCGCAATAGGTTCGCCGGGAACCTTATAAAACTTGTTCAAACATTCCCAGTAGCGGCATCCAGCTTCACCATTATCCCAACAACTTTGCATCATGCATTTTTTTTTCCACACTTGCATATAGGTACATAAAGAGGTTGAGACATTTGTGCGTTAAAAAAACTTGCTTTAAGTTATTGTTGACCGCAGAAAATAACTAGAATGAGCCCGTTATTTATAGGCAAGACAATACACATAACGTAGTATTTCACCGCTCTATATATACGCATAACGTAGTATTTGACCGCGCTATGCTTTGCGTGTTAAATGTTCTGACGGGTACGTAACAACTTTATGTCAGTTGGAAAGCTTTTTCAATTTGACGAGACAACACATGTAACGTATTATTTCACCGCTTTATATATATGCATAACGTAGTATTTGACCGCGCTATGCTTTACATGTTAAAGGTTCTGACGGGGTACGAATCAACTTTATGTCAGTTGGGCAACTTTTTTAGTTCGACAAGACAACACATATAACGTATTATTTCACCGCTCTATATATACACATAACGTAGTATTTAACCGCGTATTGCGTGTTAAAGGTTCTGACGGGTACGAATCAACTTTATATCAGTTGGACAGCTTTTTCAGTTCGACAAGACAACACATATAAATAAAATAACAAACATAATTAACATTAAATTAATCAGCTTTATAAAATTTCAATGTTGTTTCAAGTTCTTCCGAATATATAATTTTTTTTTAATTATCATTAACAAAATTGAAATGGAAAAGTTCAACTCATAATTAACAAACATAATTTTATTTTATAAATCTTGCAACATAAACAAAACAACTAAATATTACAACATAAACTCATTGATAATTAGGCACAATAAAAGAACACCCACCACAAGCGTGATTACTATTGCCACCCAAAGGACATTTTCGACGGTCGTGTCCTATTTGCGAGCATATACCACATTTGTGCGCATAAACAATATCACTAACATCCCTTTGGTTTCGTATACGCGTTCTCTTCTGTATTCGACGCAAATAGGACTTGTTACACGCCATTTTAAATGGCTCAGGCAGCAAATAATGCTCAGCCTCCACTGACTGCAACTGCCCACTATATGTGTTTAGGTACTTCGCAACACTATATTGTTGATCAACATAGTTGGTTATACCTAAACCAACTTTTTGAAAGCACTTGATGGCATGTGAGCAAGGCATGTGGTAGATGAACTATTTCCCACAAGAGCATAACCTTGTAGATTCATTTACAGTATGTACATTATTCCCCTGATTTCGATGGATAGCGGTGCGAACTTCAAAAACATTTCTTTCGTTATCATACTGCAAAAATGAATACCAATGTGCTCGCCATCTGTATCTCTCAAATCTCTTTATCGGCACTGGCATAAAATCAACACCCCTTTCCATCAATGATGTTGCAGCTACAGACCTCTCAACAAACCTCTCCGCCATCTACTTGAACAACATCCGCACCATGGTCGTGACAGGCAATCCTCTTGCCGACTTCAATAACCCGTTGAAAGACTCTGACACATTTGTAGTCAGAGTTCCCCAACGTCTGCCACCATCCGCATGCAAAGTCCACTTTTCAGGGTCATGTCGCATTAACCAACGATAGGCTACCTCCTCTTCTTGCCTGATAGATTCCATGTGCCTCCGGAATTTATGCTATTGGTGGTCTGTTGCTGTCATCCACATCAAATCATGCAGATCCTTGTTGGGATATGCCTTCTGGAAATTGGCTTTAAAGTGCCTCACACAGTAATGGTGGTAGGCATAAGGTTCTTGCCATGCAGGTAAGTTTTCCACAAAACTTAAGATACCACTGTGCCGATCAGATATTAGACAAATACCAGAACGTTTTTTGACAACGTGCTCTTTCAAGTGGTTCAAAAACAGCGTCCACGTCTCTTGGCTTTTATTAGCACAAATAGCAAAAGCTAGAGGAAATATCTGTCCATTAGCATCTACTGCCACAACTATCATAACTTGATATCGTACTTTCCATAGACATGAGTGCCGTCTATGGATATTACAGGCCGACAATGCCAAAAACCATCAATTGCTGGTTTAAACGCCAAGAACACGTAATTGAATATATATTCTGGTGTACCCGGACTCCGCTCAAGCTTCCATTCAACAACTGTTCCAGAGTTAAAGTGCTGGAGTGCGGCCATGTACCTGGGCAGAGCTGCAAATGACTTATTCCAGTTGCCATAGAATATTTCAAACGCTCATTTGCGCCCAAGATATGCCTTTATTTTAGTAATGGTATGGCCATGTTCCTGGTGGACTGATGTAATGCAATCTTTGATTTTATACCTTATGGACGCTTCGATGTGTGGAATAAGGACAAAAGAAATCAAGTCAATATCCAAGTTGAAGTGATTCCCGTTGAATGTGTCCATTTCGCATGTGTGGGTGGGAATGTATTTACCCACTTTCCACAGACCTGTCTTCTTCTTGCTCGCACGCAACATCCAATGACATGGCCAAAACCACTTGCGACAAACAACCTTGTATACAACCGGACTTGACTCCCATACCGTAATCTCACGACACTCTTTTACGTTGTGCATTTTACAAGCCCTACTTACGCGCGCTTTATCAGGAAAAAACATGCCCTTTGCCAGCACCGTTGGTCTAGACTCATCCCACACTGCTGTCCGAATTTCATCAAAATCCCTTCTGAGAGCTTCCACATTCATGCTTGTCAAGTTATCAAGGTAAGGAGTCTCCCTTGAATGAAACTACACTTGGGACTCGTACACACTTCGTCTAGGGGGTGGGGGGTGGAGCATACTCTCTGGTCGAATCAGGTCCTTCCTTCTCACCCTCCTCATCACCATCCTCACGAGGAAATGGTGTATTGTCTCCAGATTCATCAGCATTGTTGTCGTAATCACTGTTCTCTTCCTCACTCTCTGCATCTGCCAGATCCCGATTTAATACGTCGTCTTCGGGCAATTGAGTGAGTACATGTGGTTCAACTTGCTCGTTTTCATTGCACAATCAACAAAATAATAAGCTACTGAAATTAATAAATACTTTCCATATAGCTATATCACTTCACTTACAAGTCGTAATGTGATGAAATTCCATGATGGACATTTTCATTTAGGTGATGACTACCGGATGGACCACCATGATCCAACACACCAAAACTATGCTTGGGTTCATAATTATAAAATTCATATCCGGTCGGTACCCCTGTTAAATGTATGAGCATTAATACAAATTCAATACAACAAAAATGTAGAATCGTAACACAAAGGAAAATTAAAGTTTACCACTCGTCTTGTGAATTAGGAAAAGCAGGGGTGATAAATTCAAATTAAGGAAAACTCTTTCATCCGGAACCTGTCCGGCAAAAACTGCTCCAGAATAACCACCCGATGACTAGGGGTTATCCGGAACCTGTCCGGTAACCTCATTGTTGGGAACATCTTCGACCTTGACATACATATCCAACATTTTGATTACAAGAAATTCCTGGTATTCATCCGGAGTCCTCAGAAAATCCCTCAAAGTTTCATCATCGTAGATGTTTAACTCCGAGTAAAAAGCATGCTCTTGCGGAGTGACGAAATACCGATATCTTCTGGTTACTTTAAGTATCACTCGGTGTTTCCTCACACTCATTTTTTTGCATAACAACGATATCAATTTATTGTACTCCATTGTAAGTGGTAATCTAACATGACCCCGTGGAGATAACTATACCTTACTGAGTTATTCTTCGTCACAACCTCACCCCCCTCCCCCCCTCACATAATAAAACTCTTATTCTACGCTCTTCAGACATTACAAAAAAATACTTGAAAATTTAATGACAAGAAAAGATTGAATGGGATGAATCTTTTGTGAATGAATTTTCCTAAAATCCTAATGACCTTTATATAGGAAATGTGCGAGCCCGGGGGTTGAAATTTTTGATGTATAGCGCTCTTTGAATATACGCTATACATATTTCAATTATTGGTGGGCCCATAATTAGGGGTATAGCGTGAAAATACAGCACACTATACCTGTGCCAGTAAATGTCAGTATATATAACGCCAAATTACACCACGCTATACCTTAGCGGCAAAAGTTATCGTTAAGGTATAGCGTGGTGTAATTTGGCGTTATATATATAAATGTAACTTTTTTTTTACACCTCTTTGTATACCTTCTGTCCAGAAAGACAACAAAATGATTCCGGCCTCTCCAAGATTGCCAATGTAGAGAAAAATTAGGTGGTGAATGCGATTGATTGCTGGCTGATACCAAAATAGCCTGGGCGTACACAGAAAGCAGGCTCTCTCTCCTTTGTCATTGTCTAATCAATTGTTGCATAGTCGTGCTTCTTCCGCTGTATACCTCCATGGCCCCGGGGACCCCAAACAAATATCTCCAACGCCTTTGCTTACAATTGTTTAATAACCGTAGTGTTTGGCCTCAACTAATTTATTGAGTATTTGTTATTTTTCATTAAGAAAATATCGAATAATTCTACTATTTGCTGATGATTTGTCGTTTTATTTTCACTTTTCTTTCCTTAAAAAAGGAGAGAACTTCATCCATCAAAAGCCTAACAAAAAGACTATAAAAAGAAAATATATGTACCATGTGACTGCGGACAAAATCAAAGTTCAAAGTTGAATGAAACATCGAACTGTTGGAGTTGATTTTTTTGTTTGTGTGTGTCCATTTCCTTGTGTGTCGTCGTTGTCCTGTACCTACTGACAAAGATTGGCTTCTATGCCTTCTATTCTTGTTTAGATTCTCATTGTCTGCTTACATTTCAAAAGAGTTACTTCTACCTCCTAAACTGTTGGGACTTACCTTTTTGTTTTCTTTTTCTTTTCTAGTTTAGATTATAGATTAACATAGTATTTGGAAGAAAAAAAAAACATTTAGCTAGCGTTTGACCATAAATTTCCAAATTTGTTTTGAAAAATCTGATTTGGGTGAAGTTTGGTTTAAAGATGAAAATGTTTTTGGACATACGTTTTCAAAACATATTTTCCAAATTTATTTTGGAAAAACATGTATATTATTAGCTAGCGTTTGGCCATAGATTCCCAAATTTGTTTTGAAAAATCTGATTTGGGTGAAATTTTGTTTGAAGATCAAAATGTCTTTGGACATATGTTTTCAAACATATTTCCCAACTTTATTTTGGAAAAACATGTATATAATTCCCAAGTTTTGGGATTTTGGCCCAAAATCAGCAATTGGGGTGATTTTGAGATTTGGGATTTGGAATTTTGCCAAATATGGGCAAAATTTATGGCCAAACGGGTCCTTAGTGTTTGTAAAGATTTTGGTCCAATGGATTTGGGATTTTGCCAAAATATAATCAAAATCTATGGCCTAACATGTGTTTTCCAAAATAAAACCCAAGTTTATTTTGATAAAATCTATGGCCAAACGGATCCTTACTGTTAGGGCAATATGTGAGTTGAAACTGAAAAAGGAATAAAGGAGTATTTGAAGTTGAAATTTTTGCGGGAATTATTGTGTTTGAATATGAACGTAATTCACTTGAAAAAAAATATTTGTGAATATTAAAGATTTTTGAGTGAAAATTTATACTCGCACTAAATATAACCTTCAAACTAATATTTCAATATCTACTTGAATTCAAATACTAAATTTCAGTATGGTTAGTGGTAACTAGGGGTGTACAAATCGCATTAAACCGAAAAATCAAATCAAACCAATTAAAAAATCCCACTAAGTTTGGTTTGATTTGATTTGGTATTGTGTAAAAAATCTGAACCAAACCGATATATAAATATATAATTTTTATATATACTTTTAAGACTTTATATAGAATTTTCTTTACAAAAATTCTAAAAATATTTGGGATTCCCTTATGTGATGTAGTATTTAATAGAATATGAAGTACTCCATTTTTATTAACCTAAGTAATAGGTTATATGTTCGCTTTCTTATCAAGTGTTACTGAAATACGTCAATCTCTTTATTGCTATGTGTTCATATGTCAAGATTTATTAAATTTTTATATCTTTTTCGAATTTGATTCGACAATCTAAAATTAAATAGAACATATCATTAATTAGGTATCATATTGATTTTCATGTTTAATTAGTAAATTCTTTTAACCTTGAAAGTATACATCAACGAAAAATTATTGTCAGGCGAAAAAAGTAACTATCATATGCTATTAACAAAATTCTTCCATAAAAATATTTTAATAGATCATATATTTGTCAATTTTTCAATTTTTACTAAACATATATTTACTTATAAAAAATTTAATAAAGTAAGATTGAAATAACATTCATGTAACAAAAAAATCCGAAAATCCCGACAAAATCGAACCAACTCGATTTATGTACACCCATGCCGATAACATGCTTACACGCACCCATGTGGCACTATTGTTAGTCAACTCTATTATTAATACATCAATTTTGCAAAATTGTATTGAGAAGAGAAATAGTTTTGGGACTGGAGACTTGGATTTAGATTTGATAGGAATGGTACTACGAGCACACACGTCTTTGGATCTTTAGCAATCTCATATATTTGATAGGGACTTATTCTCGAGATTTTAAGACCTCTATTTTGTCACAATAATCAACATAGGTACTTTATTTTATTTAGTTGTCCTAAGAGAATATACGCACAAATTGGCAATACTTACTCGAGGCACTTTTTTAACTGGGAAAGGTTATGCTAAGTGTGGAACCAAAAGAAATTTGATGATATAAAATCAGCTGGTAAGTTTATATACGTTGCTATCTTTTAATCATAATTAATTAATATAAATTTTTAGTTCTATTTAATGAATTAACTATGATAATTTGATGAATTTAGTGTAAATATTAGGCACGGTGAGTTTCGTTCATTCCTTAGAGTAGAGCTTCTAATAAAAAATATACGTCAATTTATTTTTTGGGATTTAAAAAGAGGGGAAACCGGAGAACTACATTTGATTTAAAAAAAACGTATACATACCCTGATATTTACATATATCACTTAATCATACTTAATTAACACATATTTTCTGTCTATCCAATCATTTAATTATGATATATTAATGTAAACATCTTGAGGTGCTATTTGTACATTATGCCCCTTTATAATTTAGATTTTTATGTATAAAAGTAAATTTTTTATGAGTAGAAAAAGACTCAAAACAAATTTATAAAAAGCCACAAAATCAAAATGAGTTGACGAGTTTTTCCCTTCATTCCTTAGAGTGGAGCTTTGGGATAACAAGGGAGGAAATTGGAGAAGAATTGGGTATAAATATAGAAGGCGGGCGAAACAAGGGAGGGAATCGAGGATGGAGCAATAGAGAGAAAAAGACTGTCCCGTAGGAGCTTCCAAACCACTTCCAACCAGCGAAAATGCCGCTTTAACTCTCTCTTTGTCTCTCTTTTAACTTTGTACATACAAACTCAAAAATAGAATTTATATTCTTCTTTTTTTACTGATTCCATATTTTAATTAGTATTAAAATAATCTGTACATAACGATCTTGTAAACCTCCATCTTCCTGTATTTTATGCTATATGCATTATTATATATTATATATATAGCATCACCCCTATTCGTTCAATCGGATTACAGTATCTCTGCAGCATAATTATTTGGTGGTAAGCCTATTTTCCTCGCCTTTTGATTTGGTGCTCATAGTTATTATTTTGCAGTTTGGTTCTTTGTTCTTTTTTTTCTTTTTCAGATGTGATTGCTTAATCATGTGTGCAACTTGTATTATAATATATATATTTGAATTGGGTTTTAATTTTGATGCTCAAATCTATGTGGGTCCTCAACAAAAACTTTTAATTTATTTATTAACCATATTGCGGTTTCTGTTTGAGGAAATTCCTGATCTTGGTGGAAAATTAAATCAGTAATGAAAAATAAATTCATTTCTCTTGACCTGAAACAGTTTGTTCCTATTTCATTCTCCTGTTATGTTAAAAGTTCTATCTTTTTGATTCTTGATTAGGTTTCTGAATTTGTATTTGATTGATGCCCTAATGTGTTCTTATCCGTGTAGTTGTATTATTACTTTGTTAGGTTTCTGAATTTGGGGGGAATGAGTAGTGTCAGTTTACAACGAGTATATAGTTCAAGAGCTCCTAATGTATAACTTCTCAAGTTGAGCAATAGTAGATGGATTCAGCAAGGAGTTGGTTCCAGAAGTTTCAACCACGAGATCGTTTAAGGTCATCGACCAAGAAGAAAGATTCAACAATGGGTAGTGGAAGAGAAGATCCTCAGCCTATGTCAGCTGAAGAGGCCTCCAATGTTACGAAGCAGAGAGTCGCTGCAGCAAAGCAATACATTGAGAATCATTACAAGGAGCAAATGAGAAATTTGCAGGAGAGAAAGGAGCGGTACATCGTACTTGCTGCTTTTATAATCTTTTTATGAGTTATCTTTAGTTCATAACTTACTTCTTCTTTCAAGATCACTTTTCTTCTGAGAGCCATTTCATGTATCATGAGTTCAGATTTGCATTGTGAATTTTCTCATTTTCCATATTGCCATGAGCCCGTATTCTTCGTTATAACCTGTTCAATGAATTATGAACGGTGGTTGGTAAAAGATTGGAATACTTTCTATTGGCTAAAGTACTGTTGTTTCCTTATCCAAGCTTGTTTTGCTTCAAAACACTCACTTTTATCTGCTTTGTTATGCTTGTAGTTGTACACAATCATTGCTATACACATGACCATCATTTCTTGTCCGTATATTATATTCAGTATATTGCGTAGATGGCGCCTTTTCTTTGAGCATCTACAACAAGGCATGTTATTGGAATTTTTTTTTTTCCAGCCAAGAAATTGTCCAGTCACACCGATGTGGCAAAAATTACTTTCTATATGCTCACCTCAGCTTGTCTTCTTATTTTCATCTTGTTATCGCTCTCCTTCATATTTCATGTGAACATTAACCTATCTTTTCAAATGGCTGATACTCTTATTACCCCATCTTTTTTCAGCTTATAGTTAGTTGGTTTGCATAGTAAGTACAACAGTGATTTCACAAATTGTGATAAAAGGTTTGATCACAGCTAACTTTTCTTTTCAGTAAGACCAAAAAATAAAAAAGGGACAGTTAAAAGATGGAAAAGTTTCATCGGTAAAAGTCTGCGGTGCTTGTAAGGCATCTTGTATGATTGAAACATGGCAAACTAGTCAAACTTACCTCTATGATTGTGCCAGTCAAATAGCCAACTTCAAATGCACCGAAGAGACTGATGGAAATAAGTAGGATTGGCTGTAGTGTCGCCTCATCCCAGAATCCAGATGTTACTACTTTCATTCATTCATTCATTTTCAAAGATGTTCACGGTCTTGCTGGTTAGCTGTTAATTTTTTTCGTTCTTTCATTTTAGAAGATGGTGCATGGTCTTGCTCGTTAGCCTGATTTGGCAGAATTGTTATTCTATATAAAGAATAACACCCTTTACCTTTTTGATCTGCCTAAGAATTGCATAGTCTTGATATTTCCGAATAATCCGCCCTACCAAGTGCTTTGAAATATATTCTTTTCCTTTTTGTATTTGGCCGCCAGTCGAATGGTACTGGAAAAGAAGCTTGCGGATGGTGATGTCTCAGAGGAAGATCAAAATAATCTACTGAAATTTCATGAAAAGAAGGAAACTGAATACATGCGTCTGCAAAGGCACAAAATGGGTGCTGATGATTTTGAGTTATTAACAATGATTGGGAAAGGTGCATTTGGGGAGGTAATGTCTCTATTGAAAAATCTAATTGCCTGTATACACCTTAGTTGGTTTCTTCTACAATTTTGTTCTGTTATAAATACAATCCTCTATAACCACAGCTTTTTATTTTACCTAGTTCTGAATGTGGATGTTAAAACTTCTCACAAAACTCTCACACAAAATAAGTAAATTTTACAGCTCTCTATTTCCTCGTGTTATCCGTAGAATGTAGATGATGAATTGTCAAGTCTTTTTTCTCCTCGGGCAATGAACTCCAGAGAAAATTGAAGGCGTGAATATCCACAATTTTGTTGATTACATCTACAACATTTAAGGTCTTGGATATTCATGATAATAATATTTGTATTTATAGTTTATAGTAATAATGTGCTCTAGTCATGTCAATACTTACTAAAGGAAAAAGAAGGTAGTACAACCGGCAACCATGACCGCGACCAACAGCACTGTGAGTACGTGCCTTTTTAAGTAGGTTGAAATTGAGGAGCTGTTTAAGAATCATGTGCTTTATCAATTTCTGGGATGGAAGAGGGTCTCTCTTAGACCTTGTTCATGTAATAAGTTGGGATTTTTCCATCTTTTCTTTGGGCTCTATTTGCCGCTGCTGGGGATCATGTCTCTGATTGGCATCAACTTTTCTATGGCAAGAAGTGTTAAACTTGTAATCCTCATCTTATAACATGGTTTGTTGATGATGTTTTCTCCTGTAGTATTAGCTAAGACACTAAGAGATACAGATATTTATTATAGTTGGCACGAGCTTCAAAGCTACTATCTATTACAGATAAACTGTTTCAAAGTGGCTGAGCAAAGCTAAGGACACTACAATTACTAGTAGCGAGGGATTTTAGGCCTGTGCTCCATGGTGCAAACTGAAATAAAATCTAACTAATATAGTGATTTGTCATTCCCTGGGTAAAGAATGAAAACTAAAAGACATCTGAAGCTTCCGTGTGAATCTAATGACCTTCTAATGAACAATAAGGAAATTCTCACCACAACTTCATTCAAAAAAAAAAAAAAGAAGGAAATTCTCACCGCAATCTTTCCTATGATTCTGCTTCTTAATTAAGGCTTCTTTGGCATCGATGGATAAATGGACAACTTCTTATTCTTGTGTAAGCTGAGATTTTTATTTCCATTTTCCCCCCTTTAATTAATACCTGTGAGCTAATTGCGGTGCTTCTGGATATAATAAGGTGTTGCCTCTAGAAATAGGTTTTGTATGGGCCCAATAGAAACAATTCTTCTCACCCTTTCTCGTATCAAAACTACGGGTTTCATAAGAATTTTTTTGTCAAAGCTTGGAAAATAGACTTTTCTGCTAGGAAGTGCTCTGCCTCATGAGTCGCAAGTTTGTCGTGATTCTACTCGTGAATTTCTATTAGGTGGTTTCTTGTCCGTTTCGGAATGGCATCATATAAGCAGGTTGTCCCATTGTCTGCAAATGTAGTAGTCAGACTAAGTGACTTGTTGAATATGCTGGAGTGCTCGAATTATGCCTTCAAACTAACTGTGTAGTAGCAGCTAAATATTTCTGAACTCGATGTCATGAATTGTGGATAAGAATTTCCCTTTCTCAAAAAGTGAAGAATGTGAACAATTTTGCTTTTTTGTCATTGCAGGTTAGAGTTTGTAGAGAAAAAACAACTGGTCATGTATATGCAATGAAAAAGCTTAAGAAATCAGAAATGCTTCGTAGAGGACAGGTACATTGATTATGAACAAGAGTTCCATAATGGTTCTTACTACTATATTTACTGGTCCTTAGCTTTTGGATACTATTAGGTTGAGCATGTAAAAGCAGAAAGGAACCTGCTCGCAGAGGTGGACAGTAATTGCATTGTCAAACTGTATTGTTCTTTCCAAGATGATGAGTTTCTATATCTCATCATGGAATATCTACCTGGTGGTGATATGATGACTCTACTCATGAGGAAGGACACACTAACTGAAGATGAAGCCAGATTTTATGTTGCTGAGACTGTTTTGGCTATAGAATCTATCCATGTACATAACTATATACACAGGTGGTAACTTCTTTTGATGCCTGGACGCAATTTGTTATGTTTTATTTCTAAGTTCATACTGGACCTCTCACCTCTTTAAATATTCTAACCTTGTTTCCCCTACGCTTTATTTTCTGTAGAGACATTAAGCCTGATAACCTGCTGCTGGATAAGTTTGGTCATTTGAGACTATCGGATTTTGGACTTTGTAAGCCTTTAGACTGCAGCACCCTAGAAGAGAAGGATTTCACGGTGGGTGATAGTGTCCATGGAGCTTCCCGGAATGATGGGTCTTCAGCTCCCAAACGCACTCAGCAAGAGCAATTACAACACTGGCAGAAAAATAGGAGGACGCTTGTAAGTTTCCTCCCATTTGGATTTTGGTTGAACTTCTTTCCTGTTTTATTCTTTTTGAAGACACTGGTTTACCTCTTATTGCAGTATGTCATTCTTTGTTGGTAATGTTGTTGAAACAGTAATTAGAATTGGTACATGGTGACAGTTACAATGTCCCATATTGGTTAAGGAAATGGGTTGTTGTCTCTTTCTATGGTCTAAGGCGATCCTCATTTCATGAGCTAGCTTTTGGGGTTTATTTAGGCCCAAAGTCCATTTCTTAACATGGTTTTAGTGTCAACCCAATTCTGATCCCTGGTTTACCCAATGTTCGGATCCCATATTATTTTGTCCACGCTCCAGATGTCCAATCCTAGGCGTGCAGGGAGGGAATGTTAGAATGTACCACATTGGTTGATCTTGGGCAATCCTTACCTCATGAGCGAGTTTTCGGGGTTGAGTTAGGCCGAAGGTACAATTTCTCACACTGACCATGCTGCTTACCACTTAGCCTGCTGACTTAAGTAGCAAAATTTATGTGGTTCTGTGGATCATTTTAGAGTTGATTTTGTGTGGTTGAAGAAGTCAATCTCTTTATCTAATTAAGTTTCGCAATTGGGGTAATCCAGGCATATTCTACAGTGGGTACACCAGACTATATAGCTCCTGAAGTCCTGCTTAAGAAAGGTTATGGAATGGAGTGTGACTGGTTAGTACAGTTTTCTCATGTATATGGGTGCGCTCTTTGAGTACACTTTTTTGCTTTTGCTAATTTCTTGAAAAACATGATCTTATGTTTTAAGTTGCTCCAGTTTTGCGTGCTTCTAAAGCTCCTTTTCATGGCTCCTGCCTACCATGTCCTCTTCTCTTTAGTTTTCATTATTTTAGGTGTATTTTTTTTTTTTGGGGGGGGGGGGGGGCTTAATCCATGTGCTTTATATATTTATCATCATGTATTTGGCATAAATTGCTCTCGTTCTTCAGGTGGTCACTTGGTGCTATTATGTATGAAATGCTAGTGGGTTATCCACCTTTCTATTCTGATGATCCCATGTCAACATGTCGCAAGGTGAGCTTCAGAGTGCTGCCATTAACGATCATCATTGAATTTCACTTCTTTATGTTTCCCTTAGTTTGATTTCCTTATTTTCTATTTTCCGTCATCGGAATGGTTCTACAATGGTCTCATATCATTTTATCCAAACCTCCGATTGTTATCTTCATCTGTATCTTATAGTCCAGTGCTTGGTGCTTTACTTTTCTTATAGTCCAGTTTATTTATCAGTATCTTCTATATAACGGCTGACAGACAGGAATTGGAATTGTGAAATTTTTGCTCGCACTTTGCTCCTTGGATTGTTCCTTGAGCTATTTGTTTCTACTACTCTATCTGCCCTTAAAAGATCCTGTTGTTATTGAAAGACTTATCCTGGTCACTGGGGCTTTTGCATGTTCCCATTTTTCTCGTGTCTCCATTTACTCATTTGCCATCAACTTACTCAATGGCCCTTTCACCACGACCACATCTCTTTCACTTTTTTCCCTCCTACTTTCTCTGTCTGAGTTTTGGCGGAGGGAAAAGGAAAGAGGAAATAGGTTGATCTTGATGAACTACTAGTCGGAGAATGATATTTCTTAGTCATATTTCTTTTGAAATAAGTTAAACGTTATCACTCCTTTGTCGCAGTAATTTATCTCTTTCTGCTTTTCAATGTTAATTTGACTGATCTCTTCGTATGTGAAATCAGCTTTTTACAAAACTTTCAGAAAATGCACGAAGAAACTAATTTTGTGGGGGAGGGCAGGGGGGAGGTTTTTCGAGTACTGTGAACAATCTCTTATTCAGAAAAAACATGAATATATTGGAAGTCGGGTTTTTATTCCTTTGGCTTCTAAGTACCAAAAGTATGTTTAAATAATTTTTGGTGCTATTAAATTCCATTTACTCTTGTTAAGCTGAAAACCTTTAATCATTTAGGACAAATAATTTTGAAGACCTTGAAAAATCTACAGAATATGACCTAAGTCCTTGAACAATTTTAGACTCAAATCACTTCAACTGCAAACATGGCTTCTAGATGCCCTTCCACTTGATTTTTGACGGTTTAGAAAGGAGAAAATGCAATGCTATTAAACTTTTGAGCTAAGGATTTTTCTTTTTATGTTTCTAGAATTCAACTTACTTTATTTGTTCGGCAAAGGGCCAAATATGCCCCTGTACTATGAGAAAATGTTTAAATATACCCTTCGTTATACTTTGGGTCCAAATATATCCCTGCCGGAATACTATTGGTTCAAATATACCCTCTTCTGTTAAGTTTGTCCAAGGCAGACATCCAATCCTACGCGACACTAATATTTGATGAGTGATGCCACATGACATGCCACCTCAGCGCCCCTAATCCATATATAAAAGACTGAAATTTGAAATATAATATTTTCATGGTAGCGGTAATGGTGGCAATAATGGTGGAGGGGAAGGAAATTTTAGTGATGGAAAAAAAAAATAGAAGGGAGGGGTAAAATGGGGTTAGGGGCGCTGAGATGGCAAGCCATGTGGCATCCACCTCATCAAATGTCAGTGCCACGTAGGATTGGATGTCCACTTTGGATAAACTTAACGGAAAAGGGGTATATTTGAACCAATAGTATAACGCAAGGGGTATATATGGACTCAAAGTATAACAGAGGGTACATTTAAACCTTTTTTGATTGTACATGAGTATGTTTGGCCCTTTTCCAATATATTTGTTTGATCATCTAGCTCCCCTCTTTCTCTTCCCTGCAGATTTGTGATTGACTAATCCATATTTTAGAATACTATTATGATCTTTTAGAATGGTAGTCTCCACAAGGACAAAGGAAAAAGCGATTGGCATGATGGGAAGAGATGGTGAGGTGAATTAGAATGTGGTGTTGATGGATTGGGGTTGGCAAAGGAAAAGAAAATTACCCCCCCCCCTCCCCCCCCAAAAAAAAAATGGAGAGGCTGCTGGTACCTGGACATAAATGTAGAACTGAGTAACTGAAACTTAAGCTTTTCCTCAACTGTTCCCGACATCAATATGATCCACCTATTTCTGATTTTTCTTGATCATAATCGTATGAACGGGCTTATAAAACTATTTGCTACTTTGATGAGCTTCTTTAGGCTGACACAGTTAATGACCATGGTTCTTCTTTGATTAAATCGTCAATTGTTACCAATATCATATGCGCTAGCTCATCATTATTTATAATTAAATAGTAATTTTCTGCTTTGCCTATTTAATTTCAGAGAAGATGTGAAAGTTTTAATCCAAAATATAAATAGGCAAAGAAACATTAGTATGGTAGGAACATTTAGCTTAAAAAGAAAAAAGGTTGATAAAGAAATGGGAGAATGGAAATGAGTGTGTTTTTCTCATCCACTCCGTTCATAATTATTGTCTCAATGTGATAGTTCCAAAGGATAAATAAATAAAAGAAAGGGTTAACGAGGCAGGAGCAAAAGGTTAGAAAGATAAACGATGGAATCCCAGAGTGAGGCTTGGGTAGTGTAATCATACATATCGTTATTCATAACTAGGCATCTGAAATGCTCTGCGCATTCTGGTGGTCAATCTACTACTATTTTGTCATTCCTTGTTTTTAAGCTTGTTTCTAGAAGCTATTTCCACATTATGTTTAGTCCTTTACTTTTTTTTCTTATTGGCTTCCCGGAGAGCCTTTTTCCACCTTTCTTTTTCTTTTGCCTGAAAAATTAGGATTCATCTCATCATCTTATCAGCAACTCTATACTTGATTATCCTCAAATGATTGCGAAAGTAAAAAAAGAAAAAAAGAATCTTAAAGAGGACCCTTAGAATCTTGTCATCTGTATAATTTTATCCTTGTACCTGCAGATAGTAAACTGGAAATCACATTTAAAATTTCCGGAGGAAGCAAAGCTATCTCCAGAAGCGAAAGATCTTATAAGCAAACTTCTTTGCAACGTTACCCAGAGACTAGGTTCAAATGGTGCTGATCAAATAAAGGTGTTGTATGGTGTGTTCTATTCTATGTTCTTTTATAAGCTTCACAGTTCAATAGCAAAGTGTAAATTGCCTGTTTTTTCTTCTTCTTTTTTCTATCTTTTGTTTCTATATCAGGTCCATCCGTGGTTTAAGGGAATAGACTGGGACAGAATCTATCATATGGACGCTGCCTTCATTCCTGAGGTTAATGATGAGTTGGACACCCAAAACTTTGAAAAGTTCGAAGAGGTATTGATATCCCTTGTTTTCTTCTGCTATTTTATTTCACGCTTTTGATATCTTCTTGTTGGCTCTGCAGTCCGAATCTCATTCTCAGAGTGCATCAAGATCTGGTCCTTGGAGGAAGGTATTTACTCCGGTGCATCATGTGGGATTGCATTTTGTTTCTACATTCTGCATACTACAATTTCTGTCATAATTATATACAGAAATGATATTCATAAATAACCCTACCTCTTGTGTAAATTTTCATTGATGTGCAATAAGTTTGGTTATTTTTTGTAGTACTTGAATTATCTGTTCTCCACCTTTCCCTCGTTTCTTCCTTTAACTTTGGAGCCATTTTTCTTAAAAGTTTTTGCAATCTACATCAAAGTTGCTATTTACAAAAAAGTTAAACGGAGAACTTGTCTGGAAGCTTTTAATGTAAGCTTGCTTGAGACACCTTTTCCGAAGGGCAATGATCCATGCTTATTCAAACAGTGGGGAGAAGTTCAGATGCTTTCAACAATGTAGCAGACATGCCCGAGTCATGTCTTTGCTGGATATTGAAATGAAATACTCAAGCGGTGCTTAGTTTTACCTTTTTGTTAAAGTCTCGGAGACTTCACTGACGAGTTGACCAGTGATGTGTTAAGTGTGTGCAAGTTTTTGGGAAACTTGAAGTTGCACAGTTTTGCAGCTGAAACTGGATAAAGGTGAGAAAGAAGAGGGAGGGCAAGGGGTCAAACTAGTTTAGGCCTAAACTTTAGGGAGAAAGTCTCTTCTGTTTCCGGTTATAAGTTATGGCTCCCAAATAGATGCCACCCTCCATGATTGGATATTTAGGTGCACCCTATCAGAGATTCTCACTTTAGAAATTGTAGCTGGATTTGTGTTGTTATTGTATTCTATTTGTCTATAGCGGTGTTCCCGAGGTTTTCTGTTTTCATTATTTCTCTTGTCGTACTCTTAATTTGCTAACCCCTATAGTTCCTTCTCGACTTTGTTAATTCCCTCTTTATCTTATTCTTACCCTACATTTGTGCAGATGCTCTCATCCAAGGACATCAACTTTGTCGGTTACACATACAAAAACTTTGAAATCGTGAATGATTACCAAGTGCCTGGGATGGGTCTCTCTCTCTCTCTCTCTCTCTCTCTCTCTCTCTCTCTCTCGTTTGATCGATCGACTCATGAAGTCCAATATCTAGGTTGTGAATATTTTTCTAGAGTTCGATCACATTTATGTAAGCTAACATCAGATCCAACTTCATGATATCAAAGGACAATGGCATAGTGGGTATTGAATTCAGATACATTAAATAGCTGAGACCTCATTTGTTTTGCTTCTTCTAGTTGCTATTTTCTCTGCTCTATTCTTATGACTATGTCAATGAACCAAACTTGAAATTACTATGCTAAAAGAAGCTTAATCCTTTTGAGTACAAGAATGTTGAGGGATTTGGTGTTCCTTGTGACAATTTGATGCTAGTAATTTTAACAAAGTTTTGTCCTTTGTGGTTGTTATCCATAAGCAAGGCCCCACTGTGCGTTTTCATAGATCAACGGTTGGAATGCCTGGTTCCATGTCATGTTTTCTTAGTTATTGACTCTTTGATAACCTGCGACATCTTGAATGTCTTGGAAGGGATAATTGGTTTAGTTTTATGCTCATTTGTGGAGCTTTCAACAATTCTCTATTATAAGTTTCCCCATTAAGCTTTGACCGGGTTGTAATATAATCAGCTAAACACATTTGGGTCAAGTATTTTGGTTCCCTTTTGGATCCTGTATAATTGCTTATGGTATTCATCGGTGAGTGGATATCACAAACAAGCTGATTGTTAAGTTATTGGATTTATAAGCTCATTCTAAGGTTAAATACTGTGTTAAAAGTGACTGACTTTCAGGTCTCATTTTTTTCACAGCTGAACTGAAGAAGAAGAATACCAAGCCAAAGAGACCAACAATCAAAGCACTATTCGGTAATACTGACCTATCCCGTCTCCTTATTAAAGAATATATCTAATTCGCTTGATTCTTCCAGTGCATTTTTTTGGTTCTTGTCTGCTAGAGTCTGTTTTAGAACATCTGAAATACTATAGTATCTGCGTCGAATACAGTTTTATGCCTTATTATTTTGTCATGCGTTATGCATGGGGATGTGGTTTTGCTTGATGCCATTTGGTCTGTATAAGTTACGTACCTCCTCTCTTGAGGAGAGTATTTATCATACTTACCTTTTACTTAATTATCGGTTTTGATATTGGCCAACTCAGAAAGAAACACATAGCTTCATTTTATTGTAATACTTTTTAGTTACATTATGAGATTATATTTTTCCTCTTTGGAATTCCACAACAAGAACTCAGTTTTATCTCTTGTTTCTGCATCTGCTTTTCAAACAGAGGACGAGTCAGAAGGATCAGATACAACTAATTCTCAGCAATCCCAAGGAAGCTTTGTGAATCTCTTGCCTCCATGATTTGAAGTTTGTGAGAAGCATGAGGATAATTGCTGCTTTTCCACCCTGAGGTTATCTTTCAGTTAATTTTTGAGAGCTCCTTGAATCCGCTTGTAGCACTGAGTAAGTAAAGAGTTTTGGCAGTTGGTTAGTGGCTATTTAATCAGGGATGTAAGTATTTAGCCTGATATCAAGAACTATGTTGGATATGAAACTACTGATGATATTGTTAGAGTTTGCTTGTAACAGTCCTCTCTTGATTGTTTACTCATCTGAGACAAAGATTTAGAGGTAATAACTGACATCTTTGATTTGTAACACTATTATTTCTTCACTTGTTTCCAAACAAGAATGTAACATAGAGCAATGGAATATTCAAATTCACTGTGTTCAGTTTGGGTGGTTAATGTGGTCCAAGTTCTCAGAGGTGGATCCATTATTTTATACTACTACGAACTGATCTTCATCACAATGGGTGCCGAGTTAGTACAAATTATATTTGTAAATAAGTTTTTTCAATTCCCTAAACGAGAATAGTAGTAATAAATATCTGTAAGTTTTTTCAGTTTCCTAAACAAGAACAGCCTGGCTTTCTTATAGCAGGTAATTTGGAATTGTTTTTCCTAAAGAATTTTACACCCAATGAGTTGCAAGGCATTACTCTTATTAAAAAAACAGTAAAAAATTTGGTGAACTTGTTCTTTCAAACATATTAACTAATCTCCCTCATAAAGGTGAAATCAAAGAACAAAGTCGAGAATCAATGGTTAATCTGAAGAACCATTCTCAGATATGATTCAATTTTTCATTTGTACTAGTATAAAATTCTTGATCAACTGTCTTTAGGCTTTTGAATCTATCACCCAACCCAACTAATAGGAATTGCTAATCCACTACACAACCCCAATTTCAGCATAATATTTTTTTAAAGGACAAAAAACAGTGTGTAGATTGTAGAATTAATGGGATACAGTTTTTGTCTAGCACTTTTAACATTAAGCTAACTCGAAAAAAGAAACATAGGAAAATGTGATTTGAAAACTCAGTGCTCATCTTTACAATAAGTAAAGATTGAGTAGGAACAAAATCTAAGATTAAAGAAAAGTAATGCGTTGTTACGTTTCTTCAACAATTATCAAAATGGCTTGGTAAAACGGCATCACAAAATGGTTCTAATTAAGAAGTGGTGGGTCTTTGCTGTTTTCACCAATAAGGTAGCTAGCCTATCAATGTAAGTGACCAAATACAATAGCTCTGCATCTATATTGTATTGGTCAAAATTTGGACTAGACTTAATAACTGTAAATGGACGTGGTCGAGGATTAAGTCGATCACGGCATAATGACGAGGAGCCGTCTTAAGAAAGATAAGTGCCGAAGTCAAGTAAAGGGTGTATGAAAGTAACGGTAGGATAAGTTTAGAAGAGAAAGAAGGAGTATTCCATTGAATATTTTTTCAGTTGTACTTTTTTAGAATTTCTTAGAAATATCTCCTATAAATAGGAAGAGATAAAGAACAAAAGAGGATCTTCACTTTTCTGATAAGAGCACATTGTAAAGGGTTGACTATAAAGAATATACAAAAGCTTGTCTTGTTCACTAATTATATTGTTACAAAAGCTTGTCTTGTTTACTAATTATATTGTTTGATATACGCTTTTCATCCTTGTCCATCTTCATTTTCTATTACCCCACGTTGTTGTCAGGAAGGAGAATCATCCAAGTCATCTAACATTTGGGTGATAAATTCCTCCTTATTACATTTATTGTCATTATCTACATTCTATTGCATACTTTTATTACTACTGTTAGCGAAAACGTAAAAGAAAGAACACAAGATTTAACGTGGTTCGGATCAAAATAATCCTACGTCCACCAGAGAACAGTTGCCTTTTTAATATTAACAAAGGAAAGGGAGAGTTCCCAATTACACTTAAGAGAATTTCTCTCTTAACTCTCTACTCACTACAATGTGTTGTATTATTTTTGGGATGGTTTCTACAAATGAATGAGTGCATCTATTTATAGAGGTAAATACCTCCTCTTGATATCATTGGTGACATCAAACTACCTCCTCTTGATGTCATGAGTGACATCAAGGAGGAAGCTTCCTCCTAGCATCCACACCAACTCTTTCCACCAACTCTTTCCACCAACTCTTCCAATTGGCATGCCATTGTTGACTAAACATAAACCAACACCTTCAACTACATTCATTGACAACCATTGAGCATTTGTAGTTGGTATACAACATTTTCAGATTCAGCCCTATATTGTCAATACATCTAAACGTCAGATCTAGTGGTCATTATATTTAACTAGGATTGACCCTATATCTTCTCATTAATTCGTTTTAAGAAAATGTTTAACACTTTTTGGTAAAACAATTTGCCATCTGTGGGGAGATTCTAGTTAAAATTTTAGTTTCTTTTAGATAAAAAAAATAATATACGACAACTACCATCTTTTTCTCGTTTTGCACGAACTAACAATGACAGGAAAAAGAGATGAAAGACTTAAATCAGTAATAGAGGTCAACAATTATCAAATTGGCTTTGGTAAAATTGCATCAGAAAATGGTTTTAATTAAGAAGTGGTCGGTCTTTGTTGTTTTTCACCAATAAAGCAGCTAGCCTATCAATGTAAGTGACCAAATAATATATATATATATATATATATATATATATATATATACTAATATTTGGACACATGCGTTGCACGTGTATCCCATATTAAAATTTGCATAATGTATATTTATAGTACAAATTTATGTATATATATTCTAAATATATTCGATTGAGCTATAAATTTGAAATTAAATTATAACAAAATTAGTATTATTGCATATCCTTAATACTACCTCTGATGAATGAAGTCATCGTACTATGTTACATTTTTCGATCATCATCCTATCAATCACATTTTTTCTTTCTACACTACGTAAGCCCTTTTTTTTTTTTTTTTCATGTACGTGTCAACCAAAAACATTGTAATGGTTTATGTATATGTCAACCAAAAATGTTGTAATAATCACTACCACAAAGCGTAATTACCTTTCTTGTTTAAGGGAAAATATTAAAATATTTTATAGTAATATATAAATTTCAGTATAGATATTTTAAAAATATTTGTTTGGAGTTTAAAAAAGAAACAAAAGTATACAATTTGTACAAGGGACGGAAATAGCTAAAAGAACTATGCCCTTTCATTTTCGGATGTCAACCTGTGTACATGAGACCATGAACATCTACAATTTTAGCAATTTTTATTCACTTTTTCTTTCAAAATCTACTACCTTATCAAATCAGAGAATATAGTATTTTGAATCATAATATGCAATGCAACACATACTAAGATCATGATTTGTCCTATATTTGATAGTATAAATTAAACTTCGTACGTACAAGTGTAGAAAATAAAAGATTAAGTTTAGAAAATAAAACCCGATTTTATCTCCACTTTCTTCTTGATATAAACGCGAAGAAGAGAAATCAACCACCCGATTCGTCAACTCCATAATGTTGCAAAAGGTAAATCATCAAAATGATAGCTTTCTGTATTAATTCTTTGTCAACAGTGGACGTGTTTCTCGCTTGTTTAACCAACCAATTGCTATGAAATTTAACGTTCAAAGACTTCAGTGAAGATGTTTGTTGACTATCCTTCAACTTTCGCTCGCAATAATTTGTTGTTAACAGTTAGGCTTTGAATTCACTGGATAACGCAGAATACCATGGAGAAAAAGATTCTAATAGGAGAAGAAATATATTTACACATGTTCCGATGGTATTGAGAGAAATAAAACAAATGAAAATAGATTTCTATGGGCAAAAAAAAAAAGAAGAGGAAATTTCAACAGAGGGAAGAGCAACGTGTTAAAGTTGCACGACATTTTGATGTGTGCAACAGAAGATATGAATTGCCGGTGGAATCTCAAAGGACCATTAGCCTACATTGAATCTGCAATGACTATTGGCAGATTAAACTATCCTCGCCATTTATTAAGCAAAATATGCACATTAATAGCATGCAATAACTGTTGGCAGACGAAGCATTCCTTCCCATTTACCTGGTTCAGTGTAGTTGAAATTATCCATAGTACAAGGCTTTTTTTTTTTTTTGTGGAAGGCCAAGATGGTCACTCAAATTTAATGGCCATTTGCGTAATTTAAGTTTAGCGTTAAGAGCTTCCCACTTTTAGTATAATATACTAGTTTCGCTTCACATACGTTGCACGTGTATGCCAAATCATTTAGTATATAATTTTATAAAATAATGTCATATTATTATAATTAAAACTTTGCGTTAATAATATGCATGAAAAATAAAGTATGAGTTTATGTAAGGATAAGCGTGGATTGTCGTATGGTAATTGTTCATCCTCTTCAATAATACCATGACTGATTTATATGGTTCCTCAATTACGTCGCATCAACATCCTCAAGTTCATGTATGTCTTGAATAATTAAACTCCTTTATGTTCTCGCTTTTCTCATCAATCTTTGACAAAAAAGTGAATTATTAATATTTACTCTCTTGTAGCATTGGCAAGACGAATACGGTGGCTCATTTTTAACCTATAATATAAATCCTATACATAAACATTAAATTCAAATATAATGCTAAATATGATTCTTTCCTTCATAATATACATGATGCACTTTAACTGGGCATTAAGTTTAAAAAAGAAAGATTTATTTTTGAAACTTGTGATTTAAATAAATCATAAATATCTGTGTGGCTAACTTATTTTAATTAAGGGTGAAATAAAAAGTTTAAAGTAATATTATTTCTATATATAAAATGTGCATCGCATAAATTAGGACAAAAGGTGTAATAGATTGTGCTTCTCTCTCAAGAGACACCAAATTCACAAAAATGTCATCAATATTAGAATAATATAAAAATATAAATATTATTTAATCTCATGATCCCAAAATAATAAATCAAGTTTCAAGTATAGATATGATTCTTCCGAAAAAATATTTATCATCCCTCAATTTGAAATAACCATGATCTTTTTAACATAGTTATGATAGCTTTTTGATTTTTTTTATTCGGCTGCGAGATAAGCATACTATAAATGTCATCCCTATATTTAGCATGAATCTCAAGATCATCGCACATTGGATTTGCACCATAAATCATCCCTCTGACAAGTTATGAGAAGTTGTAGCCGTTGTGAGCACGTGATTTTTGCCTCATACGAATTACTCCAAAATAATTCCCAAAATTAGGTTTTGGCCTTGATTATTTGTTATTTTTAGGAATTATTGCGTGATTTTTCTGATTGTTTGCATATATTTGTGGGCATGTTTAATTTTATTAATGCATTAAAAATACAAAAATATAGCATTGGCATTTAAGATTTGATTTTACATTTTTTGGAATTAATTAATAATTAGGATATCAGAAAACTTTGAAATGGTATCTCGTTTAATCACTTAGGCAGAATAACTGGGATTAGTTCAATAATTTGGTTGAATGTGTATAATAATCCACTGATTAGTATAATTTTATGCAAGTGGTTACTAATTGAGAAGCTCCTAATAGTGGTAGGGTAGTATTTGCATTATCAAATTAACTAAAAGCACTAATTGAGTGGACAATTAAGTGGATGATTAAAGAAATAAAAAGTTGAATTGCTAGTAGAAAATGCACTAATTGAATGCCCATTTAAGGGAGCTGAAAATCAGATTCAAGGGGGCGGAGAGAGCGGTATACACTCGATATACACTCTGGATACACTGGATATACTGGAGCAGAATTCATTTTGGAGAGAGTAAAAAAGATAGAACCAAATTTTCTGAAATATTGAGAGCGGAAGAACACCAGAGAGAGTTCAAAGCTAGAAAGAGAAAACAAAGAGAGATTTCCGGACTATTTTTTTTCTCCATTTTTACTGGTTTTCTCCGTGTTGCTGGGATTTCTGGATTGAGCTATTGAAGCTACCGTGTTGGGCTTTCTGCTGCTGTATTTTGCTGTTTGCTGTTGCTGATTGCTTACCCCATTTTTCTGTTCTACATACCAGGTATTCTCTTGAAACTATGTTGAAAATGAAGCCTGATTAAGTTTCTGTAAAGATCTGTGAACCGAGCTGGAGTTTAAAGGAAAAACATTAAGTTCTTGTTGTAATTTCTGCTCGATGCTGTCATTTTATTGTTCATGCTTTTAGTCTAGTTTATTTTGGATATTTCATTCCTAGATGTATATTTGATTTAAATGTTGGGTGAACTTTGTTTGAATATAGGTGATTCAGGAATGCTGTAAACCTCGTATAATCATGTGTTAATTGAAGATTATGATCCTTAATTAATTAGTTAAGATTGGATGATTTGGATGTACGTTTCATGTCTGTGGTTCAAATTACAAGTTTAGACTCTTCATGTGGTTGGTCTAGTAAGCTTGGTTTGGATTTATTTCCTACTATCCATTTTAGATCTGTTCCTATATAGCTTGAAATACAGCACAATGGTTTTAGAGTTGTCCTTCAGTTCTGTTGTTGCTCATGTATGAGCACTTTTTTTTATCTTAAAATGGTTTTTGAATGGGGTTTGAGCTTGGTTTTTGACTTGAAATTTTCAGATTCAGATTAACCTTTCATATTTAGTTTTTCTTTGGCAAGTTTCCATGACATGTGGTATATTTTAAATATGTTATGCTTGAATCAGAATTTAATATAAACTAGGGGGGGAAGAGACCTTTGAGTTTTGTTAATTGGTGAATAATTTGTGTAAAGGTGTGTTGTTGCAACTAGGATTGTATCTTCATTCTGGAGCCTATGTTAGCATAAAAATGTGCTTTGCATTTGATTCAAAGATTATCAGTATTTGTTCAATCCCAGAATTTCTTGAATGATGCAATTTACTTCAAACATATTTGTTGGGTCATGTATTGGGCTGCCATCATTGGCCTAATTTCGATGGTCTTCCCCTTCCACAATCAGGCTGCCAAACTGGGCTTCAAGTTGAGCCCAGTTATTTCACACGCTGAGCCTGCAGTAATGGGCAACCAGACGTGGATTTTTGACTAACTCGGCCTTTCCACAATCAAATGTGGGTGGTCTGCTACCAGTTTTTTTTATTAAATTATTAGTTTAAACTTTGGCATAACATAAGTAGGAATCCTCTTACGTTCTTTGATGAACTAGTCACGTCCTTTTAATTAAAGTCGGGATGCGCCGTGCCAAATAAAAATGACAAATGCGTGGCCCTCATATAATTATTTCTTTTAAAAAATACTTAAAATTTGAGGCGTGCCATTTAGCTAATTTTCAGGGCCCTCGCAAAGTTGATAACGCGTTAGTTGCTTTAGGCACGTTTAATATACTGTCGTGATTGTGGACACATTCGCGTGACATGATTACAATTCTAAAGACTATTCGGAGTATGCGTTCGCGCAACTTCAAACAAATCTTCTCAATAAAAATAGGTTTTCGGAGGTTATTAAATTAAATTAGCTCATGTAGTCCGAGGCGCGCCGCCTACCATTTAATCATACAAAAATGACAAATGTTCGTAGTTTGTTTTAAGCACGCGCAATTTTGGCCAAATTCATTTTTATAATAAAAATGTTATTAATTCAATTGTGTACACATTCGCGCGACACGATTACAATTTCTAAAAAATGAACACTCGTAGTTTGTTTTAGGCTTGATTTAGACTAGTGTTGTAATTACGTATACGTTTCGCGTAACATGATGACAAAATTTGATTCTAAAAAGTGACTTGAGGGATGCGTTCGCGCAACTTCAACCAAATACTTCTTAATAAATCGACAAAAGCGTTATTAATCGAGGACACGTTCGCATGACATGATTTTGACGCGCCAAAAGTGTTATTAATTATGTACAATGCAAAACTAAAACGAATATACGTACGCGTGATTCGTTTCAAGACAATTCTATAATTACAAATAATCAAGCTAAAAGCGGTAATAAAAGCTAAAAATACACAACAAGTTTAAGACGTATAATAAGTCAGATAATTAGGCCAAGTATAAATTGTTAAGCGACCGTGCTAGAACCACGGAATTTGGGAGTGCCTAACACCTTCTCCCGAGTTAACAAAATTCCTTACCCGGATTTTCGGTTCGCAGGCTACAATACAGAGTTAATCTTTTTCTCGATTTGGGATTCGAACCGGTGACTTGGGACACCATAAATTATCCCAAGTGGCGACTCTGAATCTTTAAATAAACGAATCCCGTTTCTATTGTCCTTTAATTGGAAAAACTCCCTTATATACCTTCGGGTGTAGGAAAAAGGAGATGTGACAACCATTTTCTTCTTCTTTTTATTCAATAGTACTATAAATGAATTATTGAAAAAATTATTTAGACTATATTCTCCATTTTTGCGAAAACATTTCATGACACAGAGATTGACACCATATTTTATCTTTGTTTATAAGATCGAATTCATTTAATTTTCAAGTCAGGCCAACGACAACATTCTAGCCATTGGAATTGTCATAGGTATTTCAAAGCACCAACAACATCACACAACACCATGACCACACAACTTTATCTCTATACCTTTAGAATGAGTATGCGATCGACGCCGTACAATATATTCTCAGTAGATCGAAGACAACATATTTGAGATATCTACTATCCTAACATGTCTTTCATTTCTTTAAAATTACAAACAATGGAGGATGATTAAAAATAAGTAAAGAGGAGAAGAAATAGAACTCGATTTTGTTGCATTCTTCTTGTTCACTTTGAATTTTAAAATGTAATCTCTTTGACTATACAGTAATCCATATGTTGAGGTCCATAAGGGCCTTGCGTCCTATTCCTATTTGAACTTTTTTTTTGGCAGAAATTAGATTCTCCAACTTTCTTGGTCAATATCTCAATTTTGTATAGGTTTAGACAATCATCTAAATATCCAATAGCACTTATGAAAGTTTCGGAACCTCTATATAGAATCACCACCTTTCTGTGCAAGATATTGTGGAGAAGGCCAATCAAATTCTCATTGAAAAAGAAAAGATACTTGAACGATTAACTCTAGGATACGGCGAGTCCATTCACGAGTTAACTGAAATAAATGAATATCTTTGTCACTGTAATAACATAGATGTAGCGAGGAAGTTCAATTTAATGGTAAGTCATGTGAGTTAACAACATCAAACTCGATGAACAGGACCTTATTCATACAAGTGAAGCAATGTTTCCACCAAACAATGTTCTTGTCAAATATATAATCTTTACTTTGCTACACCAATGTATGGTCAAGAAATGTCTCTTCGATTCATTTGTACAGCGAAGAGTGAAGCTATGTTTCTAGCCAATGAAATAGAGAGAATTATTGGTTCATAACATTTCATATTGCTTCTTCCAAACTGAAATAGTTTCTTCAAAACCAAAAGTTGCCACCGTTTCTTACGTGCTTTATAGGTTTTTTTTTCTTTTTCTTTTTGGTAATTAAATATGGCCTGAAGATAAAAAGGGTAAAAAAGTAATCTGACTTTTAACTTAAAGGCTTCTCACTTTTAATATAGTATAGATAAATATAGATAGATGATATGATATGATATATATTTGAAAATGATTTCTGTACGGATCTCTTATTTTGCTGCACATAACTCGAACTTTTGAAGTCAAATTCATGACTTAAAACACTCTTTGTACTCCCTTTATGATTACATTTCTTTTTATGATAATAGTGTCTGGATTAACTTGCATGCACATTTACTATTTCAGAAAATACCTGCCAGCATATATACTTGGTCCTTTCAACATTACATTAAAAGTTTTGTTTATGTTAATAAGATTCAACAGCCAATATATTATACATAGATTTCACTTAACACATTATAAATTTATGGTAAAGAAGATTCAATTGACCACCTGTGAGCCGACGTGGCTCTGCCATCGACTGAGTCTATTATCTATTTATATCAGGATCTAAAGTCTAGTCATACTATTGATTTTGAAACATAATATTTTAGAAGGATAAGTACAGTGGGAGACTAGTTTGGTCAAGCTTTTTAAGCTAACTAGAAAAAGGACATAGGCAAAATGTCATGGAAAACTCATTGTTCATCTTTAGATGAGTAAAGACTGAGTCTGGTCAAAGGAATAAAATCTCAGATTTAAAAAATAAATAAATTGTGATCTTACGTTTCTTCAAATCGTTGTCAAATTGGCTTTGATAAAATGGCATCGCAAAAGTAGTAGCTTTAATTACACCAATAAGGCAGCAATATCAACGTAACTAACCAAATAGCTGCATCTCATTATGCAGGCCGAATAGCACCTAATTTCGAACTCTCTACTCCAAAAAAAAAGAAAAAGATATTGAAATCTCTACTGGGTGACAGGGTCCATGATATACACTTAATCAAAACGGCCGGTTTCCATCTATCCAATGGATACATGACACATGGCTTCGTATACACTTTTCTCACTAAATCATAGTTAATTAATACATATTTTAACTTTAATTTATGAAATACCTTGGGTCTATTATACACGGGGATGGGGAGATCGGCGGCGATGTCATACATCGTATTGAGGCGGGATGGATGAAATGGAGACTTCCTTTCGGTGTCTTGTGTGATAAGAAGGTCCCAACAAACTCAAATATAAGTTTTATAGAGCGGTAGACAGGCCGACTATGTTGTATGAGGCTGAATATTGGCCAGTCAAGGGTTCCCATGTCCAAAAGATGAAAGTGGCAGAGATGAGGATGTTAAGATGGATGTGCAGACACATAACGTTAGATAGGATTAGGAATGAAATTATTCGAGACAATGTGGGTGTGGCCCCAATTGAGGACGAGATGCGGGAAGCGAGACTTAGATGGTTTGGACATGTGAGGAGGCGGAGCACAGGCGCTTCGATCAGGAGGTGTGAGGGGTTGACATTGGAAAGCCTAATGAGAGGTAGAAGTAGGCCGAAAAATTGGGTGAGGTGATTAGACAAGACATGGCGCAACTACAACTGACCGAGGACATGTCCCTTGATAGGAAGGTGCGGAGGTAAAAGACTAGGGTAGTAGGGTAGTTAGTTTAGTGTTCTCCCTATCATACCAGTAGTATTAGCACGTACTTTAGTTTTCGGTTGGCGTTAGATTTCTATGACTACCTGCCATTTCTTTCATTGCGGTTTTCTGATTATTTGGTTGTTATTTATGCTGCTTTTACATGGCTTCTCACTGTTGCGATTCTTGTTTTTCTCTTTTTTAATGTGGTGCTTATGCTTCTCTGAGCCGAGGGTATATTGGAAACAGCCTTTCTATCTTCATAAGGTAGGGGTAAGGCTATGCATACACTACCCTTACCAAACTCTATTATATGGGATTATATTGGGTTTGTTATTGTTATTATTGTTGTTGTTGTTGTTGTTGTATGACTTAACTATAATAAATTAGTGTTTGCTAGAACATAAGCCCTTGGCATTTACGTGCTTAATGTGGTTCGTTATATTTCTGAAACAAGGTTATTTTTCATCTAGGATACAAAAGTTAATTGCTAACCTTAGCTTGGTAATTAACTTTAACGTTTAGGTTCATTATTGTAACTTGCATTATTCTTTCATAACCACCATTTTAGGATTGTTTCCTAGACCAAACAGAAGCCATACATGATACAAGTTACAATAATGAACCTAAAGGTTAAACTTAATTACCACATAAACCAAGTTTTTTTTGTGCCTTTGGTAGTGTTTGTTTCTATCTGTTTGATTGCTTATACTTGGAACAAATTTTCCTTCATGATTAATGTATCGTTAATCGGTTATAACATGTTATTATTCTACTTGTCAAGTAATTATATTAGATTTATTGCGAAGATTTATCTGTTATATATGTACAGAGATCTCAAACGTTATCATATTTCACAATTCCAAGGTTACACGCCTTGATATCATGCGCATTCAAAAACGTAGAAGGTCTTTTCTTTCTAGTAAGATGTGGATTTAACGAAGTTGTAGCATTGTCCAAAAATGATACATCCTATGATTCTCTCACATTATAAGCCATGTGAATCATGTGTTTGTACGAGAAATCCCAAACCTTTTTGTTCCTAACGTTAAGTTTAAATGGAAAGTCTCATTTGCGGTTGAGATGTCAAAGCTGATCAACTAGGTTAATTTCTAGAATGATGGCTGTACGCACTATTCCGTAAATATCTCTTTTCTAATGAAAATAACATCCTTCTGTCATATATTACTACTGTAGTTGCAACATCATATATTGAAAAAACTCTTTAATTATCGCTACTAGGGGTGTACATAGGTCGGGTTAGTTCGGATTTTATAATTACCAAATCAAACCAATTGTGTCGTGTTATTAAATTTAAAGACCAAACCAAATCAATAAAACTCGGGTTTTTCAATCTCGGTTTTTCGGGTTATTTGGATTTTTTTCTGATAAAATCTTCGTATAACAAAACATATAACGTATGCTCAAAATATTTCTTTAATCCTAGTAAGATACAACTATGTAAAGTATTTTCCAAGAAAATAATACAAAATATGAGATGTGTCATGGCATTATCCTAAAATATTCAACAATAAAGACAATAAAATTATGTAATATAAATATTGCTAATTAAAAAGCCATAATAAAAATAAATATAATCTAAAAGTACTAAGTCATGCTAAAATAAATAGACTAATAAGGGAGTATTAATTACATGACTAAATGCTAAAGAAAAATAAAAATAGGTTATGCATTTTTATCTAAATTATTGCAAAACAAAAAATAGATATTCAATACATGCCCGTTTGTAATGTTGAATTGAATGTCTTTTGTTAGCATTAGTATTGATTTGATTTTGTTTGGGGTTTTTGTTAGCATTATTTAATTTACTAATTTTAATGGCTATAAACTTATTGGAGCATACAAAAGTTTTAAATCCAACCTTGAAATAATACCTTAAAAGATAAAATTATGACATTTTTTAAGAAATATTTATAAATTACATCACAATAAATATATTTATATATATTAAATATATCTAATTTCTATATATGTAATGTCGGGTTGGTTTGGTTTCGGTTTGACTTTCTTTAGTTAAAACTAAATCAAACCAATTATGGTCGGGTTTTTTTTCCCAACACCAAACCAGATCAAACCAAACCATAATCGGGTTTTTTTTCTCGGTTTGACTCGGATTATCGAATTGGTGTGGTTTGTCGGTTTCCTTTATACACCCCTAATCGCTACATGTCAATAGTATTTGCTACAAAATAGATCTGAAA
The DNA here is from genome assembly GCF_000393655.2 of Nicotiana sylvestris. Lineage (NCBI taxonomy): Eukaryota > Viridiplantae > Streptophyta > Magnoliopsida > Solanales > Solanaceae > Nicotiana > Nicotiana sylvestris. The sequence continues at coordinate 96,641,241 of NC_091065.1, forward strand.
ATACAAGTTATTAGCAAATCGGCGTGCACAGAAGGCTAAATACATCAATGCATCGAATTCTGTGTTTAAGTTATGTGTGTGAAATATATACACAAATATTTAACACTATTATATAGTAAACACTAATTGATAGCTTGGAGAAAACGTAAATAAATCTGCTACTACCGATTTAATTACAATGAAAATGTAGAAGAAAAACTACATGATACCTTGACGTAATATAATTATTGCATGTAAAAAAAGACCTTACCAAACCCTATTCATGCTACTGGAATTTAACGAGAAATTTTATTTTGTGTCTCATACAACTTACACTAGTTGTATGAGGCTCCTTTTTGTCTTACAAATTTGTGGACCCCAATTTTACACTTCTGGGTCCACAAAAATCTGGGTTCACATAACTGTGAGACAAAATGGTTGTCTCATACAACTAATGTCAGTTGTATGAGACACAAAATAAAATTTTCCGAATTTAACAGTGTTAAATATCTACTATGTCAAATCAAAGTCATCTTTCCATGGCGCAACTTGCTAGAGACCTAGATTAGACTGCTTGCCAAAATGACAAAGATGGATGGGTTAATTCCTTATTGCAATATAATATCTTAGAATAATATTACTAATTTTTATTGGACTTTTGAAGAAAACTTGGTTTTTTATCCTTCTATATGCTTGCTTTTCAGGGAGCAGTTTGTTGGATGATGCTCAAATGGTTACTCGTGTAAGTCAACATTAGTGAAACTGTGTCATATATTGATCATTAATTAGTAGTTTCTAACTGTAAATTAAAAAGAGTAAAGGATAAGCGGAGGACTATACATGGGTATATTTTCAACTGACTCTAGTAATATAAGTATATGTTTAATAGTACAAATTGCTCTTTTTTTTAAAGCCTGGTCACTGAGAGGCCAAGTTTAACTACCATAAGGATTCTTCTAAACGACTAAACTTCTGTTAGAATAAGCAAATTTTATAAAAGAAACTTAAATGGGCGGGAAAAAACTATTCTGAGGAGAAAAAGAACATTTCTAATTTACTCTGCATGGTTAATGTTAATAATTATAATAGATAAAATCATGCACCATTGAACTGACGTGTGGTTTGTCCTTTAGTTCTTAACTTTACTTACATGTCTTACTATGCCGGCCGTTCCATTCAAAAAAGATTAAACTAATGGCCTGAAGTTGAGAACCTGTGACCATTTCTTTGTACATTTTATTGGCCAACTTCTCCCTTCAAATACAACATATTCACCACCCGACTGATACTCCTCATCTACTTCTCCTCTTACTCAATTTTGTTTCATATATTTGTCAACATGTTGAAAGGAGGGTCTGAAGTAATTCATCAAAATGGTGCTCTTGATCATATTATACAACAATCCAATGAACAATGGGATTGTGCTAGTCTTGTTGGTTTTCCTGGAATTACCTCTGCCCCTAATTATCCCTCTAAGCCAGTCACCGAAAATCGCGGCAATAATCCTGAAAGAAATGAACTTTCCCAGTGGGTTGAGCATGTGACAAGGCAACTTATTGAAGATTTGCCAGAAAATGAAACCCAAGCCATGACATATCAGGACAACATTGTCCCTACACTATTGGGAGAGTTGAGGCCTAAAAAAGTTGCGCGAAGAAACTCTTCTGAGAACCTTGGACAACAACATCAATGGAACTCTCATGATCTCGCGAGAGATAAAAATAATACGAACATAAATGAGACGGGAGCTAAAGGAATGAATAGGCTAGATGATCAAGGATTAAACTTGAGAACTCATCTTTTGGAATGTGCAGTTGCTATATCAGTAGATAACTTGGGAGAAGCTCATAGAATGTTGCTTGAGCTAACACAAATGGCATCCCCCTATGGACAATCTTGTGCTGAAAGAGTAGTGGCTTATTTTGCAAAAGCAATGGCTAGTAGAGTCATCAATTCATGGCTAGGAATATGTTCTCCTTTGATCAATTACAAGAGTATCCATTGTGCATTTCAAGTATTTAACAACATCTCACCATTCATAAAATTTGCACATTTCACATCCAACCAAGCAATTCTTGAAGCATTCCATCGTCGAGACAGAGTCCATATCATCGACGTGGATATCATGCAAGGCCTACAATGGCCGGCTCTATTTCATATCCTCGCCACTCGGATAGAAGGTCCTCCACATGTTACAATGACAGGAATGGGGACATCAATGGAACTATTGATTGAGACAGGGAAACAACTTTCCAGTTTCGCCAAACGCCTTGGCATGTCCTTTGAGTTCCATCCAATTGGGAAGAAAATAGGGGAGCTTGATATAACCATGTTGCAAATTAGGAGAGGAGAGGCTATAGCCATACATTGGCTACAACATTCCTTGTATGATGCCACTGGCCCTGATTGGAAAACAATGAGACTTCTCCACGAACTATCGCCAAGAGTTATCACACTAGTAGAACAAGAAATACCACTAGGGGGTAGTTTCTTGGATCGATTCGTGGGATCCCTCCATTACTACTCCACAATATTCGACTCATTGGGAGCTTTCTTGCAAAGTGATGATTCGAGCAGGCATAGTGTTGAACATGGCCTGCTTTACAGAGAAATCAACAACATATTAGCCATTGGAGGGTCAGCAAGAAATGGGGAGGATAAATTTAAGCATTGGAGAAGTGAACTATCAAGAAATGGATTCATGCAAGTGCCAATGAGTACAAATGCAATGGCTCAAGCTCAATTGATATTGAATATGTTCCCACCAGTTCATGGTTATAGCTTAGTGCAAGGTGATGGGACATTAAAGTTAGGGTGGAAGGATACTAGTTTGTATACTGCATCTGCATGGACTTCTCCAAATTCTAGATAGATAAATTTGGACTTTAAGAGTTGTATTGTACGTTTAGATAGTTTGTCTTTATCTTTTGTGGTGGTTTAGACTTTAGAACATGTCACCTAATCTGACACTTAATTTCCTACTACTTCTTTTATATATATCATCCTCAACTGCTACATGTCTGTAGTAACTACTGTTAGCTAGAGTGACTTAACAAATTGACAAAATCCTATCAACAGTAGGGAATTGCAGGGCTTCACATAACTATGCAGGTCACGCTTCAAATTATCTTCCTTTGTTTCAAGGAAAACAAAAGAATGTTTGAGGACTTCTTTCTTGTTCAACCCTCAATTTATTTAATATTTCGAGGAGATATATAGATGTCTGTAGGAGCAGCCAAAGGAAGTTTGTAAATGCTTCCAAGGATCATGTTCAGTTGAGCTGGATCAATTTCTTGGATTTGCAACATAAGAATTAGATAACCCATCATGATAATTAAACATCATCTTTGACAACTGTAAGGACCGCCACAATCACTAGAAATTTTTCATTACCAAAATTGGGATTCGAGTATATTCACTCATCCAACTGGTGGGTGGAATTGTCCATAGTTCAATTTTTGAGACATTTGGATTGGAACCATATTTTATCAACAATATTGTTTGACCAAAAAAGTATTAGACCTTTTTAGTTAAACTAATAAATGATGAAATGGAGGGTAAATCTTAGCCAAACATAATTAACTCTAGATCTAAGCATATTAAATATGAGAATCAAAAGGGACTTGGCTTACATAACATTCTTTGAGATGATAAACATACATCAAATATAAATGATAAACTTACATCTTTGATATATTGTTCTGTACTTGTAAGAGCAAAGAAAGAAAAGAAGGAAAGTTATCGATAACTATGAAATCTATCTTTATTGATTCAACAATAATGATTACAAAAGGTTGTAACCAAAATCTGGGCTTTTGGTTTGTCGTTGGAGGTCCCCTCCTATTGAGAACCAAGATCTGAGAATTGTGAAATCTTGGATTGGAACCCCCCTTCTTGCTTTCTTCTCTCACATATATATATTCCCAGTTTTTCTCTTTATCCAACGGTCTTTAACCAGCGTACCCTTTATGACGGTACTCTTCCTTACTCGCCCAAGTGTTACGACATATGTTCTGCTGTGTAAGCCTTCTGATGGCTTGATCTCGGCAGTGGCCGAGATACTCGTTGCTATTACGCCTCGTGGGCACGACTATGGCTTGGTCGACCTCTTACCATTTTTTTTAATGATAACTATCTTGTGGTCAGATTTTGACCCATACAGTTAGTCTCTCCGCCCGTTGGGGTCACCTTTTGGCGAGCTCGATGGGAGGATTCTGTTGATTCAAAAGTTAGGAAAAATTTGGACGTTGTGCGAGGAACAAGGTCCTAATGGCGAGGTGGCGACGTGACGCTTCAAGGATTTCATTAGACCATTACGTCAGTTCAGAATGGATCGTCACATCGATTCAGGGTACCATAAATACCTATTATGCGTCATTATGGCACACGTTTCCCAGGCACCATTTCGTTTCCCGTGCCCTTTCAGTTTTTTGATTGGCGGCTCTTGGGTTTCCCGCTCAGGACATTTATGTCCCTATAAATAGGGGGAATCCCTTATTTGATTGTTGTGCTTTTCAATTTATTTGAGAAAGAATTTTGCAAACTTCTGCCTTCTCTAATCTTTCATACTTCTGCTTTCGCTAGAATTCGACGTGACCATTATCTCTTTTCCTTCACCGTTCTTGTTTATTTCGATCAAGTAAGAAAAATGGCTAGTACTTCTTCTCAATCTGATAGAGTTGTTGGTGCTCCGTTTCTAGAAAGTGACATATCCCTATTCGAAGAGAGAGTGTAGGTAGTGGAAGATGAGGTATTTCCGATGGTGAATGAGATAGTTCCTCGTTCGAGGAAGGCGAGGACTGATTTTTATAGCCCTTCCGAAAATGAACCGGAACCCGTTCCTTCCATTATGGATGAGGTGGCGATCACGACGCTCAAAGCTAAGTGGGGAATCCTTGCTTATATCGAATGGTGTCGGGGGGGGGGGGAGGATATTGTGCATTTGCACCGCCCGGGATATTGTGCGTTTTATGCATACCCCTTCATCATCGGATACACACTCCCCCTTCCTTCCCTAGTGGTGGATTTCTGCCGCTTCTACGAAGTGTGCCCGACTCAACTCTCTCCGTACACGTACAAGCTCTTTCTTATACTTATCAAGTACGCGAAGTTGGCCGGCCGAGGAATTTCCCTGGGGCACATGCTCCACATCTTCGCCCCTCATTTTCTTCGGGGTACGATAATTCATATGTGCCATCGAGGGACCAAAATCTTGGTGGTAAAGATGTACGATAAGGCCAATTGCCGTTTTAGGGAAATCTACTTCTATGTGCGGACATAGAACCTTGTGGCGAACTCGGCAGGGTTTCCAGAGACGTGGAACTTTTCTCATAAGTTTTCCCTTGTTTAGTTTTGTGATTTTTTTTAAGATGGTCGTCAGTCGTCTTCCTTTTAGCAACTTTGCTGAGGACTTGTTTTTTGCTTTTGCAGCCAAGAGACTATCTCCCCTGCTAGTTGCCGATATTCGTGAGTGGGTAAGCGCAATTCTCCCCCACACGGTGGGGATTCGTGAATGGGCGCCCTTCCATGAGAAGTTTGGGCACAAGCCTCTTACTGGTGAGTTAGCTTGTTGTAGTTTTGATTTGTCTCCTGCTTCATAGTTTTTTTACCTTGCCGTTGTATGATCTAATCCCTCCTTACTATCTGACCTGCGCTTGCGGCCGAAGTTGTGCACTTGGAGGTTACTCAGCCGGAGATTCCGACTCCCGCAGTCCATTCAACGGGTGAATCTTCCCGCGCTAGTAGCGGAGAGGGGCCATCAAAGGGACGAAGGGTAGTGTTGGAAGATGTTTCTCCAGTCAAAACTTCTTCGAGGGACGTCCTTGCCTCGGCGGTGACCGAAGTCGAAGGTGGTGCCAACCCAACCGTGGAGACGACGCCTGTTGTAAGCGTTCAAAGGGCTAATGTGGCGGAGAGATGGAATTCCGAGGCCGCAGCCGCTGCTATTTTGAGCGGCCCTTCAACATCTTGGATGAACCGCGCCCCTTCTTCGGCCAGTGACAGGCGGGAGGGCATCATGGTTGAGGATTATGAATTCGAGTCTGATATCGACCCTAAGGACATGAGGATGTTCGAGGAGGGCTTTACCGGAACTGTAGTCGAAGTGGGAGGCCTTTCACGAATACTCAAAATTCTGTTTGACCTCAACCTGCTGCAAGATACGATGGACTTTGTGCCGCAATTCGATCTTCTATGCTCCGCCGCTAAAAGCGGAGCTCTTCAGGATGTTAGTGACTCCGAGTTGTCACGCGGTGTGACCGCTTTGGGCCTAAGGGTGAGTTCCTTTTTGTTTCCTTTACATAGTGACCTTTGTTTTTACTAACTCCTTTCTTCCCCTTCTTCTTTCTTTTAGACTTACATGCTGGAGGTCGAGTATGCTTGTAGTGCCGAGACGCGGGATGTGATTTTCCTAAAAATGGTCGAGAAGTATCGACGATACCGTAACAGGTGCCGTGAGATGCACGAGGGGCTCAGAGCGGGAGCCAATACCCTGTCTACCAGGGAGGAATTGGAGAAAAGAGATGAGGATCTAATGCGGTCTATCCGCAGATGCAGTGAGCTTGAGGAGCTGCTTCATGCCAAGGACGAAGAGCTTGAGGTGGTAAAGGGGGTTGCCGCGGAGTGCGATGACCTTCAAGCAAAGGTGCTATCTTTACGAGCTGAACTTGGGCAAAATGTTGCTAAGGTCGACGCTCTGAGTGCTGCATGGACGGAGAAGGTGGCCGATCTGGAAAAGAAAATGGCCGAGATGGAGAGAGTTGAGAGTGCTCGAGTGTCAGCTTTGGCGAGGGCAGCGACACTAGAGGATACTATCCGCATCCTTATAATCCGAGCAGGAGTCTGAGAGGGCGACGACTACGCTAAGGGAGGCATAGCTTGATGAGTGAATTGGTGAACTTGATCAGAACGCTTCGACCAGAAGCTGAGAAGGCGTAGTTGTTGGCTCAAGACCCCCCTCAAGAGTCTGCTTCAGCCACTGTTCCCTGCCACTTGTATGAGCTATGGGTCCATGCCGAGGCCCAACGTGATATATACAAGGGTTTATGAGAAACAGGAAATGTTCTAGAGGCCGCCTTTGAAGATGCTCAAGCAAAGGCATACGAGGCTCGTGCTGCTTGCGGTTGTGACCCTGCGACGCCGGAGGCTGGCGAGGGTGTTGATGTTGAAGATGGGCTTCCTTCTGATGATGATGTTGGGAAGAACGGCTATGAGGATGATACCGAGTGAAATCTTTGTTGCAACCTGTGTACTTAGTTTTGTTGTTGTTGTTGTTGTTGTTGTTGTTGTTGTTGTTGTCTATTTTCATCTTCTTCCTGAGGGCCTGTTTTAGCCTTTTGTAAGGTGCTGCTATTGTGCACACATATTTTTATGAAATAGTTGCTTCGCCTTTGTTGGTGTATCTTTTGATTTTCTTTTTCCCTTTCTCCCATTTGTCGTATATATTTTTTTTGCGTAGACCTTCGGATTTTTTTTGTGATGATTCCCTGATCTTTTTAATTGGGAATCTGACCTTGCCCTGATCGGGTAGGATCTCGTCGTATGAGTCCGAATGAAGTCATTTTGGATTTGCAATTTCGGGCAAGATTGACTTCTAGTTTGCCAACTCAGGCGGAGTCAATCTTAATTCAAACGAGGTCGAATTGAGACTCACCATCTTGGGCGAGGTAAGTTTCAACTTATATATTCGAATGAGGTCAAACTTGGAGTCGCCATCTTTGGGCGAAGTCAAGATCTGACTTATATTTGAACGAGTTTGAATTCGGAGTTGCCGTCTTAGGCAAAGTCAGTTTCTAACTTATATTTGAATGAGTTCGAATTCAGAGTTGCTGTCTTGGCGAAGTCAATTTCTGACTTATATATTCGAACGAGGTCGAACTTGGAGTCGTCATCTTGGGCGAAGTCAGTTTCTGACTTATATTTGAACGAGTTCGAACTCGGAGTTGCAGTCTTGGGCGAAGTCAATTTCTGACTTATATATTCAAACGAGGTCGAACTTGGAGTTGCTGTCTTGGGCGGAGTCAATTTCTGACATATATTCGAACAAGGTCAAACTTGCCATCTTGGGCGAAGTCAATTTCTGACTTATATATTCGAACAAGGTCGAATTTGGAGTAGCCGTCTTGGGCAAAGTCAATTTCTGAGTTATATATTCGAACGAGGTCAAACATGGAGTTGCCATCTTGGGCGAAGTCAATTTCTGACTTATATATTCGAACGAGGTCAAACTTGGAGTTGCCGTCTCAGGCGAAGTCAATTTCTGACTTATATATTCGAACCAGGCTGAACTTGGAGTTGCCTTCTTGGGCGAAGTCAATTTCTGACTTATATATTCGAATGAGGTCGAACTTGGAGTTGTCGTCTTCGACGAAGTCAATTTTTGACTTATATTTGAAAGAGTTCGAACTTTAATCTATCGATTCGAGTGGACGAATTTTTACTTTTACTTGGTGAGAGGTCGAATTGTAACCCATTTGACGATGGCCAGTGGCTGTAAAGGTGTTAATTCGAGCGAGGTCGAATTGTAACCCATTTGACGATGGCTAGTGGCCGTAGAGGTGTTAATTCGAGCGAGGTCGAACTGTAACCCGTTGTATTATTTTTAATAGAGAACATTACCTGTCGCCATACTATTTATGCGTGCGTCGGGATGAGTCCCGGTGTGCTTGGTTTTTCTTTTACTGGAACATACTAGGCGTTTCGTGGGTGAGTTCCAGATCGCTTAACCTTGCTTTCATTGGAGATTTCTGTGCATTTCATGGAGATTACCGTGCGTTTCACTGGAGATTTCTATGCATTTCATGGAGATTACTGTGCGTTTCATGGGTGAGTCCCCTGTTCTGGAGATTTTCTTAATAGTTGACCTATGCTGAACTGTTTCAATTATTTGTAATTCGGTATGGCTTAGAAGGCTTTGCTCGGTCACTGCTTGTGAGGTGGTATGGTACGGAACCTTTTCATGGGGTGTTTTTGTGGCGCCTGTTCCTTGTTCGCATACCTGTGAGAGCGCTTGTGTTCCTCTTTTGAACCAATAAGAGATCGTGGTAAGTGAAAACCAAACGAAATTTCCTGTTACCTTGGCCTGGTAAGTTGTTGAAAGGAGGAATGGCGCCGTAAGGTCGCTCGCTTTGCTTCGTACTCGAATGATGTCTTCAGGCTTGCGGCCGTGTTTGGCTCCGTCATTAACCGCATCTAGGCTTCTTGTGAGTTGGACTTACCTTGCCCGTCATGATGTCGAAACCGAGTTCCGGTCCAACCTCGTCCGATATGCACAAACAACAAAGGAAACATGTCATACTTTGTTCATTAATTGTCCAGTGTGTATGGGCACGAAAATAGGGCAGGATATGCCCGCTGTTTCAAAGGATCACACAGTAGGCTATCGTCCCTTCCCAATAGGTGGGAGTATGGGTCGGTATATAAGGTGAATACGTCAAATGAGGTTGCGGTCACGCCAAACGCATAGTGACCGCGGTTCTACTTTAAACATGCATATGGCGTGCCAAACCCATCGTTACAGGTGAGGCATGGGTTTTGCATAGACATCAGTCAAAATTTCTATTTTATGTAGAGATCTGACCTAGATTGGTATGGTTATCTCAAAGGCTTACCTACCATTCTTTCGAGTTGGTGTTTATGCCGAGATGGTAATGCCATGACAGCCTGGTAGTGATACTTGGCTAGTTCTGGATCTAAAGGAAACTAAAAAAAATGAGCTAAGAAATCCCTACACACGGCGTCAAATTGTTTGACCAAAAAAGTATTAGACCTTTTTAGTTAAACTAATTAATGATGAAATGGAGGGTAAATCTTAGCCAAACATAATTAACTCTAGATCTAAGCATATTGAATATGAGAATCGAAAGGGATTGAGCTTACTTAACATTCGTTGAGATGATTAACAGACATCAAATGTAAATGATAAGCTTACATCTTTGATATATTGTTCTGTACTTGTAAGAGCAAAGAAGGAAAAACGGGAAAGTTGCCGATAACTATGAAATCTATCTTTATTGATTCAATAATGATGATTACAAAGGGTTGTAACCAAAATCTGAGCTTTTGGTTTGTCGTTAGAGGTCCCCTCCTGTTGAGAACCAAGATCTGAGAATTGTGAAATCTTGGATTGGCCCCTTCTTGCTTTCTTCTCTCACATATATATTCCCAGTTTTCCCCTTTATCAAACGATCTTTAACCAGCATACCCTCTCATGACTGTACTCTTCCTTACTCACCCAAGTCTTACGACATGTGTTCTGCTATGTAAACCTTCTGATGGTTCGATCTCGGCAGTGGCCTAGATACTCGGTGCTATTATGCCTCGTGGGCACGACTATGGCTTGATCGATCCCTTATCGTTCCTTTTAATAATAACCATCTTGTGGTCAAATTTTGACTCATACAAATATCATATCCATAAAAATACAAGTAGTAGGTAAACCAATCCAATGTTGAGTTATTAACCACTGGCTGTATTTTCTCTTACGACGTAATGGGCTATTATCTTCACATGCTTCCAGCCCTTCCGCAAGCTCAAAAACATTGATTAAATCTAAAGTGGGACGGTCTTAAATGAGAGGTCGATTCACATGTGATGACATTGTAAAACATCAAACGATCCTTATTAGCATACGAAAATAATAATATTATTCTTGTTGGTTCACCTTCTCGGCTTCTCCACAACGTAAATAAAATCACCATAAGTAGTCTTGATATCCAATTCTAGCACCTTCCACGTATCGTTCTACTTCTCGAGGTCATAAATTTCATTGGTACTATTGATCTGAGGGCTCGTTAAGTTCATAGCCACCTAGAACATACCGTTTCCTCTCAATGTTTTGATCGGAAAGAGATATGATTTTCCAGCCATAGTCAGGAATTTTAGTGTTAAGTTTAAGCAAATTCCTGCTTATTTGAATGATTGATTTGACCTCCAACGTAGTAGACAGCATATCATGTGGGGCATTCCGTTTTCGGTTTATTGGTGTCAACAAAAGAGTCTAAAGGCAGCGACTCAACATCAATGCAATACCACACTCGGGGACGGCCTAAGGGTAAGGCAAATGGAGCCATTGCCTTAGGCCCCCAAAATATTAAGGCCCCAATTTTAAGTATTATGCGTCACATATATTTTATGTAATTGTCATTAATAAAATATTTAATTTTTTTAATTAAAGTTATTCAATTGAGTGATAAATAATGACAATTTTTTCTCTCATTTAATTAAATAATGAACATTATCAAATCTAATTTTTTCTCCTCTATATGTACACTCATGTTTTCTTATGATTTCACTTTCTAATTTTAACTCAATTTCTGTGAGTTGGCTATTTCTTTTTATCATAGTTTATTGATCCATCCGTTAGAAAGCAATTATTTTGTGTTCATCTTTTTAAGAGAAATCCCCAAATGTCGTGGGCAGGGGCGGACTTAGTGCATAGACTACGGGTTCTCGGGAACCCAGTAACTCTTGCGTAGACCCTGTATTTATATTAAGAAATTCACTAAATATTGGTAAATATCTGACTGTGAACCCGATTATTATTGCATATTAATCTGAAATTACGGTAGGAACCCATAAGCCTCAAATCCTGGATCCGCCTCTGGTCGTGGGGTGCACGATTCGAACGTCGATAGATTATCACCATGCCCCCTCTAGCTTCTTCCACTTAATCAATGTCATATTTTCATTTACAATAGAGTTTCAATCGTGATGTGCACCTGATTCACACATCACGTATTGTACAATTATCACTAGGCCAAAGTCCTAGGAGTTTGCTTTGTATCTCATTATTATATGGATTTTACAAAAAGAATTTAAGGACCTTTTAATATATTTTGGCTTTATGCCACAAAATCCGTTGACTTTAGGCCATACTTCTACACCATTTTTCCTACCGTGCAAATACATTGTTGGAGAATATGAACCCTCTACTTTCCATTGAAACTTCAATAGTTTAGATCTAGGGTTCATGAATAAACTGTAGTAAGTTGCAAGAAATATGATAGGTTGTGGCTTTCTGATTTGTGGGTTTTATCACTTATATGCACATATATACTAGGGCAAGTTACACTTTTGGTTTGTCGGTATATACTACCGGCTATTATTTTTGGGATCGACTATATTGTATAGTTTTACTATTACAATTGTTCTCTATTTCCATAGACACTTCCCAACATGACTGGAACTAGCATTTGGATATTGCAACTGTTCTCTATTTCCATAGATACTTCGTAGCATGGGTGGAGGTAGCCTTTGGATTACAGTTCCGATTGATTATAGTAATTTTGGTTTAATCTTTGTAAGATATTTATTGAATGTGTACAAATTATTAATTTAAAATTTAATAAATTAAAAAAGTTAAATTCTGAACCTATAAGCTTCCAATTCTGACTTCCCCTCCGCTTCTCCGTGGTAATTATTGCTCCAGTATTGATCACAATAGTAATCAAGCGTCATTAAAAAACAGTATAGTCTACTTACAATTTCCATTCCTCTTTATGTCTTCGGTCAATAACTAGGTCAATTTCCTAGGATGAAACGCAATAGGAATTTTACGGACCAGCAATGATAATCCATAATTTTCTTTTATTAATTATATAATAATTGAAAGAAGAACAGGTCTAATAGACAAGCTTCTCCAGGCCAAAAAAAAAATTTCAAAAAAAAAAATGTTTTTGTTTTAAAAGTTAAAGTGTTTGGTCAAGCTTTTAGAGGGAAAAAAGTGTCTTTGAGTAGAAGCAGAAGCAGTTTTGGAGAAGTAGAAAAAAGTAGTTTCTCTCCAAAATTACTTTTTTGAAAAACGCTTTTGAGAAAAATACCCTTAGAAGCAGTTTTTAAGAGCTTGGCCAAATACCAATTGATGCTCAAAAATGCTTTTCAAATAAATTTGTTAAACACAAACTACTTCTCACTAAAAGTAATTTTGAAAAAAGCACTTTTCAAAATAAGTTGATTTTTGCAGCTTGGCCAAACATGCTATAAAGCTATAAACCATGGTGAATTGTTAGAAAGTGTATATGCAAAATTATTTGTCTCACATCCTTTCATCCGTGTATTTAAATTTCTACTGAATTATTGTAACGATCCGACTGGTCATTTTGAATATTATAACCTCGTTTCCCTTTTTATTACTTATTCTATGTTCAGTTGTGATTACGTGACTTACTGGGTAGTTGATTTGGTTTCGGAGATGTTTTGGAGTGAATTGAGACACTTAATCCCAAGATTGAAGGCTTAGGTTGAAAGAGTTGACCAGAGTTTGACTTCTGTGTAAACGACTCCGGAATAGAGTTTGATGGTTCTGATAGCTTTGTATGGTGATTTTCAGCTTACGTGTTCGGATGTTGGTTTAGAGGTTCGTAGGTGTCACGACCCTAACCCCGAACCCGATCGTGATGGCCCCTCTCGTGAAGACAAGGCCAGCCAACTTAACACAATTCACCCTTTTAAGTAGTTAAATAACATAAAAATACTTTAAACATGATTTAATAGCAATATTTAGCGGAAATAGAGATAACAAAATGGAAACCCAACCCGACACAGCCCTAACCGGGGTGTCACAAGTCACGAGCATCTATTAGAGTATAAATACAACTACAAGGTCTGAAATATACAAAAACATGACTGATGAGCAAAAAGGGAGAGAAAACGGTGCTGCGAACGCTGGCAGCCACCTTGCTAAACTCCGGTAACTCTGCCACCGATTAGCCAAAATCCACTACCAGGTGTATAAATACCTGCATCTGCATACAAGGTGCAGGGAGTAAAGTGAGTACTCCAACTCAGTGGGTAATAAAGGTAAATAACAACTGAGCAGTAAGAAATCACGTAAGGCAAACCAACATGCTGTATAGAAGCAGTGTAAAACCTTTGAGAAATGCAATGGAGCTGTGAAATCTTTAGAAACATCTTAGCTCAGTTTAAAACCTTCTTTCGAAAATGACTTTTTCAACAGTTACGCAAATGAATGCAAAACAGTTAGTACCGATAAACACAGAACATCCGCCCCTCGGGTACAAATACCATAGTATAACAGGTAAAATGCCAATTAAATATGAAAGATGAATACATAAAGGTTTGCCCCTCGGGCAATCTCTCAGAACAGTACCAGCCGCTCGGGCTCACTCTCAGAATAATATCAGCCCCTCGGGCTCACTCTTAGAACAATCATCCCCTCGGGCTCACTCTCAGATCATGATGGGTACCCGTGCTCACTGTGGGTGTGCAGACTCTGGAGGGGCCCCTTACGGCCCAAGCGCTATATCAAGCCACCTCGTGGCATCATCTCTCGGCACTCGGCCTCACATCACTCGGCACTCGGCCTCATATCACTCAAGCCACCTCGTGGCGTATAAAAAGTATCTCAGTCCCTCGGCCTCATATCACTCAGCATATCCTCACATATGGCTCTCGGCCTCACTCAATCCGAAAATCATCACAAGCCCCTCGGGCATTAGTAAAACAGTAGTTCTCAGCCCAAAACATCATTTAGGAATATCATTTAAATTTTAAATATGAGTAACAGTGGTTGAGTTTGTAAAACAGTAAATATCAACAGGACTGAGTTCAAGTAATAAGTCAAAAACAGTGAGGAAATAGTGATAAAATCCCCGGAGGGTTCAAATAGTTAGCACGAAGCCCAAATATGGCTATCAGCCCAAATCATGATGCTAACAAACAAGTTTCAGTCAAATACGCAGTAAAATTATCAATCGGGACGGACCAAGTCACAATCCCAATAGTAAACAACCCCACGCTCATTATCAGCGCGTGTCTGACCTCAATATAGCACTACGATGTGCAATTCGGGGTTTCAAACCCTAATAGTATCATTTACAATCATTGCCCACCTCGAACCGGCTACGACTCTAGCTCGCGACGCCTATGCCCCTCGAATCGGCCTCTGCACGCATCGAATCTATCCAAAATCAGAACGAATACATCACAATATGCTAAGGGATCAAAGCCGAAGCGAAAACAATCGAAAATATCAAAAATCCCGAAATTAGCAAAACCCGAGCCCTGGGCCCACTTCTCGAAACTCTGAAATTTTCACATCATTAGAGTCCTTATCACCCCACGAGTTCATACATACCAAAAGTTCTCAATTCCGACCTCAAATGGTCCTTCAAATCCCAATTCAAAAGTTCAAAATCCCAAGACCAAGTTCTTCCATTTTTAGCTTAGTTTCCATGAATTTCTTGGTGGATTTCATAATAGATTTGAGTTTTAGGTTCGAAAATCTTACCTCCAAACGTTTCTCCTTGAACCCCTCTTCGATTTCCTTCAAAAAGCTCTCAAAAAGGCCAATTATGGAGTAAATGAGCTTCAAAATCGCGGATGAAATGAATTAAAATATTCTACCCAGGGGTTTTCGCATCTGCGAGCAAAAGCCCGCTTTTGCGGTCATTTCTTCGCATCTACAGAAATCACTTAGGGGACCAGGTTCCGCATCTGGGGTCCACGAGCTGCATCTGTGACTCCGCAGGTGTGGTCCATAGTCGCATCTGCGGTCCCTGGATATTCTTCCCATACCGCTTCTGCGGCTCCCCTTCCGTATGTACGGCACCACACCTGCGGTCCCCAATCCGCAGGTGCGGAAATACCAGAAGCAGCAATCTCCTGAAATCTCCTAAGTCCAAAATCTTTCTGTTAACCATCCGAATTCACCCCGAGGCCCCCGGGGCCTTAACCAAAAATACCAACATGACCCAATACCTTATTCGAACTTGTTCCAATCATCAAAACACCTCAAACAACATCAAATTATCCAAAACTCATCGAATTCAAGCCTAAGTTTTCCAAAAACTTCTGAAACACATTTTTGATAAAAAACCCAACCAAACCACGTCCAAATGACCTAAAATTTTGCACACACATCCCAAATGACCCAACGAAGCTACTGCAACTCTCGGAATTCCATTCCGACCCCGGATCAAAATCTCACCTACCAACCGGAAATCGCCAAAATCTCAACTTCGCCAATTCAAGCCTAATTCTACTCTGGACCTTCAAAACTAATTCCGATCACACACCTAAGTCATAAATCACCCAAAGGAGCTAACCAAATCATAAAAGTTCCGATCCAAGCTCATACACAAATAAGTCAAATCTTGGTCAAACCTTCAAATTTTTAAGCTACAACTGAGAACTGTTCTTTCAATTTCATTCCAATTTCCGTGAAAACCAAACCAACGATTTACATCAGTCATAATACATCACATGGGGCAAGTCATGCCCAAGAACTAGCGATCAAAGTGCAAAAGCTCAAAAATACCGGCCGAGTCGTTACAGTAGGTTGATTTGATACTTTTTGGCGAAAATTGGAAAGTTGAAGGTTTGGAAGGTTGAGAGGTTTGATCAAGAGTTGACTTTGTCAATATTAGGGTCAGATTTTGGTTTTGGAAATTAGAGTAGGTCTGTTGTGTCATATATGATTGGTGTGCAAAATTTGAGCTCATTCAGAATTGGTTTAATATGATTCGACATTAGTTTTAGAAGTTGGAAGTTTATTAGTTTCATTAGGCTTGAATTGGGATGCAATTCGTGATTTCGATGTTGTTTACTGTGATTTAAGGCTTCGGCTAAGTTCATATTGTTGTTCAGACCTATTGATATGTTTGGATGGGGTCCTAGAGGCCTCGGGTGTTATTTAGATCAAGTTCACTTTCATTTTGGTCTTAGAGGAATTGTTGAACCTAAGCATCTGGTTTCCTTATTCACGATCGCGATCGCAATCGCGTAGATTTTTTTGGTGGCTGGTGAAAATTGTGTATCGCATTCGCGAGTTCAGGGACATGTTCACAAAGGTTGAGGCAGGTTATTCACCACGAACGCGAGCTAGGTGACGCGTTCGCATAGAAGGAAGGAGGGCCTGAGGATGTTAGGCGTTTGTTCTTCGCGGCCGCGAGTTCTGGAACGCGATCGATCGCGTAGCTCTGGGGGATTGACCATCACGTTCGCGACTGAGATGTCACGTTCACATAAGAAGAATTGGCAACTGGTGATATTTGTTCTACGTGAATGAGAGGCATTTTTCGTGTTCTTGAAGTGTAATAACTAGGCAGACTCTTTTAAATCCCATTTCGAGGGTTAGAGTTATTATATCATATTTTGAGTTGTAGAGCTCGATTTTGGGCGATTTTAGAGCGGATTTTCATGTCTTGGATCGGGATAAGTATTTTTGACTCTGATTTGTTCATTAATCATGATTCCATCCTTGTTTTTGTCATTTCTTTTGTGATTTGAAGTAAAGAAATTGGAAATTTTGTAGAAACTTTTGTAAAATGAAAAATGGGTATTTTAAGGTTGATTTGAGGTCAGAATTAGATGATTTTTGTATGGTTAGACTCATAATCGAATGGATGTTTGAAATTTTTAAATTTTGTCGGTTTCTGAGGTGCGAGTTCGAGGTTGACTTTTTGATTATTGTTAAAGATCTATTTTTTATTATTTGGAATCGATTCCTATGGCTTTTATTGATTATATTATATTGATATGGTTTGATTCGGGTCGTCCGAAGGTTGATACACGTGGGAAAGGCTTGTTAAAGGATTAATTTGGCTTGCTTGAGGTATGTATCTTAACTAAACTTGGTCGAGGCACTAGTTGCCTGAATTATTTGTGATAGCTATGTGTTATGGGTGTGCACATGTGTGGGTTTGAGCCCATATGAGAGCACCAGAGTATTTATCCATGCTTGAAATAGTATTTAGGCTATGATATACCTTGGATTGATTGTTAAGCCTTAAGCTATGATGATTCTCATATTTGTAGTCTTCTTGTGAACTACTTAATCTGTCACGACCCAAAATCTGACCTGTCGTGATGGCGCCTATCGTGGTACAAGGCAAGCCTCAACTCAACATCTCAACACAGCAGAACTTATAAATAAAGGTGGAAGTAGTTAATATTAAATAAAACCTTTTAGAACAGAATATAACTCCAAAAGTACTAAACAATCCATCCCCAAAACCCGATGTCATTGAGTGCATGAGCATCTAAATGATAACAACATCCGACTGATAAAACACTATCTGGAAATATAGAACAGTACACCATGGAAGGAAACGAGAGTCAAGGTTAGCGAACACCATACAACTACCTCAATAGTCTCCCGAGTCTGACCCATCAATCAGCAACTGCCATGACCAGAAGTGTCTAAATCTGTACACGAGGTACAGGGGGTAACGTGAGTACACCAACTCAGTAAGTAATACAAATAAATAAGGAACTGAGAAATAGTGACGAGCTATGCAAATACAGTTATCTCAATAACTTTCAAATAAGAGTAGTCATACTTTCAATTTAACAGTTTAAGTCACATCAGTCCGTACTCAATAAACCAGGTATCAAATTTGACTGAGCAGTAAATAATATCTTCCAATAATTTTTAAAATAGTGATATGACATCTACGATGCAACAGTAATGAAGTAAATGTATTTTCTCAGAATAATAGTCACTCTGTCCTCCCATTCACTCCAACCTCACAATCACTCATTCCTTACATTCACTCATTCCTACCAGTCGCTCAGCACTCGGCACTGGCACTCAGCACTGGCACTCAGCACTTGCACTTAGTAGGTACCTGCACTCACTGGGGGTGTGTACAGACTCCGGAGGAGCTCCTTCAGCCCAAACGCTATAACAAGCCACCTCGTGGCATAAATCACTCAGGCCCTCCGCCTTACTCAATCATAAATCAGTAATAACATGTTGCGACGTGCAGCCCGATCCCATAAATATCCTCACAGATCAGGCCCTCGGCCTCACTCAGTCATAAATTAGTAACAACATGCTGCGATGTGCAACCTGATCCCATAAATATCCTCACAGATTAGGCCCTCGGCCTCACTCAGTCATCAATCTCTCTAGTCTCTCGGGCTCTCAAAAATCATATAAACAGCCCAAACAGAGGTAATGTCATGAATCAACAATGAACAACAAGAGTCGGAGGCATAATAAGCAAGAAAAGATATGACTGAGTACAAACCAATAATTAACAGCTAATTCAGTAAGTACACGACCTCGCAGGTCTCAACAGTGATCACATAAGGCCTAAACATGATTTCTAACACGAAGTACAATCAATTTCTATGAAAACAGAGGGAACATGTATTAAATAGTAGGCCAATTAATTCGACAGTCTCGCGAGACGGACCAAGTCACAATCCCTACGGTGCACGCCCACACGTCCGTCACCTAGCATGTGCGTCACCTCCAAAATTGTCATACGATACAATGTCCGGGGTTTCATACCCTCAGGACCAGATTTATAACCGTTACTTACCTTAATCCGAGCAAAATCCTACTCCGCAATGCCTTTGCCACTCAAATCGGCCTCCAAACGTCCCGAATCTAGTCACAATTAACTCAATTCATTCAATACATATTATAGGAATTAATTCCATATGAAAATACTAATTTTCAACAAAATCCGAAATTAACCCAAAAATTGCTCGTGCTACCTGCGTCTCGGAATATGACAAAAGTCATGGAATATGAACCCCCATCCAACTACGAGTCCAACCGTACAAATTTTACCAAAATCTGACATCGGATTGACTTTCAAATCATAAAAATTCATCTTTATGGAATTTTAGAAAATTCCTCCATTTCTCTTCAAATATCAATAATCTAATACCAAAAATGAAGATTTATTCATGAAATATAATTACAAGGGAGTCAAGAATACTTATCCCAAGAATTCACGTGATTTCTCCCTCAAAATTGCCAAAATTCGAGCTTTGAAGTCAAAAAAATGACCCAAAACCCAGACTGCTGGAATTAAATCTGTCCAGAAAATTTCGGGCACTGTTCACATATACTATTCATGGATACTATTCACGGGTATTGTTCACGGGTACTGTTTACAGACACTGTTCGCAGACACTGTTCATGGGTACTATTCACAGACATTGTTCATGGCTACTGTTCACATGCTGTAAAAAAAATCAACAGCTGTCCAAAGAGAAAATTCAGCAACCTTTTTATATCCGTCAACCTTCTAAAATCCACCGGAGGCCCTCGAGACTTCAACAAAATGCATTAACCAGTCCTAAAATATGATACGAACTTAGTCGAAACCTCAAATCGCATAAAATAATGCTAAAACTGTGAATCACACCCCAATTCAAGCCTAATGAAACTAAGAATGTCCAACTTCTACATCTGATGCAAAAATCTATCAAATCAAGTCCGATTGACTTCAAATTTTGCACACAAGTCATAAATGAAAATTTTTAGAACTGGATTCCGACCCCGATATCAAAAAGTCAACCCCCCCGTCAAACTTTTTCAAAAATCTTCTATTTTCCAACTTTCGCCAAAATGCGCTGAATTATCCTACAGACTTCCAAATCCAAATCTGAACATGTGCCTAAGTCCAAAATCACCATACAAAACTATTGGAATCATCAAAATTCCATTCCGGGGTCTTTTTCTCAAAAGTTAAATCTCCGGTCAAACTTAAGAAATCTTTAGCCTTAGATTTCTAGTTTCCGTTAAATGGAGATAATTTGATCTAGGGACCTCCGAATTCGATTTCGGGCATATGACCAAGTCCCAAATAATGATACGAAACTACCGAAATGGTCAAAACTTGTATCCGGGTTCGTTTGCTCAAAATGTTGACCGAAATCAACTCAGTTGAGTTTTAAAGCTTTAGTTCACAGCTTAATCCATTTTTCACATAAAAACCTTCCGGAAAATTATACGGACCGTGCACTCAAGTCGAGAAATTATTGATACCGCTTTTCAAGGTCTTAAAATATCGAGATGATTATTAAATTTAATGATGACATTTTTGGGTCATCACATTCTCCACCTCTAAAACAAACGTTCGTCCTCGAACGTACTAAGACTTATTCTCAGGTTACCAAATTGATGATTTCACTTTTACACAAATATTCGTTATTGATCCCACATTACTGCATTCGACATAAGTCCGACAATACCATATCATTTGAGATTATTTCCTTTATCCATATTTGTAAACTTCAAGACCAAATTTCTTACACTCCAATCATTTCTAGAGAGATCCGATTTTCACGTCAACACACGATATTAGTCTCGACTGACTATAGCAACTCGTGCCTATGCACCCATTAAATACGGGGTATTACATTCTCCTCCACTTAGGGTCATTCATCCTCAAATGAGAAGTAGAGCATGTCCTTAAACACATAATGTAACTTATCTCTTTCTTTGGACATCTCAATATCCCAAATTTTTCTAACTCCCAAATTTTTCAGAAATTTCGGCAGAGTCTCCCCTGTAATTGGGCCTATCCACATGCCAGATTAACACCAAAAGAACTCCTAACAACACGTCCACAACCTAACAAAGCACCACAAAGTATATATTAATAATACTAATCTCCACATTACAAGCACGACATTATCACAATGATATCTTGACATGAAACACATCATATGTATGACCATAACCATATCTCTGGTCTTAATAGTTGTTCATAAAATATTACAACATCACCAATTAACCTCATGTTAATAAAATCTCATTTGAAACCTCCAGTTTACTAACAACAATGCATGAAGATCTCGTAATTACTTAATCGAATTAATGAGTAACAATTTACATCCCCGGGCATTCACCTCGTAGTCTAAAACTCAATAATTACAATACAAACCTAGCAAATTATGCACAAAGATATTCATACAAGATTTTTTTTGCAGATAAGTCTAATAGGCATGACTCCCTATAAGTACTATAGTACAAAATTTTAATTTCACAAAGGGAGCATTTAAACACATAATTTTTTTTCACCACAAGGACCTCGTCCTTTTATAACATCTACCGCAGCTTGTAGCCCGATTTAAATATTTCACATTAAATAAAACACGAGGATCTCATCCTCAACGCTGTACCACAAGTAATATGCACATCGTGCCAAATTGGAACATTCCATTTTCTTCTTTTGAATAATTTTCCGTTTAACAAAATCACAACACATAATGATAGACATAACTATCTCCATCGAATCTCCCAACAGGAGTATTCACATAAGCAGATTTCGGAATTACAAAGCTCAATAGGAGGACTTGCCTCGATACTCAGAACCGAATCAAGTTAAGAAAATCGTTACTTCATAATAATTCGAGACCGTACTTGTAACGACATCATCTGGTGTTGTGACCTAAACCATACCATAGACAATATATCAACGGCCTGGGTCTCCACCTTTAGGAGTCTTACCTCTACCTCTAACATCCTGACCCCTACCTCTGGCTGGTTATATAAGTGGAGTAGTAACTACAATGGGGCACGTAGCCTGAGTGCTTTTAATAAATATATTTTTCCCAAGTCTAGGACAATTTTCCCATGATGGTCCTAGTACTATCACATTCATAACAATACCTTTAAGGGTTCAGCTGCTCATACTGAGTCTATGCTAGATAACTGGAATAACCATTACATGAACCTCGTGCCGGTAGTGCATTAAAAGAACTTACTGGAGCACTCGAGTAATTAGATATATTGACTGAGCTAGCTAGCTGCCCAAGCCCGTGTCATAATGATTTGTAGTTGTAGAGTAGAATCCGTTGAATCCTTTAAAACCTCGAGACATCTTGGTAATCTTAGCTTTCTCTTTTCCTCATCCAGAACACATTCTAACATTTTGGCAATTTCTACCACTAGCCGAAATGAAGCATCAACCTGTAGCTTCCCCGGTTTTACTAAATTTCAATATCATAATTAAGTCCTTTAATGAGTCTGTGGACTCGCTCTCTAGCTTAGGAACCAAAGTAGGAGTATGACGGCTAACTTATTGAACCTGATGACATATTCTAACACTGTCATGGTGATCTGACACAACCATTCAGACCACATATACCACATATTACAGAGAATCCGGGAGACAAACTCCTTCAAAAACATTCCTGAGAATTGAGCTGAGTAGGTGGTGTTGCATTGGCTAGTCTGCCCTCTTCATAGGCTTGCCACAAACACTGGCGTCTAATTTCTTCTTTTGCTATGTCGACTCAACACTGCTGAGCTAACCTATTTATTTATATACTCTTCGATTCTTCTTTAGGGTAACTTTATTTTCCTAATTATACACAATAATCACAAAAGTATAGCTCCATCAAGATAAATCTTGGCATGAACTACATAGTCCAGAAGATCGTCAACCACTGTACTTTCTCTAAAGCACCCCAAAATCTGCAACCTTGACTTCCACACTGAGCAAACCTTCTGTAAATGTAAAGTTGTTCTTTTCTTTCTAACTCCTTTGAAACTGAAGAATTGGATTATTAAAGAGGTAGACATACCGCAAGTCCCAACCTTATCCCCTGCATGTCTCATACCTTAAATATGTGTAAATTATTGGGGAGCCTTTCAGTACTATATATATATATATATATATATATATATATATATATATATATATATACACACACATTTCGGGTTAAAACTGATATAACACATGACCATTCGATCCATTCATTGATAGTAGACATCCCCATTTGGCGTGAAGTTATGGGTCACAACGTTCGATAATCCACAATATTGACATTTGTAACTCATATAAATCAACCAGACGTCAAGGTCCGTTGCTCCCCTACATGATTCACTAGGTGATCTTCTCAATACGTCTGCATTTTCAGACGGAACTATAACGGGTCTAGTAAATACCTAATCTTTCCACCACCTCTTGGCGGAACCCGTCATCTGAAACACAGTAAAATCAACCTCTATTGCTTTCTACTATTCCCATATTCTACAATACTTCATAGCAGCGATTGAGAAAATCACGTGGGTCCTCAGAAGGTGTACCACTTAAATGGCTTGGAAATAACTTGGTAAACTTGTCCAATCTCAGCAAAGCCTCAAAAGCCAAGGCAGGCCTCTCATCGGCCAGTGCCACAATAACTGGTTGAGCTGCCCAACTAGATGAGATTAGGCTAAATCCTTCATAAGCTCATGCAACACAACCCATCTAATTTTTCAAACCATTTATAAATCTCGCATTCAACCTTGTAACAATCAATCTAACTCTCATACGCGATCCAAACTCAAACTGCAACATGTATATTTCACTGGTAAAAGAGGACTGCCAACCAACAACATAAGGATCACACAAAACTCAGAACATCTCGCAGGAGATAATCCACTTGCTTAGCCTTAAACTGGTATCTTTCTATACTCTTCCATAATCATAGCTATTACACAATCACTTAACCTCCCTCTGAGTCTGAACTCATAACACAACATGAAGATTTACTCCGCTCAACAACTAAACTACACGAGAGGTCCTTCAATACACCCATAGCTCCAGGCCATATGCCAACTCAAGACAAAAGTCAAAAACCCAATAATCCCTGCTACATCCTCAACAAACTCTTCCCATCACATTCAAACAATTTGAACATATCTCGCAATCAAGTCATACTCACCCCTAGTCATCTAGTCACAAATCCCACCAGTAAGGACACAAAAGGACATATAAATCCCAAATGCACGTGCTCACACAATCAAAATCTCAGTACTCAAGCCACAAACAAAACATGGCCTCAAGTTCTCCAGACTGGCCCAACATCACACACAGAAATCACATCTCGCACCTCATCCAGGAAATCACAAGCTGTTGATGCACATCAGATACTGAGCGCTCATGTACGCACACGAATGCGTGGAAGGAATTCAAGGAATTATGCTTCAAGTTTAATCAATGTCGCACGATATGAATTCAAGAATGTGGAATTTCCTAAAGGGTTTTGCAGCCTTTCGAAGATAAGTACAGACGTCTCCGTACTGATCCGTAAGGCTCTACTAAACCTGATCATGACTCGTGAGACCTATGTAACCTAGTGCTCTGATACCAACTTGTCACGACCCAAAATCTGACCTGTCGTGATTTCGCCTATCATGGTACAAGGCAAGCCTCAACTCAACATCTCAACACAGTAGAACTTTTAAATAAAGGCGGAAGCAGTTAATATTAAATAAAACCTTTTAGAACAGAATATAACTCCAAAAGTACTAAACAATCCATCCCCAAAACCCGGTGTCACTGAGTGCATGCGCATCTAAATGATAACAACATCTGAATGATAAAACACTATCTGGAAATATAGAACAGTACAACATGCAAGGAAAGAAGAGTCAAGGTCAGCGCACGCCATGCAACTACCTCAATAGTCTCCTGAGTCTGACCCATCAATCAGCAACCGCCATGACCAGAAGTGTCTAGATCTGTACACGAGGTACATGGGGTAACATGAGTACACCAACTCAGTAAGTAACAGAAATAAATAAGGAACTGAGAAATAGTGACGAGCTATGCAAATACAGTTATCTCAATAACTTTCAAATAAGAGTAGTCATACTTTCACTTTAACAGTTTAAGTCATATCAGTACGTACTCAATAAACTAGGTATCAAATTTGACTGAGCAGTAAATAATATCTTTCAATAATTTTCAAAACAGTGATATGACATCTGCGATGCAACAATAATGAAGTAAATGTATTTTCTCAAAATAATAGTCACTGTGTCCTCCCATTCACTCCAACCTCACAATCACTCATTCCTCAAAGTCGATCAGCACTCAGCACTCGCACTCAGCACACGCACTCAGTAGGTACCTGCGCTCACTGGGGGTGTGTACAGACTCTAGAGGGGCTCCTTCAGCCCAAGCGCTATAACAAGCCACCTCGTGGCATAAATCACTCAGGCCCTCGGCCTCACTCAATCATAAATTAGTAACAACATGCTACGGCGTACAACCCGATCCCATAAATATCCTCACAGATCAGGCCCTCGGCCTCACTCAGTCATAAATTAATAACAACATGCTGCGGTGTGCAGCCCGATCCCATAAATATCCTCACAGATCAGGCCCTCGGCCTCATTGAGTCATCAATCTCTCCAGTCTCTCGGGCTCTCAAAAATCATATAAACAGCCCAAACAGAGGTAATGTCATGAATCAACAATGAACAGCAAGAGACGGAGGCATAATAAGCAAGAAAAGCTATGAATGAGTATAAAACAATAATTAACAGCTAATTCAGTAAGTACACGACCTCGCAGGTCTCAACAGTGATCACATAAGGCCTAAACATGATTTCTAACACGAAGTACAGTCAATTTCTATGAAAACAGAGGAAACCTATATTAAATAGTAGGCCAATTAATTCCACAGTCTCGCGGGATGGACCAAGTCACAATCCCTACAGTGCACACCCACACGCCCATCACCTAGCATGTGCGTCACCTCAAAAATAGTCATACGACACAATGTCCGGGGTTTCGTACCCTCAGGACAAGATTTATAATCGTTGCTTACCTTAATCCGAGCAAAATCCTACTCCGCAATGCCTTTACCGCTCAAATCGACCTCCAAACATCCCGAATCTAATCACAATTAACTCAATTCATTCAATACATAGTATAGGAATTAATTCCATATGAAATACTAATTTTTCAACAAAATTCAAAATTAACCCAAAAATTGCCTGTGGGGCCCGCATCTCGGAATACAACAAAGTCACGGAATGAACCCCCATCCAACCACGAGTCCAATCGTACAAATTTTACCAAAATCTGACGTTAGATTGGCTTTCAAATCTTAAAAATTCATTTTTATGGAATTTTAGAAAATTCCTCCATTTCTCTTCAAATATCAATAATCTAATGCCAAAAATGAAGATTTATTCATGAAATATAATCACAAAGGAGTCAAGAACACTTACCCCAAGAATTCACGTGATTTCTCGCTCAAAATTGCCAAAATCCGAGCTTTGAAGTAAAAAAATGACCCAATTCACTGTTCATGGGTACTGTTCACATGCTGTAAAAAAAATTAGCAGTTGTCCAAAGAGAAAATTCAGCAACCCTTTTATATCCGTCAACCTTCTAAAATCCACCCGAGGCCCTCGAGACTTTAACAAAATGCATTAACCAGTCCTAAAATATGATACGAACTTAGTCGAAACCAAAAATCGCATCAAATAATGCTAAAACCGTGAATCACACCCCAATTCAAGCCTAATGAAACTAAGAACATCCAACTTCTACATCTGATGCAAAAACCTATCAAATCAAGTCCGATTGACTTCAAATTTTGCACAGAAGTCATAAATAACATAACGAAGCCATGAAAATTTTCATAGCTGGATTTCGACCCCGATATCAAAAAGTCAACCCCCCCGGTCAAACTTTTCAAAAATCTTCTATTTTCCAACTTTTGCCAAAATGCGCCGAATTATCCTACAGACTTCCAAATCCAAATCCGAACATGTGCCTAAGTCCAAAATCACCATACAAAACTATTGGAATCATCAAAATTCCTTTCCAGGGCCTTTTTCTCAAAAGTCAAATCTCCGGTCAAACTTAAGAAATCTTTAGCCTTAGATTTCTAGTTTCCGTTAAATGGCGATAATTTGATCTAGGGACCTCCGAATTTGATTTCGGGCACATGACCAAGTCCCAAATAACGATACAAAACTACCGAAATGGTCAAAACTTTTATCTGGGTTCGTTTGCTCAAAATGTTGACCGAAGTCAACTTAGTTGAGTTTTAAAGCTCTTGTTCACAACTTAATCCATTTTTCACATAAAAACCTTCCGGAAAATTATACGGACTGTGCACGCAAGTCGAGAAATTATTGATATCACTTTTCAAGGTATTAAAATACCAAGATGATTATTAAATTTAGAGATGACATTTTTGGGTCATCACATAATCTATGTTTGAGATTACATAAAGACTAATTCCCTGAATGAACCTGATAATTGTTATTCTATGATGAAATTACCGATTTGAGTCATGATAGCACACTTTGCACATGCCTATACTTTAGCATGCCATTTATTTCGGTCCAAGAGCATGAGAT
Organism: Nicotiana sylvestris; assembly: GCF_000393655.2. Lineage (NCBI taxonomy): Eukaryota > Viridiplantae > Streptophyta > Magnoliopsida > Solanales > Solanaceae > Nicotiana > Nicotiana sylvestris. Next base: position 96,669,082 of record NC_091065.1, read on the forward strand.
TTGTTATTCATTCATCATAAACTTGTATTCTTGTATATTCGCTCCTCTCTGATTGATTTGGACTAGATACATGTGACCACGCCGGTCGGATTGTGTTGTTATGCCTGTGATCACACCCGGGGGATTGTGTTGTTATGCCTATGACCACGCTGGGTGAATTGTATTGTTATGCTTGTAACCATACGGGACGGATTTTGTTGTTATTCCTATGATCACGTCGGGCAGATTGTGTTATTATGCCTATGACTACGCCGGGTGAACTGTATTGTTATGCCTGTGACTACGCCGGGCTTATAGCACGTTGAATTGGTCGTGCTTGCATGTGGATATGGATCCATCTCCGTAGGATCACCCCCTCATGTTTCCTTCTTGATAATGTACACGGGGATATTGAGGAAAACTGATTAGTGGTTTGGTACAGACAAGGAAAGGTTGAGGAAAATCTAGCCCATGATTTGTTTTGGATTTGCATTTCATCTCTACTTGCAAATTCCTGGTTTATCATCTAATTTATCTGCATATCATCTTTATATGTTGTATTAACTGAGCAGAAAACTTAAGTAATTGCACACACACACTCAAAGGGTTCTTTCTGTGCTTTATGACTTGATTACATTATTGTTATGTACTTGTTAAATTGATGATGTTGTACATGTTATAGCAAGTATCATTTATAATTCTCGCTTTTTTTACCTCGCCGATGTTAGTTACGATACTTATTGAGTATATTTGGTCGGTTGTACTCATACTACCCTTTGCACTTAATTGTGCAAATCCAGGTATTGGTACCATCTATTAGTAGTAGAGTTGCCTGTTGAGTGGAGTATCGAGAGACGAGGTAGAGCTGCGTTTCCGCCCTTAGTCTTGACTTGTCTTTTTTATGTACTGTTATTTTAGTCCAAACAATATTGTTATTTAGTTTTTAGACTTGTATTCCATTGTAGAGCTCACGACTCTGTATTTTCTAGTTTCTAGGGAATTTATCATGTATTAGTTGTATTTTACTATATTGAAGTTTCAGACTTATGCTATTTTTATAAATTCTGTTGTTCTGGTTCTTTATTTATGTTTTGACTTGTCTAGCCGGTGTATTATGTGCCATCACACCTGGTTGAGATTTTGGGTCGTGTTAAATTATTATCAGAGCTCTAGGTTCATAGGTATTATGAGTCATGACAAAGTTTAATAGATTCTTACAGAACGATACGGAGAAGTCTGTACTTATCTTCGAGAGGCTACCGAACTGCTAGGAAGACTTCACTTTCTTTCATTCTTGTCGTGCGATTTTTTTTAATTTGAACTTGACTCTTCCATTCTCTCACAGATGGTGAGGAAATGTGTGATCGAATCAGGTGAACGTCCACCAATACCACCAGTTAGGGCCGCGAGAGGACAGCGCTACGGTAGAGGCTGAGGTGCGGCTCGTACTACAACCAAAGCAACACCTGTGGAGCCACCAGTTGCTCCAGCTCAATAGCAGGTACCAGATGTTGTTGATCCGGTGGGACCACCTCAGGCACCAGTAGTGCCCATCTTTATTCCTGGCCTTTTGGAGGCCTTAGCCCAAATTTTAACTATGTGCACGAGCCTTGCTCAGGCGGTTTTGGTTCCAGCTGCACCAACCACTTCACATGCCGGGGAGGTGCCTAGACTCCTACCGATCGTACTCTAGAGCATCTAGCTAAGGGACTCTAGACACCGAGTGTATTGCTAGTTCAGCGAGTTGCTATTTCTGGGGACAAGGTTGGTCCCCATATAAGTGATGAGGAGTAGAAGAGATTGGAGCGATTTAGGAGGCTTAAGCCTCCAGAGTTTAGTGGAGCAGAGTAGAAGGATGCTTAGGATTTTATAGACTGGTGTCAATGAATTCTTCGCATAACGGGTATTTTGGATACTAGTGGGGTTTATTTATTATTTTTCAACTGATAGGGGCAACTTAGAGATGGTGGCAGGCTTATAAGTTGAGCAGGCTAGCCGATGCAGCGCGACTTACATGGCATGAGTACTCAGTTCTCTTCTTAGAGAAGTTTGTCCCACCGACTCGTAGAGAGGAGTTGTGTAGGTAGTTTGAGCAGCTACGCCAGGAGAGTATGACAATGACTCAGTATGAGATGAGGTTTGCAGAGTTGGCTCGTCATGCTGTATGGTTGGTTCCCACTTAGAGGGAGGAGATTATGAGGTTCATTACTGGCCTCAACTATGGTTTACGCTTCATTATGGCTTGCTAGGTTTAACTAGGTTGTCGAGATTGTTAGACGTTTAGAGCTGGTTTGCAAGCAGGAGCATGAGAAGTGGGAGGCCAAGAGGCCTCATAGTTTAGGTGGTTTCAGTAATGCCTCATCTGGAGGCCAGACCTACTACTATAAGTGTCATCCTTCTAGACCCGTTCACGCAACCTGCCATGTTCCCTGTGGTTCTTCAGTTAACCATAGTTCCTACAGTACATGCCCAGCTCAGTCATCATTCAGTGCATTGCGACACAAAGTTCTTATTGTGCTCCATCTACCCAGGTCTCTAAAGGCAGTTCTTCGGGCTATGAAGGTCAGTAGCCTATCTGTAGGGGTTGCTATGAGTGCAGAGACTTGAGTCATCTCAAGAGAGATTGCCCCAGACTATTGAGTAGGATTCCATAACAGAGCTCCCAGCCTTTGATTTCAACACCACCAGCTATACTACCCACACAACCAGCTAAGGGTAGGGCAATGTTAGCATAAGGTCGCCCTAGAGGGGGAGGTCGATCAGGTGGTGGTCATGCCCGTTGCTACGCATTTCCAGCCAGGCCAAAAATAGTAGTTTCCGATGCTGTGATTTCATGTATTATTTCAGTATGCCATAGGGAGGCTTCGGTATTGTTTGATCCTGGTTCCAATTATTAATATGTGTCATCATACTTTTCTCGTTATTTGTTTATGCCCCGTGATTCCATAGTTATGCATGTGCATCTATCTATACCGGTGGGTGATTATATTATTATGGACCGTGTGTACTGATCGTATGTAGTGATAGTGGAGGAGTAAAAATGAGAGTTGATCTTTTATTTCTTAGCATGATTGATTTTGACGTGATTTTAGGCATGGATTGGTTGACACCATGTCATGCTATTTTGGATTGTCACGCTAAGAGCATGATGTTGGCAATGCCGGGGTTGCCTAGGGTTGAGTGGAGAGGTTCCTTGGATTATGTTCCTAGTAGAGTGATTTCATATTTGAAGGCTCAATAGATGGTTGAGATGGGATGTCTGGCATATTTGTCTTTTGTGAGGGATGTTAGTTCTGATACTCGTATCGTAGAGTTAGTTTTGGTAGTAATAAACTTCCCATATGTGTTTTATGCAGTCATATAGGGCATTCCACCCGATAGGGATATTGATTTTGGTATTGACATAGTGCCGATCACTCAATCCATATCTATTCCTTCGCATCATATGCCACTAACAGAGTTGAAAGAATTGAAGGAACAACTTCATGAGCTACTTGATATGTGATTTATCAGGCCTAGTATGTCTCCTTGTGGTGTAACCGTTCTATTTTTGAAGAAGAATGATGGTACTATGCGAATGTGTATTGATTACAGACAGTTGAACAAAGTCGCAATTAAGAACAGGTACCTAATACAACACATTGATGACTTATTTGACTAGCTCTAAGGTGCTATAGTGTTCTCTAGATTTATTTGAGGTGTGGGTATCACCGGTTGACGATCCGGGATTATGATATTATGAAGATGACATTCAGGACCCGATGTTGTCAGTATGACTTTCTTGTGATGTCATTTAGGCTGACCAATGCCACAACAACCTTTATGCATTTGATGAACAATGTATTCCGTCCATATATTGATTTTTTTTTCATAGTATTCATTGATGATATAATGGTGTACTCACGAAGCCAGGAGGTTCATGAGCAACATTTCAGTATTGTACTTCACACGTTGAGGGAGAAGAAGCTATACGCTGAATTCTCCAAGTGTGAGTTTTGGATTGATTCTATGGCGTTCTTGGGGAACGTGGCGTATAGTAAGGGGATCAAGGTAGACCCGAAGAAGATTGAGGAAGTTCAGAGTTGGCCTAGACCATCTTTGGGTACTGAGATTCAGAGTTTTCTTGGTTTGGCCAGATATTATTGCCGTTTTATGGAGGGTTTCTCGTCTATTGCTGCACCTGTGACCAGATTGACTCAAAAGGGTGCTCTATTCAGGTGGTCCAATGAGTGTGAGGAGAGCTTTCAAAAGCTTAAGACTGCCTTGACCACAACTATAGTTCTAGTTTTGCCTTCAGCATCGGGTTCATATACAATTTATTATAATGCTTTATGGATTGGTATTGGGCGTGTCTTGATGTAGGAAGGTAGGGTGATTGCTTATGCTTTGTACCAGTTGAAGCCTCATGAGAAGAACTACCCTGTTCATGATCTAGAGTTGGCAGGTATTGTTCACATATTGAAGATTTGGAGGCACTATATCTACGGCGTGTCTTGCGAGGTATTCACAAATCATCAAAGTCTACAACACTTGTTTTAGCAAAAAGATCTTAACTTGAGATAGCGGAGGTGGTTAGAGTTGTTGAAAGAATATGATATCACTATTCTGTATCATTCCAGGAAGGCCAATATGGTGGTCGATGCCTTGAGTATGAAAGTAGAGAGTATGGGTAACCTTGCATATATTCTAGTTAGTGAGATACTATTAGCATTGGATGTTCAAGTATTGGCCAATTAGTTTGTGAGATTGGATATTTCGGAGCCTAGCTGGGTTCTTGGTTGCGTGGTTTCTTAGTCTTCTTTGTATGACCACATTAGAGCGCGTTAGTATGGCGATCCTCATTTGCTTGTCCTTAAAGACACAGTGTAGCACGATGATTCCAAGGAGGTTGGAGATGATGGGGTGTTGAGGATGCATAGTCGAATTTGTGTGCCCAATGTAGATGGGTTGCATGAGTTGATTCTTGGGGAGTCCCACAGTTCGCGGTACTCCATTCATCCCAGTGCCGTGAAGATGCATCAGGATTTGAGATAGCACTATTGGTGGAGAAGAATGAAAAAAGATATAGTAGAGTATGTGGCTCGGTGCTTGAATTGTCAGCAGGTGAAGTACGACCATCAGAGGGTGGGTAGTTTGCTTAAGATATTTGAGATTCTCGAGTGCAAATGGGAGCGTGTTACCAAGGATTTCATTATTGGGATCCCACAAACTTTGAAGAAATTTGATGTAGTTTGGGTAATTGTGGACCAGTTGAGGAGATGTCGTTCCCTAGTTAGTTGGTTTGAGCCTGGGGAGTCCAAGTTGTTGGGAACTCATGATTTGGTCTGTGATGCCTTAGAGAAGATAAAGTTGATCTAAGAGCCGCTCCGTTTGACGCAGTCCAGAGAGAAGAGTTATGCTAATAAGAAGGTTCATGATGTTGAAAACTTGGTAGGTGAGAAGGTATTACTTAGAGTTCTCCCATGAAGGGTATGTTGAGGTTTGGGAAGAAGGTCAAGTAGAGCCCGCGGTATATTGGCCTTTTTGAAGTACTTGAGAGGATTGGAGTGGTGTCCCACAAGCTTGCATTTCCACCTAGTCTATCAGGTGTTCACTCAGTGTTTCATGTTTCTATGCTCTGAAAGTATTAGGATGATCCCTCACATGTTTTGGACTTCATCACGGCTCTGCTAGACGAGGATTTGACTTATGATGTGGAGCCGATAGCCATTTTGGACGAGTAGGTTCGAAAGTTAAGGTAAAATAATATAACATCAATGAAAGTTTGTTAAAGAGGTCAGCCGACTGAGGAGGCTATTTGGGAGGATGATCGGGAGATATGGAGCAATTACCTACACCTATTTGGGACTCCATGTATGATTCTAGACCCGTTCGAGGATGAAAGTTTATTTAAGAGGGGGAGAATGTAATGACCCGGCCAGTCGTTTTGTATACTATCGCTATGTCCCCCTGTTTATTGCTTATTCTATGTTCATATGTGGTTACTTGACTTTTCGGGGTGGCTGGTTTGGTTTTGTGGATGTTTTGAGTGAATTGGGACACTTAGTTCCAAGGTTGAAGGCTTAGGTTGGAAGAGTTGACGAGAGTTTGATATTTGTATAAATGACATCGGAATGAAATTTAATGGTTCTGATAGCTTCATATGGTGATTTTTAGCTTAGACATATGTTTGGATGTTGGTTTAGAAGTCCGTAGGGTGAGTTGGTATTTTCTGGCGAAAGTTTGAAAGTTGAAGGTTTGGAGGTTGAGAGATTTGACCGAGAGTTGACTTTTTCGATATCAGGATCAGATTTCATATCTGGAAGTTGGAGTAATCCCATTGTGTCATATATTACTGGTGTGCAAAATTTTAGCTCATTCAAAATTGGTTTGATATGTTTCGGCATCAGTTTTAGAAGCTTTAAGTTTAATAGTTTCATTAGGCTTGAATTCGTGATTTCGATGTTGTTCAATGTGATTTGAGGCTTCGACTGAGTTCGTATCATGTTTAGGACTTGTTATATGCTTTCGGCTTCATTTTGGTCTTAGATGATCTGCTGAACATGAGCATATGGATTCTTTATTCGCCATCATGAAGAGAGGATCGCGATCGCATAGAGTTGTTTAATGGTTGGTGGAAATTGTGCATCACGTTCATGAGTTCAGGGATGCGTCGTGAAGGTTGAGGCAGGTTGTTCACCGCGAACATGATCTAGGTGACATATTATTGTAGAAGGAAGGCGGGTATGAGGATGTAAGGCATTTGGTCTTTACGGTCGCGAGTTCAAGAATGGGATCGCGTAGCTCTGGGGGATTGACCATCGTGTTCACGACTGAGAATTTGCGTTCGTATAAGAGAAACTGGTAGCTGGTGAGATTTTTTCTACACGAATGCGAGGCGGTTTTTGGATTCGTGAAGTGTAATAACTGGGTAGACTCTTTTAAATCCCATTTCGACAATTAAAGTTATTATATCATATTTTGAGTTGTAGAGCTCGGTTTTGAGCGATTTTTGAGAAGATTTTCACGTCTTGGATCATGGTAAGTATTTTGACTCGGATTTATTCATTAATCATGATTGCATCCTTGTTTTTTTCATATATATGGTGATTTGAAGTAGAGAAATTGGGGATTTTGAAACTTTTCTGAAATGAAAAATGGAGATTTGAAGGTCGATTTGATGTCGGAATTGGATGATTTTGGTATGGTATGACTCTTAATCAAATAGGTGTTTAGAATTTGTAAATTTTGTTGGGTTTCAAGGTGAGACCCCGGGGTTGACTTTTTGATTTTGGTTAAAGATCTTAGCTTTATCATTTGGAATAAATTCTTACGGTTTTTACTGATTATATTAAGTTAATTTGGCTACATTCGGGTCATCCGGAGGTTGATACATGCGGGTAGCGCTTGTTAAAGGAGTAATTTGGCTTGCTTGAGGTAAGTAACTTACTTAAACTTGGTTGAGGCACTAGTTGCCTGAATTATTTGTGATAGCTACGTGCTATGGGTGCGTACATGTGTGGGGTTGAGCCCATGTATGAGCATCAGGGTAATTATCCATGCTCGGGGTAGTGTTTAGGCTATGATATACCTTGGATTGATTGTTATGCCTTGAGCTGTGATGATTCTCATATTGTAGCTTTATTGTGAACTACTTGATCCATTTTTGAGGTTACATAAAAACTAATTATAACAATCCGATCAGTCATTTTAAGCATTTGCATTTCATTCAACTATTTGGAGTCTTGGGTTTTGTATGATGTATTATGACTTGTGTGAATCGTCGGTTGTGGTTTTCAGGTGATTCAAAATTGATTTGGAAGAATGATTTCTCATTTAGGAAGTTTTAAGTTTGAAGAGTTGACCAAGTTTGACATTTGAGTTTTTGGCCTCAGATCGGAGTTTTGATAGTTCTGTTAGGTTCGAATGCATGATTTTGGACTTAGGCGTATGCCCAAATTTGCATTTGGATATTTCTAAAAGGTTTCGGCACTATTTGGCGAAAGTTAGAAATTTGAAGGTTTTGAATGTTCGTAAGTTTGACCGAGAGTTGACTTTGATGGTATTGGGTTCAGATTATGGTTTCGGGGATTGAAATAGCTTCGTTATATCATTTGGGACTTGTGTGTAAAATTTGAGGTCGTTCCGGGTTGATTTAGTTCGGCATGAGTTTTGAAAATTCAAAGTTCAAAAGTTCATTTAAGTCGATTTGAGGTGCGATTCATGGTTTTTATATTGTTATGTGATATTTGAGGCTCCGAGTAGATCCGTGTTATGTTATGGGACTTGTTAGTATGCTCGGACGAGGTCCTGAAGGGCTCGGGTGAGTTTCGGACATGGTTCAGATCATTTTGAATGGTTTTGCATTGCTGTTTTTTTGCTGTTACCCGTTGCTTCTAGTATTCTTCACGATCGCGAAGGTCCAGCCACAATTGCGAAAGGTTTTTTGGTCTGCTGTGAATTTGTTTTCGTGTTCGCGTGAGGATGAACGTGTTCGCATAGAGTTGGGGCTAGTCTTCATCAACGTTAGCATCTGCTTCTACGCGTTCATGTAGTGATTGGGCTGAGCTGGGTAGGATGTTGGTTTCCTTTTCGCGTTAGCGGCGATGTTCCCACGATCACATAGTTCTATCATCCTTGTATATCACGTTCATGAGGATTTTGCTACGATAACGTAGGGTATTTCAGGGGGGAAGTGAATTTTCTTCTTCGCTATAGCGATGATATTTCTGCGATTGCAATTCATTAATTCGTCTAGTGATTATAAGTACTCTATTTTCGGAGGTTTTGACCATTTAAACATATTTGAAGCTATGGACCTCGAATTGTGGTAATTTTTGAGGTAATTTTCACCACATGGATTAGGGTAATTGTTCTCTACTCGATTTTGATTATATTTCATAAACCTATCTTCGTTTTAGGAATTTGGATTATGAATTTCAAAAAGAAATTTGGAGGTTTTATCTAAAATTGCATAAGGTGAATTTTTAAGTTTTGAACATCGATTCGGAGTCGGATTTGAGTGAAACTAGTATGGTTGGACTCGTAATTGTGTGTTGTCGTATTTTATGAGTTTTTTGGGTTCTGAGGTGCGGACCTAGGTTTGACTTTTTGGTTGACTTTGGGCTTTTGATTAAAGATTCAACCTTTATCGATTGAGTTTGTTTCCTTTGGCATTATTTTATGTTCTTGAGTTGCTTTTGGCCAGTTTCGAGCCATTTGGAGAGCGGTATGTGTGGGATGGTGTTTCTAGAGTAATGTTTGCTTGCTCCGTATTGGATTCGGCTTCTTCGAGGTAAGTAACACTTCTAAACTTGGTGCTGAAAGTATGAACCCCTGAATATACGTGTTATGTGTTTGGTGTTGAGGTGACACACATGCTAGGTGACGGACGTGTGGGCGTACACCGTGTAAATTATGACCTGGTTTATTCTGTGGTACTGTGTAAATACCTGTCTTGTTTCTATTCATAAAATTTCTACATGTTAGAGTAATTGAGCTGTGATCCATGTTAGAAATCATGTTTAGGCCATGTACCTAATCTATTCGGACCCAGTGGGGTCTTTTTTGCTGTTGAGTTATTTGCTTAAATTGCAATTACATACTCAATCATATTCTTTCATTTGCATATCATATCTCAGTCTGTATTATCATTTGTTGTCATATCATGTTATCATTGTTTGGGCTGATTGGCATGAGATTTGTGAGTTGAGCTCGAGAGACTTGAGAGATTGATGACAGAGTGAGGCTGAGGGCCTGGTTGTAGGTGATATTTATAGGATCAGGTTGCACACCGCATCAGGCTTTGTTGATTCATGTTGAGATTGGGTTGCACGCCGCAGCATGCCATGATTGGCTTATATTAGCGCTTGGACATGATTCGCCCCTCTGGAGTCTGATATACCAATAGTGAGCACATGTACCGATGAGTGTGAGTGTTGAGTGATTGAGAGTGGTGTGTGATTGGGAGGTGAGATAAAGAGTATTTTGTCCAAAAAAGTGAATGCTAACTGGACGAATTGGTCCAAGAAACTTGATGATGCTTTATGGGATTATAGGACGACTTATAAAACACTGATTAGAATGTCTCCATACCGGTTGGTGTTCGGAAAAGCTTGTCATCTTTCGGTGGAACTTGAGCACAAAGCCATGTGGGCCTTAAAGAAGTTGAATCTTGAGTGAGATGTCGCCGCCAACTTAAGGGTGGCACAATTGAATGGGTTGGATGAGTTCCAGTACCATGCATACACAAGTTCGTCCTTATACAAAGAGAAGATGAAATACATCCCCGACAAGTACATTCGGAACAAAGATTTTAAAGAAGATAATCTTGTGTTGTTGTTCAATTCTTGGTTACGAATTTTTCTCGAAAGTTTAAAGTCTAAATGAAGTGGCCCATTTGAGGTTGTGGGTGTGATACCCTTTGGTGCATTGGACTTGAGGAATGAAAATGATAAGGTGTTTAGAGTCAATGGTCACTGGGTGAAGCATTATCTGGGAAAATTTGGTGATGACCACGTCGTGGCGGTAATTCATTTTAAATGATGGTAATCTGTGTCGTGTCGCGACATTAAATCAGACGCTTCTTGGGAGGCAACCAATGTTTTTTTTCCTTTTTCTTTTTCTTCTTCTTTAGATAGGTCTTATTTTGTGCTAACTGGTTTTAAAGTGTGTTGTAGGAATGAGTATGCTTTATAGGAACAGTGCTCAGAAAAATTGGCTAAGTATGGAAAGGTGCGGACCGCACAATTTTGAATGCCACAACAGAAAAGATCTGTGGCCGCACAACTTGAGATGAAAAATTGCACAATCTATGAAGTCTTCTTGTTAGAGAAATGGCCAAAGTGCGGCCGCACAAGAAAATCTACGACCCGCACCAAAATCTGCGATCGCACACGTAATTCTGCGGACCGCAGATCAACAAAAGGTAATTGCACAACAGGTAACAAAGTGCGGACTGCAGAAGGAATTCTGTGGCTGCACTTGTCTCTTTAGCCTTTAGCAAATCCTGTTAAGTATAAATAGTAGACCTTATTATACTGTTGAAACTTTACAAATTCTAAGAAATTAAAACAAAGGCAAAAATAATGAACACAACTAAGTCACCTATCTTCCACTTCATTTAGCATCCTTGATCGTTCCTTAACAACACTTCATCATTGGTATGTTCAAATCATCTCTAGAATTTTTCAATTTTCTTAATTTAGTTTATAATTTGTTAGTTATTTTTAGACCATTTGTCAAATTCATATCCATGTGGGATGTAGATTGTGTTGGGTAAACTCTTACTTGCTATTAGGGGGGATGTGTATTTGTTTATCATGATTAATTGCTACTACTATGTCCAATTTGTGCATATAAATTGAAACCCTAAGAATTCTGCCTTATGAATTTTGAAATGTGCGGATGCACAAGGAATTGTGCGGTCAGCATATGTATAGGTAAGGCATTAGTTTAGCAAGATTATGTAGATCGCACTTGAAATTTTGCAGTCCGTAGAAATTCAATCGCGGTCATAGAAAAGTATGTGCGGCCGCAAATCAGGGCATTCTTTGTCTTCAGAGAGTTGCCATTTTTGAAGTACCCATTGTGCAACCATACTCAAAATTGTACGGACTGCACTTCAGATGTGCGGTCGCACTCAAAATTTTGCGGACCGCAGTTTCATCACTGTGGCTGCACTTTCAAATTGTGCGGTCCGCACAACCTCACTTACAGCAGCACTTGCAATTGTGCAGACCGCACTTCCCCACCCTGAATAATATTTTTGTTTTGCCACTGTCTGCTATTGTGCACTTGAAGTAGAACTGATTCATATTGCTGTTTATTGCAGAAATGGTTAGGTCACGTGGTTGAGGTGATACATCAAAGAGGAGGGTGAACTCTCCCGAGGTCGAGGAAAGAGTACCTTACCACTCGCCTTACAAAGATTTATATCCAAAAAGGCCTTCCCGGGAGAGGTACAGCTATAGAGCCCATTGAATTAAGTTCATATGTCCTGTCTAGGGAAGCATCGGAGGGAGGCTCTGTGCAAGAGCAACCTGATGCTCAATCACTGCCACAATAGCTTCAGGGGAGATTCCAACTTCGAGATGAACCTTCCACCTCAAAGAGCACTTTCGAGGGTTCAGAAGGTGACAGTTAGGATTCAAAGCCCTCATCTACAGATGTTCCCGACACACCACGTACTACAGTGAATGAGGATGATATCTTTGATGATGGCCGATGGGGTGACACCAGAGTTGTTGGCCTTGAGAGGTCGAAGAAAAAAAAAGTTTGGGAAGATATGTTCATTAGTCTTACTGCATTCAATAGATTCCAAGAGTGGTGGCCGTCGAGATCACTTACTCTATGTCGCGCCCCCTTTTTCTCGCAAAATCAGGTTTATGACATTTTGGTTGGGACAACTCTTTTCTTTTGGAAAGGGGGTTTGCAGTTTTGAAGAGTCGCCACCTAACAATTTAAGGTGCGTTAGGGCACCAATAAGGTTCATTTATAACTACGTTTAGTAACCAGAGATAGGGTAAGGGCTTGAAATTATCCCAAGGGGAAGGTGTTAGGCACCCCTCAGGATCCACTAGTGTGGTTTCCGGCCAAACAGTTTTTGTGAATTTGTACAAGTAGCAAATAACAAATATGGCTCAAATAGTAGGGGATTTAAATTTAAAAATATAGATGTTTGGAAATTAGTTAATGAAAAGCAAGATTTTCAAAAGAATTACAATCTAAGCATATTGGGGAATGTAAAGAGGGGGTGTCCTAGGTTTGTTTATAATATGGATCACATCAATGCAATACCCGGTATGACACTCCTCAAAGAGGGGCTACACATGGTATTAACGCATGAGTCATCATGTCCATATCTACCCTTTCCCGCCCCGTGAAGGTAATTAAAGCGAAGGTTGGTCTTGACCCCTATTGCATGCTGTTACCCGTCCCTTCCTATCAGTCCCGGAGGAATTTAGGACTCCTATCCTATAAAATGGGGTTCTAGGCAGACCCTCAAGTTTAAAGGTAAAATACTAAGGCGACATATAATAAACAAGTAGGACTTCAATAAAAGGGAGCATGGAAGACAAATGAGAGGCTCAGATATACCTTCACACACAGTACACATAAACAACATGACTCATACACAATTAAAGTCTAAATTCAAATCCTAACATGGTTTCTAAGTGATAACAGCAGAGTCAGATCTATTATATGACTCAGAGAAGAAGTCCTAATCATCTTGCCTACAGATTTTAACATGCTGACAATTAAACATTAATCACAAAGATAGTTCTGGTTTTATTTAAGCTATATTACCTAAGGCTTGCCTAGGTGCAAAATAATATGCAGCAGTTACCAGAATTTTAAAATAGTTATTTTACCTAAAACATGTTGTTCAAAATGTTGTAAAGACATGCAGGAATTGTGACCAGTTTCACTTAAACATGATAATCAAATATGAGACTATTTTATGTCCTTTTTAATACATCAGTAGTTTAACTAGGTGTGACTGAGCGAGAGTAAACGAGATCCTAAAACAGGGTACCTAACGTGCACATATGAAAATGTAGAATGATTGCAGAATTCCTAAAACATGATTTCTAAATGCCCAAAGAGTTACAACATGATTTCAAGACGTGCAAAAGCAACAGTTTTATGTTGATGTTGTTATTTAGCCTAAAACAGGATTTTTACGTGGTAGAGTGATGCCAAATGAGATGCTGAAATAGTAAACCTAAGAACATGATATCTAATGCATGGCATGTTTTGAGTATGTTGGTATTACACATGGATTCTAATGCACACGTAGGAAATGTAAGCCTAAGACATGGTTTCTACCCATTTATGTTGATAGCATGTATAACTACCCTCCCCTTTCACTAGTCAGCCCCAATACTTGTTTAAAATCGATTATTACGGACCAACACTAAAATGAATTACATAAGTAGAAAAGAGAAATAAAAGTTACCCTATAGAAAGCCTGAAAACAGGCCCAGGTTTTCAGCACCCAATTAGGACTTCCTCCCTGAGTTATGTTATAAATCACCTCAAATGCCAAGATTGTTCCATAGCCTTTCTCATATCCGTGTGTGTCAGAGTTCCCTAAGGACCTCAAGGGATCCCGAGTAGTGCTCACACCTAGATTTCATAGCCAATACAGAGTAAGTGCAGTGTGGAAAGGCCAGCTTTTGTGTGTCCAAGTTCAGAGTAAGCACAAGGATCCCAAGGCAAGGTTCACACAAAAGGGGAAGAACTTAGTGGTCTAAGAGTGCTTGACATAATGATAAAAGACTTAGTAAAGCAGTTTAGAAATGAAAAGGTTCAGAAATAGTTTTTTAAAGATACTAGAAATTATCAGTTTTGAAATCATTCTTTGAGAAAAGCATACTCAGCAAACAACCCAATTAACCATAGAATACCCAGATTTACTTGACAAGCAGACTTACAAACATGGGTGAAGGGATTGGGAACATATAGGTTTGAAACCACATAAATAGGGAAACAATTGACACAACAAATATACAGAACATCTATGAGTCTGTTGAACAAATCAGTCATGGTAACAAACATTTAAAACATAGGGAAGAATGCAGCAGGATCATGTTGAAGACAAGAGTTTTGTTGAACAAAATTTGACATACCATTAGGGCCAATGGTATGCACTTGAAGACTAAGTAACAACATGGTCATACCAGTTAAGGGAGGGGTAAGGGAACTAAGTGAACATGTTGGACAAGTAAGAACTAAGTAAAGTCTAATATGAAGATTACACATAAGGCAGAATTTAGACATGCTTAATAACATCAAACATAGAAACAAATTGAACAACTAGTACAGGAACAAGCACGGATGTATAGGCATGGAACACATAAAGTTGAGTTTTAAATTTAGACTAGAGACATACCAGTTAAAGAAGAAGAATGCAGAATGTAAAAATAGGTGCAACTCCACTATCTAGCCTTGGCTTTCAGTAGGCTAGGCCAACAACTAGCACAAGTAGCAAAGGAAAAAGAGAGAGTTTGAACGTATGTGTGTATTCTGAACTGTGTTCGTGTGTTAAGACTGTAGAAGAGAGTCATTTATATAGTAGTTTGAAAACTGGTTAAAAATAAGGCAAGAATCAATTCTTCAGTAATTATAGATCTCAGTATAAAAAATTAGTTCGAATTTCCCTTTAATTAAGGGAGTAAGTGTAAACGGTAAAGAGCAGGTGGCAAGTAAGGAAAGAAATCATACACGGCTGGAATATAACAAATAAGGAAAATTTTCAAAATAGTACCAGTATTGAGTAGGTAATTAAGGCTAGGTTCAGAAAGTTTTTAAACTAAGGAAACAATCACTAAGAATTAAGTAGCATTGCAGACAAGGCAAGGGAAAATTAATTAAGGCAAGCAACAAATCAAATTAAGTGGAAAGGTAGGAGTCGAGATTCAGTAGTATAGAGTAGTCGATTAGGACCAAATTCATAAAGCCTTGATTAAGGACACAACTCAGTAGAAATAAGTATCATAGCAAATATGGTAAGGAAATCAGTCAGCTTAACAGACAGGGCAAAACTTTTAGGGTTTTGAAAGAAAATTTTCAATCACCATCAATTAAGGAAACCAGAATCGATCAAAAGGGAGTCATGACTCTGCACTTTCAACATATAAATAGAGGAGGTCCACAGACGTAGCAAGAAAACATATTCGAAGCATAGTCACAGAAAGAAACAAGAGATGAACAAACAAAGTAAGCATAGTCACACAAAAGCGACATAAGTAGGATAGAGATTCAGGAAAACATATTCGAAGCAGGGTAATCACAGGACTCAAGTAAGAAGGCTAACACACAGAAACGAAGTAAAGAAAACATGCTACCCTCATAGAAGCAAAGTAAGAAAAATCATGCTAACATTCATAGAAACAAAGTAAAGAAAATCTTAAAAAAATAGGGCTTTTAACAGAGTCAATTTAAAAGCAGTAAGAGCACAAAATCGGTCAAAACAAACAAGGTAAAAGGTTTAATCATAACGAAATCAGTTAGAACGTGCGTAAAAGAACTCCGAGAAACCCTAGTTTTAGAAAAGAATGACTAAAATCGAAATAGTTAGTTTAAACAAGAGATTTTTAAAGGAAAATGCTTAATAATACTCGAATCACCTCAG
Source organism: Nicotiana sylvestris (assembly GCF_000393655.2). Classification (NCBI taxonomy): domain Eukaryota; kingdom Viridiplantae; phylum Streptophyta; class Magnoliopsida; order Solanales; family Solanaceae; genus Nicotiana; species Nicotiana sylvestris. The sequence goes on from NC_091065.1 coordinate 96,685,178, forward strand.
ATCTATAAAGATCTGAGAAGAATCGAACAGTAGCAAACTAGGGGTTTCAGAAAATAGTAGAGATGAAGAGAATCTGTTAAAAACTTATGGATTCAAACGAAAAAACAAAAGGAAATCCTTTCTTACAAACGAAAATGGCCGGAGACAGGCCAGTAAACGAGTTTCAAACCAGAGCAGGTTGGCTTTCCTTCTCAAGGACTCATGAAGTCGAAGAGCCATGGAGTATAGGAGACCAAAGGTGGTCGGAGAAAGCACGAAAACACCATAGGAAGGAGGTTCTCGCCGGTGATGGTGATTAGGGTTAGGGTGAGTTGAGAGAGAATTTGGAGATGAGAGAGTTTGAGGGCGGCTGTCTCTGAATTGTGAGACTAGGGTTAGGGGTCGGGTGAGATTAAAATGGAAAGGGTGTGTTTGGACCGTTGATTTGGGGGATCAACGGTCGAGATTAAAAGGGTAGGTGGGTTTCGGGTTTGGGTCGGGTAGTATTAGGACTTGGGCCTGGTGTATATTTGGGTTAAAATTGGGCTGGGGTCTGGTTGGATTGAAGCTAGAATTTAAATAGAGAGTGGCTAACTATTAAAAACCCAATTGAAATTAACTAAAATAATTTATAAAATAGTTGATAATTGTAAAAAATGAAATTGATGCTTAGTAAATTAAATTACAATGATTAATAACTATTAAAAATGCAGACGACTAATTATTGGATAAAATAGTATAAAACATATGATTAGGCTATAATTGCAAGGTTACTACAATTATAGCCAAAAAGTGCCAATTTGGCTAATTGTGAAATAATTTGGTCTTAATAGGAACAGAGATAATACATTAAATCAAGAAATGCTTTTGAAATCATTTGTAATGCGATTTTGTAATTAATTATTAAAAATAAAATACTGGATAAATTAAAAATAAATTAATAAAAATATGGGAAAATTATAGAAAAATACCAATTGCTATGAAAGTCTGATTTTGAAGGTATATATGCAAATTAAAGATAATTTGAGGAAAAATTAAGTATCAACAGCTTCCCCTCTTTACCCGGAAAGGATGAAAGAGTTGTCTGGTAAAGATATGATGGCCAATTTTGACCGAGCGAAACGGTTTGGGAAGATTTAGGCCGCACCCTGGCTTCTGAGTTGCCTACATATCCTTTGTTTTATAGGAATCGGGCCGTATGTAATTTAGGAATCATCGACGAAGTATACCGATGGAGTTTTACAATAACGGACGCAACATATGGGGTTGGATGAATGAGCGGTTTACGGGAATGGTTAGGAGAACTAAAGCAGGACTGCTCCTGCTAGGATAGCAGTTTCTTGCCGAATTACCTGCAAATAAGCAACACAAGCATATATTGTGCGTAAATTTAAACATAATGCAAATTCCCGTCGGACCATGAATGTTGTCTTTGGACGGTTAGGAATGGCGTCCTCAGACCATGACGTCTTGGGCCATGGGTTATTTGATGCAGGATTCACAGGCCATGAAATGATATTCTCGGGCTATGAGGATGGTGCCTCCGAACCAGGACGCCTTTGAATAATGATATGCAAAAGATTGAAAGAGGTCCTCAGGCCATAACATGGTGTTCTCGGGCTATGAAGATGGTGCCTCCGAACGATAACGCCTTTGGATGAGTTGGCAATATTTTAGCCCATGAAGGATGTAGTAGTGCGATGTGGACAAGACATAGCTCAGTCTTGGGAACTGAATGGCAGAGCTTAGTCTGTAAGAGAAGCGAGATAAATAGTGCTTGAGATAGCGCTTAGTTTCGAAGAAAATTGGAGGCAGAGCTTAACCTCAGAAGGCAGAATGGTAGCCTTATACAGATTGGAAGGCAGAATAGTAGCCTTATGTAATGTAGATGCAGATGGAGATAACGTTTAGTCTCGGAAGGCAGAATGGTAGCCTTGTGCAAATTAGAAGGCAGAATAGTAGCCTTATGCAATGTAGATGCAGATGGAGGTAGAGCTTAACCTTGGAAGGCATAATGGTAGCCTTATGCAAATTGGAAGGCAGAATAGTAGCCTTATGCAATGTAAATGCAGATGGAGGTAGAGCTTAACCTCGGAAGGCAGAATAGTAGCCTTATGCAATGCAGATGTAGATGGAGGTAGAGCTTAACCTCAGAAGGCAGAATGGTAGCCTTATGCAAATTGGAAGGCAGAATAGTAGCCTTATGCAATGCAAATGCAGATGGAGACAACGTTTAGTCTCAGAAGGTAGAATGGTAGCCTTATGCAAGAAATAAGATAACAACTGATAGTAGAGTTTTCTTAGCTGATAGCAGATTGTGGCGTTGTGATTACTGGGAGCATTGTGACATACGGAACATCACTGGTGTGTGCTGACAGCAAATGTTGGCAAGTGCAATGGTTCTGAGAATCGTATTCTTGAATAATGTTTGTCCCATGGGCGTATAGTATGTTTAATGATTTTGCAATCCTAGTGCCTACATCCAAAGAAAAATCGTGAGTTTTGTAAGGGGAAGGTTAGTTCATATCCCTGCTGGCTTTTGCTTGACTCGTTCGGCTTTGATCTGGTGATACTGTCTGTGTTATTGGGGTAGCATTGCTAAACAAAGTAGTTTCAATAATAACATGCATGATTTTGTAAAAGTATGACATAAATTTAAAAAATAACTTTTAGATGAACCGACGATTGTGACGTAGTTCAGGATATTGCAACCTATCATGCTACGGAATTTTGAGGGTCCTCCTCAAAATTCTGCCTCAATTTGATGGGTTGATGTCTCTGACCATTCATCGTGTGGCGATCGATTGAAATTACTTCAGAATTTTGAGGGTCCTCCTTAAAATTCTGCCTCAGTTTCCAATTGCGGGGGGAAATGAAATTTTATTGAATTATGACCGAACCTATAGGGCTACCTATGTATCCCCTCTTGAACGGAAATCAGGTCAGGCGTAGTTCAATTTACATCATATAAGGAAAGTATAAAGATTACACATAGTAACGCTTGACTGCATCTGAATTGATCGGCTTTGGCCAGACTTCTCCGTCCATTTCTGCAAGTATGAGGGCTCCTCCTGTCAAAAACTGGTGAACCATGTATGGACCCTACCAGTTGGGAGAGAACTTCCCTTTGGCTTCATCTTGATGCGGGAATTTATTTTTAACACTAGTTGTCCCGGTGCAAACTGTCTTGGCTTGACTCTTTTGTTGAAGGCTCTGGACATTCTGTTCTGATAGAGTTGACCATGGAAGACTCCATTCATTCTCTTTCCATTTATAAGGGCTAGTTGCTTATAACGACTTTTTACCCACTCTGCGTTTTCGAGCTCAACTTCTTGTATGCTCCTAAAGGAAGGAATTTCCACCTCAGCAGGAATGACAACCTCTATCTCGTAAACCAACATATAGGGGGTTGCCCCGGTTGATGTGCGTACTGTGGTGCGATACCCCAGTAGAGCAAATGATAACTTCTTGTGCCACTGTCTGTGATTCTTTATCATTTTCCTCAATATCTTCTTGATATTCTTATTGGCGGCTTCTACAGCTCCATTCATCTGAGGCATGTAAGCTGTGGAATTCTTGTGTTTGATCTTGAAAGTTTCGCACATAGCTTTCATCAAGTCACTATTGAGGTTGGAGCCATTATCAGTAATGATTGACTCTGGAATTCCGAATCGACAAACAATGCGGTCGCGGACAAAGTCTGCCACAACTTTCTTAGTCACTACTTTGTAAGATGCTGCTTCGACCCATTTGGTGATGTAGTCGATGGATACTAGGATAAACCTGTGTCTATTAGAAGCGGCATGCTCGATTGTCCAATAACGTCCATTCCCCAGGCGGCTAACGGCCACGGTGAGCTTGTTGTGCTAAGCTCGCTTGGAGGTGCCTTTATCATGTCTGCATGTATCTGACAATGGTGGCATTTTTGGATATACTGGATGCAGTCCGTTTCCATAGTCATCCAAAAGTAACCAGCCCGGAGTATCTTCTTTGCTAAGACAAAACCGTTCATATGTGGACCGCAGGTCCCAGCATGAATTTCTTCTAGTGGCCTAGATGCTTCCTTTGCGTTGACACATCTTAATAATCTTTAATCGGGAGTCCTCCTATACATGATTCCTTCGATGTGAAAGAAATTGTTGGACAATCTCCGAAGTGTGCGTTTCTAAGTAGGATTAGCAAGCTCCAGGTACTCTCCTTTTGCCAAATATTCCATAATATCATGAAACCAAGGCTTTCCGTCTGCTTCCTCTTCAACATGGGCACAGTAAGCTGGCTGATTATGGATTTTCACTGGAATGGGATCAATGAAATTCTTGTTTGGATGTTGTATCATAGATGATATGGTAGCTAATGCATCGGCGAACTTATTCTGGATTCTGGGAACATGTTGGAATTCCGTCTTCGTGAACCTCTTTCTCAATTACTATACGGGATGCAGATATGGGAGTATCTTGGAGTTCTTGGTTGCCCATTCTTCTCGTACCTGATGTATAAGTAAGTCTGAATCCCCAATCACTAGCAGCTCTTGAACGTTCATGTCAATGGCTATTTTGAGCCCTAAGATACAGGCTTCATACTCGGCTATGTTGTTGGTACAGGGGCACCTTAGTTTGGAAAACACCGGATAATGCTGACCAGTTTCTGATATTAGGACTGCTCCTATGCCAACTCCTTTGAAGTTTGTTGCTCCATCGAAGAACATTCTCCAACCATCATAGGATTCTGCAATGTCTTCTCCTATGAATGATACCTCTTCATCAGGAAAATACGTTTTCAAGGGTTCGTATCCTCCATCAATGGGGAATTCAGCAAGGTGGTCTACCGGTGCCTATCCCTTGACCGTTTTCTGAGTTACGTAAACAATGTCGAACTCACTCAACAGGATTTGTCACTTGGCTAGCTTACCGGTGGGCATGGGCTTTTGAAAAATGTACTTCAAAGGATCCATCCTTGATATGAGATATCTAGTATAGGCGCATAAGTAATGTCTCAGCTTCTAAGCTACCCAAGTCAAAGCACAACAGGTGCATTCCAATATAGAATATCGGGCCTCGTACGGGGTGAACTTCTTACTGAGATAATAAATGGCTTGCTCCTTCCTCCCTGTATCATCATGCTTCCCCAGAACGCAGCCAAAAGCTCAATCCAACAATGCAAGGTAGAGTAATAAGGGTCTACCTGGCTCGGGCAGGACTAAGACTGGTGTTGTTGATAGGTACTCTTTGATTTTGTCGAAGGCCTTTTGGCAGTCATCTGTCCATTTGGTGGTGGCGTCCTTCTTTAACATCTTAAAGATTGGCTCATAGACAACTGTAGAATGTGCTATGAATCAGCTGATGTAGTTAAGCCTTCCTAATAAACTCATCACATCCTTCTTGTTCTTTGGCAATGGTAGTTCCTGAATGGCTTTGACTTTCGATGGATCCAGTTCTATTCCTCGGCGGCTCACAATAAGCCCAAGCAATTTCCCGGCAGGAACCCCAAATGTACACTTTGCGGGGTTTAATTTCAGGTTGTATCTCCGCAGTCTATTAAAGAACTTCCTCAGATCTTCTATGTGGTCAGTGGCCTTCTTGGATTTGATAATAACATCATCCACATATACCTCTATCTCTTTATGTATCATATCATGGAAGATGGTGGTCATGGCCGTCATGTAGGTGGCCCCTGCATTCTTCAGGACGAATGGCATCATCTTGTAACAGTACACTCCCCACGGCATAATGAAAGCCGTTTTCTCAGCATCTTCTTCATCCATCCAGATCTGATGATAACCAGTAAAGCAATCTACGAATAACTATAGCTCATTCTTGGCGTAATTGTCAATCAGGATGAGTATATTTGGCAAAGGGAAGTCGTCTTTTAGAATGGCTTGGTTGAGATCCCGGTAGTTGACACAAACTCTGACCTTCCCATCCTTCTTTGGCACTGGCACAATGTTGGCTAACCATGTCGGGTATTCTACTACCCTGAGAACCTTAGCGTTGATTTGCTTGGTGACTTCTTCCTTGATTTTCAAACTTATATCAAGCTTGAACTTTCTGAGCTTTTGCTTTACCGGTGGACACATTGGATCGGTTGGCAGTTTTTAAGCCACAATAGACGTACTCAGACCAGTCATGTCATCATACGACCAGGCGAATATGTCTGCATATTCCTTTAGAAATTTTGTGTATTCTTCCTTCTTTGATGGCGATAGGTGAATGCTGATTCGTGTTCCCTTGATGTTTTCTGCATCTCCCAGGTTGACAATTTCGGTATCGTCCAGGTTGGACTTAGGTCTTCTCAAAGTTCTCAAATTCTTTGACAATCTCGTCAGGTATGTTATCTTCCTCTGAATCAATGTCCGTTTGTTGCGTTGTCTCATTGCATGTCACAGTCATTGGTTCATCAAGACAAGTAATAGTAATGTTGTATTGGTAAAGCAAGGAGAGAAAACAACATCAATAAATATTAATTCATAAGAAAAATCAGAATGCTTTTGATAGATTGAGTAACGATTTTGGACATAGAAGATCTTATTGCGGGATTTGAAAAATGCGAAAAGAAAATCATTTAGTAAATAAAACAATGAATAATGCTTGTTTTAGCATTACTACCTCGAGGCTCATCGAGCTTTGTTTATCCTGATGGTCCAATTCTTGAGATGTGTTCCTCTGCTCACAGCCTGTATGGAAGGGCCTTCCTCCCCCTCCTCCTCGAGAATAACGCAACAGTCCATATCACTGTCCTCTAGAAACAAGTTCTTCACTGCTGCAAGTGCTTCTTCTTCATCTGACCCATAAATAATGTCGGCCTGTTGGAAAGTCTGCTCCAGATGTGGTATTGGCTGCTCTAGTGGATAGTAAGGACCGCGCCATGGTGGCGACCAGCTATTGAATTCTTCCCAGGTGTATTCATATCCCAAACCGAAGGTAGTGTCATGTTTCTTGAGTTTTATGGGTTTAGAGATTCCTTGGAGGTTTTTGCCGAGCCTTTGCCAGGTTCGTACCCACTCCAACTCAGTATACTCTCGATTTTGCTATCCTACCATTTGTCTTTATCGATAGCATTGACCCGCTCGATGTTGTGGTAAGTTTCTACATCCAGCTTCCTTCTTCCCTCGATCGCTGGAATGGTCTGGCAACTGTATATAGGGTTGCTACCATAGCCGTCAATGATCACTTCCTGGTGATTCCATTCGAACTTTACTGCCTGATGCAGTATTGTTGCTACGGCCCCAAAAACACGAATCCATGGCCTCCCCAGCAGCAAGTTGTAAGACGCTGGTACATCTATCACTTGGAAATAGACCTCAAACCAGGTTGGTCCCATCTGCAGGCATAGACTAATCTCACCAATAGTGGACCTTTGAGAACCATCGAATTCTTTCACGTTGATTGCTCCATCCTTTATCTCATGCATCCCTTTACCCAACTTCTTGAGTGTTACTAGCGGCAAATGTTGAGACTGGAACCTTCATCGATCAGGATTCTGGTGATGAAATAATCTTCGCATTGCACGGTGATGTGCAGTGCTTTGTTGTGCCCCAGCCCTTCAGGTGGCAACTCGTCCTCATAAAAGGTGATCTTATGGATTTCCAGCACTTGTCCTACCATATTAGCCACTTCCCTACTAGTGATGTTACTTGGTACGTATGCTTCATTTAGCACCTTTAACAAAGCATTCTTGTGCATCTCAGAATTTTGCAGCAAAGAGAGAATGGATATTTGTGCTGGCATCTTGTTTAACTCTTTGATGAGCGAATATTCCTTGGCCTATATTTTCCTCCAAAGGTCGTCCGGACCTGTCTCAATGAGGGGCAGCCGATTGGAGGCCTGCTTGCTTGATTCAGCTAGATGTTCAGAGGTATAGACTCTAACAGTTCTTGTCATACCCTGTGCTTCGACAGTTTCTTCAATCCTGACCTTGACCTTCCTTCTCGCCTTGGCTATATAGTTCCAGGGTACAACATTTGTATAGAATGGTGGCATGGTATACATCACCACTGGGACCGGCGTGGCTATCCTTACTTCAAACGGAACATGTGCCTTGTGTGGAAAGCCTGCAACCTCAAATGGTGCGGGTGCATTTGCCGGAGACTCGAATTCAACCTCAATTGGTACCGGTGTCTTTGCGGGTGGCGCTGCTTCAAACTCAAGAGGTATAGACATATTCACCTCAGCGTTCTCAAACGGTTGGATCTGGACTATTATTGGATTGAGAGTAATTGTCGGTTTCTTCGGGTCATCACCTTCTACGATCAACCCGATTGATCCCTCGAGATCCCAGTCATCTTCTGCTTCAATCATGTGGATACCTCCACCCTTATGGTCTGGCAAAGGGTTGTTGCGGACATTTGGAGCGGGTTCTTTTGCCACAATGATCTTGTTATCAATCAAGGACTGTATCTTGTCTTTCAAGGAGCGACACTCATCGATGGTGTGCCCTTTCATGCCAGAGTGGTATGCACAGGACTTGTTTGGGTTAACCCACTAAGAAGGATTCTCAGAGGTTGCAGCAGGGATAAAGGTGACATAACCAGTAACTTTGATTGGCGTGTAGGGGGTGATTGATAATGTGATTGTTGAACATTATAAGTTTGGTAGACATGAGCGGGTTGGAGTATCTGGGTGAGGTAGGTTGATATGTAGGAGGTGGAGATGACTGATAAGTTGGTGGCGGAGCTTGGTAATTTGGGGTTGGCTGGTGTGTGAGTGGAGGTGTTGGGTAAGCTTGGTATTTAAGGGGAGACTTGGTCCTTTGTGCAACATCACAGCCCCTACGTCCCTTTTCTTGGACACACCACCGAACTATAAAGCCTTATTCATTGCTTGCAAGGCCTCGAAATTTGTAACCATACCACTTTTAATACCTTCTTCAATTCTTTCACCTAATTTGATAATGTCAGAGAACTTGTGGTTCTCAATCATTATCAGTCGTTCATAGTACTGCGGATCCTAAGTCTGGACAAAAACTTGTTCATTTGCTCCTCTTCTAAGGCGGGTTTGACCTTAGCAGCTTCAGACCTCCAGCGAGTAGCATACTCGTGAAACGTCTTCGTGGGCTTCTTCTTCAAATTCTGGATATAGAACACGTCTGGTGCGTTCTCTGTATTAAACCTGAATCTGTCCATAAAGTCAGATGCCATGCCTACCCAGCTTGACCACTTCTTGGGATCTTGGATGATGTACCAAGATAATGCATCTCCTTTCAAACTCCTCGTGAATAGCTTCATGCGGATCCTTTTATCCTTCCCTACTCCAACCAGCTTGTCGCAATATGTCCTCAGATGGACCCTTGGATCACCCGTACCATCAAACATTTCGAACTTAGGAGGTTTGTACCCCTCAGGCAGTTTGACATCAGGATGTATGCATAGGTCCTCATAGTTCAGCTCCTCGATTCTTTTGCTTCCCTCAACACCCTGAATCCGACTAGTCAATATCTTAAGTTCCTCGGTCAAGTTCCAAATAAGCAGATCCTTTTCATCAGACTCAGGTGTGCATGAGATAGGTTGGGTGGAGTGTGGCATGGTCTCCACGTAGATAGGATTGTTATGGTGGCCTGGTGTATGGGGTAAGGAAATGGCCGTTTGTGGAGTTTTGAGGTTCTGGGATGAGTAATGGAGTGTTGTTTGGGGTATGGCAGGTGTTACATTGGTTCTTTGGTGGAGCAGTGTGATGATGAGGTGCGGGATGATTCTGCTATTTTAGGATATTTTGAGGAGGTGTAGAGTTTTGAGCGTTGGGGAAGTTGATATCTGGGATGTTGAGGGAAAATGACAGGTTTGCTAGATTCCGAACCTGATCGAGCTCTTCCTAGAATTTCGACAGTTTCTGTTCAAGTTGTGACACATTCTCGTTAGGAACCCGAATACCCTGTCCATCAGTGACCTCTACCCATTCAGCAATGTTCTCCTTCCTGATGTTGTTTAAATCTTCCATTTTATTCTTGCCTTTGCCCTTGCCTTTAATGGGACTAAGATAAGGAGTGGGTGAAGGGCCCCTGGATCTTTTGAAATAAGATAATAATGCCAGAGTGCATGAACTAACCTTTGGGGAGGGGAATAAAAGAAAGAAAACAAAACAAAAACAAAAAGTAATCAAGTCAGTGAGGATTATAAAAAGTATTGCAATATTTAAAAACATAGTGCGGGAATGTAAGGTGTGTCCTAATTTGGGAACCTCTTTGTGCCCCAAGGTAGGCCTAGCGACAAATAGACTTGGAGAACTTTTAATGCTAAATGCCTCATTTTATTGATAAAGATAGGCGAATCCCAAAACGACACTAAATAGGCAAGAAATAAGAGTCACTAATGGCCATTGGCCTATTACATTCATAAAGCGAAAAAGTAAATTCCTATCTATTTGGTCCTATAAGGACCTTCCCCAAATTCGACATCCTTGGATCCGTCGAACAACTTCCCCAATTCGAGAAGTCCTAGCAATAGGTATGCTCTGGCTAGATGTCCACCTTCGGTCCCTTCAGCCTTTTGACAGTCTTCAACCCTTTTGAGAAATTTCCCCTCTAGTTCCACTATGCCTCACTCCAAGTATCCTAACCTTTTGTTGGAACTGATAGCCATATCTTTCCATTCCTCAATCAGCTTCTTGTTGGATTCTCGTATCTCGCGGTGTTCACTCTCGCATTCACGGATCCTTTTGCGTAGCTGGTTGTACTTGACTTGCGCCTCGACCTTTTCATCTATAATTCTGTGACCTCGAACGAACCCTGGCTGGCCCAGACCATTCCAATTGTCTTCCAACCAACCTGAATAGAAAAGGGTATAACCGACATGATATCTTCCTGGTTCGATGGTGTCTTTCCCCATTACGATCTTACAATGCCACATGTGTTGGGCTTGGCACTTGTGGGGACTATCATCATTTTGGAAGTCAGCTCGAAGATGGCTCATCTTGTCGACCCTAGTTATGACTTGCTTCCTACCTGATTGCCTCATAACTCGAAGAGGGACCTAAGGGTATGTTCCTCTTAGACCAATCAGTATCAGGAAAGGTGCATCTCTGGATCGGGCGATGAACTCCTCTATCGGAAACCACTCGAACATCCATTGAACCTGTTCTTCAGTTAGATTATCAAAGAGCTCAACCCATCCTTTGGCATTCTCAGGCTGAGCGAACATGTCGAGGATGTAATTCATTCGCTTTGGATGGTGGAAAGCGATGTGATCATCCCAGACCCTTCGCTGAATTTCTTATCGGTATTTGCCCTTTTGGAGATATTCCATGAGCCAAAGCTGACGTAGTAGATTGCAGCCTTCGAAATGTCTCGCTCATCGTTGACACTTCTTTAAGGCTCGGTATATGTCTGCGATGATCATGGGTACAATGCTGAATGTCTGCTCACCAATCCCCTCCATTAGGGTCTTGGTTACCATAGCTAGCCTAGTATGGATTCTCCCTTTCTTCATTGGAAACATGATCAGACCCAGGAAGCAAAACATGAAGACGAAAACCCTACGATGGATATTTCCCAAGGACGTGATGGCAAACTTGTCATGGTAGGTACGATATGATTTGTTGTGACCGTACCTTTCATACAGGTAGTCAAAAGAGATGTATGATTCCTTCAGGCATACCAATTCTGCATTCTTCTTCAAACCCATCATTTTTAAAAAACCCTTGCCGGTGCGGTTCTTAGGCATTAGCAAACCCGAAGTTTCCCACACTAGACCAGCCAGTCCTCCTATATCCTCTAGCAAAGGCGTCATCTCGATGTCCCCAAAGCGGAACATGGCCCTTTCACAATCCCAAAATAAGGTAGTAGCTTTTATTATCATGTTGTTAGGCTGGATCTCCAGAAGGGGTGGTAGATTACCTAGATATTTTCTGATGAGGGTTTTGTCACTAGAATGTAAATCATCCCACCAACTTAGCAATCTTGGGTGGATATTGGTGACCATGCCGAATCTGGGGACTTCGTGCCTCATATTTCTACAAGACAAACAAGGTTAGGCCCTTACCCCCACCAGACTTAACTATTTAACATCAACAATTAGCATGAAGCATTTAGTTCTTCAAATAAATGCACAGAACGTGATGATGTCCATTTGGGTTTAGAGAAACCCAGTGGACTTTTGGACAAGGTTATCTTAAAAGATCATTATGTGGACAACATAACTGACTCGGCTAGGTTTGACCATGATGCATGCACAATTTAAACAGAGTAAGGTTTCTATGGGGTTTTAGACTGGTACCCTTGAGCAGACAACTCAAGTGGGAAGGCACGGAACTGTCGACTGCACTACTGATCGACTAGTTTTACCGCAAATAAGCCTTTCCGAATTTAGGGGGTAATGATATAGGAAGGGCGCAACCACTCATCCAGCATTGCTATAGTATTTGTTTGGCACGAGTGGAGTATGATATTGAGCATGATTATGAAATAATTAAAAACATGTTGACATGTATTTGCACGTTAAGAAAGAGATAAATACAGTAGTTTTATAATTTAAAGCAGTTATAAAGGAAGGAAACAAGAAAAATATGTCTGTTTTGCTTTTGAAGAAGAAATTAAACGCTTAAAGGAATTAAACAAATAATTGCACATAGGGAAGGGTACAAATTCACAAAAATGGTATGAAATGGTAAAAGCCTAAATATCCCTAGGAGAGTCGCCATGCTGTCGCGCCCCCTTTTTCTCGCGAAATCGGGTTTATGACATTTTGGTTAGGACAACTCTTTCCTTTTAGAAAGGGGGTTTGCAGTTTTGAAGAGTCGTCACCTAACGATTTAAGGTGCGTTAGAGCACCTATAAGGTTCATTTATAACTATGTTTGGTAACTAGAGATAGGGTAAGAGCATGAAATTATCCCAACGGGAAGGTGTTAGGCACCCCTCAGGATCCACTACTATGGTTCGCGGCCAAACAAATTTTGTGAATTTGTACAAGTAGCAAATAAACAAGTATGGCCCAAATAGTAGGGAATTTAAATTTAAAAACATAGATGTTTGGAAAGCAGTTAATGAAAAGCAAGATTTTGAAAAGAATTACAATCTAAGCATATTCAGGAATGTAAATGGGGGGGGGGTGTCCTAGGTTTGTTTATAATATGGATCACATCAATGCAATACTCGGTATGACACTCTTCAAAGAGGGGCTACATGTGGTATTAACGCACCGGTCATCATGTCCATATCTACCCTTTCTCGCCCCGTGAAGGTAATTAAAGCGAAGGTTGGTCTCGACTCCTATTGCATGTTGTTACCCGTCCCTTCCTATCAGTCCCGGAAGAATTTAGGACTCCTATCCTATAAAAGGAGATTCTAGGCAGACCCTCAAATTTAACGGTAAAATACTAAGGCGACATATAATAAACAAGTAGGACTTCAATAAAGGGGATCATGGAAGACAAATGAGAGGCTCAGATATACCTTCACACACAGTACACATAAACAACATGACTCACACACAATTAAAGTCTAAATTCAGATCCTAACATAGTATCTAAGTGATAACAGCAGAGTCAGATCTATTATATAACTCAGAGAAGAAGTCCTAATCAGCTTGCCTACATATTTTAACATGCTTATAATTAAACATTAATCACAAAGACAGTTCTGGTTTTATTTAAGCTATATTACCTAAGGCTTGCCTAGGCGCAAAATAATATGCAGCAGTTACCAGAATTTTAAAACAGTTATTTTACCTAAAACATGTTGTTCTAAATGTTGTAAAACATGCATGAATTGTGACCAGTTTCACTTAAACATGATAATCAAATATGAGACTATTTTATGTCCTTTTTCATACATCAGTAGTTTAACTAGGTGTGACTGAGCAAGTGTAAACGAGATCCTAAAACAGGGTATCTAACGTGCACATATGAAAATGCAGAATGATTGCAAAATTCCTAAAACATGATTTCTAAATTCCCAAAGAGTTACAGTATGATTTCAAGACGTGCAGGAGCAACAGTTTTATGTTGATGCTGTTATTTAGCCTAAAGCAGGATTTCTAAGTGGTAGAGTGATGCCAAATGAGATGCTGAAATAGTAAACCTAAGAACATGATATCTAACGTATGGCATGCTTTGAATATGTTGGTATTACACATGGATTCTAATGCACACATAGGAAATGTAAGCCTAAGACATGGTTTCTACCCATTGATGTTGATAGCATGTATAACTACCCTCCCCTTTCACTAGTCAGCCCCAATGCTTGTTTACAACAAATTATTACGGACCAATACTGAAATGAATTACATAAGTAGAAAAGAGAAATAAAAGTTACAATATAGAAAGCCTGAACACAGGCCCAGGTTTTCAGCACCCGATTAGGACTTCCTCCCTGAGTTATGTAATAAATCACCTCAAATGCCAAAATTGTTCCATAGCCTTTCTCATATCTGGGTGTGTCAGAGTTCCCTAAGGACCTCAAGGGATCCCGGGCAGTGCTCACACCCAGATTTCATAGCCAATACAGAGTAAGTGCAGTGTGGAAAGGCCATCTTTTGTGTGTCCAAGTTCAGAGGGAGCTCAAGGGTCCCAAGCAAGTCTCACACAAAAGGGGCAGAACTTAGTGGTCTAAGAGTAAGGTGAGAGTGCTTGACATAATAATGAAAGACTTAGTAAAGCAGTTTAGAAATGAAAATGTTCAGAAATAGTTTTTTAAAGATACTAGGAGTTATCAGTTTTGAAATCATTCTTTGAGAAAAGCATAATCAGCAAACAACCCAATTAACCATAGAATACCCAGATTTACTTGACAAGTAGACTTACAAACATGGGTGAAGGGATTGGGAACATATAGGTTTGAAACCACATAAATAGGGAAACATTTGACACAACAAATATAGAGAACAACTATGAGTCTGTTGAACAAATCAGTCATGGTAACAGACATTTAAAACATAGGGAAGAATGAAGCAGGATCATGTTGAAGACTAGAGTTTTGTTGAATAAAATTTTACATACCATTAGGGCCAATAGCATGCACTAGAAGACTAAGTAACTACATGGTCATACCAGTTAGGGGAGGGGTAAGGGAACTAAGTGAGCATGCTGGACAAGTATCAGAGAACTAAGTAAAGTCTGATATGATGATTACACATAAGGCAGAATTTAGACATGCTTAATAACAACAAACATAGAAACAAATTGAACAACTAGTACAGGAACAAGCATGGATGTATAGGCATGGAACACATAAAGTTGAGTTTTAAATTTAAACTAGAGACATACCAGTTAAAGAAGAAGAATGCAGAATATAAAAATAGGTGCAACTCCACTATCTAGCCTTGGCTTTCAGCCGGCTAGGCCAACAGTTAGCACAAGTAGCAAAGAAAGAAGAGAGTTTGAACGTATGTGTGTATTCTGAACTGTGTTCGTGTGTTAAGACTGTAGAAGAGAGTCATTTGGCAAGAATTAATTCTTCAGTAATTATAGAACTCAGTATAAAAAATTGGTTCGAATCTCCCTTTAATTAAGGAAGTCAGTGTAAACGATAAAGAGCAGGTGGCATGTAAGGAAAGAAATCATACACGATTGCAGTATAACAAATAAGGAAAGATTTCAAAATAGTACCAGTATAGAGCAGGTAATTAAGGCTAGGTTCAGAAAGTTTTTAAACTAAAGAAACAATCAGTAAGAATTAAGTAGCGATGTAGACAAGGCAATGGAAAATTAATTAAGGCAAGCAACAAATCAAATTAAGTGGAAAGGTAGGAGTCGAGATTCAGTAGCATAGAGTAGTCGATTAGGACCAAATTCATAAATCCTTGATTAAGTACACAACTCAGTAGAAATAAGTATCATAGAAAATATGGTAAGGAAATCAGTCAGCTTAACAGACGGGGCAAAGCTTTTAGGGTTTTGAAAGAAAATTTTCAATCACCATCAATTATGGAAACCAGAATCGATCAAAAGGGAGTCATGACTTTGCACTTTCAACATATAAAGAAAACATATTCGAAGCATAGTCACAGAAAGAAGCAAAGGATGAACAAACAAAGTGAGCATAGTCATACGGAAGCGATATAAGTAGGCTAGGGATTCAGAAAAATATATTCAAACAGGGTAATCACAGGACTCAAGTAAGCAGGCTAACACACAGAAACAAAGTAAAGAAAGCATGCTAACCATCGTAGAAGCAAAGTAAGGAAAATCATGCTAACATTCATAGAAACAAAGTAAAGAAAATCTTTAAAAAATAGGGCTTTTAACATAATCAAGTTAAAAGCAGAAAGAGCACAAAATCGGTCATAACAAACAAGGAAAAAGGTTTAATCATAACGAAATCAGTTAGAACATGCGTAAAGAACTCCGAGAAACCCTAGTTTTCGAAAAGAATGACTAAAATCGAAATAGTTAGTTAAAACAGGAGATTTTTAAAGGAAAACGCTTAATAATACTCGAATTACCTCAGATCTATAAAGATCTGAGAAGAATCGAACAGTAGCAAACTAGGGGTTTCAGAAAATAGTAGAGATGAAGAGAATTGGTTAAAAACTCATGGATTCAAACGAAAAAACAAGAGGAATTCCTTTCTTACAAACGAAAATGGCCAGAGACAGGCCAGTAAACGAGTTTCAAACCGGAGCAGGTTGGCTTTCCTTGAGATCTTCTCAAGGACTCATGAAGTCGAAGAGACATGGAGTATAGAAGACCAGAGGTGGTCGAAGAAGGCACAAAAACACCATAGGAAGGAGGTTCTCTCCGGTGACGGTGATTAGGGTTAGGGTGAGTTGAGAGTGAATTTGGAGATGAGAGAGTTTGAGGGCGGCTGTCTCTGAATTGTGAGACTAGCGGTCGAGTGAGATTAAAAAGGAAAAGGTATGTTTGGACCGTTGATCTGGGGGATCAACGATCGAGATTAAAAGGGTAGGTGGGTTCCGGGTTTGGGTCGGGTAGTACTAGGACTTGGGCCTGGGGTATATTTGGGTTAAAATTGGGCTGGGGTCCGATTGGATTGAGGCTAGATTTAAATAGAGAGTGGATAACTATTAAATACCCAATTAAAATTAACTAAAATAATTTATAAAATAGTTGATAATTGTAAAAAATGAAATTGAAGCTTAGTAAATTAAATTACAACGATTAATAAGTATTAAAAATTGCTAACGACTAATTATTGGATAAAATAGTATAAAACATATGATTAGGCTATAATTGCAAGGTTATTGCAATTATAGTCAAAAAGTGCCAATTTGGCTAATTGTGAAATAATTTGGTCTTAATAGGACCAGAAATAATACATTAAATCAAGAAATGCTTTTGAAATCATTTGTAATGCGATTTTGTAATTAATTATTAAAATAAAATACTAGATAAATTAAAAAGAAATTAATAAAAATATGGAAAAATTATAGAAAAATACCAATTGCTATGAAAGCCTAATTTTGAAGGTATATATGCAAATTAAAGATAATTTGAGGAAACATTAGGTATCAACACTCTTGAGCGTTAGTTTTTATTTTAAGATCTGGATAAATACAATCTGGCAGTGTCAAGACAATTCCAGGAGCAGAAAGGGTGGACATGGTTCACTCAAAGTATGGTGGATGCCAAAGAGCACCGGGTTCGGGAATTTTACGCCAATGTGGTGCATATAAAGAAGAGGACCAAGGTGACGAAAGTGAGGAATTTGAAAGCGAGGTTTGATCAGAGCACCCTAAATGCATATTTAGGGTTTGAGGATGTGGAACCTGTGTAATACCTGTAGAAGTTCGCATTGGGTGATGCAGCTCACCCATGGCTAGCTTAGATTCTAGCAGCTCCAGGACCACCACCACCATGGATCACACTAGGGGTTCCTATTCAGTGGAACACCCTCAATTTTGAGGCAAAAGGATGGCAGACATTTGTGTGTAGCAGACTAGACCTATGCCAAAATGAAACCAATCTCCCAATCCTGCGGGTAGTGCTAGTTGCTTCTATCATGGCGGGGTACCCAATCAATGTGAGTGTCGTGATGTCGGCCAATATGTGTCTGGTTGGTAGGCAAGGTGGTAGCTCCTACCCATATCCTAACACTATCACAGAGTACTTTACGGATGCGATGGTGGAGTCGAAGAGTTTTGACACAAAAGTTCGGGCAAAAAAGCCCTTCACTCGGTATTTTCTGAAGGACCCGAGGAATCCGAAGAATAAGGGTCGGTCGACTACTAGCGTAGGCCAATCTGAAGAGCCTCCGGTGGTAGCTATAGATTCAGTTGACATGCCTTCCACTGCAGTAGGGCCTTCTACCAGTACAACTGCCATGCCTCCACCTCCATCTTCATAGCCTTCAACATCAGTTCCCTCCACTTCTACTTTGAGGTTGGTGTCTATTCCTGCTCATCCACTATCTACGCTACGAGTCTCCCAGATACTGGCGAGCCTCAACAACTGGATGCAGACAGCTACTGCAAAGCTATCTGACTTATCATGCTATTGTAGCACAGACATCAATCCCGGCACCCCAGATTCCTCCGACAGTAGAGGACACATTAAAGAAGATTTTGGAGAACCAGAAGACCATCATAGACACTTTGGTGGCACATGGAGGAGTAATTGAGGAGTTTGGGAATCAGTTAAAGAAGAGAGGAAATCCCAGGCATCCAAGAAATCAGTAGACAGATTGAGGAGAGAGGTCACCAAGATAGCAGCCGTTGTAGACCTTCCATTTGATATGCTGATGGAGATAGATCAAGCAGCACCAGTAGACCCCAACAACACCATCAGCACCAGTGCCACTAGTTGGCCAGTCCGAGGAGGTACGATAGATGTTTGCTAGCCCAGCCACTCCTAGAGCCGAGGATGATGAGATCCAGTTAGAGGAGGCTGAGGGCGGTGATGCTGCTATGCACACAGAGATGTCCAAGGCCCCATAGGAGTCCTCTTTATTCTTATCCTTCCTTATTCGTATTTTGTTAAGCATTACAGAATATGCTTATTTTTATTCGGGGGTTGGAGTTAATTTTATATTTGGATGATTTGACACTTGGTTTGTAATAACTGATAACATTTTCTTTTTTTTTCTTTTTATTATGTACATATTCTTCTCTCTCTCTCTCTCTCTATTAATGTATATATTTTCTCTATTCCTCTCTCATTTTGTATATTTATTTATGCTTTTAGTAGCTTGCTTTGTAGATTCTTTATTTTATTTTCTTAGTAGTCAATGTTTAATTTAATAGCTTCTTGTTTACTCTAAAAGCTTCTTTTAAATCTAGTAGTTTCTTTGCATGTTTAAATGGACAATAAACCTTTGGTTTTCTTAATGCCACGGTTCTTTTCCAAAGGTAATTTTTGTGTAAACCGGGTGACTCTTACCAACGATGGATGGCGTGACAACTTTCTTAAGGGATTGAGTCCATTTTGGTGTTTAGGTAAGAATAGTAGTAATAATGATTAAAAAAACCAAATTGAGTCAGACTCGAAGAGTCAAACATGCTTAACTTGGTACCAATACAATTAACTACGTGCATATGATTAAAATAAGTTCTTGGAAGGAAATAGCTCTAGTTAGTGACCTTCTAACTCTTGTGTTAATTTGAGCAATCACCGAGAGGTTTAGTCGCATCATTAGTGATTTTCAATCTTGAATATGGTTGTTGTGGGCCCTTAACTCTATCCTCTTTAACAATCCAGTTGTGTGAGAGGTGAGATGTTTTTATTGTAAGTCCAAGTACCCGTGCGAATGGTCTAGTACTTGCCCCAAATGTGTTTCTAGGCGAAATTTTAAGTTTTGCTTGGCTTGAGAAGTGATTATAGGCTCTTCTTGGACTACTTGAAATTTTCCATGTCCTACCAATGTTGTTATCCCAAACCAACCCATTTGAGCCTAAAACGTTTCTCATTTGATAACCATGTTACAAGTCTTTACCCATTTTGTAATGACCCTCTCTTGGCAGCCGAGCTTTCCTTAACACTCTTGAGAAATAATTGGATAAAGCATAAGTTTGGGGGGGAGACAAGGAGTTTGAAAAAGGTATCAAGGCACAAAAAGAGAAAAGAAATGAAGAAAAGGACATGCAAAAGAAAAGGAAATTAAGAACAAAAAGAAAAATGCAAAAAGAAAGTAAATAAGTTGAAGAGTTGAAGGGATTCAAAGAAAAGTAAATCATGGAGAAAACAAAGAAGGAGAAAATAAATATCATGACCAAGAAAGAGTGATGTTAAGTCTCTCTAGTTCCCTAAGGAAAAAGAAAATGCCTAAAAGAGTCGGCAAAACATGAGCCGAAAAGATAAAATGGAGTACTTAAGGAAAGATGAACTCGTTCTATTCCAACATATCCAACCTTAGTCCAAAAGCCTTCATTACATTACAAAAAAGTCCTACATGATTTCAAGCTGAGTGAACTTACATTAGTTGTGATCTACATGAGGGGCAAGCATATGGTACTGAGAGCCATACTTGTGACATTCTTTTGAGAGAGATGAGTAAACTTTTCCCGAATTTTTGAATTGAGCGTTACATTCTTAAGTGGGATATGCTAACGGAGAATAGAGGAGGAGGAGTTTGAGATCCATAATGACCTACATAAAAGAGCGAGCTTCCTTGATGAATAAAGTCAACGCTTGATCAAGTGTCACACTAGAACTATTTGTGCTTAAAAATTTAAATCATTGCCTTGTTGATAATTCATAAGTGTTGTGGGTAATTGTTGGTCCCAATTGATGTGTGATTTATGCATCTTAGATTAGCTGGAATAGCTCTCAACTTATGGAGGTGGGAATTAACTTATTTGCTTGAGAACAAGCAAAAGCGTAAGTTTGGGGGAGTTCATAAGTGGAGATTTTGACTACTTATTAGTGCCTTTTAGCTTTTGCTTTAGTCCAAAAACATTTAATTGTGTTCCTTAAAATTGATGAAATATGCTTAACTGCAAGAGTATTGGAAAATGAGCCACTAAGATGAAATTCAACTCTAGAAGGAGTGATTAGAACTCAAGGACAAAAATAGACACAAAAGCTCAAAGTGTGGACAACAGAATATCATCTGCGGCCACAGATTGTGAAGAAAATCTTATCAGAGACAAGTGTGAAGTGCAGTCCGCACATGAAATGTGTGGTCACAGAAGTTAAGAAAGAGCAAAAGTTCAGAGAGTTTGCATATCCAATTCAAAGGAAGTGCAGACCGCACAATTATTGTACGGCCGCAGAAGATCAGATATGTGGCCGTAGTTACATTTGAGCGGTCCGTAGAAGAGCCTTGTGAGGCCGCACTTAGAAATATGCAAACCGCAAAAAATGAGAGATGCAGCCGCGGTTCAGAATTGTGTGGCTGCAAGATTCAAATTCTGTGAAGCTGAAGCAATATGCGGATGACACATGGAATTGTGCGGCCGCAGAACCTCCGAAAGGGCATTTTTTTCTGAAAATTTCAGCTTTGTATAAATAGAAGAGTTTCACTTTTTTAGGTCAGGTTTTGAATATCGGCAGCCATAGTAGACATTTTTCTTTACCTTCTTTAGTAGTTTTTGCCATTTTGAGCTTTGTGAAAATAGATTTCATTATTTTAATAATCAATATGGGTTTACTAATAATTTCTTCTTCTATTTCTTTTGTTTTAAGCATGAGTAGCTAGATTTTTACTAGGGTTGTAATCCAACTCTAGAGTGTAAACTTAATGGGTGTTTGATTTATTACTTGTTTAAAGTTGGGTGTTTATTATTTAGCCTTATTCTTGCTTTTAATTATAGAATTAATGGTTGCAAACATTAGTTTATGCCTATTTGACTTAGTCTCTACTTGAGAAAGAGAGACTTAGTCTAGGAAAACTTGGCTAACAAAAAATTGGGGTAAATCAAGAGATTTATAGTCCATATTAAAGGGTTGAACTTAGAGATAGTAAAACCCTACTTGAGCTTTTTATCAACCGTTTTGTTCAATACCCATTTGGATTTGAGAAAGTTGAATTGGGAAATATCACTCTTTTACCGAGAGGTATTAAGTGGGTACTTGAGTGCTTATAGCTATAATACACCCCAACCAACAAAACAAGCTATAAAGTTTACAACCCGTTAGGCAGACACCTAGGTGAAGGTCATAGACCTAGGCCTTTTATATCATTTAAAAAACAACAAAAATAATTTCCTAGTTCTAATTCTTAATTGGTAATCTTAGTTGAACTTAGACTTAGAAACAACCCAATTCTGTGGAAGTGAATTTTGAGATAATTCAAGCTCATTCACTAAAGTATATACTCCTAAGTCTTATTCATAGCTCCCTATGGAAATCGATCCCGACTCCTTGTTGGGTATTACTAATGCATCGACCATTTCATAACCTCAAATAGAGGTGTGACTTGGATGAGATCAGCGTTAATCACAAAGTCACCGCTCCCTATCATCCACAAGCAAGTGGTCAAGTGGAAGTCTCTAACTGGGAGATAATGAGTATCTTGTTTAAAATGGTGAATGTTAATCGGACAGATTGATCCAAGAAGTTTGATGATGCATTATAGGCTTATTGGATAGCTTACAAAACACCTATCTAAATTTATCCATACTGGTTAGAGTTCAGGAAAGTTTGTCCTCTTCTGGTGGAACTAGAGCACAAGGTAATGTGAGCTTTAAAGAAATTGAATCTTGATTGGGATGTGGCCACAAACTTGTGGTTTGCACACTTGAATGAATTAGATGAGTTCTGATACCATGCATATGAGAGTTCGTCCTTGTACAAAGAAAAGATGAAATATCTTCGTGACAAATACATTTGGAACAAAGAGTTCAAAATGGGTGATCTTGTATTGTTGTTTAACTTAGGGTTGAGGATGTTTCTTGGGAAGCTCAAGTCCAAGTGGAGTGGTCCGTTTGAAATTGTTGGTGTACCACCTTTCGGTGCATTAGATTTGAAGAACAAGAACAATTAAGTATTTCGCGTCAATGGTCACCGGCTGAAGCACTACTTGGGTAAAGTTGGGAAGAGTCACGTGATGACATCCATTTACTTCTTGAAGATGCTTTGACATTGCATCGTGACACAATGTTAAATCAAGCACTTCTTGGAAGGCTACCCAAGTTCTTTTCCTTTTTCTTTTATACTTAGGTGTTATTTGTTATTTTTAACTTGAATTGAAGTGTGCTACATGATTAAGTGTTACATGCAAGAAGGGTGGATAAAAATGGCTAAGTGTTGAAGGAAATGCAGACCGCACATTTTAATTGTGCCAGAGCAGAAAAGCTTGTGCGACCGCACATTTCATATGCGGACCGCACTTCTAGAAGCTCAACAAAATGATAATTTGCAAACTCTTTGAAATTTGGTCCTGTTAGTGCGGGGCAAATCTGTGGTCGTGAGAGGAATTATGGGGCCGCATTCAAAATTGTACGGATCGCATAACTGACACACCCCATTGCTCCCCAGGTGAAGGAATGCGGTCCACACTTAGAATTGTGCGGCCACACTCAACCTTTTTTCCTTTCAACAATTCTAAGTATAAATAGAAGTTTTTCTTTCATTATACACTTTTTAGCCACCATAGAATTATTGTTTCTCTACAAGTTTTACTGAAGATTTTAACTGTCAACCACATACACCTACTATGCTCACACGATCTAGTACACTCACTTCATCTGGTATGCTTCACTTCATGTTAAACATTTGTGATAATTTAATTTTCGAATTTTTTAGTTTCATTATAGGCCATATGTTATTAGAGTTCATCCATGTATCCATGTGGGGTAGATTTATGCTGAGTAGTCATTAATGCATGCTAAAATGGGTTGGTTTAAATAGATTTGATATGTATACCATGTTTCCATTTTGATTTTTATAAGTAATTGCAAAATCTAAGTGAAAAATATTCACTGCTCGTTAAATTTTGAAATCTGCAGTCGCACTTGAATTTGTGTATCCCGCATTTTGGTTGATTTGGTACCTAGTAAAGGCAAGTGCCTTCTATGGCTGCATTATAATTTTGCGAACCACATTTGTTCTTAGTGCCTTCTGTGGCCGCATTTTTGTCAGCGAATTGGCCGCATTATAATTTTGTGCACTGCTATCAAAGACTTGTCTCTTGAAAGCACAAGAGAGCGGACTGCACTTAACATTCCGCGGACCGTAGATAAATTCTACAGTCACACTTTGGTCGTCGCACTGTCTTTAGAGAAGAGGCACTTGAGCCCCTAAACTTTCTTGTTAGAACTGCGGCCGCACATGAAAATGTGTGGTCTGCACTACCATTTTGCGGCCGCACATCAGAAAAGTGTGGACTGCAGATCCCATTTTCTGCAAGCATGTCATTATGTTATAACCCTACTGTGTCCACACTGTTCTCCTTTGCTTACATAAATCCTAGTTATTTTGCATGATGATGTGCAACTAACAATCCTTTTTGTTTTGATATAGACAATGGTTCGATCAAAAGGCCGCAGTGAAACTGCTAAGGGTAGAGGAGAGTCTTCTAGGGGTTGAGGCAGAGGTGACTTTCCCCTTAGTATGCCCAAATCTATTCAGAAGAATGCCACATCAGGTATAGGGAAGAGTGCATACCTCTACGAGTCTAGTTCTTATGCCCCGTCTAGAGAGGCTTCCGAGGGAAACTCCATGTCTATTCCAAAGGACCAGACACCTGCACATTTTAGGCCACAATGGCGATCTGAGCCTCTCGATGTGTGTTCATCATCTCACAACACTTCCAAGGGTTCAGAAAGTAATAGCTAGGCCTCCGAGCTAGCTGCTCCAGTGTCTGGTGTGCAACATATTCCAGATGATGCAAAAGGGGGACAACGTACATATACTGGGGTTGAGCATACAAAGAAGAAGGAATCATGGGAAGATAGATGTGAGAGTTTGGCTGCCTTCACTGATTTTCGGATGTGAGGCCGATGCCCATGCCTACAGGCCCACTTTCTACTCTGCGAGTCTCTTAGAAATTGGTCGAGTCCAATACAGGCAGATACTTTAAAGCTGTTTGAGAAATTTAGTACTGTTGCAAGGAAGGCCCACACAGGCACCGTGGGATTCTACTGAGCTTGATGAGAAGATGGGAAATATTCTGGACAATCAGAAGGTGGTGACAGACCCTCTAGTACATTGTGGTTTGGTTATTGAGGGCCTGACCAAGCAGGTCAAGAAGATGAGAAAGTCTCATGCCAGCAAGAGATCAGTGGACACGCTACGAGCTGAGGCAACCCGGCTAGCAATACCTGGGGCTCTACCATTTGATATACTCCTTGACTTAGACAAGTCTGCCGCAGATCCATCTGCACAGGTTGCTCCAACTGGCCAGTCTGAGGAGCCATGCCTTGCCGCCGACACTGTTGACGCAGTGCATGCGATGTTCACCACTCACGCCACTCGCAGATATGATGATGATATACAGTTAGCTTAGCCAACAAGGGTTGATGCTACTGGGGACACTAAGATGTCCAAGAATGCCTAGGGAGTTTCTTCGTCCTCTCTTATTTTATTCTTATTTTGTTAAGCATTGGGGACAATGCTTGCTTTTATTTGGGGGAGGGGCTGGAGTTTTCTTGATACATTTTACATATTTGAATATATTTGGACTGTAATAATTGGATGATTCTGTTTCCTTTTGTTTTATCTATCTTTAGTTAGTTATTACTTTCATTCGCTTCTTGAACTGTTACTTTGATTTTTGTTTTGTTAGTAGCTTTTTTTATGTTAGAAGTTTTCATGTTTTTTCGTAGAAGTATAGATAATATGCCTTTGATTTTCTTAATGCCACGGTACTTTTCAAAGGTAGTCTTTTGTGTGAATCGGGTGACTCTTCCAGAGGATGGATGATGTGACAACTTTCTTAAGGGAATGAGGTCGTTCTTGTGTTTAGGTAATAACAATAGTAGTAGTAATGAATAAAAGCCATAATCAAGTCATTGTCTAAAAATAGTTATTCATGCTTCATTTAGCACCAACACACGTAACTGTGTGCTTATGGTTTGAAACAAGGTTTTTTTTCAAAAATAGCTCTAGTTAGTGACTTTGAGACTCTTGAGTTGACTTTGATAATCATTGAGTGGCTAATTGGACCACAGTAATCTTTAACTTGATTGTGATTGTTGTAGGATTTTGACTCTATCCTCTTTTACGGTATAGTTGTATGAGGGGTGATGTGAGCTTTGTTGCTAGTCCAAGTATTTGTGTGAATGGTCTAGAACTTACCTTGAATGTACTTCAAGGTGAAATCCTAGGTTTGCTTGATTTGGAAGATGATTGTAGGCTTTCCTTGGTCCATTTGAGCTTTCTATTTTCACCCAATGCTTGTTATCCCTAGTTAACCCTTTTGAGTCTTTAGCATTTATTTATTGGTAACCATGCTACAAGCCTTTACCCGTTTAGTTGTAATCCTCTCTTGGATCACGGACCTTCCTTAACACTCTTTTGAAATAAGTGGCTTAAAGCATAAGTTTGGGTGGAGAGTTGAGGAATTTGGAAGATGTATCAAGGCACCAAAAAGAGAAAAGAAATTATCTCTATGAAAAGAGAAAGCAATAAAAGAAAAGAACAAAAAGAAAATACCAAAAAGAGAATAAAAAGGAAGGTTGATAAAATCAAAAGGAGGCAACTAACTCTAGTATGAGCATCAAGGGAGAAAAAGAATGAAATGAACAAGAAAGAGTGATGTCAAGTCTCTCTAGCCCCCAAGAAAAGGAAATGCCTATAAGAGTTTGTAAATGTGAGCCAAGAAATGAAAAAAATGTGGAGTGCTTAAGGAAGGGTGTAACAACTTATCCCATACAGTATCTTACCCCAATCTAAAAGCCTTCATTACAACCCGAAAAAAGTCCTACTTGATTTTGAACCGAGTGAGCTTACATTAGTGGTGATCTACATGAGGGACGTACTTAAAGCCTTACTTGTGATGTTCCTTTGTGAGAGAAGAGTGAACCTTTCATTGATTTAAAAATTGAGTTCTAACTCTTGAAGTGAGCTTGGCAAATGCAAGGTAGAGGAGGAAGAGTTTGAAGTCCACCATGATCTACATGATAGAACAAGAGTCCTTGAAGAGTGAAGTCAATTCTTGAAGCTCAAGTGTCACATTAGAGTTATATGTACATAATATGTGGTTTGTCACCTTGTTGAAAATGAATGAGTAGTGTGGGTAATTGTTGGTACCAACTGAGTATGAATGTCTTACAATTGACTCTTTGAAATAACCTTTCAAGTTGAGGAGGTGGGAACTAATCTATTTGCTTGAGGACAAGCAAAGACTTAAATTTGGGGGAGTTGATAAGTGTGAATTTTAACCACTTATTAGTACCTTCTTGCTTTAGTTTTAGTCCGAAAGTGTTGATTCTTGTGTCCCAAAACTAATAAAATTATGCAAATTGCAGGCATGTTGGAGAATTGGACCTCAACGAAGAAATCTAAGAGTGTTTCAGCTGATAAAGGCAAGAAGGAGTGCATCAGGCCAAAATGCGGTCGCAGAAGGAGTTCTGCGGCCGCAGAAGAAAGTGATGTCCACAGAAATACTTCTGCAGCCATAGATCTAGTACTAATGCTCAGAAGATTTTGAGAGAAGTGTGGCCCGCATAGTAAATGTGCGTCTGCAAAATATGATCGCACTAACAAGGATTCAAAAAGTTTAGAGAATGTGCAAAACGACCAAGTATGAAGCCTTACCGAAAGTGCAACCGTGGAAACTGAAGTGCATCCGCAAATAGAATTGTGCAGCTGCAAAATCTCTACATCTGCTGGAGCTAAAAAAAGTGTGGACCACACATGGAATTGTGCGGCTGCAGAACCTCCCAAAGGGCATTTTTGTCAACGAATTTTGGGCCATCATAAATAGACGGGAAATACTTTTAGGGCAAGTTTTAAATATTTAGTACTATAGCCATTATACTTTTTTACTTTGGGTAATTAGTGACCATTTTGGGTAAAGAAACATTAGTTTTATCAATTTAATTTTATTTTAAGGCTTTAATTAGTTTTTCTTCTTTGTTTTCTTTAATTTCTACCATTAGTAGCTAGATTTTATCTAGGGTTGGGACCCAACCCTAGTGTCTAAACCTTATGGGTGATTAATTTAATACTTATTTATAATTAGGTATTTATTATTTAGCCTTCTTCATGCATTATTTCTAGAATTAATGGTTGTAAATATTGATTCATACCTATTTAACTTGGTTCTTACTTAAGAAAGAAGGATTTAGTCTAGGAAAATTTGGCTAATAAGAAATTGGGCTAGTTAAGGTTTATTCAGTTTAATTAAAGGGTTTGAACTACAAATGAGGAAAACCCGACTTGAGCTTATATCAACCTTTTAAATTGATACCCAATTTGGCTTGAGAAAGCCAATTTGGGCAAAATTACTCTATAACCGAGAGGTATTGAGTGAGTAATTTAGAGTTGAGAGTTATAATACATCACAGTCACTAAAACAAGCATTAACGTGATTTACCCATTAGGTTAGCACCTAGGTGAGGTCACATCCCTAGGCCTTTTACCCATTTGATAAAAACAAGGAAAATAGTTACTCGTTTTCTAGTCTCTTATCCGAAGTTGATAATTGCTAGTGTTAATTTTAGAAGTAGAAAACAAAATCTCTTGTTTGGAAGTGCAATTGAGCTATTTCATTTATTCTCATCAAGTGCACACCCTAATACCCATATTAAACTCTATGTGAAAATCGACCCCGACTCTTGTTGGCTACCATTCTTCCAACGGCCGTTTCCACTCACTGTTGAGTGTGGATTGGGCGTGGATCAATGTGCCTGTACAATTTTCTCAGGGTATTTTCCTGTTTTGGCTTGGAAAGGGTAGTTTCGTCCAGGCCCACTCCTACATGATATAAATACACCAAAAAGACGTTTTTGAAGGAATTTTTGACCTACAAAAGACTGGAAGAGCATTGGAGACTCAAAGCACAAGGATTTATCATTCTTTCCTCAACTCAACACCCGAGTTTGGATTGAATTCATGTTTTCTTATTATTCAACTTTATTTTTGATGATTTTCTCCGTGAATATGGAGTAGTTTCCCATAGGGTTTGACGCATATGGTGTTTTGATTGATATTTTTGGATTTTAACTCTAGTTCTTTGCTTGAATTCGTTTATGGAGCTTTGAATTGTTGCAATTTTATTCACCAATTTATTTAATCAAAAGAGGAATATTTTGGTGATTACCTTTGCAATATTTTATTTGATTTAATTCAATGATTCTTTTAAGTTATCGAAAGATCTTTTTGAATTGTTGATTAAATCAAGTTAGGAGAATATTCGAAAGACAATTTCCTGAAGAATAATCCATTAGAGCATGCTTGCATATTTTCACACTGCTTATATTAGTTCACCATGTAAAGTGAAGATTTAATCAAGAGAAGAGTCTTGGCTACACATTTGAACTAATCATTGTGAGCACGTGATTTTTGCCCGAATAATAATGTTCCCACAAAGTTCACAAATGGATTTTTCGTTTGAGTGTTTATTATTTTAGGAATTTATAAATGATTGTCTGGTAATTGTTTGCATTTAGTTACAATTTGGTGCATATTTAATATTTCAAAAATCATGAGAAATACCCTAAAATGTTCAAATTTCATGCATTGCACTTTTAGGTTGATATTTGCATTTTTAGGCTTAAGTTGTTAGTTAATTGCATTAATAGAAAGAAAAATCAAAAAATATTGGTCATTTTTACATTTTTAGTTTTTAGTCTCAAATTAGTAATTTCTTTGCATTAAGTATTAAATTAATTAATTATTTTTATGTTTTAAATAAATAATTAATATGGTTGTACAAATTAGATTTTAGTCTAGTATTTTCAATTAAATTTAGTAGTTAAAAAATCAAGAAAAAGAGAAAAATAAATAAAAAAAGGGGGCAACTTTGAACAAGACTCGAAATTGGGCCATGTAATGAGTGAGCCCAAATCTTTCAATACCCCCTCTTCACTTAAACTAGCCCATCTCCTCACCCAGTCCAAGGAAAACCGGACTTGAACCCAAATAATTCTCTGACCCACCCATTTCCCCACCTAAAAATCCTAACCTAGAGCTAACACCAAAAAAAGGCCAAAAAACCCTAGGGACTAAGACTGGAAAACCCGCCGCTGAACACGAGAACACACGGACCTCCCCTCCCTTTTGAACTTTATCTTCCCCAACGCTGCTTCTTGTTCACTCGATCTCTACACACAGCAGCCCTCAACTCTTGATCTTCTTGAGCAACAGAAGAAGCCGTATAGACCTGGCGAGGAGGACCCCCCTCCTCCGACTTCGTCTTCTTCACGTTGCAATGCCATTGAACACCAAAACAGACCCCCATTCTGCTTCTTCTTTAGGTTTCGAACACATAGACCCTAGGCTTATTCATCTTCTTCATGGAACCTTGGACAAACCCCTAGCAAGGAGATTGGACAAAAACAGACCTAGACAAAAAATAAGCGACTGCTTCTTCTTCTAAGCAAAAAACGCAGACCTAAGCTAAGCTAAAAGGATCAACAGCAGCTAGTGCCATCTTGTTACTGCCGGAATCCGGAGAGAATAAACCCATGTCACTGCTTCTGTTTCTTCCCATTCACAACAGCTCGCCGAAACATGCACACACAGAGTCACGTACAAAAACACAAACGGGACAGAAGTAGAAAAGAGATCTAGGGTTCTTAGAATCTTTGAAAAATCAGAAAACTAAAATAAAAAAAAAAGATTTCTGTTCTCCTCGATTTTTGGTTTCAAAAATGAGTTTCGTTTGATGTTCTGAGGCGATGTGGATATAGAGTTGTTGTTTGAGTTAAAATTCAAGATTGATTTGTTTTTGGGTCTCAATGTTGGAGTCCAATTGCTGCCCTGTCGAGGTTGCCGTTTCGTTAGTTCTGATTTGAATGTCGTGCAAGCATCCGGTCTAAGATCGTCCATGCTATTGAGTTTTTGTGTTTAACGATATTAATTGATGTCCAATTCTTCCTTCCTCTACTCATTTTATTCTAGCTTAATGTTAATTGTTTGTTCGGTGTTATGATCTCGTTGTTTGTGCAGTTGCTCGTCATAGTTTTGAATTTGCTCACTTAGTTATCTCCTCGTATGCTTACTCGAATTGGTTATAGCTGAACATGATTTTGGTCACATATAGAAGTTAGGTTGATATTCATCAACTGAACTATGTCAAATTACATTAAAGGGGCTCGGGTGTGCATTTCATGTGACTCGACTCCAATTTACATCCAGGTTAAATAAAGCGTGTCGTGAACCGCAGGTGCATTTCATGTAGCGTGGCTTACGATGTGTTTGAAATAACTTTGAATTTTTCTAAAATATTAAAAGCGGTTAGAAATTTAAAAATGCACATAGGTTTAAAATGTATAATTACATCAGATAATTAGGCCAATATTAATAGTTTAAGTAACCGTGCTAGAACCACGGAACCCGGGAATGCCTAACACCTTCTCCCGGGTTAACAGAATTCCTTAACCGAATTTCTGTGTTCGCAGACCATAAATAAGAGTCAAACTTCCTCGATTCGGGATTGCAAACCGGTGACTTGGGACACCATAAATCATCCCAAATGGCGACTCTGATTTAAAAAAAAATAATCTCGTTTCGATTATCACTTAAATTGGAAGAAACTCCCATATACCCTTTTCGGGGGTAGTAAAAAGGAGGTGTGACAGCTCTGGCAACTCTGCAGGGGAAAAGAACCCAAAATCTTTGGTTCAGGGTTCAGAATCCAAGCTTAGAATAACTGTTATAGTTGGCTTTTGTTTATTATCTGATTTTCACATGTTTGAGCCTAATGTGCTAAATGCCGCTTTTTATCGCTTTGATATTATGTGAACTGTATATAAATTGCTACGAAACCCTTCTTCTCTCTGAGTCTTCTAAATATTCTAGGAAGCGTGCACTTCGCGTGGCTTCTTTTCTATTAAAGTCATATCCTAATTTTAGAACGAGGTTCGGATAAGTTGCAAAGCCGATGAAGCTTCTGTATTCCCGGTACGTTGCTCCCCCTCGGCTTGAGTTGTCTGCTCGGGTAAGCCAGGTCTAGAACAATACACCCAGGTTTTAAACCTAGAATAACATAGCCTCATGCCAGATCCCTAGTAGAAACGCTTATTTGCATCACGTGCATTTGACTTTGGGGACTCAACATAGGTATTGGGTCCGTCTAGGATAGGTGTACCCAAATTAAAAGACCATCATGATGCATCTTACGTGCTACTTGCGTATCTGTTTGTTTCGGCTTTCATGTTGACTGGCTTCTAGAATAGGGAAAGAAAATGAAAAAAAAGAGGAAAAAAACAAGAGCAAGCAGTCGGTATTTGAAAAATTTCGAAACTCTGCCAAATTTTGAAAAAAAAAAGATAAAGAAAATAAGTGATTTTTTTCAAAAGTCATGTTTCCCCTGTTCCGTCAATATTGGGCGAACTACGTAGGTCTGATTCTCACCGGATGTGAGATACGTAGGCAAACCTCATCGGTTCCAGCCCACATTTTTTTAAAAAAAAATCCAAAAATATTTTTCATTACTTTCTTCTTAGAAAGTCTTTCTTTTAGACCCCAATTTTTTTAAAACAAATATACAAAAATATTTTCTTTTAATTTCTTTTCAAAATCCAAAAATATTTTTCATTCTTCTTTCAAAAATTGAAAAGAAAATTCAAGGTTCAAAAATATTTTCTTTTTCTTTAGAAGCATTTCTTTCATAAATTCAAAATAATATTCCAAAAATATTTCATTTCTTCTTTAGAAGTTTTTCTTTCAAAATTCCAAAAAAAAGGAAAAACAAAAAGAAACAAAATCTGATTCAATAGTAGTAGAAACAAAATAGTTCTTCTTTAGAAGTTTTTCTTTCAAAAATCCAAAAAAAGAGTTAGTTTACTTATTTTATTCCTAATCTTCCCAAACTATGCAAGATCTGATTCATGTTCCCACATGATACGTAGGCAACCCACATCAAGTTCGATCAACCATTGAAAAGAAAAATGAGAAAAGAATGAAAAAAGGGGGAAAATGAAACAAAAGTGAAAAAATATTGATAATAAGGACTGACGGAGTCCATTGTAACGTGTCTTTTGTTTTGAATTGTGAAGAAAGTTTGAGATGGTCGGTTTATGGTAAGCGGCCAACACAAGATCTAAGGGAAAATGATAACTAACATTGAAGCTGTTGCAAGTGCTCAAGAGACTCGGGGTCAGAGGGTTCAACAAGATTATACTGTGGTTGAGGAAAATAGAGTACTGAAACAAAAGATGACTGAAATGTGTCAAGCATGGGCCAATGGCCAAGGACCACCCTTATCTATTCCTAGTTTCCCGCAGTTCACACCCATCTCGACTACTAACACTCAGGTCTCATTGTCTGATCAATCCCCTCCACCTGGCTTCAGTCTTTATCCTAATTGTGCGGCTACAGTTGGAACTTCTGTTGCGCGCTTCCAAAGTGTTCCATTGACAACCAATCAGATAACCACTACTGTTATGCCTATCTTCACCATCCCATAGCCGACAATGGTGTAGAGAGAAACTCATGAGTCACAGTTTGCTACCCAGCAAGAACAATCCCACTCTCCTAAGTACCACTTGTACCTATTTGACCTTCCTCCAAAGATTGAGAAGCCTTCCCGAAAGATTGCACAGAAAGAAATGACTCAAAGAGTGAAAAGCTTAGAACAACAGTTGAAAATACATGCAAGGGTTCGCAGGTCAGAAGAGTATTGCGTTCAAGGATCTATGTATGTTCCCCGATGTCCACTTGCCACCTGTTTTCAAGACTCCCAAATTTGAAAAGTATGATGGACATGGAGACCCCATAGCCCACCTGAAAAGGTATTGCAATCAACTAAGAGGTATGGGAGGAAAGGAAGAATTGCTAATAGCTTATTTTGGGGAAAGCCTTACGGGAGTAGCCTTTGAATGGTTTATGGATCAAGACACATCTCGCTGGTATGTCTGGGATGACATGGCCCAGGCCTTTGTCAAACAATTCCAATATAACATTGACATTGCCCCAGACCGCAATTCCCTTTCAAACTTGAAGAAGAAAGCAAGTGAAAGTTTCAGGAAATATGCCATTAAATGGAGAGAGCAAGCATCTAGAATTAAGCCACCCATGGATGACCACGAGCTAATCATTGTCTTCCTTCAGGCGCAAGAGCCAAATTACTTTCAAAACATGATGTCCGCAGTTGGCAAATCCTTCTCCGAAGCAATTAAAATGGGAGAAATGGTAGAGAATGGCCTTAAGACAGGCAGAATTATAAGTCAAGCAGTTCTCAAAGCTGCAAATTAGGCTGTTCAAATTGAATATGGTGACACGAATGAGAAGGTTGAAGAAATCATGATGACATCAGGGTCGAGAACATGTCCGGGGAGAACATCTCGAAGGTATGAGCAGCCTCCTCAGGTTTTCCATGACTCCCTTGAGCACTATTATCCACCTCAAAACCCTCAATACTCCGTTGTTGCACCTCAGTATGTTACCCGGCCACCAAGACACCCCAGAAGGCAAGCACGAGCATCACAAAATCTCTACCAGCCTCCACAAAATTTTTAAGTGCCCTATAACCCACATCCAAGCCAGGGGTATAGAAGGGAACAAAGGTTGAAAGATAATTTTACGCCAATAGAAGAGTCCTATGCAAGCTTATTTGGGAGGCTAAAGCATTATGACATGATTGCACCCATTCTTCCAAATCATGTGGACCCGCGTGCAAGAAGTTTCGACCCTTCTAAAAGGTGTGAATATCATTCCAATGCCCAGGGGCACAATGTTGAAAGTTGTCGGGATTTGAAAAGAGAAATAGAAAGGATGATCCAGGAAAACCTGATTGTGATCCAAGACAATGACACCCCCAATATCACGCAGAATCCTTTACATGCACATGATGATGTACACTTTGTGGGGATGATGCCTAGTGACATGGAGTATGAGAATCCTCTCGGG
Organism: Nicotiana sylvestris; assembly: GCF_000393655.2. Lineage (NCBI taxonomy): Eukaryota > Viridiplantae > Streptophyta > Magnoliopsida > Solanales > Solanaceae > Nicotiana > Nicotiana sylvestris. The sequence goes on from NC_091065.1 coordinate 96,719,937, forward strand.
AACTTGCTGACTGAAATTGGAGAAGGCCATGGTGATTCTGATGAGCAAATTTGTGGCTAAATGTCAACCTTAGCAATTGAAAAGTCATTCTCTCCTCACTAGGAAGGAATCTTGGTAATTTGTTTTGATGTTTTTTCTATTATCTGGGTTATTACAGGGTTGTGATCCAGATTTTATTTGTTTTATTGAGTCAAACCCTTCTATCCCTCTATTCCATTCGTGTGAGTTTTGTCCGCATGTTTTGTTGCTATTTTCATTCGTCGAGTTGTTTTAGGTTTATAACTCGGATTTTAGGTTGTTTGTCTTGTTGTTTACTCAATAAAAGAGAGTTTTTCCTTTTGTGTCTTTCCATGCTCAGTTATTTTCCCGCTAGTTCTAATGACATGATATGCATGCAGAAATTTTGGCTAGATCATAGAAACTGATTTAATCTGAAATTGAATAACTAAAAAAAATACTTTTGAGGATGAATAAAGAGTTGAAATACTTTGGAATTAAGGCCGAGTAAAATTCACCTTCAAACCATTGTGAAGATCGGGTTAAGGATATTTAATCAACTGAAGTTTGTTGAAAAGTTTGACATTAAGGGATAGAAGTGTCTTGTGACCATGACACACCAAGAAGACAGACATGTTTGTTAATGATATGATCTCGAAAAGATACTATGTTTGGCGTTCTCAAGGCTGCGAGGCCCTTTTTCTCTACCCAAACACTTTATATACTTTGTTACCCCTTTTGAGCCTATATTATTCTCTTTGACCACCCTCTTTTGGAATCAAGTTTAGAGTCAAAAGTCAAAAACAAATGAAAAAAAGAGTCTATGTCCCAAGAGTACAAACTGGGGCAATTCTTAGAAATTTCAAGTGGAAAAAAAATGATGAAGAAGAAAAGAACTGGCAAAGGTACATGCCCCAAAAAAATAGAAGCTGGGGCAACTTGTTTTGAAAAAAAAAAGACAAAAGGGAAAACAAAGACAAATAAATAGAAAGAAAGATGAAAGAAAACAAATAGTTATATCAGATGTTTGAACTATGTTCGACCTGATTCCTTTAAAAAGGATATGTAGACAGCCTCACGATTCGGTCCAACCAAATAAGAATTCAAAAAAAAAAGATAAAAGAAAAAAAATCTCCAAAAATCCCCAATAGCTGAAACTGGGGCAGAGATTTTATTTCACTTTTGAAAGAGTCAATTCCAAGAGTTGTAAGTCCACAACCCCTCATTTTGAGTCTACTTTGAGCCTTCATGTCGTCCCTTCTTTCCAACCCTATCCAAAAATCTTCCAAATAAAGACCTCCCGATATGCCTTCAAGAATGCCAAGAGAAGCATGCAATGAGTAACGGTTGTCACGCGACATAGAACACTATCAAGTTGCTCACACAAGAAAACAAAAGAAAAAGAAAAATAAAAGAAAAATGAGAGAGTCTTACTAGTGAAAACCCTCACAGGCACTGTAAGGTGGCAATAAGATGAGATAAATAAATGAGAGAGACTTGTTGGTGAAAATCACTCGGGGCACCACTAATCGAAAGTGAGTCGTGAAGCTGATGCAAAGAATCGTCACGAACAAGCCCGACTTCAAAGGTCATAAGAATGGTAAAAGGGAAGTTTGGATCAGTTCGATAGATCAAGCCGTTAAGTCCAAAATGCATGTCATGATCATTAAGGCTAGTTATTGAAAAAAAGAAAAAAGAAAAAAAAACTCTTCCTTTTGTCCTTCCGACAGGGGCATTTCTTGTTAATATTTGTTTCTTTGTATCATTGTGTCCTTCACTTTGAGTCCGTCCTTGTCAAAATAAGCAAGAAAAGATTTCAAATTCTGCTACCAGCTTTTCAGTTGCATAAAGTAAATTTGGCCAGTACACTAGGTTTTTACTATCAACGTGCCTTAAGGATTCATGCAAAGGCTCCCCCAAAAGACTCTTGTCAGCCTACTTGGCGCAAACAAAGATAACTGGTGATTCTCTCTGACAGACAAATTGCTCAAAAAGAAGGAAATCATTCAAGATATTAGAAAAGGTCACATGAGCAAAGATCTCCAGTCGGGATAAGGCTGATTGAGCCACAAATACAAATGGTACTGGGCGTGAAATAATTAGGGTTGATGCAGAGCAAAAGTCTCTTTAAACCGACTCAAGCTGATTGAGCAGAAGCCAAGTTGTTCACGACTCAGGGACACAAACCGACCACCACTTTCAAAACTGACAAAATTTTCTTTGTTTGAAACAGGAACAAAGCAGTGCAAGGAAAGTGGTTCAAAAAAGAAGAAAAAAAAGAAAAAAAAATAAAAAAGAGAGAAGGAAAAGAAAAGAAGAGAAGAGCCGACAAAGGAAAGTTTCTCAAATCTTTGCCTTTATTTGTCTTGCTATTGTGCTTAAAATCTTGCCATTGATCTTCACATTTTTCCTCCTAGGATAAAAGTCCTAGTCTGATGGATTTTCCTCCTAATCAAAATCTTAGTCTGATGAATCTTTCTCCTAAGATACAAAAAAAAGATCTCGTCTGATGAACTTTCTCCTAGGATCGAGATCTTAGTCTGATGAACCTTTCTCCTAAGATAGAAGGCCTAGTCTGATGAACTTTCTCCTAGGATCAAAATCTTAGTATGATGAATCTTTCTTCTAAGATAGAAGACCTAGTCTGATGAACTTTCTCCTAGGATTAAATTCTTATTCTGATCAATCTTTCTCCTAAGATACCAAAAAAAAGGAAGAAAAAAAGGAAGAAGAAGAAAAAAGACCTAGTCTGATGAATTTTCTCCTAGGATCAAAATCTTAGTCTGATGAATCTTTCTCCTAAGATAGAAGACCTAGTCTGATGTTTCTCCTAGGATCAAAATCTTAGTATGATGAATCTTTCTTATAAGATAGAAAACCTAGTCTGATGAACTTTCTCCTAGGATCAAAATCTTAGTCTGATGAATCTTTCTCCTAAGATAGAAAACCTAGTCCGATGAATTTTCTCTTAGGATACTAATTTAAAAAAAAAGGAAGTCTGAATTTGAAAAAAGAGGGGTCAATTTTTAGTTTTCTTAAGTTATCAATGTATAGTTTTCTTGAAATCAGGGGCCCCGCCTGGAGAATAGGGTTAGTCTTTACTTTATTCAAGCTTAGTTTATAGTTTTTCGCAAGCTCAATCACTTTTAGGAGACGCACATCCTAGTCGAGTCATTAATTTTACTCTCATCATTGCATCCTCCATCAATAGTATAAGTGGTTTACAATATTGTTAACAACTCACAAATCTTCCTAGTGCAAACTGGGGTAGAAAATTTTGTTTGTTTTGTTTGTTTTGATTGCAAGCACCAGCATGGAAAATAAGGGAACACGGAAAGTTTCAGCAATTAGGCACCCACCTGGAGATAAAGGGAAGACAGTTCAAGTTTCAACGGAAGACAATTTCAAAGGAAGACAGTTCAAGTTCAGCAATCAAGCGCCCACTTGGAGAACAAAGGAAAACGGTTCAAGTTTCAAAGGAAGATAGTTCAAGTTTTGGCAATCAGGCACCCACCTGGAAAACAAGAGAACTCACTTCAGAATGCAATTCAAGTCAGCAACAAAAGAAGCTCGCGGCAAGAATGCGGGTCAACAAGGATTTGAAATAACCAAAAGAAGGAGTCTCAATCCAGAATAAAGGGAAAAAAAAGAAAAAGAAAAAAAGAAGTGAATCTAAATGCAGAAGTAGAAGAAAGATGGGAACTGCTCAAGACGTGGTTGAGGTCATGAGCGCTACATGTCCGGTCTTGATCCAAAAGATGAAGAAGAATGAACTAGTACCTGCAGCTAGCAAGCGCCAAGATTCAAATCTAAAGTTCGCATGAAGAACCATTCAAGACTCAAGATCAAGCTTCAGAAGACTCATAGATAGGAATCTTGTAACTTGTATCTGACAGGCTTAGCTAGTCTTTTTCATTTTTTGATTTTTGATGTAATAACAGGAACGCGGATCAGAACCTCGACGGAACAGCACCTCACTCGACTCTCTGACTCATCTCCTCCTCATTTTCTCGAACTACACTGACCTGATTCCTTCATAGCCAAGGATATGTAGGCAACCTCGGAAGCAAAATTCGGTCAAACTTTTCAAAATGCTTCCTATGGAGTATCCAAACGAGCAAAAATTGCTCACTTTATCTTTGCTCGAAATCTTTTCGTGTTCCCGAGCAAAGAGGGGCAGCTGTGAGCACGTGATTTTTGCCCAAATAATAATATTCCTACAAAGGTCACAAATGAATTTTTCTTTTGAGTGTTTATTATTTTAGGAATTTATAAATGATTGTTTGGTAATTGTTTGCATTTAGTTACAATTTGGTGCATATTTAATATCATGAAAAATACCCTAAAATGTTCAAATTTCATGCATTGCACTTTAGGTTGATATTTGCATTTTTAGGCTTAAGTTGTTAGTTAATTGCATTAATAGAAAGAAAAATCGAAAAATATTGGCCATTTTTATATTTTTAGTTTTTAGTCTCAAATTAGTAATTTCTTTGCATTAAGCTTTAAGTTAATTAATTATTTTTATGTTTTAAATAAATATTTAATATGGTTGTACAAATTAGATTTTAGTCTAGTATTTTAAATTAAATTTAGTAGTTAAAAAAATCAAGAAAAAGAGAAAAATAAACAAAAAAGGGGGCAACTTTGAACAAGACTCGAAATTGGGCCATGTAATGAGTGAGCCCAAAGCTTTCAATACCAAACTAGCCCATCTCTTCACCCAGCCCAAGGAAAATCGGACTTGAACCCAAATAATTCTCTGACCCGCCCATTTCCCCACCTAAAAATCCTAACCTAGAGCTAACACCAAAAAAAGGCCAAAAAACCCTAGGGACTAAGACTGGAGAACCCGCTGCTGAACACGAGAACACACGGACCTCCCCTCCCTTTTGAATTTCATTTTCCCCAGCGCTGCTTCTTCTTCACTCGATCTCTACACAAAGCAGCCCTAAGCTCTTGATCTTCTTGAGCAACAGAAGCAGCCGCACAGACCAAGCGAGGAGGACCCCCCCCCCCCACCACCAACTTCGTCTTCTTCACGTCGCAGCGCTATTGAACACCAAAAATGACCCCCGCTCTGCTTCTTATTAAGGTTTCGAACACAAAAAACCTAGGCTTCTTCATCTTCTTCATGGAACCTTGGACAAAACCCTAGAAAAGAGATGGGACAAAAACAAACCTAGACAAAAAAAAAGCGATTGCTTTTCTTCAAAACAAAAATGCAGACCTAAGCTAAGCTAAAAGGATCAACAGTAGCTGGTGCTATCTTGTTACTACCGGAATCCGGCGAGAATAAACCCATGTCGCTGCTTTTGTTTCTTCCCATTCACAACAGCTCGCCGGAACACGCATACACAAAGTCACGTACAAAAACACAAATGGGACAGAAGTAGAAAAGAGATCTAGGGTTCTTAGAATCTTTGAAAAATCAGAAAAGTAAAACAAAACAAAAAAAAAGATTTATGTTCTTCCTCTCCTCGATTTTTGGTTTCACAAATGAGTTTCGTTTGATGTTCTGAGGCGCTGTGGATGTAGAGTTGTCGTTTGAGTTAAAATTCGAGATTGGTTTGTTGTTGGGTCTCAATGTTGGAGTCCGATTGCTGCCCAGTCGAGGTTGCCATTTCGTTAGTTCCGATTTGAATGCCGTGTAAGAATCCGGTCTAAGATCGTCCATGCTATTGAGTTTTTGTGTTTAACGATGTTAATTGATGTCCAATTCTTCCTTCCTTTACTCATTTTATTCTAGCTTAATGTTAGTTGTTTGTTCGGTGTTATGATCTCGTTGTTTGTGCAGTTGCTCGTCATAGTTTTGAATTTGCTCACTTAGTTATCTCCTCGTATGCTTACTCGAATTAGTTATAGCTGAACATGATTTTGGTCACATATAGAAGTTGGGTTGCTATTCATCAACTGAACTACATCAAATTAGATTAAAGGGGCTCGGGAGTGCATTTCATGTGACCCAACTTCAATTTCCAATAAGGTTAAATAAAACGTGTCATGAACCGCGGGTGCATTTTATGTAGCGTGGCTTACGATGTGTTTTAAATAACTTTGAATTTTTCTAAAAATATTAAAAGCAGTTAGAAAGTTAAAAATGCACATAGGTTTAAAATGTATAATTACATCAGATAATTAGGCCAATATTAATAGTTTAAGCGACTGTGCTAGAACCACAGAACTCGGGAATGCCTAACACCTTCTCCCGGGTTAACAGAATTCCTTACCCGGATTTCTGTGTTCGCAGACCATAAATAAGAGTCAAACTTCCTCGATTCGGGATTGCAAACCAGTTACTTCGGACACCATAAATCATCCCAAGTGGTGACTCTGATTTTAAAAAAATACTAATAATCTCGTTTCAATTGTCACTTAAATTGGAAGAAACTCCCATATACCCCTTTCGGGGGTATTAAAAAGGAGGTGTGACAATAATCGAGTGAATTCATGAGAATTATTAGAACATAAGAGTGAATTGAAGTAGAGCTGGATCCCAAATAGCTATCTTGCACCTATCCTATCACGACCCTTATTCCTCATATTGATTATTTTGTTGTTGTTCAACTCTTGTCTTTCTGTGATCAATTGTTACTTTTCATAATTAATTTTAGTTGTATGGCATCCCAACCAAAGTGTTAATCATCCAGAATAGCATTAAGCTATAAAGTACTTGAACATTGTTTAAATCCAATCTCTATGGAGACGATAATTAAATTATAATATCTTTGACTAGCATGCATCAATGTCGTATTGTGTTTTTCGCTCGTCACTCCCCCAAGCAAGGGAAGTCACCTACACCTTATTGTAGCACAACTAAACCAAATGGGAAATGAGCGTCTATGTCCATGGGAGAAGGGGCACCACCTGCTGTAAAAAGATCCTCAAAGCATTGTTGAATGACACTCTAGTCAGTGTGATCAGTAAATAAGCCCCATATACGACTATAGAAACCACGAGAGTCCATGCAACACAGCACATGATTGAACTTGACGGCCAACCAAACCCTCTAACTTCAGGTAACACTCACATGATTGCTGACATCGCAGGTGATAGCGTCCTCGCCACCATACTGAAAAGAATGGAAGAAATAGAAAACGAGAACAAGGCACTCAAGGAACAAATGAGAGAGCACCAGGAACGGGTAGACAAAGTACCAGGAGCCCCCAAAATTGTGGCTAATAAGGGAAGCCAGTAGGTTTGTGGAATAAGCGTACAATGAAGAAGCGGCTCTGCACGCCATACCAAAGACCTTCAAGATGCCCCATATCTTAGAATCTACGATAGGACAACCGATCCCGAAGATCATGTGACTCAATACGTTACTTCCATGAAAGGAAACTACCTCACCGAAGAGAAAGTGTCCTCCATCTTGCTAAAAATATTTAGTGAAACTCTTATTGGGTGGGGGCATTGACGTGGTTTTCATAGTTATCAGCTTGCTCCATAGAAACATTTGAACAGATGGCCGATAAGTTCGTAGCGGCACATGTTATGGCCAAGAAAGCTGAAACAAGGGTAAGCGACATATTTGCCATTAAGCAATCCCCAGGAGAGGGACTGAGGGACTTCCTCACCCGATTCAACAAAGTGAGGATGACTTTACCAAATGTCTCTGAAGGGATCTCTGTGGAAGCTTTTCAGAACGGTTTGAGTAGAGAGGGTTCTAGGGAGACCAGGAAGTTACTAAGTCGATTAATGAAGTACCCACTAGCCATTTGGGATGAAATACACAATGCTTACTATGCCGAGGTTAGAGCAAACGACGATGACCTCAATGGACCCACTCGATGACTCACCTTAGCACAATCTGAGCCCAGGAAAGAACATGGGGACAATACAAGGAGAGACCATCTGGTATCGCGGCCAGGTAGGGAACAAAATCAACCCTATATCATGGCAGTTGTCCCCTCCTTTAGTTATGAAGACTAAATATCTAGGCCGAGATGAGACACTCACAGGAATGATCGAGGTATGCCCCCTTACTATCTGCTCACAACTTTTGTGTGTCACCTACAGAGGTGGTCTACACTCTTAAGAAGCTTGGAACGAAGGTAAAATGGCCACCAAAGATGAGGTACGACCCGAGCACCAGGATGTCGGATGCCCTCTGCTAGTTCCACCAAAAACCTGGACACAAAATAGAAGATTGCGTCGCTCTAAGACTAGAAGTATCAAACTTATTGCAGTAAGGGCATCTCAAGGAACTACTCAGCAACAAAGGCAGGAACACTTTAGCAAGGGTCGAGAACGCCTAGGCCCACCAAAGTCGTCTTTGTCAGCTCGCACAATCAACATAATTATTGGCGGCAGCGATGATGCCTCTATCAACAGCATCAAATTCACCCTTACCCACCAACTCAAAAGATCGATCACCTACGAATGGTATGACAAACTCAAAAATAGTATCATCTTGGATGAGTCAGATGTCGACGGTTTGCCTTTCCCTCACAATGATGCACTTGTCATTAATTTACGAATTTTAGATAATGAGGTTAGGAGAATTATGGTAGATGACAGTAGTGGGGGTTGCATTATCCATCCCAGAGTCCTCGCGCAGATGAGACTCAAGGATAGGGTAGTGACATGCTACATTACACTAACCGACTTTAATAATGCAGTTGAATGAACTTCGGGAGGGATCACATTTCCCCTCCTCGTCGGTGGGGTGGCTCTGGAAACAACATTCCATATAATAGACCAGGACACCGCATATAACGCCATCACGGGACGACCATAGATACATCCTATGAGAGCCATCACTTCCAGCTTGTACCAAGTGATCAAATTCCCAACACCCTAAGAAATATTCAGCATACAAGGAAAGCAACGCACATCCCGGGAAAGCTATCAAATTTCCATAGACGTTACGACAACGCAACAAAAGAAAGAAAAGGAAAAAGAAGCATAGCAATCAATAGGGTTGAGGTCACCACCAGTCGAAGCCAAAGATACCATCGCAGACCCAGAAATGCTCGAAGTTATAGGATTGACTATAGAGGACCTCAACCCCATTCAACTAAATCACAACAACCCCAACAAAAATCTTACATCGATTGCAAACTCCAGGACCCAGGTAAATTCAGTAAATCGTTAATAGCTAGCACATATTTATTTGCTTTTTATCCATGCATATATGCCGACATCCCCAAGGATATAGCCACGCACAAACTGAACGACGACCTCTACTACTGCCAAGTAAGGCATGCCTGACAAAAGTTTAACACCACAATCAACGAGGCCATTCATGAAGAAGTAGAAAATTACTAGTCAACAGCTCCATCAGGGAATCAAGATACCCTAAATGGATTACCAATGCGGTAATTGTTAAAAAGAACGGAAAATGGAGGATGTATGTAGACCTCACCGACCTAAACAAAGCATGCCCAAAAACTTTATTCCCACTTCCACACATCGACCAACTCATCGATGCAACAGTAGGACATGAGCTATTGAATTTTCTGGAAGCCTACTCAGGCTAAAACACTCATGTAGGAAGATGACCAAGAGAAGACTACGTTCATCACTCATAAGGGAACTACTATCAAAGGCTAGTCACGAAGATTTTCAAATATTAGCTCGGCAAAACCATAGAGGTATACATCGATGAAATATTGGTCAAGTATATAAAGGCTGAGGATCATATCGACCACCTAAAGGAAGAATTTGATGTACTAAGAAAGTACAAAATGAAATTTAACCTCGAGAAATGCGCGTTTAGTGTGTGGGGTTTCTTGGTATCACAAAGGGTAATTGAGGTCAACCCAGATCAAATTAAGGCTATCGATGGGATACCAGAACACTTGACCACTAAGAAGCAAGTCCAGAGACTGACCAGTCGAATAACCGCCCTATCCAGATTCATTTCGCAGTCGTCCGATAGGTGTCACAGGTTTTTCAATGTACTCAAAAAGGATAGCGGCCTCGAGTGGACGCCCAAATGTGTACGAGATTCGAAAGAACTTAAGGAGTACCAGTCGTCACCACTCTTGCTATCAAAGCCCGAGCGTAGGGAGCGTCTCCTCGTACCTTGTTGTCTCTGAAGTAGCAATACGTGCAGTCCTGGTTCGAGAATACAAAGGTACGCAATCTATAATTTATTATATCGGCAAAGCACTTGTTGACGATGAGACGAGGTACCCTCATCTCGAGAAACTAGCCCTGGCCCTGGTCGTAGCTTCACGAAAGCTAAGGCCATACTTCCAGTGCCACCCGATCTTGGTCATCACCACGTTTCCTTAAAGAAACATATTGCAGAAACCTGAGTTGTTAGGGAGGCTGTCTAAGTGGGAAATTGAATTGAGTGAGCACGACATTAGTTATTAGCCTCGCACAACAATAAAGTCGCAAGTGCGGCAGTCACTCCGGTGACCGAGCACTTGTCAGATGCCTCATACGGGGTGGATATTATTGGCCAGTCATGAAGAAAGACACCTTAGAATTCAAGAAGAAATGTGAGCAGTGTCAAAAATATGCCCCAATAATCCACCAAGCAAGCGAACACCTCTACTCCTTCACCTCCCTATGGCCATTCATCAAATGGGGAATGGATATCGTGGGACCGCTTCCACTAGGATGAGGTAATGTAAATTTTCTTTTAGTTTTAACTGATCATATCTCTAAGTGGGTGGAAGCAGGAGCATTTGCCCAAGTTCGCGAGCAGGAGGTAAACACCTTCATATGGAAAAATATCATTTGCGGGTTTGACCTACCTAAAGAGATAAGTTGTGATAATAGGAACCAGTTCGTGAGAAGAAAAACCACTGAGTTCTTCGAGAAATGACACATTAAAAGGATATTTTCAACTCCTTACCACCGGACTACAACGAACAGGAAGAATTCTCCAGCAAGTCTGTCTTAAATATCATGAAGAAGAAACTCGATGAGGCCAAGGGACTATGGCCGAACATCCTCCAAGAAGTATTATGGGTGCACAAAACAATCCCGAAAACAAGCACAGGAGAAACATCTTATTCTCTAGTCTATGGAACAGAAGTAGTCATAACAGTAAAAGTCAGAGAACCTATCTTGAAGTACTCCATGAAGCGGCACCGGCAATGACGGGAATAGGAGACAAGACCTCAACGAGGTCGGTGACCGATGAGATATGGCATACATAAGAATGGTCACACAGAAACAGCAAGCAGAATGCTACTACAACAAAAAGACAAAGGTTCGATTGCTTAAGATCGAGGACTACGTGCTCAAAGCCAATACCAAGCAGGCAGGGACCCAAGAGAAGGAAAGTTAAGAACCAATTGGGATGGACCATACAAAATCATAGGCAAAACAGACAAGGGTTCGTTCCAACAGAAATTATAGAAGGGAAGCTCCTACAAAACAATTGGAACATCAGCTATCTTAAGTGCTTCAACTTTTGAAAAACAAGAAATGCACCGTAAGTCGTACTCTTTTTTCCCTCACTTGAGTTTTATCCCAATAGAGTTTTCTCAAGGAGGTCTTTAATGAGGTGACGAGTGGGACACTTCAAGTTGGACATATTTTTCACTGCCCGACTCCTCAAGAATCTCCGAGTCGAACAATAAAGGGACTAGATATACTGGGATTGGGACTGGAACGCTAGCCAACACCCAAAACTTGTAATTTTCTCCAAAATTTGTCAAAGGACGAAATGATGTAATCTAAGAAACGATGTCAAAATAATAAAGATGCACGTTTATTGAAGTTGCTATCCTAAACGGTATGTTTGATTAACTCGAACAACACCTATTAGCCCACGGCCGCAACTTAATTAAATAGTACATTCGATTAACTCAAGAAACGCCTATCGGCCCTCGGCAACAACTTAGTCAAAGGCAGGTTCGACCATTTTGAACAAAACCTATTGGCTCACGACCTCAACTTAACAAAAAAGGTACATTCGATCAACTCGAACAACACCTATCGGCCACGGATGCAACTTAGTCAAAGGTAAGTTCGACCAGTTCAAACAACCCCTATCGGCCCATGGTCGCAACTTAACGACAAACGTACGTTCGATCAATTCGACCTATCAGCCTACGGCTGTAACTTAAACAAAAAGATAAGTTCGACCAGCTCGAACAACGTCTATCATCCCTCGACCATGACTTAACAAAAGAAGAGTTTGACCAGCTCAAACAACTCTTATTGGCCCTCGGCCTCGACCTAACTAAACGGTATATTTCGACCCGTGCGAACAATATTTATCGGCTCTTGGCCTAAACTCGAGTAGAAAAAAGACCGTATTTTTCAATAGTCACAGGCGAGCCAGGCCTCACGAGCATTTACTCGATCCTTCTCAATGGCCATCTCAAGAACAAAGACCGTATTTTTCAACTCACATATCACATTCGATCGGGATTCAGCAAGGATCCAGTCCTCGTACCTCTCGTGGGGAATGTTAGGAAACTCAGAGATGTGAGGCGTAGAGGGTCGATCAAGCAATCGGGCATTCTCGGCTTCAACAACAGCAACTCACTCGAGCAGCTCGGAGTTCTCTTTACCCAACTCTCCAATTCTCTCCTCGAGCCTCGCTTCCATAGCTTCCGCCGTTGATAGAATATTATCTTATTCAAAACAAAGAGTTCTGTTCACCGATTACAAAATAGCAGGCCCCTTCGAGACTCTGTTTGGGAGGACTCTGCCTCCTCAAGCATCCTCTACCTCTCATTGGCTTCCCCCTAACAACGTCGATCTCCAGCTGGGATCTGTCCAACTGACTTTGCAGTTGAACCACCTGACTTTGGAGGTCACTACATTGGGCCTCCACGCCCTTGCTCAATTCGAGCTCCTCTTCCTTCCTCCTCAATGCCCCCTTGAGAACGTTGAACCTCTCCACGGCCGCCACTAGTGCCTCATCTTTCTTCGTCAATTCCTCCCTCAAGGTCAGTATGTCGCCCCCCTCTCGAAGCTGCCTATGAGCATCCCAGTACTTCCCGCTAAATTCTTGGTACTTAGCCTTCAGATTCTTCTCCCACCACGTGCTTTCAATCTCTAGAGTAAAGTAAAGGTTAAGGCTTATAGGCAAGTCAAAGCAAAGAAAAAAGAATGATTAATGGCTACACTTACCCTAAGGTCGAGGCCAGCGATGCTCTTCGACAAGGTGTCGCGTGCTCGGCTTCGGAGCAGAGGGGACCGAAAGTGTTGGCCATGTCCTCGGTGTTTTTCAGCAGATCATGATCCATTGGAATTATTATAGTCCTTTAAACCCTCTCTATCCTAACCTTAATCTGAGTAGTCCCCTCATCAATCATCTTAAGATCCTCGGGCTCCATATCAGAACTAGACTCATCGCCCTCTTCAAAGGGACCCTTTCCTTTGTCCCCATCAGCAGGAGAAGCATCCATAGTCGACCTTGAAGAAGAGGCTCCGTACGAGGCACAGAGCTATCGCCAAACACCCTCTCTATGACCATCTCCACCTCGGGGCACAAAGACACGGCCGCATTAATCTCTTCTAACTGAGGCACCTCAGAGGTCGCCCCAACATGCTCTCCAATATGTTTCGTCATAGTCTCCGGCACCACAACTCATCCTATGATAAGTCAATGGTTGTGGGTAAACCTTCTCTTACATCCACGGCTTTCCTCTTGTGGGGTCTTAAATCCGCATCATGCGGAGAAACCTCCTCGTCATCGAAGATGAGTAGAACAGAGGAGAGAGAGGGCACGGTAGCTGAGATGGTGTAGAGACGGAAGGATAGCAACCCTTCTCCTCTTAAATGAAGGCACAGACGCTTTATTCCTTCTTGTAGCTTCCCTGACGGAACCTAAAACAAGCATAAAAAGATAAGCACAATGGTATAAGCAAGAACAAGTATGACTCCGACCAGAAGAACAAATTACTTGTCGAGAGGAGGTACGGCTTAAACCTTTGAAATAAGCTCGGCCAATCACGAATCCCCATAGTATAGGGGAGAACGTGTTTAATCCAGTCGATAAGATACATCACCAACTGAAGAGGTCGACCAGTGGCTACAGAAAAAGAAGGATTATTCGACAAGCTAGGATGAACGAATATTTGAACAAGGTAAAAACAAAACCACAAGTACTTACGAGTGTGGTTCCAGGCATCACAACCACGACGACCTTAGTCTTGATAAAGAAATAGTTGAGCCAGAATTTTTGACTACTTTTATCATCCATTTTTACTTCCAAACATTTTCCCCCATGATGTCAAAGGTTCAACATCATTCCTCGATAAAGGTTGGGCGCGAACAGGTGCACCAAGTGTCGCATTGTGACCTCGACTCCGGCCAGTTCGGAAAACTTCGATAGCATCTAGATCACTTTATAAACACAGAGGGCAAGCTGAGCAGAGCAAACCTTATAATAACGAAAAAACTCCTCCACTAGCAGAAGGAGGGGGAACATGTAGCCGATGGCGAATGGGTAGGCATAAAGAGCACAGTACCTACGACGGTGGACGTGTACTTCATCATTATCAGCGGAAATTAGCTCCACATGGTCGAGGAGGCCAAAATTGGCTTTGAGTTCAGCCAAGCACTTAGCCATCATCGATGATGGGAATTTCTCAGTCATAACCTCCTGCGGCCGTTGAAGATCAAGTTTAGTGTCAGGATTACGGGGGATGATTTCCTCCACTGAAGGGAGCCTCCTCTTCAGTGGCAACTCTGGTGTCTTCCCCATGAACTGGAAACACAACGGCCAACAGAATAGGCTGGTTTTTCTAATTTATGTCATAAGGGATGTTCGACATAACTATAGAAGTTGAGAAAAATTAGGAGAAAGAAAACTGGAAGTATGAAAAATAGATATGAGTTAGCAAGAGAAGAGAATTCAAAGGTGATTCTAAAGTAAGTAAAATTTGAGTTCTGGTAAACAAGCCCTATTTATAGAGAAGAGGCACCAAACCCAAAATGATTCATCATTATTTCCACTAGAATCGAAATGGCAGAGCCAATCAGGAGTCGCGTGTGTATCGATGCGATGCGTCGGGAACAGGCGTCATCATAACGAATGATGTTATGACGTCACATCTTTTCCTTGACAAAATAGTTTCATTAGGTCACCAGAGAAGTTTAAGATTTGAAATATTCGGTCAGCGAAATGCCACATCGCCCATTTTTTACAACGACCATGACCGTTGTTATCCACTCATTGAACTCACCCACAAGGACGACCTCAACTAGCAGATGGACTAACTGTATGGACAGAAACCACCATGATTACATGTGGACCAAGTCGATATCAAAAAAGCCTTCGAAGGCTGCAGGTGTCGTCACTAGTGTACAATGACCTGGCCTCAAAAGGTCAATGTCACGAGAAGACAAAGTATCGTGACGAGGTCGAAGTGACTCAACAGAGGATGAGGATGAGCACTCATTTGATTAAAGCAGTAACGGCTAGTTCTAGGATTACGGTTCCCTAGAGAATATTCCTCCCAACTTTACTATTTAGGATTTTTTTCGCCCATGTACCCTTATAAATAGAAAGATATGTAGTTATAGAGGGAGATTTGACATTCATTTTTAAAAAAATAGCACATAGACATTCTATGGATATTTTTCCTTTATCATATACATACAAAGTTCACCTTTTTACATCTTGATCTATCTTTTCCTTCCCCGATCCGAGAAGGATCCGAATATCAAAAGACTTATCATTATCCATCATTGTGAGAAGAATTATTGGAGATTCTCACCTTTTGTCGGGAGACTTCTGTCTATTTATTTACTTAAATGTCATTTATTATTATTTATTGCTATCATCCATATTCTTGAATCGACAGTACACCATTATTGCTAATTGAAATCTTCAATAAATACACTTGGTCTATCTTTTGGATATTAATATTGGCTAAGTTTAACCCTATTTAATTATAAATTTAATTGTATAAACCAAGATTTAAATTTTGGGTCATACAGACAACGCAAACCCTGGGGCTTATGGTACTTAGCCGCCCTAGTTGGTGGACGACTCCTACCCCTTTTTTGTACTAGCTGGGAAAGCAATTGGTACCTCTGCATTAGCCATATTAGAAGTGGCAGGTGCTCTTGCATGTATTACAAATATTCCTAGAGTCCAGCTCTAACTCAGCATTTAGAATAGAAGAATGAACATGTCACTTGACTTTTAGCATAGAGGTGTTATGAACGACACATGTATGAGAACATATCGTGATACGATTCCATAACACCTATGACTCTTTCCAAAATAAGTACTTTGACATGACATTAAAGTTGTCACTCCCAAAGATATGAATACGTGATCGAAGCTTAATATCATAAACCTGCATCAAACGGACCAACAAATGAGAAAGATATATACATTTATGCATGATAAATCTACTAGCATAACACATAATTGCAGAACAATGAACATGAAGTGACACAATTCGATTAGAAAGCCATACGCATGACATATCCTTTAATTAGATTAGCTTTAGTTAGCTAGGTAGGAATGAAAATTTTGTTGCCTTTCAATTGCTTAAATCGTCACTTTCAGTTTTGCACACTTCGTATCATTTGTGGCATTTTCATTGCTTTCACCTGTTGGGTTTTTGTAATAGAAGAACATGATAAGAAAATATTTTTGCTTGTGGAATTTATAAAGAATAAACGACAAAATTAGGTTGGACATCAATAAAGAATTAATGGTATCAAATAAGCTTCTATGACCAAGCAATCAAGAAGAGATATTTTGAGAGAAACAATATCATGACTGTATTTAGAGAATGCATCTCAAGAAGGACGGACTATGTAACAGTTTACCATAATATAAGTATCTTTGTTACCCAAAAAAGAGAGGGGGTATAAAATTTATATTTCCTTTCAAATAAAAATATGCAAAAAAGTAATTTTATTTCGTTTGTTTAATGTAATAGTACTCTCAAAGAAGTACAGGGATATTTTCTCAAGTTACTCTATTGACACATCCAAGGGAAAAATAGTAAAAGGCAATTGTTTACCCCCCCCCCCAAAACACTTGTTCACTTCTCTATTTTAACCAAATCCTCGCCCGATTGTGCAATATTAACAAGTAGATAGAGAGAGAAAACATAAATAACATAGATTATCTATGAATAAGGACCAAAACTGGAGATTAAAATTAGGTATGATATAGTATATCATTTTAGATGAGAAGAAGTTTGGTTAAATAGAATGCAGAAGAACAACTAGTATAATTTTTCTAACCTTATTATTGTTTTGCCAAAAAAATGTTAAGTTTTATGTTAAACTAATTAATGAGGAAATAGAGGGAGAATTCTAGTTAAATATAATAAATTCTAGATCAAAACCTAGGGTATGTCAGCGATATAGGACCGTGTTGAATGATGATAAATATCGAGTATGTGTTCAATGATTGTCAATGAATGAAGTAATAGAAGTATGCAATGAATGTAGATAATGGCAATAAATGTAATAAGAGAGAATTTATCACTCAAACATTAGGTGATTTGGATGATGTGGAATAATAGATAATGAAGATAGATAAGAAATCTTTGGATCTTGTGAATGAGCACGTATATTGCACAATGTAATCAGAAGGGCATCTTTTTAATGTAATTTCTAGCAGATTTCTGTTGTTGTATCTAGCAATTATTAAAATAATTTTTTAGTGTAATTTTTATCAACTATTATTAACACGAGCAGATTTCTAATTAAGGTCATCGATTTTTTTATCAATATGAGCAACTATCTAAAGGTCACTGGAAAAATAAAGACCAACAAGCAAATTCGAGAATTTCAGTAGGACCTGGCTAGGTTCTATTTTCCGGCGAAGCTCAAAAAAAGGCAAAACCTTTGATTTTTTTAAATCCAACAAATTGGAAAGAAGAAAAGAAAATAAGTAGAAGAAAATGAAGGAAGGGGGTAAGGCGGTGGTATATTTTTTGTTTTGAAAAAGATAACAAAAGTAAGACATGGTATTTTGGCAAAGATTTGGAGTGGTGTTGTTTTGTAATTTTTCCGGCGAGTTCTATTCGCTTATTTGGTGGAATAGGTTTTGAAAGTGTTGGTTTATGTTTAGTCAACAATGACATGCCAATTGGAAGAGTTGGTGGAAAGAGTTGGTGTGGATGCTAGGAGAAAGCTTCCTCCTTTGATGTCACTCATGACATCAAGAGGAGGTAGTTTGATGTCACCAATGACATCAAGAGGAGGTTTTTACCTCTATAAATAGATGCACTCATTTATTTGTAGAAACTATCCCAAAAATAATACAATACATTGTAGTGAGTAGAGAATTAAGAGAGAAATTCTCTTAAGTGTAATTGGGAACTCTCCCCTTCCTTTGTTAATAATAAAAAGACAACTGTTCTCTAGTGGACGTAGGTCTATTTTGATCTGAACCACGTTAAATCTTGTGTTCTTTCTTTTACGTTTTCGCTAACAATTGGTATCAGAGCGACCCGATTCTTTAACGATCCAAGGAGGAAGAACAAGCAAAGATGAGTTCCATAAAGTTTGAAATTGATAGATTCAGTGGACGCAATAACTTCAATATCTAGAAGATCCAGATGATGGCATTACTGCGGAGGGAAGGTTCAATCCATGCTATTGACAGAAAGTATCCTAAGGATATATCAGCTCCCGATAAGGAGAAGATTGAAGGGGATGCATTGAGTGTAATCCAACTATCCCTTGCACCTAACGTGCTTTGTGAAGTGAGTACGGGTACCGAAGAGACGACCAAACAATTATAAGAAAAGCTAGAAGGGCTATACCAAGACCGATCAGTGACAACAAGGATGTTGTTATAACGGCGTCTTCACACATTTAAGATGGGGTCAGGTACTTCGTTACAAGATCATTTAGATGCGTTCAATAAACTTGTCATGGACTTACAGATTGCAGGAATCAAAAAGGAGGAAGAGACGCTTGCATGTGCTTTACTATTTTCATTGACTTCAGGATGTCATGATATTGAGAATTCAATGATGTATAGCAAGGAGCCTATCAAGCTTGAGCAAGTGCGGCAGGCACTTAACTCTAGTGATGTGCGGAGGCACATTGAAGGAGATAGAGATGACCAGGCAAGTGGGCTCTTTGTGAGAGGCCGGACTAACCAACAGGGAAAGAGCAAATCAAAGCACAGATCAAAGTGTGAACAAGAAGAATACAGAGTGTTGGGGTTGTGGCAATAAGGGGAACTTTGAACGAGATAGTCCAATGTCAAAGTCCAAGGAAAAGGCGAATGCATCTACAATTGAACAGGTACATGATTTTGATAATGATTATGTACTAACAACATCGTGTAATAATAATAGTAGTTATGGAAACAAATGGGTGTTAGACTCTGCTTGCACTCTGCATATGACGTTCCGAAAAGACTGGTTTAGCAGCTATGAGAAAAGTGGAGGAACCGTAGTAATGGGCAATAATGCAACTTGTGCAATAGTTGGCATTGGCTCAGTTCGGGTTCGCTGCCATGATGGAGTCGTGAGGACTATTACACAAGTCCGTCATGTTCCTGATCTGAAGAAGAATTTGATCTCCCTGAGTACTCTGGATGAACAAGGCTACAGGTACATGAGCGAAGCAGGAACTATAAAGGTGACTAAAGGTTCTTTAGTCATGCTGAAAGGCAAGCTGGAGAACGGCCTTTACACATTGGCCGGAAGCACCATTGTTGGCTCTGCAAATGCATCTACAGTGCAGTTATCTAATGATGACAAGGCAAGACTATGGCACATGAGACTGGGTCATATGAGCGCACGTGGACTGGAGATGTTGAGCAATCGTAAACTTTTGGAAGGTGAGAAGATCAGCACGCTTGACTTCTGTGAGCACTGCGTTCTAGGGAAGCAGAAGAAGGTCAGCTTCAGCACTGGCAAACACAAGACAAGAGGAGTGCTAGACTACATCCATTCAGATTTATGGGGTCCTTCTAAACTTCCATCGAAGGGCGGAAAGAGGTATCTTCTCATTTTTATTGATGATTTCTCACGAAAGGTTTGGGTGTATTTTTTGAAGGCAAAAAGTGATGCTTTTGAAGCATTTAAAGAGTGGAAGATTTTGGTTGAAAATCAAATGGAGCGGAAAATCAAGTATCTTCGCACAGACAATGGCTTGGAGTTTTGCAATGAAGAGTTTAATGAATTCTGCAAGGTTCATGGGATCTCAAGACATAGGACTGTCAGGCATACCCCACAGCAGAATGGAGTTGCCGAGAGAATGAACAGAACTCTTCTTGAAAAGGCTCGTTGTATGCTCCTACAAGCCAAAATGTCCAAAGTATTTTGGGCTGAAGCAGTTCACACTGCTGCTCATATTGTCAATCGATCTCCAGCATCGGCAATTGACTTTAAGACTCCGAATGAGGTATGGTCAGGTGAACCCTCTAACTATTCATACTTACGAGTATTTGGGTGTCCAGCTTATTATCACGTTAATGAAGGAAAGCTTGAACCAAGGGCTAAGAAGGCCATATTCGTAGGGTATGTGGATGGAGTAAAAGGGTACAAACTTTGGTGTTTGTCTTTACTCAAATTTATAGTTAGTAGAGATGTCACCTTCGATGAATCCTCTATACTTGATCCCCGTAAAGTTTCCGTGGAGTTTTCAGGAAACAAGAACAACGAGCAGGTGGAGCTTCCGGTGGAGCTTGCCAAGGAAAAGGATCAAGAGACTCAGGTTAAAGATGAGTCAGAAGATGTAGGCGTTGAAGAACTTGCTGTCAATGAACCATACACAATTGCGAAGGGGAGGGAGAAGAGGCAGACACGAGAACCGGAACGCCTTATAAATCAAGCAAACTTGATTGCATATGCGTTCGTAGCTGCACAAGAAGAGATTAAAGATCTGGAGCCCTCCTCGTATATTGAAGCAACTTCTTGCAAGGATGCCGCACAATGGCGGTTAGCCATGACTGAAGAGATGGAGTCTCTTCACAAGAATCAGACATGGGTCTTAGTGAAAAGACAAAAGGGGAAGAGGACAGTTGGATGCAAGTGGGTCTACCGAAAGAAAGAGGGAATTCCTGAAGTGGAAGATGCTAGGTTCAAGGCGAGATTGGTTGCAAAAGGATTCAGTCAGAAGGAGGGAATTGACTACAATGAGATTTTCTCTCCAGTCGTGAAGCATAGCTCAATTCGCGTGCTACTAGCATTGGTTGCCCAATTTGACTTGGAGCTTCAACAGCTTGATGTCAAAACTGCTTTCTTACACGGTGATCTAGAAGAGACAATCTATATGGATCAGCCTGAAGGTTTCCTAGCTGAGGGAAAAGAAGATCACGTATGCCAACTAAAGAAGTCTTTGTATGGTTTGAAGCAATCCCCTAGACAGTGGTACAAGAGGTTTGATGCATTCATGACTACACATGAATTCTCAAGGAGTGCATTTG
This sequence comes from Nicotiana sylvestris, assembly GCF_000393655.2. Taxonomy (NCBI): domain Eukaryota; kingdom Viridiplantae; phylum Streptophyta; class Magnoliopsida; order Solanales; family Solanaceae; genus Nicotiana; species Nicotiana sylvestris. The sequence continues at coordinate 96,741,223 of NC_091065.1, forward strand.
ATAGTTGTGTGTATCACAAGAAGATGTCTGGTAACTCAATGATTTATTTACTGTTGTATGTTGATGATATGCTTATTGCTGCTAACAACATTACAGAGATAAATGCTTTGAAGAAACTATTGAGTAAGGAATTTGACATGAAGGATTTAGGAGCTGCAAAGAAAATCCTTGGTATGGAGATTTCAAGAGAAGACGATGTTGTACATCTTTCTCAGAAGAGGTATATTGAAAGGGTTCTCGAGAGATTCAATATGCAAACGTGCAAGCCTGTAAGTACACCATTAGCTCCTCATTTTAAACTTTCAGAGTCACAAATGCCTCAGTCCGAGGATGAGGTGGAGCATATGTCAAAGATTCCTTATGCCAGTGCAGTTGGTAGTATTATGTATGCTATGGTATGCACACGTCCAGATATTGCTCAATCTGTAAGTGTGGTAAGTAGATACATGTCCAACCCAGGAAAGAGGCATTGGGAAGCTGTCAAGTGGATATTGAGATATCTCAAAGGAGCTTCTGGTGTTGGTCTTACCTTTCGAAAAAGTGGTACAGGTATTTCAATTCTCGGTTATGTGGATTCTGACTATGCAGGAGATCTTGACAGAAGAAGGTCCACAACTGGATACATCTTTACCCTCGTTGGCAGTGCCGTCAGTTGGAAGTCGACTTTGCAGTCGATTGTCGCTTTGTCTACGACAGAAGCAGAATACATGGCAGCAGCGGAGGCGGTAAAGGAAGCTATCTGGTTGAAAAGTTTAGTAGCGGAATTGAGTTTGGTTCAGCTGGAATCAACTCTTAGATGTGATAGTCAGAGTGCTATTCATCTAATGAAAAATCAGAGATTTCATGAGCGCACTAAACACATTGATGTCAGATTTCATTTTATTCGAGATGTTATTGATGAGGGAACTATCAAGGTCGTGAAGGTTATCACAGACGATAATGCTGCAGACATGTTGACCAAGATAGTCCCGCTCGCTAAGTTTGCACACTGCAAGGACTTGGCGGGGGTGTGCATCAACTGATGCAACTCCGAAGAGAACAGTTGCTAGGTGGAGGTGGTATGTTCAACAATGGTTTGATTCTTCTTGTTTCTTACAACGGGGTTGCCCAGTAAGCTTAGAAGTTTTGGCCAGAGTTGTTCACACGCTCGAAACGCAAACCAAGGTGGAGATTGAAAATGTTGGTTTATGTTTAGTCAACAATGGCATGCCAATTGGAAGAGTTGGTGGAAAGAGTTGGTGTGGATGCTAGGAGGAAGCTTCCTCCTTTGATGTCACCCATGACATCAAGAGGAGGTAGTTTGATGTCACCAATGACATCAAGAGGAGGTCTTTACCTCTATAAATAGATGCACTCCTTCATTTGTAGAAACCATCCCAAAAATAATACAATACATTGTAGTGAGTAGAGAGTTAAGAGAGAAATTCTCTTAAGTGTAATTGGGAACTCTCCCCTTCCTTTGTTAATAATAAAAAGGCAACTGTTCTCTGGTGGACGTAGGATTATTTTGATCCGAACCACGTTAAATCTTGTGTTCTTCCTTTTACGTTTCCGCTAACATGTTTCCTGTTTGGATGATGAAACACGAAGAAAAACAAGAAGAGAAGAAGGGAGACGAGGGGGGGGGGGGCAGGACAGTGGATTTTAGTACTATAAGAGGAATTTTTCGGTGAGCTGCCATGTTTTCCGGTGGTTTTGGTGTGAGGTGAGAGAAGAGAAGAGGCCCGTGTCTGGTGGGGTTATTTTAGGGGAGGGGGATAATGGGTGAGGTATTGGATAATTTAAATTGGGGATGAGTCAACCAAATCTGAGAGTGACACGTGTCTATTTCGTTTGTTTAAGGGCATTTTTGTTTAATAGTATAACGGTAAGGAGTTTTTTGGCCCGATAGTATAACGAAGGACATTTTTAAACAATTGTTAATAGTATAGGGACATATCAAACCTTTTACCGTTTATTAAAATTTTGAGTTAATTTGTACTTTAAGAGACACCAATTTGAACCATATTTTTTAAACTTTACGTCGTTTGGCATTCCCTTCTCTTTTTAATATATTGTGAGTACAAAGAAGCAGGGTCCAACGTCTACAACGGGCTAAATGTCTAAGAAATGAACTTTTTCAATCAATAATACAATGCCACATCATTAAAAATAATACTAATATTTATAATCGGATTTGAGCTGTTAATTATAGGGCAGATTTTGAGCCAAAATTTTAACAGAAAGGGTATATTTGGCTGAATAGGTGGACAGAGAACAATTTTGCAAATATAATAGTTCAGGGATAGTTTTAGCCTTTTTTGTTTTTTATCTTATTGTACTTAACAAATAATATGAGTAAACTCACAAAGACAAAGTTACCATTTTCTTGGCCATGACTTCATTTGCAAATATAAATTGAAGTTTAGACAATAGTATTATCTGTAAATACGGAACTTAAAAATTTGAAATCCGAGTGATATTTTGAAAATTTTGATTTAGACGCATTTCAAGTAAAATAATAATTCTCATTCACAAAATTTGACTTTGACCTTTTTTTTTTTTTTTACAAATAAAATTTATATCAAATACAATTTCAACTTCAAACTTCACCCAAATATTGTCCAAGCAGGTACTGTTTTTTTACTTTGCTTCTAACCAATCCCCCCCCCCCCCCCCCCCATAGTTTGCAGAAATTCAGTTTTTAAAATTTTCTAAAATTCAAAAAAAAAAATTGCAAATTATATTTTTGGAAATTTTCAAACAAACACTTAAGTGTAAAGTGCTTAAACTTAATATTTTCTGAAGCGTTTTGTCACTAATACTACCTTTTTCGAAAAGCTACCTCATTCCCTAATAGGCCTAGAACTTAGGAATATTAAATAGGAAGCTAGATAAAATGCTAGTGGTACGTAGTATTTGAAATACCAAGAGACAAAAATATCACCAACCTTATATGTTTACTAGTAAATTATACCGTGCTTCGCACAGTTATAAAGAACTTATTAAATTTATGAGCTTTTATTTCATCATTATATTCAAAAACATGTTTTAATGATTCTTTTTAAAATAATGGATTTCAAGTTTTAATCCATCTTATTGTTAACACCTGTGGTATTTTTCATTAACTCTTCATGACAAAAGACATGATTCTTAGGAAATTATTATGTCAATCCAAAAGGAAAAGAAGACTACTTAATTAGCACCATCGAAATATTACCTATTGTTCTTATTTTATAGTAATGTTCTTTTATTATTTTATTCCCCATAGTGGCAATATTGTACATCTATCGAAAAGTTGTATGAATATTTGTGAGCAGTATACCCATTACTTTTATGTAGAAGTGTTATTTTATTGTTTCATTCTCTATTGTAGTACATTTATATTTTAGGAATGTGTTTTTGTCTGCTAAATTTATTTTTTTATAAATTGTATATTCATTAATGTCGGGACTTTTTCTCCTATTAAGGTCTATATGTAATCAAGTTATTCTATACATGTAGCTTTAAGGCATTTGTTTCTACCAAAGAAATAAAAAAGTAGCAATCATTATAGCACTGTGTGCTTCTTTCGTGGTTTGTGCAATCAATCGTGTAATTATTCTGATTAGAAAATAGGAGTACTACCATTATATATCTGTCTTTCTGCAAGGAAAAGAGAGTAAATTAATATCTAAATTTGTCATCTGATTCCACAACAAACAACATTACCATTCCAAATATGACATGAAACACACAACTTTGGGGGAAAAATCCTTATGACAAAATATGAATTTATATCGGCAAAATGGAGGAGTGTCATAAAGTGTCATTAACTTATAAACTAAAATTTAACAGTTTGAGAGTTATGGATAAGGAAGTTGAAGAGGTGAGTTATGTAGCGGTACTTTTAAAAGAAGATAACTGAAAAAATGAGAGAAAATGTATCTTTGATGGCTTATACGATGTGCCATATAACTGACACCTTAGTCGGTCGAATAAACCAGTTTCTATTGTAGGTTGTTTTCTGTTTTGAATTAACAGAGAATATTAACGAGAAAAAAAAAATCACACGGAAAGATTTCAAAGGTATAAAAGTTGACTTAATATTAACACTACACTTATATAGTGAAAAAAAAATTCTTCTAATAATAATCACAGAAAAAATCACATTAAAGTAAACATATCGAGTTTATCTATGCTAATAAAAAATGGTAAAGAGAACTTTTAAATTATGACTTGCTATCTCTTCCCATCAAAAACAGTAACACCAAATGCATAGCTTTCTGCAGAAGTTGGTAAGATCTCATAATCTCAATTTATTCATTGAAAGATTTTGATATATCAATCACTAAAACGCGCGTCCTTGTATATCGGATGTTTCCTCCAGAAAGAATGAGACTACAGATAACAACATATTAATCTTTACATCAATTCTCAGAAACCTTCCCTCCATCCAAGTTCACATATATACTGCAAAGTCATTCTTCCACTTTCCACTGCTGGCTTATATCCCTGAAAAAAGGAACCCCGACCACATTTGAAAAGTTTAGTGAAGTTAATTAGTAAACCAAGAAATTAAAGAAAAATTTATTAAAATGTGAAATACAGTCAGTGAAAGACAAAATGAAGGTAGATCATCAATGAAATAAGAGCTAGATTAAATGTATAATCTGTTACAAGGAAAACCGAATAACTTACGTGTTCTCAGAAGCAAGGGGACATATTAAGAATTATTTAAAACAAAGCAGCAAAACTATCTGGTATTCACAAGATAAACACTATAGCAACATGTGGAACAACTTCTCTTCTGAAACGGCTTAACAAAATGTTGAGAATTACTAAGAAACAGATCCACATCACTTGAGTTTTTAACAACTCTGAAAATGTTTGTCAGCCTCCCAAAAAATTCAATTGCATCGTTGCCCTCTTGGCTCATAATAGATAGAAAGAGGGAGCAGTTAGAGTGTGTGTATGAGTTTGTTGCCAGAATTCAAACGGTACAACATTACCATATATTAATAATGGTTAATCATAAGCAACAGAAGAAATAATAGAGACAATGAGTTACTTTCGCAACGGTTTGGAAACAAAATGATTTATGGCGAAGAGAAACCAAAATAATACGTTAGAACATGACTTTTGGACTTTCTATTAATAATTTAATTAATAGAATAAATGAAAAATGAGTAAGAAAAAACAAAAAAAAAAGGAGAAAAAAGATAAATATGATCCTTGGCTTTAGAGAGATGTCACATCACTTTTCTAAGTCCCTCTTTTGTATATATATATATATATAGATTTGAAGTCGTTAAAAGAATTTATTACAATGGGATAGAGAAGGTAAAAAAAATTGAATTGCAACCTCTTGGTAATTGAGCCATTCCCTTGAGAACGAGGGGGATTGGCATTCATTAACAAAAATATTGTGCGACCATTCGATTTTAGTGGCTTTTATCTTAGCTTTCCAAGAAATTAAAAGTCAATAAAACCATAGAGATTAAAATGAAAATTAATTTCAGTTCCTAAATTTACGATAGGCTTCTGGTTAGCAATGGCTTGCAATTCATTGCCATTGAATGGATGAAAGGATTGCTTTAACATCATTTTGCTTTATGATAGTTAGAGAGGAGTCGAACCTAAAATTCTTTTTTCAGGGTTTGAGTCCATTTCTTGATTTATATCTGAATTTTTCAGTTTCTTTTTCCCAATCCACTATTTGGTCATTTTGAGCTACCCCATTTTGCTGATTTCTTATATATATATATATATATATATATATATATATATATATATTTCATTCACTTTCTTCCATCCTACTGAAGAAGCTGGTAAAATTCTAATTATATCTTCACTTTTTTCCTCTAAATATCATATATAAATATGAGTTTAATTTATCTTCACCTTCATTTTTTCCAGATTCAAGAAACAAATGCATGATTTTTGAGTGAAAGAAACATCTTCTTTAGTAGCATTTAGAAGAAGAAAAAGTTGTAGAGTTAAAAGCAGCTGAGGATGGCCACAAAGGTGAAAGGCCTTTTAAAGGCCTTAGGTATTTCTCAGATATTTGGTAAGCAATGATCCTTCATTTAATTTCCTTACTTTTTATTATTACTACAAGGTGATTGTTCATGTTTCAAATGTGCACGTATTGGGGACCCAAATTCATTGTTTACTTTTCGTCAGATTATTAATAATGAGGGGAATAACATAATGATATTGCAGAAGGGGAAAAAGAAGCAGAAATGCAGATTGGTTTACCTACAGATGTAAAGCATGTTGCCCATATAGGATGGGATGGACCATCCGTTGAATCTCCCAGCTGGGTAATGATTTTCATAGTTTTATGTTAAAACTTTATCACATCCGTTGATATCCACTTTATATGTTTGTGCAGATGAAAGAATTCAAAGAACCTGGAAAATTTCATACAGCCCCTTTGGGTCCTCCATTAGATCCTAATGATCATCCCGATATCAAATTTGTTTCTCAAGGTAACTTTCCTCTCACACTGATAATGACATTTTACTACTGCATATCATTTGTAAAATTTAATTTAACTGCAGATGCAAACCAAAAGTACAAAAATGCAAATTCTTCATTACCAGATGACCAACCAGAAGTGTCAAAGACATCAAGGCGCCATTCTTCATCAGAAACTGGGACTGGTAGTGCTACTTCTCCAAAGAAAGAGTCCAAATCCAGGAGGCGACACACCAAAGAGCCATCCGATGGTTCAAGGTCAAGCCGACACAGCCGGCCAGGCTCAGGTGATGGTGGCTCTGATTCTCCAGCAAGGGACCTCCCGGACATACCCAAAAAAACAAGGCGGAAGAAATCCAAGGAGGATGGTGGAGTGGGGTCCGGCTCGTCCCGAACCTCTAAATCCAAAGCCACCACCTCTTCTAGTACAGCACCAATGGATAATGGAACAGACACAGGATGTGAAAGTTCCATGTTAAGTTCAAGAAACACTGATATAGAGAAAGAGTAGTGGCATTGTTTAAGAAAAACAAAGAACATAAGATGGACTCAACAACAGTCAATTTTTTGTGTAGTTTAAGTTAAAACTGGCCACCTGTTTTGATATACCAATTTTTTTCTTATACAATGATTAGAACCTATATTTACAATCTAACCTTTTGATACCTTGTTTGCAATGTAGATTCAGTTTCCTTTTTCCTAGTTCTTTTTTCACTTTTCCTTTTAAGCCATTCCATTACTCTGAAGTCTGAATCTTATCATAGCACAATACATCATTACCCTGTATTCAACTTATATTTGCTTCTTAACTAATGCAGTAGTTGGTCATCATTATCCCATGTAGATTTTTCCAATGATAATATAATAGTATATGATTGTTCCTTAGACAATACACTGGAAAACACAACATTCAAGTCTGGCAATCTGTTTTGCATACACCACAGAAAAACATTGCAGTTAAAAACTGAAAATAGAAAACCAAGAATGTTGCTATATGCAAATTCCTTAAATTAAGAACTTAATAATTACATCTCTTGGTTGCTTCTTCTTGAACCCCGAAAAGAAAGAGAGAAAGTAAATTCTACTAGAACCCAAAAAATCTTCTATCAACAAGTGAAACCAGGACAGCAGTCCAAAATTTTTCTATCCTCAAGTCATTAATCAGTATATGTCCAAGATTATCTACTAGCACAGGAAACACAAAATTACAAGAAAAATAAGAAAATATGAAGCAGGCAACAGTAAAGATGCTCTAGAGAAAGGGACATATTTGGGAACATCAGCTTTGTTACACAACTTTAGTTGCCCCAAGCTACCACTAACATTAGAAGTTCTCAAGTCTTCATCTGCACAAAGTTGAGGGTTGCCTTCCAATTTCAACTTTTCTCCAACTTTGGAGACAAATCTTGTAGAGAATGGAAGTTTTCCACTCAAATTGTTGTTCTGCAAATGTAACTCATTCACATGTTCTAATGCCCCAAACTCTTCAGGCAATGTCCCTTCCAACTTGTTATTGTCAAGCCCCAAATAGCAAATCTTTTTCAAAAATACACCCATAGAAGTGGGAATATTCCCAATGAGTCCTGTTTTTGATAATCCTATCCCTACAATAACCCCAAGATTCTCCCATATTTCTGGAATTTGCCCTCCTAGCAAATTCCCACTCAGATACACTTCCCTCAAACTAGGCATCTCTGCCAAAAACAATGGAATCCCAGAATTGGTAAAATGATTGTAACTCAAGTCCAAAAACTCCAAACTCTTCAAACCCTTTAAACTTTGAGGAATTTTTCCAGACAACTTGTTGTAGCTAAAGTCAAGCTTCAAAACTTGAGTCAAGTTTCCTATAGACTCAGGAACATTTCCTTCAAGCTCATTTTGACTCAAATCAAGAACCCTGAGTTTCTTCAATGTCTTTAACCCCACTGGAATTTCACCACCAAATTTGTTTCTTGAAAGTGTCAACTGCTCTAAGTTGATCAAACCACCAACCCCATCTGGTATTTTCCCAGAAACAGCACTTCCACTCAAAACCAACCTCCTCAAACTCGTCAAGTTACCAACTTTTTCACTTACTATCCCAAGAAGACCCGGGTTTTCCATGAAAACCAGCTCCTCAACAGAAGAAGGCAAAGAGCCAAAGTCAAGCAAAGAAACCTCATTTTCAGTGAAACATTTGTAAACAAAGATCTTTCTGAGGTAAGAAAAAGGAGCAAAAAGGGAAGCATTTAGAGTACTATTAGGAGTACAAGGTGGGTTAGGAGCATAATCTGAGACATAACCAAGACTAATCTCAGTTACATGAGCAGTAAATGTTGTGTTTGAGTTTTCTTGAATAAAGTAGTCGCAAACAACCCCATGTGGGGAAGAGGAACAGAGATCATCGGGGAATAAAGAACGCCACGGGATTTCAGAGTTAATAGACTCAAGAACTTTGTAAACTGATTCTTGTTCCACCATGTTAAGAGCAGGCTGAGAAAACACAAGAGTACTAGTCATGAACGCCCACACAAAACAAGAGTTGAGAACAAGAAGGGAGAGTTTTGGTAAGAAAACCATGGTTTTGGTTAGAGAAACAAAACAAAAAACTGAAAAGTTTGAGAAGTGACAAGAAAGCAGTGTATGATAATAAGGGTATTTAAGAGGGAGGGAGAAGAAAAGAGGATGTCTGTCTTGAAAAATGAAAGAGAAGGGTATCAAAGAGACAGGTTTTGTTGCAGAGATTTGCTTTACTGTTAACATCTACGTTCCTTATGGTCAAATGACCGATTTGCCACTTTTTTTTTTTGTTTCTTTAGTTGTCTGTCCTTTAAGCTTCTGTACATTTTTACAAGTATTTTGTCTTCTTTGTTGTTGCGTGAACAAGGATGAGAAAAAGAAGTCACATGCTTTTCCTCTTCTTCAACGACAGTCAATGTAGTGAATTATTCATTTATCATAATTTTTCTATGAATAGCAAACAAATTAAAAAGGCTTTTATGAAATGAAACTTTACTGCTCGTCGTACTTGAATTTTCATATGTCATCTCAATAAACAACCTTTCACTAGTATGTTAATTCCAACCATTGGTACCAATTTCATGTGCAGGTTACAAAATAATATGTCATAAATAATCAGTCGTTGGTATGTGTACACATTATGTTAAACATATAACCAAATTCACTTGACTAAATTAAAATGTGAACTTTGGATGCGTTAAAAGACAAGCTCATAAATGTGGCGTGAGCTAACTCCCTTTGGTCCTACTTATATGTTGTTTATTTAAGGTTTTGAGCTTTTTGGTACAATTGTTAAGAAAACTACTAAAATCATTTATTATAAGGTATTTGGCTAAATTATCTTTTGTCACCTTCTTAAATGAGTAATTAATGATCATAAGTTCTTGGATGAGTAAAAGTAGAATTTAAAACAACAAATTGTCTTCTGGGTATTCTAATGCGCAAATATTTGCGAAACTAAAATAAACAAGATACTATGAGAGAGTGATATTCAAATAAAGAGAGTACTTTCTTTTTAGAGTATATTATATATTTTTTTTTTAAAGAAGGAGAAATAGACCAGTACTTGATATTGCATGAAAACGTGTATATATGTATTTGTATTCCAATGAGAGGGCTTATGTATTTGTAGAGACAAGTGATAATTACACTGATATCACATATTCAAATCCTATTACAAAAATTTGAATGCCATATATTTGTATAAGTAACGAGAAATAAGTATAAATTTGTAATTAAGAACTATATAAACGTGAAAGTCTATTTGATTATCTGATACTATCAGCTAGCATCATTGTCTTTCTCTCTTTATGTTTATCAGAAACTATTGCTTTATGAAAAGGAAAAAAAACACCATTTTTTATTGGAGTATTTATTGCAGGAAGCAACAAACAAGGAGGGGTAAAAAGGACTTTAGAGTAAAAGGCATACAGTTACGGCATTTGGCATGTAAGGGGTCAATGCCAATGATCAGTCCAACACAGACTACCATTTATACTCCCCCACCCCCCAAATTTGCATTAACCCCAATGTTCACTCTAATTAGGACTGCAACTCTATGAACAGTCGATATTAATATGATGCTACTACAACATGTAGCTTGATTAGCTAGTTGCTTTTATTAAAGAAACAGCGGGGAAAAGGTTGTAAAGTCACTGAGGTCGCCTGATTAAAACCTGCGGGCAATAAAGCAAACCGCGACATGGCGGCAGCCGCCGACTTGTCGGTACAGTGTCCTTTCTGCTTTTTGTTTCCATCGACAGCGACGTCTAACTGACTGAGTCCACGTGTCTGAGATCTGTACGTCCGAATATCGTTCTCATGGGAAATATGAACAGAAGCATGCGAATTCCATTTCCAGGCATTTTATTCCCCCCAATCCAATTCGCGTTTCAACTTTGTGGGGCCCGCTGTCTCCCTTTTTTTTTTAACACTCTGGAGTCTGGTTTTCACCCTTCGATTTCTAATTTTGTCCTACTATTACAAAAGGACAGTAATAACATTGTTTGGCTTTTAAAATTAGCTTATTTAAAAAAATATTTTTGTTGAAAAATAATTTATGTTTGGCTAAACGATTTGAAAAATAATTTTGAGCAGTAATTAGTCCGGTTTTTAAAAAGTAATTCTTAATGTATTTTTCAAAAGTATTTGGGTAGAAACTACTTTTTGCAGCTTTTCAAAAATAACTTTTGTTTGAACTCAAAAATATTTTTTCTCTCCTAAAAGTATGGTCAAATACCTCAACTCAAAAGTAATTTTAGCCTTGAACATGCTTGGTCAAACAAGCTATAACTTGAGGCCATTTTAAGTTTGCTTAAGTTTAGATAATTAAAGTAAAAGGATCACCATAGATTAAAAATTAGTCGCTTAAATCAAACAATATAAAATATGTGGAGACGTGCTCACCTAAGAATGCCTGTCCAAATAAAACAGAATAGACAATGCAATTAACTTGAAATTGAGATGATGTTTAAATAAAACTTTATTTGGTTTCATTGTTTATTCGTAAGATATTTTTCCTTTTATACAATTCATCAATTGTGTAATCATAGTTAAGCATTATGTGTTCTCATTTTAATTTTTAATTATTTCGATTAAATTATTTAATTCAGTGTATATCGGACACAAATAAATATTGTATGTTCTAGTGTGGTAGGCTAGACGTGGTTGTAAGTTGTAAATTGTAACCTATCTCGAGCTAGTGGTTGAGGAGTAAAAAATATCAATTTAAAGCTATACATAATTTTGTTTTATTTGTATGACGATAATTCATTAAGTAGTAAAAGTATTTAATCGCTTTTGGGTATCAATATATGTGCAAATTTTGCAAAAGTACGTCTATAAGAATAAAACGAGTAAATTAGAGATATTAAAGTTATCAGAAATTCAGAATATAAAAAAGCGCTAGTGCTTCTAAAGTGGATTAAAGATGGTGAAATGTCAAATGAATTTATGAAATGTACTATTAGTCAAGATAATTTTAACACATTATATCATATTAATCTCTTTGTTAGTCATTAATATCATAACATTATATATACTTACTACTTATAAGCAAGATTTAAGTAATTGAACTTTATATTGTTCCCTTAAATAATGCATAAAGTGAAAAAGAATTCACACTGAAGTTACCACAAAAGAGAAAAACCAAACCAGGAATTCAATTTGTTAGTACTATACATTAATTATCTGCCACTTTGGCTTTTGCATGCCTTGGGTAAATTCTTTTCCCTTACTGTATTTATTTGTCATATTCTCTTCAGCAGCCGATCGAAGTCTATTCCGTTCATTTACTAGCGTTGCACTCCTGTAATTAATCTTATTCCAAAGGATGAAAAATGGTACTAGTAATTCTATTGGTCAAAATTTGGATTAGACTTAATAGCTGTAAATGAACGTGGTCAAGGATTAAACCGACCACGGCATAAGGGCGAGGAGTCTTCTTAAGAAAGATTAGCGCCGAGGCGAGCAACGGGCGTATGAAAGTAACGGTAGAATAAGTTAGAATAGAAAGAAGGAATATTTCATTGAATATTGTTTCAGTTGTACTTTTTTAGGGTTTCTCAGGGATATCCCCTATAAATAGGAAGAGATAAAGAACAAAAAGGGGATTTTCACTTTTTGATAAGAGCACATTGTAAAGGGTTGAATATAGAGAATATATAAAAAGTGTGTCTTGTTCACTGATTACATTTTTCAATATACGTGCGCATTCACAAGATCCAAAGATTCCTTATCTATCTTCATTATCTATCATCCCACGTTGTTGTCAGGAAAGGAGAATCATCCAAGTCACCTAATATTTGGGTGATAAATTCTCTCTTATTACATTTATTGTCATTCTCTACATTCATTGCATGCTTCTATTACTTTATTCATTGACAATCATTGAACACATACTCGATATTTATCATCATTGAACACGGTCTTATATCGCTGACATACCCCAGTTTTTTATCTAGGATTTATTATGTTTAACTAGGATTCTCCCTCTATTTCCTCATTAATTAGTTTAACATAAAGCTTAACACTTTTTAGCAAAACAATTTAGCGTCATCTGTGGGGAGTTTCTAGTTAAAATTTTAGTTCCTTCTAGATCAAAAAACAATAACAACATCATCCATCTTTTTCTCGTTTGCACGAACTAACAATGGCAGGAAAAGGAGTTGAAAGACTGAAAGCAGTAGTGGACGTCACTGCCAACCTCTAGAACACCATCAACGAGGTTGACAGAGAAGGCGAGGAGAATGTGATGCCAAGTGCTATACCCAGGCGGAGCAACTCACCTCCCCCTCATGGAAGTGTAACTGCTTCATGCGAAAGGGGAGCCTCCACGTCCACAACTGAGGAAGCGCCACCAGCAATCAAAAAACTACTAGAGACGTGGCTGACAAGTACTCTAAATAATATACTCGACAAACCTATTCAAAGGGCGAATAGAAATGTTGTACAAGCGGATACCACAACAACCGCCGATGAACAACCTACTCCCCAAACAGTTAACAATCATATCGATGTTGATGCAGGTAACAACGCACTTGCAACCATTCTTAAGAAAGTGGAAGAAATGGAGAACGGGAATAAAGCGCTCCGCGACTAGATGAGGGAACATCAAGAAAGGGTTGATAAGATACAGGGCGCCGAAATCATGGCCGAAGAGACCATTCAGGCCCATGCCCCAACCGGGACAGGCACCAACCATATGTCATAGCGGCCATCCCGCCCTCTCCTCGCCATGCCGAGGGACGTCCATGCCACATACAAGGACTCAACGAAACGAAAGAGATATGCCTTCACTCTTATCTGCTTACAATTTTTGTGTTTCCCCTTTAGAAATAGTTTATGTATTGGAGAAACTCGGCCCGAAGGTAAAATGGCCACAAAAGATGAAGTCTGACCCAAGTACTAGAAAATCGAACGTTCTCTGTGAGTTTCATCTGGAACGGGGCCACAAGACCGAGGATTGCATAGCCTTGCGGCAAGAAGTGGTGAACATTCTTTACCAAGGACAACTGAGGGAGTTAATGAGCGACTGAGGAAGAGCCAAATTCGGTCGCGGACCCGTTGTAGACGTTGGACACTGATTCTTTGTACTCACACTATATTAAAAAGAGAAGGGAATGCCAAACGACGTAAAGTTTAAAAAATATGGTTCAAATTGGTGTCTCTTAAAGTACAAATTAACTCAAAATTTTAATAAACGGTAAAGGGTCTGATATGTCTCTCTACTATTAACAATTGTTTAAAAATGTCCTTCGTTATACTACCGGGCCAAAAAACTCCTTACCGTTATACTATTAAACAAAAATGCCCTTAAACAAACGAAATAGACACGTGTCACTCTCAGATTTGGTTGACTCATCCCCAATTTAAATTATCCAATACCTCACCCATTATCCCCCTCCCCTAAAATAACCCCACCAGACACGGGCCTCTTCTCTTCTCTCACCTCACACCAAAACCACCGGAAAATATGGCAGCTTACCGAAAAATTCCTCCTATAGAACTAAAATCCACTGTCCTGCCCCCCCTCCTCGTCTCCCTTCTTCTCTTCTTGTTTTTCTTCGTGTTTCATCATCCAAACAGGAAACCTGTTAGCGGAAACGTAAAAGGAAGAACACAAGATTTAACGTGGTTCGAATCAAAATAATCCTACGTCCACCAGAGAACAGTTGCCTTTTTATTATTAACAAAGGAAGGGGAGAGTTCCCAATTACACTTAAGAGAATTTCTCTCTTAACTCTCTACTCACTACAATGTATTGTATTATTTTTGGAATGGTTTCTACAAATGAAGGAGTGCATCTATTTATAAAGGTAAAGACCTCCTCTTGATATCATTGATGACACCAAAATACCTCCTCTTGATGACATGGGTGACATCAAAGGAGGAAGCTTCCTCATAGCATCCACACCAACTCTTTCCACCAACTCTTCCAATTGGCATGCCATTGTTGACTAAACATAAACCAACACTTTCAATCTCCACCTTGGTTTGCGTTTCGAGCGTGCGCGTGAACAACTCTGGCCAAAACTTCTAAGCTTACTAGGCAACCCCGTTGTATGAAACAAGAAGAATCAAACCATTGTTGAACATACCACCTCCACCTAGCAATTGTTATCTTTGGAGTTGCATCAGTTGATGCACACACCCGCCAAGTCCTTGCAGTGTGAAAACTTAGCGAGCGGGACTATCTTGGTCAACATGTCTGCAGCATTATCGTCTGTGATAACCTTCACGAGTTCCCTCTTCAACAACATCTCAAATAAAATGAAATCTGACATCAATGTGTTTAGTGCGCTCATGAAATCTCTGATTTTTCATTAAATGAATAGCACTCTGACTATCACATCTAAGAGTTTATTCCAGCTTAATCAAACTCAATTCTGCTACTAAACCTTTCAACCAGATAACTTCCTTCACCGCCTCCGTTGCTGCCATGTATTCTGCTTCTATCGTAGACAAAGCGATAATCGACTGCAGAGTCGACTTCCAACTAATGGCACTGCCAATGAGGGTAAAGATGTATCTAGTTGTGGACCTTCTTCTGTCAAGATCTCCTGCATAGTCAAAATCTACATAACCGAGAATTGAAATACCTCCACCACTTTTTCGAAAGGTCAGACTAACACCAGAAGCTCCTTTGAGATATCTCAATATCCACTTGACAGCTTCCCAATGCCTCTTTCCTAGGCTGGACATGTATCTACTTACCACACTTACAGATTGAGCAATATCTGGATATGTGCATACCATAGGATACGTAATGCTACCAACTGCACTGGCATAAGGAATTTTTGACATATGTTCCACCTCATCCTCGGACTGAGGCATTTGTAACTCTAAAAGTTTAAAATAAGGAGCTAATAGTGTACTTACAGGCTTGCACGTCTACATAACCGAGAATTGAAATACCTCCACCACTTTTTCGAAAGGTCGGACCAACACCAGAAGCTCCTTTGAGATATCTCAATATCCACTTGACAGCTTTCCAATGCCTCTTTCCTGGGCTGGACATGTATCTACTTACCATACTTATGATTGAGCAATATCAGGACGTGTGCATACCATAGCAGACATAATGCTACCAACTGCACTAGCATAAGGAATCTTTGACATATGCTCCACCTCATCCTCGGACTGAGGCATTTGTAACTCTGAAAGTTTAAAATGAGGAGATAATGGTGTACTTACAGTCTTGCACGTATGCATATTGAATCTCTCAAGAACACTTTCAATATACCTCTTCTGAGAAAGATGTACAACACTGTCTTCTCTTGAAATTTCCATACCAAGGATTTTCTTTGCAACTCCTAAATCCTTCATGTCAAATTCCTTACTCAATAGTTTCTTCAAAGTATTTATCTATGTAATATTGTTAGCAGCAATAATCATATCATCAACATACAACAATAAATAAATCATTGAGTTACCAGACATTTTCTTGTGATACACACAGCTATCAAATGCACTCCTTGAGAATTCATGTGTAGTCATGAATGCATCAAACCTCTTGTACCACTGTCTAGGGGATTGCTTCAAACCATACAAAGACTTCTTTAGTTGGCATACGTGATCTTCTTTTCCCTCAGCTAGGAAACCTTCAGGCTGATCCATATAGATTGTCTCTTCTAGATCACCGTGTAAGAAAGCAGTTTTGACATCAAGCTGTTGAAGCTCCAAGTCAAATTGGGCAACCAATGCTAGTAGCACGCGAATTGAGCTATGCTTCACGACTGGAGAGAAAATCTCATTGTAGTCAATTCCCTCCTTCTGACTGAATCCTTTTGCAACCAATCTCGCCTTGAACCTAGCATCTTCCACTTCAGGAATTCCCTCTTTCTTTCGGTAGACCCACTTGCATCCAACTGTCCTCTTCCCCTTTTGTCTTTTCACTAAGACCCATGTCTGATTCTTGTGAAGAGACTCCATCTCTTCAGTCATGGCTAACCGCCATTGTACAACATCCTTGCAAGAAGTTGCTTCAATATACGAGGAGGGCTCCAGATCCTTAATCTCTTCTTGTGCAGCTACGAACGCATATACAATCAAGTTTGCTTGATCTATAAGGCGTTCCGGTTCTCGTGTCTGCCTCTTCTCCCTCCCCTTCGCAATTGTGTATGGTTTATTGACAGCAAGTTCTTCAACGCCTACATCTTCTGACTCATCTTTAACCTGAGTCTCTTGATCCTTTTCCTTGGCAAGCTCCACCGGAAGCTCCACCTGCTCGTTGTTCTTGTTTCCTGAAAACTCCACGGAAACTTTACGGGGATCAAGTATAGAGGATTCATCGAAGGTGACATCTCTACTAACTATAAATTTGAGTAAAGACAAACACCAAAGTTTGTACCCTTTTACTCCATCCACATACCCTACGAATATGGCCTTCTTAGCCCTTGGTTCAAGCTTTCCTTCATTAACGTGATAATAAGCTGGACACCCAAATACTCGTAAGTATGAATAGTTAGAGGGTTCACCTGACCATACCTCATTCGGAGTCTTAAAGTCAATTGCCGATGCTGGAGATCGATTGACAATATGAGCAGCAGTGTGAACTGCTTCAGCCCAAAATACTTTGGACATTTTGGCTTGTAGGAGCATACAACGAGCCTTTTCAAGAAGAGTTCTGTTCATTCTCTCGGCAACTCCATTCTGCTGTGGGGTATGCCTGACAGTCCTATGTCTTGAGATCCCATGAACCTTGCAGAATTCATTAAACTCTTCATTGCAAAACTCCAAGCCATTGTCTGTGCGAAGATACTTGATTTTCCGCTCCATTTGATTTTCAACCAAAATCTTCCACTCTTTAAATGCTTCAAAAGCATCACTTTTTGCCTTCAAAAAATACACCCAAACCTTTCGTGAGAAATCATCAATAAAAATGAGAAGATACCTCTTTCCGCCCTTCGATGGAAGTTTAGAAGGACCCCATAAATCTGAATGGATGTAGTCTAGCACTCCTCTTGTCTTGTGTTTGCCAGTGCTGAAGCTGACCTTCTTCTGCTTCCCTAGAACGCAGTGCTCACAGAAGTCAAGCGTGCTGATCTTCTCACCTTCCAAAAGTTTACGATTGCTCAACATCTCCAGTCCACGTGCGCTCATATGACCCAGTCTCATGTGCCATAGTCTTGCCTTGTCATCATTAGATAACTGCACTGTAGATGCATTTGCAGAGCCAACAATGGTGCTTCCGGCCAATGTGTAAAGGCCGTTCTCCAGCTTGCCTTTCAGCATGACTAAAGAACCTTTAGTCACCTTTATAGTTCCTGCTTCGCTCATGTACCTGTAGCCTTGTTCATCCAGAGTACTCAGGGAGATCAAATTCTTCTTCAGATCAGGAACATGACGGACTTGTGTAATAGTCCTCACGACTCCATCATGGCAGCGAACCCGAACTGAGCCAATGCCAACTATTGCACAAGTTGCATTATTGCCCATTACTACGGTTCCTCCACTTTTCTCATAGCTGCTAAACCAGTCTTTTCGGAACGTCATATGCAGAGTACAAGCAGAGTCTAACACCCAATTGTCTCCATAACTACTATTATTATTACACGATGTTGTTAGTACATCATCATTATCAAAATCATGTACCTGTTCAATTGTAGATGCACTCGCCTTTTCCTTGGACTTTGACATTGGACAATCTCGTTCAAAGTTCCCCTTCTTGCCACAACCCCAACACTCTGTATTCTTCTTGTTCACACGAGACTTTGATCTGTGCTTTGATTTGCTCTTTCCCTGTTGGTTAGTCCGGCCTCTCACAAAGAGCCCACTTTCCTGGTCATCTCTATCTCCTTCAATGTGCCTCCGCACATCACTAGAGTTAAGTGCCTGCCGCACTTGCTCAAGCTTGATAGGTTCCTTGCTATACATCATTGAATTCTCAATATCACGACATCTTGAAGTCAATGAAAATAGCAAAACACATGCAAGCGTCTCTTCCTCCTTTTTGATTCCTGCAATCTGTAAGTCCATGACAAGTTTATTGAACGCATCTAAATGATCTTGTAACGAAGTACCTGGCCCCATCTTAAATGTGTGAAGACGCCGTTGTAACAACATCCTTGTTGTCTCTGATCGGTCTTGGTATAGCCCTTCTAGCTTTTCTCATAATTGTTTGGTCGTCTCTTCGGTACCCGTACTCACTTCACAAAGCACGTTAGGTGCAAGGGATAGTTGGATTGCACTCAATGCATCCCCTTCAATCTTCTCCTTGTCGGAAGCTGATATATCCTTAGGATACTTTCTGTCAATAGCATGGATTGAACCTTCCCTCCGCAGTAACGTCATCATCTGGATCTTCTAGATATTGAAGTTATTGCGTCCACTGAATCTATCAATTTCAAACTTTATGGAACTCATCTTTGCTTGTTCTTCCTCCTTGGATCGTTAAAGAATCTGGTCGCTCTGATACCAGTTGTTAGCGAAAACATAAAAGAAAGAACACAAGATTTAACGTGGTTCGGATCAAAATAGACCTACGTCCACTAGAGAACATTTGTCTTTTTATTATTAACAAAGGAAGGGGAGAGTTCCCAATTACACTTAAGAGAATTTCTCTCTTAACTCTCTACTCACTACAATGTACTGTATTATTTTTGGGATAGTTTCTACAAATGAATGAGTGCATCTATTTATAGAGGTAAAGACCTCCTCTTGATGTCATTGGTGACATCAAACTACCTCCTCTTGATGTCATGAGTGACATCAAAGGAGGAAGCTTCCTCCTAGCATCCACACCAACTCTTTCCACCAACTCTTCCAATTGGCATGCCATTGTTGACTAAACATAAACCAACATTTTCAATCTCCACCTTGGTTTGCGTTTCGAGCGTGTGAACAACTCTGGCCAAAACAACACCACTCCAAATCTTTGCCAAAATACCATGTCTTACTTTTGTTATCTTTTTCAAAACAAAAAATATACCACCGCCTTACCCCCTTCCTTCATTTTCTTCTACTTATTTTCTTTTTCTTCTTTCCAATTTGTTGGATCTAAAAAAAATCAGAGGTTTTGCCTTTTTTTGAGCTTCGCCGGAAAATAGAACCTAGCCAGGTCCTACTGAAATTCTCGAATTTGCTTGTTGGTCTTTATTTTCCAGTGACCTTTAGATAGCTTCTCATATTGATAAAAAAATCGATGACCTTAATTAGAAATCTGCTCGTGTTAATAATAGTTGATAAAAATTACACTAAAAAATTATTTTAATAATTGCTAGATACAACACCAGAAATCTGCTAGAAATTACATTAAAAAGATGCCCTTCTTTCTATGACCACCACACATACGAATCTTGAGATAAGTTTCCCTAAATTACCCCTCTTAAAGATTCAATTTTTACAATCTGGGTTTATATGAATGAGTATCTTAGTATTTTCGGGTTTGTTGTGGAAAAGGTGAAAATGGTGAGCTGGTTAAACCCAGATATGGATTTGGATGTCAAGTATGTAGGTTGGAGTGGATTCAGTCCAATTTGGGTTTTAATTCAGTCCAATTTGGGTTGGAGTGGATTCAGATATGGGTTTTAATTCAATTAATAAGACAATGTCACATCATTAAAAATAATAATATTTTATAATCGAATCTGGGTTGTTAATTATAGGGATAGATTTGAGCTAAAATCTTAAAGGGGGGAGTATATTTGGCTCGATAGGTGCATGGAGGATAATTTTAAACTAAATTTAATAGTTTAGAGATAGTTTTAGACCTCAGAACAATTACCGTAAATTAATGAACAACATATAATTAGTCACATTATTACACATCACATTATATATAAAATATGACAAGATGTGGTCAGCTAAGTATTGTGTTGTCCAAATAAAAAATAGGAGTAGTACAGATATATATGCAGCTAATTAACTTGAAATTAGGACGTAAATAATATAGTTGTGCTTTAGTTAATTAGTCTACAGTATAAAGTCGTTATAGCCTCTCCCCGAGTAGGGATGGAAATGGGGCGGGGAGGGTTTAGTAAAATCCACAAATATTTTAACCCGCCCCGCCCCGCTTCGCATAGCTATTTTTTGCATTTCTAACATGGTATCTCAGGTGCACGTTAGCAAAATAGCTCTAATCGTACACGAAGAGTCTATTTTCCTGCTTTAGCTATTCCTTTTAAATTTTCTTAAACTTTTTAGAGAAACATAATTTTGAATGAAAAAAAAGTAGAGATACGGTAAATGGAGAATAAAGAGATGAAACAAATTGTTATTAAGAAAATCAATGTATATGTACAAGGATATCCTAGAGGCTAAATAGTAAGAAGAAAAATAATTAGAGTGCGTATTTGAAAAACTAATACCATATTAGAGATGCAACATATGAAGAAATCCGAAATAGACCATCTGTATTAGAGGGAAAAAAATTACTCAAAAAATTAGAGAACTTTTTTACTACTAATGAGATTAATCGGTATAAGCCTATAATTTCACACTACAATAAAGAGAGAAACATAATTGCTTGAATAATATTAAATTTTTTATATTATAAAATAATAAAATGTCAACCTAGTTTGTTTTAGAAAGAAAAAAAAACTTAAGTGGGGCGAGTTGAAAATTTTGTAGGGTTTGCCAAACTTGCCCCGCCCCCGGCCCGGCCCGCCTCAGTATCATCCCTATGCCCGAGATGTTTATTGAGGATAAAAATACATCAGTTAAAACCATGCGTGTTTTCTTAAAATTCGTACGATATTTTACATCATAAGAACGAGTTTTAACATAATAGTAAAAAATACGTAAAAAGTACTTTTAGTAGTTAGTGCTTTTCAACATGCATGCTAATTTATTTTGTAAAAAAATGCCACTAAGAATAAAACCAACAAAATAGACATGTTAAAATTACATTTTCACATAAAGATTCATAGTATTAGTATAATTAATAATAAATAATGGAGTAAATTTTATATTATCAACATGAAATAAGATGTAAAGAGTGAGACGAAGGAAGACAAAAAAGGAAAAAAGAATTCACATCCAAGTTAACTCGAAAGAGAAATTGAATTTGGCAGTACTTATCTGCCATGTTGTCCTTGTCTTGGGTAAACAAAAATCATACAGTATCTCTGTCAAATTATTTACAGCAGCTGAAGTTATTCCTTTAGTAATTAATCTTATTGCAAAGGACGAATAATCTATCTATTATTAAAAAGAAAAAAGTTCAGTCATGAGAATTCGCCATGTATCGCGTGACGAAAATGCCATAAGGTAATTTTAGGATATAATTAGTTAATTTAGTTAAATTTAGTTTATTTTTTGAATTTAAATTTCAAAATAATAAAATATCAAACTTTTTTATTTTTAAAAAAATTAATTTACCAACAAGGAATAATATTTGAGGACGTTACCAAGAAGGAATAGAATTCAGGAATTGGAAGTTACGATTGTGGAGGTTTAAAAATAATATCAATTTTTTTAACATTCATTAAAAATTAGTTTACTAACAAGGAATAAAACTTTGGAAGTTACCAACAAGGAGCCAACTCCATTCACGCGTGACTTTCCAACTAAATTTCTAAACCCTAAGGAGTTGCGCTTCAAACAACCCATGTTGTCCCATGATCTCAACTTCTAATCCACTAATCCTTCTTCGTTGGTATCCCAGTAACATGATTTTTCAGCTCAGTTTCACACGTATAAGCCTCCAATTCTTTCTCCTTTCTTCACATACCACTCAACAGTTCTGCAGGAGGTAAGTTCAATGATTTGTAATTCTAAAACATTAATTAAATTTCTAGAAAGAGCAACAAATTTTTTAGTTCTTTCTTCCTTTCACTCCCTGCTTCTCTAGATTATGAACAGATATTTAATAAGAATATAGAAAAGCAATAAATTTTTCCAGTTCTTTCTTCCTTTCACTCATTGATTTTCTTTTCTTTCGTTATTATATAATTTGTTCAGTAGAGAAGGTAACAGGCTACTAATAATTGCATTACAAAATCAAACCTTTGATTTTGTAATGCAATTCTTAGTGATCTGAAATTTTTCCAATTTGGCATCAAATTGGGCACTGATTATTTCTTGAAATCTAGTCCCAAGCTTAATCGCTTCTACATTCATGTTAGTCTCAATAGTTTTCAAGAATATTAAAAATTAATTTAATTCTAACTTTCTCCATAAACATACACCTGTTAAATATTAAGAATTTAATTGAGCATTTTCTTAAGGTTGGAGATCCAGTGAAAGATCATAAATATTGGACAAGGTCAGAAAACATGAAAACACCACAAATTGTACTACTAATAGATCAAAATATTTGTGGAACAGAAATTATTATTGAGACTTTTGTACCAATGACTGCTACTTCTGTTGTATTTCGCGGAACCAGTCATAACTCATAATAATGCCAGTCAACTTCTCAACAAAGCCAAGCTGGTACTAACTCTATTCTTATTGTGTGATATTTATTTTATTTTACTTCTAAATATATACTCATATTATTTTCTTGGTTGGTGGCTCAATCTTTTCCGTTTGCTAAAGGCCATAAAGGAACCTATTATGGGTAAGACTAAAATTTATGCTCTTCACTATTATTATTATTATAGTTTTTAAGGTCTAACTGTCGGAGCAAATGAATTTCTATTTACATACAACATTAAAGACCAATTTCCTTCCGCGACTATCAAATACTCCAGCCTCAATATTATAGAAAAGTTATGTTAAAATTAATAAGGTAATTGTATCAATAAGCTCATGCTGACTTAACTTTAATTATTATGTTGTTTACTCTTTCAAAATTAACAGGACTTGATTTTTAGCCCAGGGCGTATGATGACATTGCTATAAAGTGTAATGAAAGGGAGGTAAATACTAATTTGGAGCTAGGCACATATAAAACGAAATTAATTTTCAAGGTTGATAATGGAGGTAGTAAATTAAGGCTTTCACACACATTTGGACTCCTTTACAATTGTTGTTCCTTTTCAATTCTGTTCTTATTGTGTTTAAAAGCATAGATTTTTCATTCCTCTACGGCGGCCATGGTCAATCTAATGAACTATAGAATAGCCCCAATATTTAGTTGATGACTGGCATGACATCACATGCTAAATCAAAAATTATGAACTCCGGAATCTCTAATAAGGTATGACTGAATAGAGTGGAGCCATGGTAATTCTATAACATGATTCTTATTTAGATTTTTTGTACTCATCGACTTATGAGATATCTGACAATGGAACATTGGTAATTTATAGTTTAATCAATAAGCAAGATTTCTTAGTCACACATTTTTTATGCAGAAATTTCTTTCTATAACAATGGGAAGTAAACTGCCTCATGGACTTTAAATGTTGGCTAATCGGCCTCTTCTTTGGAATGGAATGAATACCAGTGTCATTTTCATATTAAAGGTATGCTCTTGGCCAAATTTTGTTGCACCTTTTTAAATTTTTATCGAGTCGTAGATGTAGCATTCAATGATGATTAAAATAAATTTAATTTCATGGTCTATCAAATTTTTGAATAGATTTGAGCTTTTACAAAGCAATTTAAAAATTATTTGGACAACTGATTCGAAATTATCAATTTTTTTGTGTTAACTCAATTCTTCTCACAAAAATATTATAATACTTTTAATCAGCTCTGAATGTATTAAATTTTAACTTTTAAGTGCCTAAGTGGTTATCAGACACCTTATTTGCTAAAGTATAAAAAACCACTGTAATATTTAAATTTTATCATTTTTTCTTATTATAAATTCATGATGGAATGTTAAATTGAAAATGAAAGCCATAGATTTTTAGCGGTGATCATTTTCAGTAAGTTATTGACATATAATTTAACAAAGTTACACGATGATGCGCCCGCTAAAAAGGTACCTTAATAAGCTTGATATATATAGGAACTACAACGAATTAATGTCGACAATTCATTATTTTGGTTATGTATGTGGCCAATGGCATATTTTCAAGTACAAGCAATCATGCATTTTGATGCAAGTCCACTATTTGTGCCTTCATAAACTTAGATTGGGTGCTATCATAACACCGTAACATCCCAATTGTCGTTTGCAAGCTGCAAGTGTTAAACTAAGTGCAACTTCTACTATATTGCTCATGATAACCATGCAAACAGGTAATTTTGTTTCTTGGTGGGTATCGCTAGAGATTGAAAAATACGAATGCAGTAGTCCATGCAAACTTCTACTATGTCTTGATGACCTTGTTTTATACAGGAACACAGTACAGGGCGGATCATTGGTACCAGACGTGAATTAGATGGACTTTATTACCTTATCCTTGCAAAATTACATGGACTCGCATCTTGTCTTTCTCCAATAACTTCTCCCGTTACAGATTCACCATATTTATTACATAAACGGTTAGGACATCCTAGTTTGGCAAAACTTCAGAAAATGATACCTGGCTTATCTCACTTGTCCACTCTAGAGCGTGAGTCATGTCAGATTGGTAAGCATACCCGCTCCCATTTCCTGCGGCGTCTCGATAATCGAGCAGAGTCACATTTTACTTTACTCCATTCAGATGTTTGGGGTCCTAGTCGGGTCAGTTCTACCTTGGGATTCCACTACTTTGTTAGTTTCATTGATGATTATTCCAGGTGCACTTGGATATTTTTGATGAAAAATTGATCCGACTTATTTTTTATTTTTCAGACCTTCCATGCTGAAATTCAGAATCAATTTGGGGTTTTTATCTGCACATTTCGTAGTGATAATGCCCTAGAGTATTTGTCTTCCCCATTTCAACAGTTTATGAACTCCCATGGGATTATTCATCAAACATCTTTTCCATACACATCCCAACAAAATGGGGTAGCTCAAAGAAAGAATAGACATCTTATTGAAACTACTCGTACTTTACTCATACAATCTCATGTTCCGCTACATTTTTAGGGGGATGCAGTTCTTACATCTTGTTATCTTATTAATCGTATGTCATCTTTAGCTATCCAAAATCAAGTTCCATTCTCTGTCCTGTTTCCCCACTTACCTTTGTTCTCTCTTCCACCCCGTGTCTTTGGGAGTACATGCTTTATTCATGACCTTACTCCAGAAAAAGATAAGTTAGCTCCCCGTGCTCTTAAGTGCATATTTCTGGGTTACTCAAGAACGTAAAAAGGATATCGATGTTATTCTCCTGACCTTCAGTGATTTCTTATGTCTGTTGATGTTACCTTCTTTGAAACCCAATCATACTTCACAGGTCCAGTTAATCACTTAGATATTTCTGAGGTGCTACCTGTTCCTTCTTTTGGAGATTCAGTCCCTATCTCCCATTCATCTTCCTCCATAGCTCCACCGCCTACAGTTCCAGTTGCAGCTCCACCACTTATAGCTCCAGTGTCACCACCGAGTCCAGTGCCACCACCTAGTCCAGTTCCACCAACTATAGCTCCAGTGCCACCACCTAGTCTAGTTCCACCAACTATAGCTCAAGTGCCACCACCTAGTCCAGTTCAACCTTCTACAGCTCCACCACTCCTGACTTATCATCGTCGTCCGCCCCCAGCATCAGGCCTAGCTAATTCACGTCCTGTACCTGACCCTGCTAATAATGTGGACTTGTCTCCTCTTAATCAACCGATTGCACTACGAAAAGGTATACGGTCCACACTTAATCCTAATCCTCATTATGTCGGTTTAAGTTACCATCGTCTCTCATCATCCCATTGTGCATTTGTGTCATTTTTGTCCTCTGTTTCCATCCCTAAGTCTACAGCTGAAGCACTGTCTCATCTCGGATGGCGATAGGCTATGATGACGAGATGTCTTCTTTACATACGAGTGGTACTTGGGAGCTTGTTCCTCTTCCTTCAGGTAAATCGACTGTTGGTTGTCGTTGGGTGTATGCAGTCAAAGTTGGTCCAGATGGTCAGGTTGATCGACTTAAGCCTCGTCTTGTTGACAAAGGATATATTCAGATATTTGGACTCGACTACAGTGATACTTTCTCTCCCGTAGCTAAAATTGCATCAGTCCGCCTTTTTTCTATCCATGGTTGATGTTCGCCATTGGCCTCTCTATCAGTTGGACATTAAGAATGCTTTTCTTCATGGTGACCTTGATGATGGGGTTTATATGGAGCAACCACCTGGGTTTGTTGCTTAGGGGGAGTCTAGTGGCCTTGTATGCCGGTTGCGCCGGTCCCTCCATGGTCTAAAGCAGTCTCCTCGAGCTTGGTTTGGTAAGTTTTGCACAGTTATTCAGGAGTTTGGCATGACTCGTAGTGAAACTGATCACTCTGTATTTTATCGACATTCTGCTTCAAATCTCTGTATTTATCTGGTCGTTTATGTTGACGATATTGTTATTACCGGCAATGATCAGGATGGTATTAGTAAGTTAAAACAACATCTTTTTCAGCACTTTCAAACTAAGGATCTAGGCAGATTAAAGTATTTTCTGGGTATTGAGATCGCTCAGTCTAGCTCAGGTATTGTGATCTCACAACGGAAGTATGCCTTAGATATTCTTGAGGAGACAGGAATGACAGGTTGTAGACCTGTTGACACTCCGATGGATCCAAATTCTAAACTTCTGCCAGGACATGAGGAGCCTCTTAGTGATCCTGCAAGATATAGGCGGTTGGTTGGTAAATTAAATTACCTCACAGTGACTAGACCTGATATTTCTTTTCATGTGAGTGTTGTGAGTCAGTTTATGGATTCTCCCTGTGATAGTCATTGGGATGCAGTTGTCCGCATTCTTCGGTATATAAAATCAGCTCCATGTAAAGGCTTATTGTTTGAGGATCGAGGTCTTGAGCAGATCGTTGGATACTCAGATGCTAATTGGGCAGGATCACCTTCTGATAGACGGTCTACGTTTGGATATTGTGTCTTAGTAGGAGGAAATTTGGTGTTTTGGAAGAGCAAGAAATAGAATGTGGTTGCTCGGTCTAGTGCAGAAACAGAATATCGAGCAATGGCTATGGCGACATGTGAGCTAATTTGGATCAAACAGTTGCTCAAGGAGTTGAAATTTGGTGAGATTAGTCAGATGGGACTTGTGTGTAATAATCAAGCTGCTCTTCATATTGCGTCAAATCCAATATTCCATGAAATAACTAAACACATCGAGATTGACTGTCACTTTGTTAGAGAAAAGATACTCTCGAGAGATATTGCTACAAAATTTGTGAAGTCGAATGATCAGCTTGCTGATATTTTCACCAAGTCTCTCACTGGTCCTCGTATTAGTTATATATGTAACAAGCTCGATACATATGATTTATATGCACCAGCATGAGGGGGAGTGTTAGTTTGATAGTTAAATAGTAGTAAATAACCCTAATCCCATATGTATTAGGAGTAGGACATGTATTATATATAAATAGGGCTCATTGTATCATTGTCATAATTAATTAATAATATACTTTCTCCCGTGCATTCCCACAAAGACAGATAAGCACATAAAGGATTGCCCTCAAGCACAATGTCAACAATACCAGCCCCTCGGGCTATATCTTACATCACAATGGGTACCCGCGCTCACTGGGGGTGTGCAGACTCCAGGATGGGCCTCTTACAGTCCAAGCACAACATCAAGCCATCTCGTGGCATCATCACTAGGACCTCGGCCTCATATCAACAAGCCATCTCATGGCGCATAAATCTCAGGCCCTAGGCCTCATAATCATAATCAGTGTTTCCTCACAACATAGGCCCTCGACCTTACTCAGTTAGAACCTCACAGCCACTCGGGCAACAGTAAAACATAGTGCTCAGCCCAAAATATCATTTAAAACATCATTTAAGTGTTAAAGCAGAGTAAACATGGCTGAGTTATGAAAAACAGTGGAATATAGCATAGCTGAGTTCAAGTATAAAGTCAAAACAGTAAGGAAATATCAATAAAAATCCCCTACGGATTCAAATAGTTGGCACGAAGCCCAAATATGGCATTCAGCCCAAAACATGATGATATCAAATAGTTTTCAGCCAAATACGCGGTAAAACAGTCATTCGGGATGGACTAAGTCATAATCCCCAATAGTGCACGACCCCACGCTCGTTATCTAGCGTGTGTATCACCTCAATATAGCACAACGATGTGCAAATCCAGGATTTCATACACTCAGGATATCATTTACAATCATTACTCACCTCAATCCGGTCAAATCTCTAGCCCGCGACGCCTTTGCCCCTCGAATCGGCCTCCACTCGTGTCGAATCTATCCAAAATCAGAATCACAATGTCAAAATATGCTAAGGGAACGAATCCCAAGAGAAAATATGCAATTTACAACATAAATCGCGAAATTACCAAAACCCAACCCTCGGGCCCACGTTTCGGATCCCGGTAAAAATTACATCAATGGATTCCTTATTACTCCCCGAGTTCATACATACCAAAAACATCAAAATGCAACCACAAATGACCCCTCAAATACCCATTTCTAGGTCTCCAATTTCAAGCCCTAGTTCTTCCATTTTAGGCCTAATTTCCATGATTAATTAGGTAGATTTTACATTAGAATCGAGTTATAAGTCCATGAATCTTACCTCCAAGTGATTCCCCTTGAATCCCTCTTCAATCCTCTTCAAAAAGCTCCAAAAATGCTCAACAATAGTGAAAATAAACCCCAAAATCGCGGGCAGGACGACTATTTAAACATTCTGCCCAGGCCTGAAATCCTTCTTCACGAACGCGATCAACGCCTCGCGTTCACGAAGCACAAATCAACTTTGACAAAATATTACTCTTCGCGATCGCGACCTTCCCATCGCGAACGCGATGCTTTCCTCAGACAGTTTTTCTCGATCACGTTACCCCTCTCGCGAACGTGATGAAAAAATACCTCAAGTCCAGCTGACCAAATTCCTCTATGCGAACGCGGTCCACTTCACGCTAACGCGATGACCAAACATCCAGCCCTTCACGAATGCGGAGCCTTCCTCGCAAACACGAAGGCTTAAATCCCAGCCTTCATCTACTGACCCTTCGTGAACGTGAAGGTCATTTCTCTGCAACACTGATCTGCAATTTTCTACAATTCCAAACATCATGAAATGGTCTGATTGACCACCCGAAACTCACCCGAGGCCCCCGGGACCTCAACCAAGCATGTCAACATATCCCATAACCTCAGTCAAACTTGTTCCAACCTTTGAAATGTTCATAACAACATCAAAACACCAAATTCGCATCGGATTCAAGCCTAAGAATTCCAAAATCTTGTAAATTACTCTTTTGATCAAAAACCCAACCAAACCACATCCGAATGATCTGAAATTTTGCACACATATCCCAAATGACACAACGGAACTACTGCAACTCTCAGAATTCCATTTCGACCCCTATATCAAAATCTCACCCATCAACCGGAAATCGCCAAAATACCAACTTCGCCAATTCAAGCCTAAATCTACTCCGGACCTCCAAAATACATTCTGATCACGCTCCTAAGTCCCAAATTACCTCTCAAAGCTATCCGAACCATCGGAACTCACATTCGAACCCTCTAACACATAAGTCAACATCCGGTTGACTTTTCCAACTTAAGCTTCCTCAAAAGAGACTAAGTGTCTTAAATCTTACCATATCCTTTCCGAACCCGAGCCAACCAACCCGATCACTCATAGAACTGATAGACAAAGTAATAAAAAACAGAAATGGGGAAAATAGAGCGGTAACTCATGAGACGACTGGCTGGGTTGTCACAGTACTTGACTGGAATGATGATAAATTTAATTATTCTCGCCTCCCTCTTCTCTTAACGAAGTCCATATGCGAGTCTAGATTATGACTTCCTATGAAAAATAACTTTTCCTTAAATCTCCATGTGGTAAGTTCTTGTGTTACAAAACATATTAATTTAAATATTTAACAGGAAAAATGGGCGAGTCACTTATCTATGGAGGAAAGCAATACCTTCTATGAATACAACTCTAGCAAGTTCATTGGTTACTTTTTATTATTTTTTATTCTGTCCCCGAACACTCTTCGCTCAATAACCCCCACCCCACCCCCCACCCCCCCAAAAAAGGGAGAAATCTGTCAATGTACCTTGCTAAAAATTATTAAACCCCTTTATTTATTTTACTTGAGCAATTAAATGAGTCTTATAGAAAAATGGGGTTTAGTACTTATTCCTACTATTCTTTGTTGGATAATTTTCTTTCTTAAGTATCAGTTGAGGTCACTCCATATAAATATTTACTTTTTAAGCTAAACCATTAGAAGACCTTCTCTGCCATTAACAATAAACTGTGAAATGGATATTGTTCTTTCACCATATGTTGATATCATAACAGAATAAACGATTGGGAAGACAATTGTAAATCTTCGATTATTTAGTGAGATTCATCTTCTAATGTCGTTTACTAGAATCATATATCATACAAAATATAAGAGCTGATATGGAATTTACTTATGTAGAGTATTTCCTATATACATTTCACTATTTTGACGAGAAGGTACATCTTCTTTCCATTGGATGTACTAATAGAAAGAAGTGGTTCTTATCCATTTTAAACCTTATAGTTGAGGAATTTGAAAACTCTAATGATGATAATTCAAGCCAGTTGGCTGATTTATTTGATCAACAAATGTAAAAGCATACTTTAAGTCCTAACGGATTTATAAGATTACTTTTTGGGTATATTTTTAAATTTTTATCAGGTATGTTGGACTGATTTTTTGTAAAAAGAAGTGGAAAGCCATAGAACAAATGATGCGTGCTTTTTCAAGTGTTGTTACTCTCTCCAAAAATTCAGAATTTTGAGGTTTTTTTTTTTTTTGCTGTCAAGTTTCACTCAAGATAAATGATGTATGATTCTTCAAGTGTTGTTATTCACGGAAAATAAAATTCGAACCAACTGTGATGTATGAATATATTGACTTTTAAGTATGTGAATTTTTGTGGCTTTTAAGTATGTGAAATTAATTGCCAGTAACCACTTTGGATTTTTTTTATTCATTTTCTTGTGTTGTCGATAAATCCAATCAATAACTTTGTACGTAGAGAAAGCTTACAAATAATTATAGACTCCAATGTGAAGCTCAATTTTGTTCGACATTGTGTTGCTAAGGGAGTCAAGTGGTTCGAAATATGTGCGTGAGATTGTAATTGGGTCTTTGGCTGCTTTGGTGCGAGATGGATCAAAAAACTGAAGCAAGCAATAAAAACTGGTTCAAGTATCTTGTGTTCAAGGACAATTATGATATCGGTGTATGATACCATTATTCCTTCACGAATATTTTTAATCAGTTTTACATAATAGGTATATTTTTGTTCAAACTTCAAATAATTTTTTTTCGCTGGATAGAGTATGCATTATCTTTTTTTCTTTCATTCTTTGTTGCCCACAGAACATGGAAGATTAAGGAGAAGATCACTACAATTGGTGAAACAATAACTCCTTCTCCCGAGGAGATAGATTCAATTGCAAAACAAAGTGTTCAAGAACAAAGCAAGAGTTCAACAACCTATATTGTGGAAGAAGCTGCTAAAGTTAAAGATGTTACCGTGAAAACATGAAAAGTTGGAATGAGATATGCAGGGAAAGTAACTGAAATATTGAAGCAAAGGCAATAGTTTCTGGCTTAGGAGCTGCACAAGTATAACACCATGTGCGAGACATATCATTTTATGCAAAAGTTAATGGGAATATTGGGTCTTGCTAGCAACAACAAAAGGGGTGATTGATTATACTTCAGACAATAGGAAATGGTATTGAATAAGTTGATGCATAAGCTTTTATTGTCCTTATTTTGTGAAGGAAATAAACTTCAATCACTCCAAAGGAAAATATAACTGCTCTTTTATTGATTATCTATATTGATTTTATTGTGAATTAGAGACAAGTTTTATCCTTGATCTTTACCTGAGTACATAAATATTGGTGGTTTCTAGCATCAGAGGCGGATCCAGAATTTAAATTCAATGGGTTCAACTTTTAAAGATTTATCATTAACCCCATTATATTTTTAAAGTTATAGGTTCATATCTACTATATTTATGATTTTAATGAATTTTTACATATAAATTTTTACTTTGCGTCAAAAGTTATGGGTTCAATTGAACCCGTAGATAATGCATTGCATCCGCCCCTGTCTAGCATATATACAATTCTATAAAATCCATATATTTATTTTTTGGTTTAATTCTTTTCAATATGATCACTAAATTTAGTCTGTAATATAGACCTGTTTCTACTATTTTTTTAATTTTTTTAAATAATCCGCACATCGCGCAAATACGTATACCAGAGAGAATAAATGAGAGAAAAGGTTGAAAAATACTCTTTTAGCTTAATTATTGCTATTACACTAGTAAGACCACGTTCCTTTCAAAAATTAAATACTGAATTCTACTTTTAACCCGACAAACATTTTTTCTTATTTATACCTAATGTGTTTGCTATATGGCAAAAAATATTTTTCTTCATGACTTGCTTGCAGCTTAACAAAAAGCAAAAGGTAATTTACCTCCCAAAAAGGTAAAATTTGAGACGTACATCACTTTTCGATTAGCAATAATCGAAATGGTAACATCATTCAAATCCTGAATTTTAATTTTTAAAAATGTCGAATAGTCGATGATGTTATCAAGCAAAGTTATAAAAAAAAAAAAGAAGAGGGAATTTCATTAACACCCTCTGTAAATTTGATCGTTTTGCTCTCTAACTCCTTTTACCTATTTTTAATTATAACTTCAAATTATCTTCCCCCCTATTAGAAGGAAAAAGAAAAGCGAGAAGACCATTGAAACGTGGTCAATAAAGAAAGGAAAAAAAGAAGGGCAGCCCAATGCACGAAACATTTCACATTCATGCAGGCGTTAGGGAAGGGCCGCAATTCAAGGGGTGTGAAGTAGTATTTAAATAATTATAAAAAATAACAAAAGTTCCTAACATGATTGCATATGATCATTAACCGAATTAAGTATGATAACATGATAAAAAAAAAGATAAATTTAATTTAAATTCGAATTTTAGAACTTTATCTATAAATTCAAAATTATCTTTTAATTCAAATTTTGTATATATATATATAATATTTGTATTTAACTAAAATATATATATATATATATATATATATAACTGACTTTGAATTAAAGTATAATTTTGACTTTATAGATAAAGTTTTTGAATTTGAATTAAATTAAAAAAGAAATTTATCTTTTGTTATCATGTTGTCATACTTAATTAGGTTAATGATCATATACAATCATGTTATGAACTTTTGTTATCTTTTCTAATTATTTAAATACTAATTCTCCTCTGGCAAAAAAGAAAAGAAAAAAAACTATTGCATATAACTATAAAATCCTTTTACATTTAAAATCATAAAATTATTGTACTTTAAAACACTATAGCTAGATAGAATAAAGCAAATTTCTTTTAAAATAAATATAATATATAGGGCACACGTCTATATTTATCCAGATAAACAAAAAGAGTTTAAAAATCGAATAATAATTTACTTACATATATAATGAAGTAAACCTACATGCTGAAGAATGAATCATCACAAAATCCGTCAATAT
Organism: Nicotiana sylvestris; assembly: GCF_000393655.2. Taxonomy (NCBI): domain Eukaryota; kingdom Viridiplantae; phylum Streptophyta; class Magnoliopsida; order Solanales; family Solanaceae; genus Nicotiana; species Nicotiana sylvestris. Next base: position 96,775,620 of record NC_091065.1, read on the forward strand.
TCAAAAATAGTTATTTTTTCTTTCTTTTTGAAGAATGTTTATTTGAAGAGTCGATTTGTATAAATGAACATCAAACAAATAACAAAATTTTGGCTATACAATTGCTATTATTAATTTGAATTTAGCACCTTCTAGAAATTGAAGGGTATAAGCAAGCCAACACTGCAAGGGTAGAATATTTTTTCATTGAAGAATATTAGTTTTGAATTAGTTAAACAGTTAAACAATTAAATCCCGGCAAGGGAACAACAGTTAAACAATTAAATCCCGACAAGGGAACAACAATTAAACAATTAAATCCCGGCAAGAAAATAACAAATAATCAACAATAGTCCGACAAGGGTGACAACATAATGATCTCTTCTCCTTCTCAATTTTACTTCACAATTCACTTCACAACTCGAGCCAATGCTCTAGAGGTTCGATTATCACTTATACTTTCACAATTCATTTCACAACTCAAGCCAATGCTCTAAAAGTTCAATTGTCACTTATACTTTCACAATTTCGCTATACAACTTGAGCCAACGCTCCTCAATGTTCATAGGTCACAATTCTTTCCACAAACTTTATACAACAATTAGAAATCTTCACCAAGGCATGAATAATACAACGAAATCATGAAAATCACAATATAAGACTCACGGTCATGCTTGACACCAACGTATAGATACTCGTCACCATGCCTATATGTCGTACTCGACAAGAAGCAAATAGCAAATAGGACACAACTCCTAATCCCTCAAGCTAAGGTTAGACCAAACGCTTACCTCGATGCAACGAACACAATTCAAGCCTCAACTACCGCTTTACCTCTTGTTTCCACCACCAACTCGCTTGTATCTAGCCACAATTTGCTTAACGATATAAATGCTAAATGAATCAATTCTAATGCATGAAAATAAGTTTTATAAAGATTTCCCCAAAAAGTCAAAAATCGACCCCGGGACCGCTTGGTCCAAACCCAAAATTCGGACCAAAACTCGATTACCCATTTACCCCCGAGCTCGAATATATAATTGGTTTTGGAATCTGACCTCAATTTGAGGTCTAAATCCCCAAATTTCAATATTCTTAGGTTTTACCCAAAATTCTCAATTCCACCATGAAAATAATTGATTTGAAGTTGAAATCATGTTAAAAGATGTTAATGATTGAAGAAAACTAGTTAAAAATGACTTACAATTGATTTGGAGAAGAAAGGTTGTTTGAAAAATCGCCTCTTATGTTTAATCCCGTCTATTTATACCCATCTGAGACCCTCTCCGCGGACCGTGTAAAAAGGACTGCGGCCGCGGAGCTCCACCGCGGACCGCAAGAAATCGAGCGCGGCCGCGGAGGCTTGGCCTTGCTCACCGCGGACCGCACAAATCTCACCGCGGTCGCGGAGCCCCCATCGCGGCCGCGAAGTTTCCACTGCGGACCGCGATACTTGACTTCAGAGACATGTAACTTCTCTGAATTTGCAACTTTTTTCTAAGTTCAAAACTTGCCGAAACACATCCGAAGCACATTCGAGCCCTCGGGGCTCCTAACAAAACACACGTACTAACTCAACAACATCATACGAACTTATCCGTGCGATCAAATCGCCAAAATAACCTCAATAACAATGAATCAAACCTCAAAATCAAGATTTTTTTTCCTCAAACTTCATCAAGTATCAAATTTAGCAATTTAGGTCCGAATCACGTCAAACGACGTCCGTTTTCAACCAAACTTTACAGAAATGACTTAAACCATATATAAGACCTGTACTGGGCGCCGGAACCAAAATACGGGCCTGATACCATCTCTTTCTAATCAAACTTCATTTCAAATTTCCTTTAAAAATTCATTTCTCGGGCTTGGGACCTCGAAATTCGATTTCCCGGCATACCTCCAAGTCCCAGATTTTCCTACAGACCCTCCGAGACCGTCAAATCACGGATCCGTTTACCCAAAATATTGACCAAAGTCAAATTTATTCATTTTACAGTAAAAACTTATCATTGTTTACAAAATTTCATATTTAAGCTTTCCGTCTACGCGCCTGGACTATGCACGCAAATTAAGGTGACTCTAAATGGGATTTTCAAGGCCTCAGAACACGGAAGTTCCGTTTTAAAAAAAGTGATGACATTTTGGGTCATCACATTCTCCACCTCTAAAACAACCGTTCGTCCTCGAACGGACAGAAGAAGGAAGTACCTGAGTCGGGGAAAAGATGGGGATAACGGCTCTGCATATCAGACTCGGACTCCCAGGTTGATGCCTCAGGAGGCTAACCTTTCCACTGAACACGAACAGAAGGAAAACTCTTCGACCTCAACTGACGAACCTGCCGGTCTAGAATAGCTACCAGCTCATCCTCATAAGACAAGTCCTTGTCCAACCAAACAGTGCTGAAATCTAACATGTGGGATGGATCGCCGTGATATTTCCGGAGCATGGACACATGAAACACTGGATGCACGGCTGATAAGCTCGGCGGCAATGCAAGTATATAAGTCACCTCTCCCACTTGATCAAGAATCTCAAACGGGCCAATGAACCTAGGCCTAAGCTTGCCCTTCTTCCCAAATCTCATCATGCCCTTCATAGGCGACACTCGGAGCAATACCCGCTCCCCAACCATAAAAGCCACATCTCGAATCTTGCGGTCTGCGTAACTCTTTTTTCTAGACTGAGCTGTACGAAGCCTATCCTGAATAATACTGACCTTGTCCAAAGCCTCCTAAACTAGATCCGTACCCAACAATCGAGCCTCTCCCGGCTCAAACCATCCAACTGGAGATCGACACCACCTCCCATATAAAGCCTCATAAGGAGTCATCTGGACATTCGACTGGTAACTATTGTTGTAGGCAAACTCTGCTAAAGGCAAAATCTGATCCCACGAGCCTCCAAAGTCAATGATACAAGCTCGGAGCATATCCTCCAAAATCTGAATAGTCCACTCGGACTACCCATCCATTTGAGGATGAAATGTTGTACTCAACTCAACCTGGGTGTCCAACTCTCGCTGAACTGCTCTCCAGAAACGCGAGGTAAACTGCGTACCTCGATCCAAAATGATAGATACAGGCACACCATGAAGACGAACAATCTCCCGGATATAGATCTCAGCTAGCCTCTCGGATGAATAAGAGACCGCTACAGGAATGAAATGCGCTGACTTGGTCAGCCTATCAACAATGACCCATACTGCGTCGAACTTCCTCCGAATCTGCGGGAGTCCAACAACGAAATCCATAGTGATCCACTCCTACTTCCACTCGGGAAACTCAATCCTCTGAAATAAACCACCAGGCCTCTGATGCTCATACTTAATCTGATGATAATTTAAACACCGAGCTACATATGCAACGATATCCTTCTTCATTCTCCGCCACCAATAATGCTGCCACAAATCCTGATACATCTTCGCGGCGCCCGGATGTATCTCTACCGGGAGCTATGAGACTCCTCTAAAATCAACTCTCGGAGCTCATCCACATTAGGAACACAAACTCGACCCTGTAATCTCAAAACTCCATCATTATCTAAGGTAACCTGCTTGGCACCTCCGCGCTGCACCGTGTCTCTAAGGACACACAAATGGGGATCATCATACTGCCGATCGCGGATACGCTCCAATAAAGAAGAACGAGCGACCGTGCATGCCAATACACGACTAGGCTTAGAAATATCCAACCTCACAAACTAATTGGCCAAAGCCTGAACGTCCAAAGCAAGCGGTCTCTCACCGTCTGGAATATAAGCAAGACTGCCCATACTGGCTTACTTCCTACTCAAGGCATCGGCCACCACATTGGCCTTTCCCGGGTGATATAAGATAGTGATATCAAAATCCTTCAACAACTCCAACCACTTCCTCTGTCTCAAATTCAACTCCTTTTGCTTGAACAAATACTGAAGACTCTTGTGATCCGTGAACACCTCACATGCCACGCCATACAGATAATATCTCCAAATCTTCAATGCGTGAACAATGGCTGCCAACTCCAAGTCATGAATCGAATAGTTCTTCTTGTGAATCTTCAATTGCCGCGAAGCATAGGCAATGACCTTGCCATCCTGCATCAACACTACACCAAGCCCAATACGAGATGCATCACAATAAACTATATAAGGCCCTGAACTTGTGGGCAAAACCAACACCGATGTCGTAGTCAGAGCTGTCTTGAGCTTCTGAAAGCTCGCCTCACACTCGTCTGACCATCTGAATTGGGCACCCTTCTAGGTCAACCTGGTCATCGGGGCTGCGATAGATGAAAACCCCTCCACGAACCGACGATAGTAGCCTGTCAATCCCAAGAAACTCCGAATCTCTGTAGCTGATGTTGGCCTAAGTCAGTTCTTGACTTCCTCAATCTTCTGCGGATCAACCTGAATACCCTCAGCTGACACAACATGACCCAGGAATGCAACTGAACTCAACCAAAACCTACACTTCGATAATTTAGCATATAACTGACTATCCCTCAAGGTCTGAAGAACCATTCTCAGATGCTGCTCGTGCTCATCCCGACTACGGGAATAGATCAAAATATCATCAATGAAGACTATCACGAACAAATCCAAGTAAGGCCTGAACACTCGGTTCATCAACTCCATAAAAGATGCTGGGGCATTTGTCAACCCGAATGACATCACCAAGAACTCATAGTGTCTGTACCGAGTGCGGAAAGCAGTCTTAGGGACATCAGATGACCTAATCCTAAACTGATGGTAGCCAGATCTCAAGTCAATCTTCGAAAATACCTTGTCACCCTGAAGCTGATCAAACAAATAATCAATCCTCGGCAATGGATACTTATTCTTTATTGTAACCTTGTTCAATTGCCGGTAATCAATACACATTCTCATCGATCTGTCCTTCTTCTTAATAAATAACACCGGCGTACCCCAAGGCGAAACACTCGGCCTAATGAAACCCTTCTCAAGCAAGTCTTGCAACTGCTCCTTCAACTCTTTCAATTCAGGCGGGGCCATATGATACAGCGGGATAGAAATGGGCTGAGTGCCCGGAGTCAAATCAGTGCAAAAATCAATATCCCTGTCGGGTGGCATACTCGGCAAGTCTGAAGGGAATACCTTAGGAAACTCACGAACAACAGGAACAGAATCAATAGAGGGAACCTCAGCACTAGAATCACGAACATATGCCAAATAGGCCAAACACCCCTTCTCGACCATACGCTGAGCCTTCACATACGAGATAACACTGCGGGTAGAATGACCAGGAGTCCCTCTCCACTCTAAGCGGGGCAAATCTGGTAAGGCTAAGGTCACCGTCTTGGCATGACAGTCCAAGATAGCGTGGTAAGGTGATAACCAGTCCATCCCCAATATAACATCGAAATCGACCATGTAGAAGCAACAAATCCATATGAGTCTCAAGACCCCCAATCACCACAATACAAGAACGATGTACTCGATCTACCACAATAGAATCACCCACCGATGTAGACACATAAACAGGAATACTCAATGAATCACTAGGCATGACCAGATACGGTGCAAAATAAGATGACACATACGAGTAGGTAGACCCTGGATCAAATAACACTGAAGCATCTCTATCACAAACCAGAATAGTACCTGTAATGACTGCATCTGAAGCCTCAGCCTCGGGCCTGGCTGGAAAGGCGTAACATCGGGGTTGGGCCCCACCACCCTGAACTACATCTTTGGGATGGCCTGCAGCTGGCTGGCCTCCATCTCTGGCGGCCTGAGCTCCACCTCTAGTACCTCTACCTCCACATCTAGCACCTCTACCCCCACTTTTAGCACCTCTACCCCCACCTCTAGCTGGTTGGGCGGGCTGTGGAACACCTGGTGCCTGTACCATAGCACGAGAACCCCGATGTTGAGAGCTACTCGGTGCTCGAGGGCAAAACCTGGCAATGTGACCCGTATCACCACAAGTGTAACAAGCCCTCGGCTATTGAGACTGCTAGGCCTGGCAACCTGAATGACCACTCCGAAAACTCTGAAGCGGCGGTGCAATGATAGAAGCAGGTGGTGCACTGTAGGACTGCTGACCGGGATACTGCATCTGGGGACCACGACCACCTGAAGTACCGTGAGAAACCTGGAGCTCTGACTGAAAGCACTAGGAGGATGGCCTCTACCATACGAATCTCGACCTCCGGATGAGGTACCACTGAATCAGCCTGAATGACGGGGCCTCTTATCTGACCCATGACCGCCTCTCTGTGACAGAACTATCTCAACTCTATGGGCCACATTGGCCGCCTCCTGAAAAGTAAATTCACTCCCAGCCTCTCTAGCCATCTGAAGACGAATCGGCTGAATAAGACTGTCAATAAACCTCCTCACCCTCTCTCTCTCGATGGGGAGTATGATGAGAGCATGGCGAGCTAAGTCGATGAACTTGGTCTCATATTAGGTCACAGTCATGGAACCCTGCTAGAGGCGCTCAAACTGCCTTCGATAGGCCCATCTCTGAGTAACGGGGAGAAACTTCTCCAGAAACAACATTGAAAACTGCTCCCAAGTCAAGGCTGGCGATCTAGCTGGTCTTGCTAAGCAACAATCCCTCCACCAAGTCTTGGCGGCGAAATGTAGCAAAATCAACCCCATTGGTCTCAACAATACCCATGTTCCTGAGAACCTCATGGCAGCTGTCTAGATAATCTTGGGGATCCTCAGTAGATGCATTGCTAAAAGTAGAAGTGAAGAGCTTGGTGAACCTATCCAGTCTCCACAAAGCATCGGCGGACATAGCCGCTACATCACCGGTCTGAGCTACCACACCCGGCTGTACTACTCCAACTGGCTGAATCGCTGGAGTCTGAATCTGAGGAGCTACCTGCTCCAGAGTGCGAGTAGCAGGAGTCTGGGCCCCTCCTCCAACCTGAGAGATGGCTGGTGATACAGGAAGCAAGCCTGCCCGGGTGACACTCTCCATGAGGCCCACTAATCGGACTAGAGCATCCTGAAGAACTGGGGTAGCAATAAACCCCTCTGGGACCTGAGCTGGGCCAACCGGGACTGCTGGAGCCGGAACCTCCTCATCAAAATCAACCTGAGGCTCCGTCACTGGGGCTGATGCTCAGGGCTGAGATCTGCCCCTACCTCGGCCTCTAGCACGGCCTCGGCCTCGCCCTCTGCCCCTCGTGGGAACTACTGCTGGGGGCTCGGGCTGCTGAGCGGAGGATGAGGAAGCGTGTGTTCTCTCCATCTGCGAAAGAACAGAGTAGAAGTTCAATTAGCATTGAGAAACAAAACTGCACGACAGGAAAGAATGAATGTGAAGTGTTTCCTAACTCTGTAGTCCCTGAGGGGTAAATACAGACGTCTTCGTACCGATCCCTCAGACTCTACTAAGCTTGTCTGTGAACTGTGAGACCTATGTAACCTAGAGCTCTGATACCAACTTGTCACGACCCGGATTTCCCACCTTCGGGAGTCGTGATGGCGCCTACTAATGGGAGCTAAGCAAGCCAAACTTTAACTACTTGCTGCACTTTCATTTTTGCCTATTTTTAACAAACACAAGTCGATAATAGGATAAAAGCGGAATTTTAATTAACTAAGTGGAAGTCAACAATTATATATCTTAAGGCTACGTCTATTACAACTTTTAAAACTTCAAATACCCCAAAACCTGGTATCACTGTGTCACAAACTGTCTAAGAGTTAGTACATACAAGGTCTGAAGAAATACAACACATTGTTTCTGAACAAAAGGAAATGAAACAGGAAATAGAGATAGAGGGAGACGCCAGGGCCTGCGGACACCTGCAGGTCTACCTTGGGTCTCCGAGTGGACTGAAGGAAGCCCTCTAACTACTGTCCGAAAGCTGCTCCTGGATCTGCATACAGTGCAGAGTGTAGTATCAGCATAACCGACCCCATGTGCTGGTAAGTGTCTAGCCTAACCTCGGCGAAGTAGTGACGAGGCTAGGACTAGACTACCAAATAAACCTGTGCAGTTCAAATATATGTACAGCGGAAAAGAAATACAGACAAATAACCAGTCAATGTGGGAGGGAAAACCATGTTATGGGGAAGATAATAGTTCTGAATAGAATGGCATCAAGTAAGGAAAGAAACAACATAGCTAGAATATCAAGAAGGAAGCAGAAATCAACAATTGCACGGCATCACCCTTCGTGCTTTTACTCTCAGTCTCACCAAAGCAGTTATATAATAAAAATGTGCACGGTATCACCCTTCGTGCTTTTACTCTCATCCTCACCAAAATAATCATATAATCAAAATGTTTATGGCATCACCCTTCGTGCTTTTACTCTCTTTCCTCACTATATAATCAATAGATTCGGCACGGAATGGTACATCGTGCAGCACGGCATCACCCTTCGTGCTTTATACTCTTCCTCACAATAACAAACAATACACGACATCACCCTTCGTGCTTTAATACTCTTCCTCACCCAAACAACAATCACAAGCAAAGGGGAAAGGGAATAAACAAAATAGTAATAGAGATCCCGGCAAGGGAACAACAGTTAAACAATTAAATCCCGGCAAGGGAACATCAATTAAACAATTAAATCCCGGCAAGAAAACAACAAATAATCAACAATAGCCCGGCAAGGGTGACAACATAATGATCTCTTCTCATTCTCAATATTACTTCACAATTCACTTCACAACTCGAGCCAATGCTCTAGAGGTTCGATTATCACTTATACTTTCACAATTCACTTCACAACTCGAGCCAATGCTCTAGAGGTTCGATTATCACTTATACTTTCACAATTCATTTCACAACTCGAGCCAATGCTCTAAAGTTCAATTGTCACTTATACTTTCACAATTTCGCTATACAACTTGAGCCAACGCTCCTCAATGTTCATAGGTCACAATTCTTTTCACAAACTTTATACAACAATTAGAAATCTTCACTAAGACATGAATAATACAACGAAATCATGAAAATCACAATATAAGACTCACGGTCATGCTTGACACCAACGTATAGATACTCGTCACCATGCCTATACGCCGTACTCGACAAGAAGCAAATAGCAAATAGGACACAACTCCTAATCCCTCAAGCTAAGGTTAGACCAAACGCTTACCTCGATGCAACGAACACAATTCAAGCCTCAACTACCGCTTTACCTCTTGTTTCCACCACCAACTCGCTTGTATCTAGCCACAATTTGCTTAACGATATCAATAAATGCTAAATGAATCAATTCTAATGCATGAAAATAAGTTTTATAAAGATTTTCCCAAAAAGTCAAAAATCGACCCTGGGACCGCTTGGTCCAAACCCAAAATTCGGACCAAAACTCGATTACCCATTTACCCCCGAGCCCGGATATATAATTGATTTTGGAATCTGACCTCAATTTGAGGTCTAAATCCCCAAATTTCAATATTCTTAGGTTTTACCCAAAATTCTCAATTCCACCATGAAAATAATTGATTTGAAGTTGAAATCATGTTAAAAGATGTTAATGATTGAAGAAAACTAGTTAAAAATGACTTACAATTGATTTGGAGAAGAAAAGTTGTTTGAAAAATCGCCTCTTATGTTTTAGGGTTTTGAAAAGTGAAAAATAACTGAAAATCCCGTCTATTTATACCCATCTGAGACCCTCTCCGCGACCGCGTAAAAAGGACTGCGGCCGCGGAGCTCCACCGCGGACAGCAAGAAATCGAGCGCGGCCGCGGAGGCTTGGCCTTGCTCACCGCGGACCGCACAAATCCCACCGCGGTCGCGGAGCCCCCATCGCGGCCGCGAAGTTTCCACTGCGAACCGCGATACTTGACTTCAGAGACATGTAACTTCTCTGAATCTGCAACTTTTTTCTAAGTTCAAAACTTGCCGAAACACATCCGAAGCACATTCGAGCCCTCGGGGCTCCTAACCAAACACACGTACTAACTCAACAACATCATACGAACTTATCCGTGCGATCAAATCGCCAAAATAACCTCAATAACAATGAATCAAACCTCAAAATCAAGATTTTTTTTTCTCAAATTCATCAAGTATCAAATTTAGCAATTTAGGTCTGAATCACGTCAAACGACGTCCGTTTTCAACCAAACTTTACAGAAATGACTTAAACCATATATAAGACCTATACCGGGCGCCGGAACCAAAATACGGGCCCGATACCATCTCTTTCTAATCAAACTTCATTTCAAATTTCCTTAAAAAGTTTCAGAAAATAATTTCCTTTAAAAATTCATTTCTCGGGCTTGGGACCTCGAAATTTGATTTCCGGGCATACGCCCAAGTCCCATATTTTCCTACGGACCCTCCGGGACCGTCAAATCACGGATCCGGGTCCGTTTACCCAAAATGTTGATCGAAATCAAATTTATTCATTTTACAGTCAAAACTTATCATTTTTCACAAAATTTCATATTTAAGCTTTCCGGCTACGCGCCCAGACTGTGCACGCAAATCGAGGTGACTCTAAGTGAGGTTTTCAAGGCCTTAGAACATGGAGGTTTCGTTTTAAAACAAGTGATGACCTTTTGGGTCATCACAATTATCTAGACGGTTTAAAATTTAAGGTTATTTACATATAATTCAAATAACTCATATATCTAATATGGTTAATATCAAAAATCAAAATGGAGTCATACCGTAAAAAATCACTGGCTAAAGAATTTTTTTAAATTTTTAGATAGCCGACTAAAATGAGTTTTGAATTAAGGATAATATTTTCACTTGAATTATTATAAAAGTAATTATTATTGAAAAAAAAGTTTTAGAAACTGAAATTTTAAAATAGAAATATTTTTTGAAAGATATCAACACACCAAATAAGAGTTCAAGTAGTAGTAAAAGAGTCAAGTCGAATCCAAAGAGCCCTTCATAGTCTCAACCTTTAATTATTTTGCCATAAATATGAGTTATTATTTTGCTTCCTGACTATTTTTAGGATCCTACGACACCGGTGAGAATTGTACCAAAAAAAAAAGTATAATTATAACTAGGAGATTTGAGAAATGATTAATTTTTTTCATGTAGTGTTTCTTAATTAATATTAAGTGATTATCTATATTTATCGAAAATGTTTAAGATTTAAGATTATTTACATATAATCCAAATAACTCAAATACTTGACATGGTTAGTGTCCGCGCATTCGCGCGGGTGCTAATACTAGTATAGAATAAAGCTACCATATACTATTGACATTTATTAGATTGTCACTTGGCTTAACCATAATGTCAATTTTATATGGTAACTTTCTTGTTTTAATTTTATATGTCAATTTTTTTTAATATTGATTGATTTTGTGATGTTTCTTTCTCCAGCATATATGTTTTCTTTATTACATATATGTAAGTAAACTTTTATTTGGTTTTGTAAACTCTTTTTTGTTATTTAGATAAACATAGGGGTGTAGCCTATATATTACATTTATTTTAAAAGAATTTTGTTTTATTCAAATCTAGCTACAGTGTTTCAAAGAACTATACTTATAGGATTTTAAATGTGAAAGAGTTTTATAGTTATATGGAGTAGTTTTTTTTTTTGCTAGAGGCGAAGTAGTATTTAAATAATTATAAAAAATAACAAAAGTTCCTAACATGATTGCATATGATCATTAACTGTATATTATATTATATTATATTATATTATATTATATTATATTATATTATATTATATTATATTATATTATATTATATTATATTATATTATATTATATTATATTATATTATATTATATTATATTATATTATATTATATTATATTATATTATATTTGTATTTAACTAAAATAGTCAAATATAGAATAAAGTTACTATATACTATTGACATTTATTAGCTTGCCACTTAGCTTAACCATAATGTCAATTATATATGATAACTTTCTTGCTTTAATGTATATAATATAGATATACATAGATAACTTCAAATTATCTTCCCTCCTATTAGAAGGAAAAAGAAAAGCGAGAAGACCATTGAAACATGGTCAATAAAGAAGGAAAAAAAAGAAGACAGCCCAATGCACGAAACATTTCACATTCATGCAGGCGTCAAGGAAGGGCCGCAATCCAAGGGGTGTAATGTATTCAACCTATCCCAATGAAGCATCAGTGGCTGATTCTACGGCTCGGACCTATGACCAATGGCGGAGGCAGGATTACCGCCAAGGGGTTAAAAAGAAGGAAACAATTAAAAAGGTTGTAGCTAGTGGGAATAAAACCAATGATCTTAGAAAGGTTTTGAGCCCCCTTGACCACTAAGCTATGCTTTTAGGCTGGATCAAGGGGATTCAAAACATAATATATAGAGGTAAAAAACAGAATTTGCCTTACATATACAGTGTAATTTTTCGACAAAGGGGTTCGGGTTAACACCCTTCCGCCCCCTAAATCCGCCCCAACCCGTGACCTATATTATGTCAATGAGAAAAGAAATTATTTTATGTTGGCAATTATCAAAATGAAACGTCATTGATCATATCAATTTCATAGTTGCAATATTCTTACACTCTGGATTAACATATTTGGACCAAAAATTACGTCAAGTACATTTCATATCAAAACTTATATACATGCTCCTCTTTCTTATAGAGAGATATAGAAACAAGAATCAAAAGAAAGAAGACAGACATGAATCACCAATACAAAGATGAATTACACCTCTAAGAAAGAGTGAAAACCCAAAAGAGGGTAAAAAAGAATGAAATTAAATAAAAAAACAAAAAAACAGAAAAGGATTTTAACCACAGGAGGTGCTTGCTGCAGTGATCATTAGCAACTCCAACTATGATTTTTTAGCCTGCATCAAGTTTGTTGAAAGGAAACCGAGTCATTTTCAGGAAATACACTGAAGGATAGGGGGATTTTTCTTCTTTTAAGTTTTAACTTCTATGCACTGACATTGTAATTTTTTTACATTATCTTATCACCTAAAAGATAACTACAGCCTACAGATAACAATCCGGAAGGGAAGCCTTAGTGTAGCTTGTAAAGTTGTTGTCATGTGACCAGGAGGTCATGGCCGTGGAAACAACCTCTTGCAGAAATGCAGGGTAAGGCTGCGTCAATAGACCCTTGTGGTCCAGACCTTCCCCGGACCCCGCGCATAGCCCATCGAGCTGTAGACATCGGGCTGCCCTTTTACGGATAACATTCCATAACAAGTGGACGTAGTAAATTGTAAAAATTCTTTACATTGTGAGGGTATATAAGTTAAATTTTTTTTTTCCCTTTCTTTTGGGAGGGGTTGGGAGTTTGTGGACTGTGGAGAGGTAGAGGACTGTAGACAAAAGAACTTGCCTGTTTCAAGTACTTCTTATGAACCTTCAATGCTTCATCTAATGCTTTTTTTGCATCCAAATTCCCAGATATTTCACCCAAGATCTGGATAACTTTTCCTTGTCAGCATCAAATAGACATAGTAATGTGGAATACACAGATATAGATTGATAGAAAGATACCTGTACAACATCATCTAGGCCCTTTGCCTCTTTCATAAGTCGCCTGTGCTTGGTCTCAAGAACACTTGCAACCAGGAAAACAGCAAGAGCACTATTATTCTGTTCCGCGGCACCAGTTTTCAAATTGTTCCTTTCAAACTTCCCATATTCTTTTAGCTTATGCTTGTCATTTGGCTTATCATCGTACAGCAATTCAGAAAGATTGGGTTGTCGTTTGTCATCATAAGAAGAATATATGTTTGGATTGTATTCCATGGCCCACATCACCTGAATGAAATGCAGTAAAAATGAGCATACATGAGAAGATCCCGTAATTCTGATTTCTGACCTGCATTTGGTCATCACTCCTCACCCTTGAATGGTTCAGAAATATAAAGAACCAATCCTTTCCCATTAAACTTTATGTCAAATGTTTTGCAAACAGAAACGGAAACACAATAAAAGCACAAAGCCAAAGACCAGTGCAAGCTATTTTGCAATATTTATCTAACGCACACAATTCAAAAAGGAGTTTGGGCTTCTTACCTCCCAAAGATAGAGTGAATCAACAAACGAGAACTCCCTGCGGAAAAGTACCATCAGCATGCGAAATGCAAACAGATACTCTCCGCCATCTAGCTCCTCTGCAGATACAATTATTGGTGTTGTGAGAGATACAGACAGTAAAATCAATATTTCTAGTCATTCCTCCGTGTTTTCAGGTGGCCAATTATTTTGTTTGTGGCTTTCTTACTATCTAAATTGTCAAGATTTGACTAGTATTTTACACAATCTAACAACTTATAAAACAGTATGTACGAATATGGGCCTTTAGACGATGGGATTTCCATTATTCACAATGACTAATTTATGATTTGTTGATGTGGCCCAAAATGACAAAATAGGCATAGTACTATCATAGAAATCTACATAACTTATCAGATAATGCAACTCCGTCGCTCCCATTTCTTCTAGCTCAATGTAACCGCTTACTTATGGTAGTCAATTTCAAAATTGTGAAGTGAGCTTTAGAAACCCACTTACGGGAGACACCCAATAATGTACATAGTGATCAATGAGAGGCACCAAGGGTGTAGCCTAGTGGTCAATGAATTACGTGAAAAGATTGAAAAACAAGGTTCAATCCCAACAAAAATAGAGAATACTGTGATTTCTTTCCATCTGCCTAAACCTTATTAACAGAGTTACCCGACACTAGGGGTGGCAAAATGGTCAAAAGAAAATAGTTAACCACCCATATTATCCACTAAAAAATGGGTTGGATAATGAACTTTTTAAAAACGGCTCAAATATGGATAAGAACCATATTATTCCTTTAGAAAATAGATAACCAATGGATAACCAACGGGTCTAACTTTTACATTTGTAAAGCTTCAACTTGGGGGTTCCTCAAGTTAGGGAGACTAAGAATTCTCCCAAAAATGATCATATGTAAGAAGTTATGGCTAATATGGTTACCCATATTATCCGCCGGTTAACCCGTTTTTTATCTGTTTTAAATATGGATCGGGTCGGGTCGGATAATTTATCCGTTTTTTCGTTACCTGTTTTCAACCCGAACCATATCCAACCCGACCCGCCCGTTTTCCACTCCTACCCGGCACCAATGTTGGTGGGAGGTAATAGGTACCTAATGGAATAGTCGGTGCGTTACATGGACACCATAAAACGAAAGAAATCCACTCACGAGATTTAATATAATATAAAATGCCAATTAAGATTCACCATGCACTGAGGCTAGATATCTAATAGCCAAATCTATGTCCTATCCAACTATAACTGTTTAAAGCATGAAACTACTTCCCCTATACCTTTCTTCCAACTATAACTCTGAAGTAGTTTCACTCGGGTTTTACAAGGAAAAAAACACTCATATATATATATATATATATATATATATATATATATGTGAATACATATCCTCCTTTTCTTTCTTTAGGGACACCCTTTTCAAAATGACCAAAGTTGATAATCCAGAAACGGAAAAATGGGCTACAGCAGATAGTATCAAGAAAAAGAAGCTTGAACATATCACTCGTGAAATTCCATATCACAAAATCATCACAAGACACCACTGAAAACACAAAAATCATTCATGAAACTATATTTGGAAAGGAAAAGCAACAATGCCATGAAGATTTTGAGTTCTCTGCTGCAATTCTGAGAATACCGACTAAGAGAATTTACAAAGAACAGGATCCCCTTACCAAGGTGCTGATGAAGCTTTGGATCAACAGTTTTAACAATTTGTGCTAGCGTACTTAGCTGAGATTGCACTCCCATAGAACTTGTGGTGCATTTGAAATTTTCTCGCTGTTGAAGCAGAGTAGTTATATACAGACGGAAGGCAGAATTACAGGAAATAATGAGCACAAAAGATTGCCCAAATGGAAAGAAAATGTCAACTAAAGGAACATATAAATACAAGTACAAGTTGACAACCCCTTTCAGGAGGGAATGCAGGGTGCTTTACCTGAGCAATCTAGCAGGGGAACCATTTTCAGAAGATAGATGTGCTTGAAATATGTTTATATGTTAACTGATGGTAGATCATTGAAGAAGAGCAGTTCCAATATTAAGTACTCAGTAGAAGTTCAAACAATGATGTGATAGCAATGGCGCTTTTACTTTTTGGCATTTGCCATTTGCTGTAGCAACTTGTATGTATGTGTCTAATATTAACTCCTCAGTAGAAGATAGATGTGCTTGAAATATGTTTATATGTTAACTGATGGTAGATCATTGAAGAAGAGCAGTTCCAATATTAACTACTCAGTAGAAGTTCAAACAATGATGTGATAGCAATGGCGCTTTTACTTTTTGGCATTTGCCATTTGCTGTAGCAACTTGTATGTATGTGTCTAATCACTAACTAATAACCATGGTAGAACATTAGAAACAATAGACATACCAATCGACGCATTGCACGTTCAAAGCACCAGTATGCATCTGCTTCGTTCTCAAGCAGAATAACCATTGGAGAGCAAATATCACTCATTCCTGTTCATATAAAATGAGAGGCGAAGTTTGTGAATGGCCTTAACAATATCAAAAAAGAAGGCCTAATGCAACCATAATACCTTGAACATAGCCGATATCTTTATCCATCCAGGCATAGACAGCTAGTATATCCCAGAGTTTTGCCTGATTAGCTTCATTCTCGTAAAATATAAGAGTACGATCCGTTCGAACAACATCCAAACCTAAATAAACATTGCAAATTGTGATAGTTTCAGATATCATTTGGAAAATAAGTTTATCCTGAAACACAACTCTCTTAGCCGGTCAAAGAAGTGGCTTATTGGTACTTCAGATTCAAGTAATTTCAGCATGGTAGAACTTGTACACATGTAAAATCACCAAGATCTAGTTGATTTCTGTTTTTTTTTTATCATTAAAGATTGCTAAAGTTCTTTCTAAATGTTTTCCTGTCAACAAAGTTCAAACTCTCTAAACATATACCACATTGGAGTTGAGATAGTGACAACATCTGTCAATTGAACAACTTTGAAAATGGAACTTAGCAATATGGTTGTTAAAAGCTTTATTAAAGCCTTGTACAATTGGAAGGTGTAAGGAGAGAATTACCATACCCTCTAGTCACTTATTTTATATCCCAATGTATGAAAAGTGAAAACCAGCACATGCTTACTTGTTGTACTGTGAAATTCTTAGTTCATGTCAACAGAGCCTGCGGAAGGGAAGTAGATAACTCGATTACCTAGCAAGTTAATTTTCTCAAAGTGATCTGCAAACTTCATCCCTCTTTAGAACAGTCTGCAAATGGATGCTTTTAATCAGTCAAGTCTTTACAAAAGCATCCATGGCTTACTGTAGCCAAAGCTCCAAAATTAACCTCAGCAAGGTGTGTGTATAAGAGAAAGCAAAATCCAGTCCCATAAGTGATTGGAATTTCACTCTTTTTGCCACTTGTTATTCTCTAAGTGACTCAGTCCCTCTTCAACTCAGTGTCTTGTGACGAAGAAAACCATTTGTCTCATTGAATTGTTGAACTTATCGGAGCTATACATAGTCAAAGACCTGTTGGTCCATTTATTTGTAACAATTTTCCAATGGTTAAGGGGCATCTTTAAGGAATTACAGTCTAAAGATCGACACACAGTCTCTAACTACAAAAACACTTCCGGCATCTGCAAACTTAGTACCTTTGATGTTCCCTATTTCCACTTCCCAAAATCCACTGAAGCTATATCTGAACCTGATAGAATTGTAATCTGACTGCTATATAGAAATACATACAGCCAGTTAAGAAAAATCACCAACTTTATATGCATCATTCCCTTGTCTTGTTTCATCAATTCATCTTAATTATTGTATTCTATTGGTGGAGCTAATCTTTAAAGAAATCTGATCTACTGCATTGTCTACAACTAGAACTGAAAATCTGAGAACTTTACTTATGTTGACCCTTCCCTTTCTTTTGATGAAATAATGATATTTATATTGGACATCTGGAAGATGCAGAAATTACAAAAACATGATTTGGCTCCTACACAAACACTTGTTGACCATTCAAATAAAGACAAATTTTTTTGTTCTTTTCTTCTCCTTCCTTTTGACAACAGTGATGGCCAGCTTGATGCACCTTAGTTAATTCATAGGGTACCTGCTACCTCCCACCGACACAGGTATCAGGTAACTCTACTCACCAAAGTTTAGCAAAGGGGATGAATTCACCTAGCGTCACCTAATGTCGCCCCTTCTGGATTCAAACCTTGGTTCTCAAAATTGTTACTCCAACAATTTGACAGCTAGGCAACTCCCTTAAAGGCTTTTCTTCTTTTTAATTGGTTATTTATTATTTAACAAATTTAATTCTTTTTATGCAGTTGCTTTAACAAATTTAATTCTTTTTGGTTGGGTAACTTATTAAGACAACTGCACAATTCAAACCCCAATAGTTGGGACAAAGAGAATGCTAAGTAAATTTTAGACAGAATTTTTGCAGCAACGATCTCCCTCACAAGATATGGTCAAAGACAAACGGAAATAGAGAAAGAGATGCCGAGAGATCCCACATTCAATGTAAACTGTACATAAATAGAGGATAGTAGTGGCAGAAATACGAACCAATTTGATGCAAGCTAAGCTTCCACTGAATCATTTTCTTGTCAAAATCACCATTATCAACTGGCATGGCATCATTATTATCTTGTGATTTACTGGTGTTAGTTGCATACTCTATAAGTTTCCCATCATCAGATACTATAGGCTGCCCATCATCCGATACTATAGGCTGCCCATCATCAGAGACTATAGGCTGTCCATCATCAGAGACTATAGCACTAGTGATGATTTTTCCACTGCCAATAACAGGTACTATCTTCTGACATTCTGATTTCCATGCAGCATACTGCTCCCTGAAATTACAAATTTCAGATATTTAATTTAGGCCACTAATAAATACAGAAGTTCTTTTAATTTCAATTTCAACATACCGTTTTATGCTAGCTTTTTCTTCGTCTTTTTCTTTCTTTTTTATACTTTTCATAGATGCTTGTTAGTAGAGAAAAAAGAAAAAGGAAGATGTGCATGTGTCATCAATAAAAAGTGACAGAATCCTTCTGTCAAATTTGGTTCTCAAGGCACAAAAGCATCCTACCTCTATAGACTTGTTAGCTCAGCACCAGTCAGCAATGGAAGGTTTCCCAAAGAAAGAGAAACTGAATGAAGAATTATGGAGCAAATGTATTGGGTGGAGATTGAGATTAAAACTGCAAATCGCCCCACATTCATACTTACACTTTCTTTAATTCTTTTGTACATTCATGCTAATATATTTGAGGCAATAAATTTCAGAATTTGAATAACCATCTTCTTCTTGGTTCTATGTTATATACCACAGCACAGGGAAGATCAAAGCCCACAACTAATGAACTCAGCCTTTCAGCCACATTCTTTTCTTGCCAATAATTTCAGAAACGGATTCAAATTGGATCAGGGCACTCGAGAAATATGGTACATATGGACAGAAGACATAGGCATTGACATGGCTTTATTATAATTTAACCAAGGAATTTATTCATCCAAATTGACCTCTCATGATAGAAACTGGCAGGAATGGTGATGAATAGGCTCCCCCATACAAAGTCAGTCCTAGTAAGCTAATTAGCTAACAAAGTCAGTAATGCCAACTCATCACATATATCCTGTAAATTACATGAAGCTGCCAGTAGGCGTAAACACCAAAATTTCAACATTTGAATTGAGCTATTCTTTCCATCAGAACACCTTGCATTCCTCTCTTTACAAAGCACCCAATAGACACAACCAGGGATAGTAATCCAGCATTTTCTTATTGTCTAGGACAGAAGCACCTCCAACAATTCAGTAGGTCTTTTAACAATTGATGCCTAATTACACTCTGTCCAAAAATGCTGAAAAACAGCCCCCACACTAGTTTGCTGCCCGATACTGTAAGAACAAGAAATTGCAGGCCTATGAAATTTTGTAAAACTGAATATTCTAGTGCTCAGACTTGACAAACCTCACAGAAGGTTCTATGATGTCGCCAAGAGGTTGAGTTTCTTGCAGTTGGATAAATACATATCAAGACAGAACAATTTCGAATTATATTTAAAAATGAGTAATTTCATGAAATTCAAAAAGTCAGATCTTGACAGCAGGAGACCAAGGATACCACAAAGGGTGTCCACCTACAGGAAAGGGTAGAAACCAGCATTACAAGCACCATATCTTAACTTCTCCATGCTAAACAATGAATCATTCCACTATACAGAAGGGATCAGTAAATAAAGTTAATCATTGTGATAAAAGCTCTATTAAACATGAGAGGTCATTGCATAGAACTATTTTGGTCATGACTGATGCTTTGACTTTGTGTTCCTTTGTGCTTCTAAATGTACAAAATTTAGAGCATAACTAGTCTGTATCTTGATTTTCAGTTTTACATTCTTAGAGCAGCCAGTTTGATCCTTTAGGTATATCTGCTAAAATTGTGAAACAACTGACATTACCTCCGTTGTTGTCTGAGTTGATTTCTTTCCTGAAATGTGCTCTCAGGATCAAAACAACCCAACAGGAACTCCCAGGCTGCCCCCTTAATTGATGGATGAATCCCCTAACATTCACAGAATAATTAATGAGCAATACAATTCCTGAAGTTTAGTTCCAGCTAAACAGAAATAAGCATATTTCTTGTTGATAAGTATCAGCAGTAGACATATAAAAAAAACTCCTATAATTAATTGACACTGCCTCTTTATGATGATGTCACCAGTAGACCAAGTTATCCAACTCGTATGAACATGTATATTTGCAACAGCCTAAATTATATACACAGCTGACAGAAAAAAATACAACTAAAAAGTGTAAAACCTTTTCGTGAAGCAGAAAAGCAAAAACTTTAATCACTTCAATAAGGTACCATTGTTTATTTATTCAATCAATCAGAGCAGGGGCATATATGTCAGCATTGTAAAGGATCTTTTGCCTACAGGACCAACGTGCTTGATCTGAAAAATATTAAGAACCCTGAGATTGCCTTCCTCTATGCAGTTTACATCATATTAATCTAACAGCTGAAATACTCTGACTTTGGTGTTAGAAACTGTGAAGTTATCTTGGCCTTCAGATTAATTAAAATCTACAGAAATGTTTCTCCAGAGCGACAGGCAGAATCACTTCTACAGTACATGGATTGGAATTGCATCCATCTCCTGTGTGAAGGGAGGGAGGGAGAAGGGGGAGACGCTTTAGTACATCAGAGTGAAGATACCCTAGGGAGCTATGAGGAACAATTAAGAACAAGGCTTCTTCCACCCTTATCCAGTTGGGTTATATTGTACACTGGGCAGCTAGCTCCTCCCAACAAAAGTACAAGTTTCCATGGTAGGAAAGAGATTTCTGGATATCATGCAAGCTATTCCAATAGAGGAAAGAGCGTCCTACTTTCACTGGCTAAGAACTTCCTAGAGTGCTCAGAATAGCTTCAATACAGGGAGGAAGTACACCTCTCTATATACGGAGAACTTAGTAATCAGGATTTGTTAGGGACAATGATAAGACAATTTGTAAAACAAGTGACTACTTTACCCAAGATCAATTGGTTTTATGATGGAACCCCTATTCACAAGCTTGTAAGGTTCCACAAGAAATTGATATTTTAGTCGCAAAGATAATCAGTTTTATTTCATCATTTGATTAAACTAATAGCTATAACTAATTCATCGTCCAAGCAACTCATCTTAAAAATGTAAAACCAGACTGGTATGATGCACTCCTCTGCACAATATGGACCACACATATCACAAACTGGACCATGACGAGTAGCAAGGGAAAAAGAAACACTGACAGTGGCAAGACAATGAGACACTGAATAACAAGACAAGATAAGAGTATTGTTGCTGCTCCATCATTTTCCTTGGGAATAGTTGTACTACCATCCCAACCAATGATAATAACATCTTCAATTTCGTTCCAACAATTAAACCTTCACCATGAATATTCAGAATTATGGAAACATAAATCACCCTCAAATAGAATTTTCTAAAGTAGTAAAATAATGAGCATGGCCAGAACACATAGACATTGCATTACTTGACAGAGAAACTACAAGCTGTTCCGATATGCAGCAAAGTTATAAAGAGTTAGGATAATAATGCAGGTTGAAATCAGCTTTTAATCCACTTGCTTTACTGTGTTGCAGAAGACTAACAAATTGACTAATTGTCCAATAATAAATTACTTATTTGGAAGATCCAGCTCTCAATTTCCATAGCTACATTGTGTTGACCATGAGGCACTCATACGGTCGCCAGTAATGCAAAGGCTAACATCAACTTGTAGAGTCTTCAGAGAGCAATAAATTTGACTCAATGATACGTTAACAATGTGATATATGCAGTACAAGAACAATAGCAAAAAAGACTATACCCCTCGTTGGATTCGTCTAAGAACACCCGCTATATCCAAATAACCCTCTTTAGAGAATGCAGCATTCCATCTTCTTTCGCTAAGAGTTTTTCCTACCTGTTCAAACAGAGCAGAAAAAAGTGCAGAAAAGGTTTTAGCAGATATAGCCAGTCACATAAGCATTCTATAATCATTGAACATAGCAAAAAAAGATAATGCTTAACATTTCTTCCTTGAAAAAGTAATATGAAAAGAAGAACAAGACAAATGTCAACCAAAATACTCTAGTTTATGTCATCATTCCGGTATGGATTGATTTTTAACATATTTGCGATCAGCAACTCCCAATGGAACAAATAACAACAACTAGATCAGCCAAAAAAAATTACCAAAATGGTATTTCTATACTGTATGAGATAACATTAAGGGGTCGTTTGGTCAAGGAGAAGTTATGCGGAGATTAGTAACGTGGGGATTAGTTAAACCGGGATTATAATGCAAATATTATTTCTTGTTGAATGGTAATCCATGTATTGCTAATACCTGCATTGTTATCCCACACCCAATCTCGCATTTAGATTCCCGCATAACTTATAAAAGTATTATTTACGAGGAAAAACAAACTATTATCGAACCAAATGAATGCTGAGTTTTATACCATGATTAATTACCCATACTATCAAACCAAACGAGCACTTAATGTCAAAGAGTAATTAGAAAAGGAAAAAGGATAATGTGAAAACAAAATCATATAAAAGGAAAGAAATGAGATGTGAAAAAGGGTGAAACACACCCTTGCTTTAAAGCGGGTCTTGGGAACATCAGCAAGGCATTCGGGTCTAACAGGATAATAAGAGTCTAATTCCTCTGATGACGAATTCTTCATAGCACCACCCCCTGTTAATTCCAAAGACATACAAACCCAAATTAATCCATCACCCATTAATCCAAATGTAAAATCAAAACCAAAAAACACGCACACACACAGACACACACACATAACCTACCTTCTTTCTTGAACGCAACGGCATTAGAATTACCCATGAATAATAAGAATTATGAAAGAAAAGATCGCCAAGATTTCAACTTGGAGAGTACCCACAAATGAGAAATATTCAAGATCGATTAAAAATGCAATTATATGTTAAGATGGATGAAAGTTTCAAGTACCTGTGTTGAATTGAATGTGATGAAGGGAAATTTGAAAAGATTGACTTGCTGATGTAATCAAATTTTATTTTTTTAATAAACTTCTTTTGTCGTGATTCGGTTTCTACTATGTAATGTGGGGGCTGGGGCAGCAGGGAGGAGAGATTAACGTTATTCTCCAACGGTAGTTTTGCGCCTGCACCTGAAAATCTATGTTCGTTTTTCCCATTTGTAATGTACATTTAAACTACTGTTAATTACTCTTTATTCGTTCATTAAGATTTACTACGTACGGCTGAAACTATAATCACATTTTAAAGGTTCTTAGAAAAGCATTGTACACCCCATACTCCAACTTAATTGGTAGATTAGCCAAAAAAAAAAGAAAAACTTAATTGGTAGAGGTGTTTGTCAACACCATATCTTATTAAATTCCATATGATCTGTTTTCTTTTCGGCTTTGTTTTATTTGGTCCAGTAATTTATTTGACTTGAATAAAGAATTATACTTTTTTTGTCTTTAATAGGTGAAAAAATTTTGGACAAAAATAAGCCATTTACGGGGGAAAAAAATAATATCACAACACGCACAAAATTGCACTGTACATCAAACACCAAATTTTTTTAAAAAATTAAATCAAATACGATACCAAATGTCGAATGAAAATTTTGGTTCGATAACTCGATATTTATCAAATTATGCACACCCCTACTAATTAGTCCCGATAAGTAACTGAACTATTTACAATTAATTTTATAAAATGTAAAATAGAGTTATGATCGCTACTAGAAATTCGGCAAAAATGGATCGCGGTTGACCGACCTCGGCCGGTCAAAAAATCGTCCGACAGAAGTCGGTCGATTTTTCAAAATATTTTATTTTTTAATTTTTTTTTTACAAAACCGACCAACTTTGGTCGGTTTTCTTTGGCGCAAAAATGCGGGAAACTATTTTTAAGTCCCGCGAAATTTATTTTTCAAGAGACCGATCAACTTACATCGATTTTTCATTTAAAATAAATTAAAATTAATATTAAGAAAACCGACCAAAATCGGTTGGTTAAACCGATCATTTTAAAAAACCGACCGAATTCGGTTGGTAACTTTATTTTTTAATAAAATCGACCGACATCGGTCGATTATTTTCGCGCGAAAATACAATTAAAGAGTATAAATAAAATAAAAGACGGCCTTAAAATAAAATGCACCAATGATCTAGTGGTAGAATAGTATTCTGCTACAGTACAGACCCCGGTTCGATTCTCAGGTAGTGCATGTTTTAATTACATAATTAAAATATCGACCAATTTCGGTCGAAAAATATTGGCAGACTTCGGTGAGTTTTTTGGCAGTTTTTTATTTTTTGGAATTTAATTGACTGACCAAAGTCGGTCGGTTAGCTTTACTGACCTTACGATTACCGACCGCCACGAATCGGTTAGTTTTTGATCGATTTTCGCCAATTATCGACCAATATCGATCGATTTTCCCCCTCATTTTAGTAGTGAATGTAACTAGAATCTGAAGTAACGACCAAATATTTTACGACCATTCAAAGGCATATTTTTATTAGTTGGAGCGGGAAAGAGATGAGATCGTAAGTTTTTATACACAGTATATTAGATAATTTATAAAGGAAACTGGACAAATGACAGAAAAATAAAATGGTTCTCATTTCTTGGTGAAAAATAGAATAAATTTGTACTTCAACAATTTTTTTCAGATTGTAGTTTAAGAAAAAAAAGAATTGACAAGTTTTGCTTAGGTAAGAGACCAGAACTCAAATCTTTCCATTGAGATACAACAATTATATTCCAATTGTTCTTTATTTTTTTTTACATTTCTCGTGCTAAGAATTACTGATTTTTTTAAATTTGACTAACATGTTTTTATATTTTATCCTAAAGATTGCCAAGTCGCTTTTATTAGCTTGCCATTTGGCTTAACCACAATGTTAATAATATATGATAACTTTCTTCTTTTAATATATACCAGTGCCCCTCTTTACTTGGAAACATGAAGAGTTTTCGGGCAAAGATAAAGTGAGCAATTACGAGCAATTTTTGCCCGTTTAACACTCCATTCGGAAGCATTTCGAAATTTTTTTTGACCGAACCTTGCTTCGGAGATTGCCTATATATCCTTGGCTATAAAAGAATCAGGTAAGTGTAGTTCTGAAATTTTGGTAGTTGGGACTACTGAGAAGTTGTGATTTCATTGTTGTTGCTGTTGTTACTGCTTGTTGAACTCCTTATTAAACCAAAATAAAAAACGAAAAGAAACTAAACAAACTTATCAGCTATGAGTTACAAGATTCCTATCTATAAGTCTTCTGGAACTTGATCTTGAGTCTTGGCCGGCTCTTCATGCGGACTCTGATGTGAATCTTGGTGCTTGCTAGCTGAAGGTACTAGTTCATCTTTCTATGGCTTCTTCTGATCAAAACGGGCAATACAATGCTCGTGACTTCAATCGTGTCTTGAGCAGTCCATATCAACAGAACAAACAAACGAACAACATTTTTCTACCCTAGTTTTCACTAGAAAAATTTTGTGAGTTATTTGTAATAAAACTCTATTCTACTTCATTATTGAAAGCAATAAAAGGTCGGGATTAGTGCACCCCAAGAAAACAGACACTAGGGAGTGGAGACCCTATATCTAAAAAAAATAAAAATGAAGCCAACTAGGGAGTGAAGACTCTATGTTGGAAAAGCGACTCGGGAGTGGAGACCCTATGTCTAAAACTAAAGTCAACTAGGGAGTGGAGACCCTATGTCTAAAAATAAAGTCAACTAGGGAGTTGAGACCCTATGTTGGAAAAGCAGACTAGGGAATGGAGACCCTATGTCTAAAAAAATATCAACTAGGGAGTGGAGACTCTATGTTGGAAAAGAGACTAGGAAGTGGAGATCCTATGTTGGAAAAGAAACTGGGGAGTAGAGACTCTATATCTAAAATAAATATCAACTAGGGAGTGGAGACCCTATATTGGAAAAGAGACTAGGGAGTGGAGATCATATGTCTAAAATAAACATCAACTAGATAGTGGAGACCCTATGTTGGAAAAGAGACTAGGGAGTGGAGACCATATGTCTAAAGTAAATATCAACTAGGGAGATGAGACCCTATGTTGGAAAAAAGACTGAGTGGAGACCCTATATCTAAAAATAAAAAATAAAATAAAAAAATAAATCAACTAGGGAGTGGAGACCCTATATTGGAAAAGGAGATTAGGGAGTGGAGACCCTATGTCTAAAATAAAAATCAACTAGGGAGTGGAGACTCTATGTTGGAAAATGTATCCAGGGATTGGAAACCCTATACTACCATAATTTAGAACTTTCTTTCTTTTTCTTTTATTAAGAAAATGAGTAAAATGCGGGAAAGAATTTGGAGAAGACTTTCCTTTTTGGAGTGGTTATTGCCGCTAGAGCTATTTTAGTCTCCATGAAATATCTTTTGGTTGCACCTGCTTCTTGCAAGGTTGCTTTGGCTTGAACCTGTTTTCCTGTTTTTCAAACAAAGAACGATCGTCAGTTTGAAACGGTGGTTGGTTTTGCGGCCTTGATTGTTTCAGTCACAACTGGTTATTTTTTGAAGACCGATTTTATTTCTAGCCCTGGAGAAACTTTTGGCTTTTCCAAACCTTGCCATGACAGTTGGTCACATGGAATTTAACCTTTTTCAACTTTGTTTTGCCTTCGGGAGCATTTCAATCTGATTTTTTTCTTTCAATTTTTAACTTCAGAGCATTGAGGAATCCTTGGCTTTTCAATCTTTTCCAAAGGTGGTTAGTTGCGGGGGACTCAACCTTACAACTTTATTCCGCCCTCATAGGCATTTCAATTTGATTTTCTTCTTTTGAGAGTTTTTGATTTCGAAGCATCGGCTACTCTAGCCAGTCGGGGTCAACTTGATGCCTCTGCCAAGGCTGGGTGCCCTTTGCATATTACCTTGTAATTTAGTCTCACCATCCCTTCTTTGCCTTAGTTTCGGAATAGAGTTAGACCTAAAGGGATTCAAAGAAAAACAAATAATGGAATGGACAAATGAATTTAGACAAGAGGTATCCCTTTCGGGGAAAAGAAAGAAGGACTTATCTGGTGCCCGTGAGGGTTTTCACTAGTAAGACTCTTTCATTTTGTTTCTCTTATTTGGTTGCATTAGATCCAAGTAATTGTATCCTCCCATTTTGAACCTCTTTGCCGATTGATCGGAAGGACTTGAACAGGTTTTGGGGTAAAAAGAATTTGGATTGAATTACAACTTTGGAACCTTTCAGGCAAAATCATCGCCGAACCATTATAACATCTGCCTCAGTTTCACTTTTTGAGGGAATTTGGATTTTTATTTTGGTGTGACTGAACCCTAGAGAGAGGATGTCTACGTATCCTTTCGGAATCAAGTCAAACATAGTTCAAGGAACTTCGTTTTGATTTTCTTTTTTTTGTTTTTCTTTTCATGTTTATCATCATTTTTTAAAAAACTTCCGGTTTCCAAAGAGGGTGGTCAAAGAAAGGGAACTGTCTCAAGGGGTTTGCAAAGGATTGGTAGTGTTTAGATAGCGGGAAAGAAAGCCTTCGTCATCCCAATCGGAGCATGTTAAGCTGTGAAAAAGGGATCAAACGTAATACCTTTTGACCGCATCTG